>NC_090444.1:24520991-25130283 GCF_031143425.1 Pleurodeles waltl
TGTTATATATACAGCAAGTGTTTTAGAAGGAAGTAGTCATGGAAATTATATGGTTTTATTTGAGTTTGAAGAAAAACAATTATAATTACATAAAATGTATAAGGAGCTCCAGTGTGTTTGCGGCGCAGTGCAAGGTGACAAATAAAAAAAAGTGTGCAAGTGTCAAAAACCAGCAAAAACAACATCTAGTACATAGGTGCAACATAGGAAGCAGAGGCAAAAAGACAGGGAAGCCTACACCAAGGATGCCAGGTCTAACACCTGGCATGGTTGCTGTCTGATCACAACCAGCCTGCCACCACCAGACAAGATTCTAGAACCATGGGGTGAAAGATCCTGCTCTCTAGGTTCCAGAACAAAGCCCTTCCTGTGTGGAGGTGCAAACAACCTCTCTCTCAGGAATGTGCACTGCCTTGCTAGCGAGCTTACCGCCCTTGAAACTTGATCCCCAAGCCTGGTGATAGCAGCAGATCGCTGCCCCCATTGCAAACCACCACTTTTGGAGGGAGCAACAGAGGGAAACCACATAAAGGTCAGGTGGAGTGGTCAGCCCCAGCTTGCACCACCCCTGAGGTGTTGCATTCGAGGTAACCTCTCCAGTTCATTTTCCTCCTCCTTCCATGGAAGGAAAATACACATTCAGGTGTAGGAAGTGACCTCTGTCCACAGGAAGTGGTCACTTAGTGGGTGTAGCCACCCTAAGGTACATGACCCAGTGGTCACTACCAGGTACTCCCCTAAATGCCCACTAAATAAAGTATTTATTTGACATCCCTATATGAAGAAATCAGATTCCAAGGACAAAAAGACCAGCAACAAAGAAGACCCAAGGCTCGAGAACTGAAGTCCTGCTGCACCAAAAAAAGGCACCAAATCCTGCCTGCGGCACCCAGGACTCGACAATCACCGCTAAGTGGTTGCTTGGACATTGGATGGATTCTACAAACCTCTAGAGGACCTCCAATCTTCAAAAATCACCAATGCTCTCCCTCCAGAGTGAAGGCATCACTCTCTTGCAACCCAAGATCAAAGACCCAGTGAAGGTCACTTCACTGATCGGCTGCTGACCAAGGAACTAGATACAACAGCTGGACTAAACTCCACCTAATAGACAGTAAGGGCAAACCCTGCAAGTATGCCAAGTTTAGTGGCAATGCACCCTCCAGTGGCAAAACCATGCAATAGCCCTAGGTACTGGTCGCCTCACATTGGACAACAACAAGAGGAACAGTCCATTCCAGACTATGAAAGGACCAGAAGGAAGCCCCAGTTGAGGGACTTCAGAAACCACCAGGATCTCCAACCAGAGTGCCCCTGCTGATCTGCAAATGACACTCAAAGAGACCTTCCTCCGGCTTCTAAAGGTACCTTTGTGCACAGCTCCTGACTCACTGATTCACTCTGCACCCGGTCGCAGTGTGCCCTGCACTGAAGATCCAGCTGTGCCCTAAGGGTCCCCCATCTCTTGCGACCTCGACATTCCAAGAGGACCCACTGGATTTATTGTGAAGTACACCTGTGCAGTGCTTTTTCAAGTGGTCTCCCGCAGTGGCCTGGCACCAGCTCCAAAGACTTTCTGCAGCTGCTCCCCCAGCTCTGGAAATGCTTTGATGGGCACAGATGGTGCCCATCTCTGCATTAGCCAGTCTACACTGGTTCAGGCATCCCCAGCCTTGCTCTGGTGCGAAACTGGACAAAGGAAAGGGGAGTGACCACTCCCCTGACCTGTACCTCCCAGGGGAGGTGCCCAGAGCTCCTCCAGTGTGTCCCAGACTTCTGCCATCATGGAATCAGAGGTGTTGGGGCTCAATGGACTGCTCTGAGTGGCCAGTGCCAGCAGGTGACGTCAGAGACCCCTCCTGATAGGTGCTTACCTCTTTCAGTAGCCAAGCCTCCTTTCTTAGTAGCAAAACCTCCTTTTCGGGCTATTTAGGGTCTCTCCTCTGGGCTATTCTTCAGATAACGAACGCAAGAGCTCACCAGAGTTCCTCTGCACTTTCCTCTTCAACTTCTGCCAAGGATCGACCGCTGACTGCTCAGGACCCCTGCAAAACCGCAACAAAGTAGCAAGAAGACTACCTGCAACATTGTAGCACCTCACCCTGCCAGCTTTCACGACTGTTTCCTGGTGGTGCATGCTCTGAGGGCTGTCTGCCTTCACCCTGCACTGGAAGCTAAGAAGAAATCTCCTGTGGGTCGACGGAATCTTTCCCTGCCAACGCAGGCACCAAATTACTGCATCACTGATCCTCTGGGTCCCCTCTCATCCTGACAAGCGTGGTACCTGGAACACTAGGGCTGGGTCCAAGTGTCTCCCACAGTCCAGTGGCCCTTCTGTCCAAATTTGGTGGAGGTAAGTCCTTGCCTCCCCCACGCCAGGCAACAAAGCTGTTACTGCGTGATTTGCAGATGCTCCGGCTTCTGTGCACTTTTCCATGACTTCCTTTGTGCACAGCCTAGGCTGGGTCCCCAGCACTCTGTCCTGCATTGCCCAACCCGCTGAATTGGACTCTGGTGTCGTGGGACCCTCCTTTATGACTCTGAGTCGACCGCTGTCCTCAGATCATCTAAGTGCCTGTTCTGGTACTTCTGCGGGTGCTGCCTGCTTCTGCGGGGGCTCTCTGAGTTGCTGAGCGCCCCCTCTGTCTCCTCTTCCAAGGGGCGATATCCTGGTCCTTCCTGGTCCCCAGCAGCACCCAAAATCCTCAACCGCGACTCTTGCAGCTAGCAAGGTGTAGGAGGCTGGACTGGCTTGTAGTGAGTACCAAGGGGTACTTGCACCTTGCACCAGGCCCAGTTATCCCTTATTAGTGTATAGGGTGTCTAGCAGCTTAGGCTGATAGATAATGGTAGCTTAGCAGAGCAGCTTAGGCTGAACTAGGAGACGTGTGAAGCTACTACAGTACCACTTAGTGTCATATGCACAATATCACAAGAAAACACAATACACAGTTATATTAAAAATAAAGGTACTTTATTTTTATGACAATATGCCAAAGTATCTTAGAGTGTACCCTCAGTGAGAGGATAGGAAATATACACAAGATATATATACACAATAGCAAAAATATGCAGTATAGTCTTAGAAAACAGTGCAAACAATGTATAGTTACAATAGGATGCAATGGGGAAACATAGGGATAGGGGCAACACAAACCATATACTCCAAAAGTGGAATGCGAACCACGAATGGACCCCAAACCTATGTGACCTTGTAGAGGGTCGCTGGGACTATTAGAAAATAGTGAGAGTTAGAAAAATAACCCTCCCCAAGACCCTAAAAAGTGAGTGCAAAGTGCACCAAAGTTCCCCTAAGGACAAAGAAGTCGTGTTAGAGGAATAATGCAGGAAAGACACAAACCAGCAATGCAACAACTGTGGATTTCCAATCTAGGGTACCTGTGGAACAAGGGGACCAAGTCCAAAAGTCACAAGCAAGTCGGAGATGGGCAGATGCCCAGGAAATGCCAGCTGCGGGTGCAAAGAAGCTTCTACTGGACAGAAGAAGCTGAGGTTTCTGCAGGAACGAAAAGGGCTAGAGACTTCCCCTTTGGTGGACGGATCCCACTTGCCTTGGAAAGTTGTGCAGAAGTATTTTCCCGCCCGAAGAATGCCAACAAACCTTGCTAGTTGCAAATCGTGCATTTGGCGTTTTTGGACGCTGCTGGGGCCGAGGAGGGACCAGGAGGTCGCAAATTGGACCTGAAGAGAGAGGAGACGTCGAGCAAGACAAAGAGCCCTCACTGAAGCAGGTAGCACCTGGAGAAGTGCCAGAAACAGGCACTACAAGGATGCATGAAACGGTGCTTGCCGAAGTTGCACAAAGGAGTCCCACGTCGCCGGAGACCAACTTAGAAAGTCGTGCAATGCAGGTTAGAGTGCCGTGGACCCAGGCTTGGCTGTGCACAAAGGATTTCTGCCAGAAGTGCACAGGGGCCGGAGTAGCTGCAAAGTCGCGGTTCCCAGCAATGCAGCCCAGCGAGGTGAGGCAAGGACTTACCTCCACCAAACTTGGACTGAAGAGTCACTGGACTGTGGGGGTCACTTGGACAGAGTCGCTGGATTCGAGGGACCTCGCTCGTCATGCTGAGAGGAGACCCAAGGGACGGGTAATGCAGCTTTTTGGTGCCTGCGGTTGCAGGGGGAAGATTCCGTCGACCCACGGGAGATTTCTTCGGAGCTTCTGGTGCAGAGAGGAGGCAGACTACCCCCACAGCATGCACAAGCAGGAAAACAGTCGAGAAGGCGGCAGGATCAGCGTTACAGAGTTGCAGTAGTCGTCTTTGCTACTATGTTGCAGGTTTGCAGGCTTCCAGCGTGGTCAGCAGTCGATTCCTTATCAGAAGGTGAAGAGAGAGATGCAGAGGAACTCGGATGAGCTCTTGCATTCGTTATCTAAAGTTGCCCCAGAGGCAGAGACCCTAAATAGCCAGAAAAGAGGGCTTGGCTACCTAGGAGAGAGGATAGGCTAGCAACACCTGAAGGAGCCTATCACAAGGAGTCTCTGACGTCACCTGGTGGCACTGGCCACTCAGAGCAGTCCAGTGTGCCAGCAGCACCTCTGTTTTCCAAGATGGCAGAGGTCTGGAGCACACTGGAGGAGCTCTGGACACCTCCCAGGGGAGGTGCAGGTCAGGGGAGTGGTCACTCCCCTTTCCTTTGTCCAGTTTCGCGCCAGAGCAGGGGCTAAGGGGTCCCTGAACCGGTGTAGACTGGCTTATGCAGAATTGGGCACATCTGTGCCCAACAAAGCATTTCCAGAGGCTGGGGGAGGCTACTCCTCCCCTGCCTTCACACCATTTTCCAAAGGGAGAGGGTGTCACACCCTTTCTCAGAGGAAGTTATTTGTTCTGCCATCCTGGGCCAGGCCTGGCTGGACCCCAGGAGGGCAGCTGCCTGTCTGAGGGGTTGGCAGCAGCTGCAGTGAGACCCCAGGAAGGGCAGTTTGGCAGTACCAGGGTCTGTGCTACAGACCACTGGGATCATGGGATTGTGCCAACTATGCCAGGATGGCATAGAGGGGGCAATTCCATGATCATAGACATGTTACATGGCCATATTCGGAGTTACCATTGTGAATCTACATATAGGTAGTGACCTATATGTAGTGCACGCGTGTAATGGTGTCCCCGCACTCACAAAGTTCAGGGAATTGGCTCTGAACAATGTGGGGGCACCTTGGCTAGTGCCAGGGTGCCCTCACACTAAGTAACTTTGCACCTAACCTTTACCAGGTAAAGGTTAGACATATAGGTGACTTATAAGTTACTTAAGTGCAGTGTAAAATGGCTGTGAAATAACGTGGACGTTATTTCACTCAGGCTGCAGTGGCAGGCCTGTGTAAGAATTGTCAGAGCTCCCTATGGGTGGCAAAAGAAATGCTGCAGCCCATAGGGATCTCCTGGAACCCCAATACCCTGGGTACCTCAGTACCATATACGAGGGAATTTTAAGGGTGTTCCAGTAAGCCAATGTAAATTGGTAAAAATGGTCACTAGCCTGTTAGTGACAATTTGGAAAGAAATGAGAGAACATAACCACTGAGGTTCTGATTAGCAGAGCCTCAGTGAGACAGTTAGTCACTACACAGGTAACACATTCAGGCACACTTATGAGCACTGGGGCCCTGGGTTACCAGGGTCCCAGTGACACATACAACTAAAACAACATATATACAGTGAAAAATGGGGGTAACATGCCAGGCAAGATGGTACTTTCCTACACAACCCCCCCTCAAACGAAGGACAATAAGACTAGCCATGACCTGATGAGTCTTCATTGTCTAAGTGGAAATATCTGGAGAGTCCATCTGCATTGGAGTGGCTACTCCCAGGTCTATGTTCCACTGTATAGTCCATTCCCTGTAGGGATATGGACCACCTCAACAATTTAGGATTTTCACCTTTCATTTGTTTTAGCCAAAGTAGAGGTTTGTGGTCTGTCTGAACAATGAAGTGAGTGCCAAACAGGTATGGCCTCAACTTCTTCAGAGCCCAGACCACAGCAAAGGCCTCCCTCTCAATGGCAGACCAACGCTTTTCTCTAGGGGTCAACCTCCTTCTAATAAAAGCAACAGGTTGATCCTGGCCCTCAGAATTAAGTTGTGATAGGACTGCCCCTACTCCTAATTCAGATGCATCAGTTTGGACATAGAATTTTTTAGAGTAACAAGGGCTTTTCAGGACAGGTGCAGAGCACATGGCCTGCTTCAGCTCCTCAAAAGCTTTCTGACAGTTTGCTGTCCATAATACCTTTTTAGGCATTTTCTTGGATGTGAGGTCATTAAGAGGGGCTGCAATGGAGCCATAGTTCTTAATGAACCTCCTGTAATACCCAGTGAGGCCTAGGAAGGCTCTCACCTGAGTCTGAGTGGTAGGGGGAACCCAATCAATAATAGTTTGGATTTTCCCCTGAAGTGGTGCAATCTGTTCCCCACCAACAAGGTGTCCCAGATAAACCACCTTACCCTGCCCTATCTGGCACTTTGAAGCCTTGATAGAGTGGACCAGGTGATCATCCCAGCTGGAGCTAAAGACAGCTATATCGTTCAGATATGCTGCACTGAAAGCTTCCAGCCCTTGCAGGACTGTGTTCACCAACCTCTGAAAAGTGGCAGGTGCATTTTTCAAACCAAAAGGCATTACAGTAAACTGGTAATGTCCTCCAATGGTAGAAAATGCGGTCTTAGGTTTAGCATCTTCTGACAATTTGATCTGCCAATACCCTGCAGTCAAATCAAAAGTGCTTAGATACTTGGCAGATGCCAGTGTATCTATGAGCTCATCTGCCCTGGGTATAGGGTGAGCATCAGTTTTGGTTACCAAGTTGAGACCTCTATAGTCTACACAAAACCGCATTTCCTTCTTTCCATCTTTGGAATGGGGTTTTGGTACCAGTACCACAGGAGAAGCCCATGGACTGTCAGAGTGCTCAACCACTCCTAGTTCTAACATTTTCTGGACCTCTTGCTTTATGCAGTCCCTGACATGGTCAGGCTGCCTATAGATCTTACTTTTGACAGGTAAACTGTCTCCAGTATCTATAGTGTGCTCACACCAAGAAGTGGTACCTGGCACAGTAGAGAAGAGTTCAGAGAATTGATCTAGGAGATTTATGCAATTATCTTTCTGCTCAGCAGTAAGACAATCAGCCAAAACTACACCTTCCACAAGAGCATCTTGTTCTGTGGAAGAGAAGAGATCAGGTAGAGGATCACTGTCTTCTTCCTGTCCCTCATCAGTTGCCATGAGCAGGGTGAGATCAGCCCTGTCATAGTAGGGTTTTAGGCGGTTGACATGGAGCACCCTAAGGGGACTCCTGGCAGTGTCTAAGACAACTAAATAGGTGACTTCTCCCTTCTTTTCAACAATTGTGTGGGGACCACTCCATTTATCTTGGAGTGCTCTTGGGGCCACAGGCTCCAAGACCCACACTTTCTGCCCTGGTTGGTACTGAACCAAAACAGCCTTCTGATCATGCCATTGCTTCTGGAGCTCTTGGCTGGCCTGAAGGTTTTTACTGGCCTTTTTCATGTACTCAGCCATCCTTGATCTGAGGCCAAGTACATAATCCACAATATCCTGCTTAGGAGCTTTTAAAGGTTGTTCCCAACCCTCCTTTACAAGTGTGAGTGGACCCCTAACAGGGTGTCCAAAAAGAAGTTCAAAGGGGCTGAAGCCCACTCCTTTTTGGGGTACCTCCCTGTAGGCAAAATGGAGGCATGGTAGAAGGATATCCCATCTCCTGCGGAGTTTTTCAGGGAGACCCATAATCATGCCTTTGAGAGTTTTATTAAATCTCTCCACCAGTCCATTTGTTTGTGGATGATAGGGTGTTGTGAACTTGTACGTTACACCACACTCCTTCCACATGGCCTTTAAGTATGCAGACATGAAATTGCTCCCTCTGTCTGATACTACTTCCTTTGGGAAGCCCACCCTGGAAAATATTCCCAGGAGGGCCTTTGCCACTGCAGGAGCTGTAGTGGTCCTTAAGGGAATAGCTTCAGGATATCTTGTGGCATGGTCCACTACCACTAAGATAAACCTATTGCCTGAAGCAGTAGGAGGATCAAGGGGGCCAACTATGTCAACCCCTACCGTTTCAAAGGGAACCCCAACCACAGGCAGTGGGATAAGGGGTGCCTTTGGAGTGCCACCTGTCTTGCCACTGGCTTGACAGGTTTCACAGGACTTACAAAATTCCTTTGTGTCCTCAGACATCCTAGGCCAATGAAACAGGGGAACAAGCCTGTCCCAAGTTTTCATTTGTCCCAGATGCCCAGCTAGGGGAATGTCGTGGGCAAGAGTTAGGAGGAACTTTCTGTACTCCTGAGGAATCACTAATCTCCTGGCAGCTCCAGGTTTAGGATCCCTTGGCTCAGTGTACAAGAGGTTGTCCTCCCAGTAAACTCTGTGAGAGTCACTGACATGCCCATTAGCCTGTTTGACAGCTTGCTGTCTGAGACCCTCTAATGTGGGACAGGTTTGCTGTGCCACACTCAGCTCCTCTCTGGCAGGCCCCCCTTCACCCAAAAGCTCAGCAGTGTCTGCTTCCAGCTCCTCTGGTGTAGGTTCTGCACAGGGAGGGAATTCTTCTTCCTCAGAAGTAGAATCCACTGTAGAGGGAGGGATAGTAGGAAGTGGTTTGCTTCTACTAGCCCTAGCTTTAGGGAGCACTTGGTCCATTGTTCCAGGATCCAAGCTTCCCTGTCCTTTTTGCTTTTTGGCCTGAGCCCTTGTCAAAGCAAAAATATGCCCTGGGATGCCCAGCATTGCTGCATGGGCCTCCAACTCCACATCTGACCAAGCTGATGTCTCCAAATCATTCCCTAATAGACAGTCTACAGGTAAATCTGAAGCTACCACAACTTTCTTTGGACCAGTAACCCCCCCCCCAGTTGAGATTTACAACAGCCATGGGGTGGCTAAGTGTGTTGTTGTGAGCATCGGTTACTTGGTACTGGTGACCAAGTAGGTGTTGTTCAGGGTGGACCAGTTTCTCTATGACCATAGTCACACTGGCACCAGTGTCCCTGTAGGCCTGAACCTCAACACCATTTATTAGGGGTAGCTGCTTGTACTTATCCATATTAAGGGGACAAGCAACTAAGGTGGCTAAATCAATAGCCCCCTCAGAGACTAACACAGCCTCTGTGGCCTCCCTAACAAGGCCAACCCCAACTAAATTACCAAAAGTGAGCCCAGCTACTCCCTTGGATTGGCTATTAGTAGGTTTGCTCCCACCACCACTGCTATTAGTAGGGACACTAGGTGTAGCAGTAGGGGTTGTAGTGGTAGGAGCAGTGGTGCCTTTCTTTGGACAACTGGGATCTGTTGTCCAATGGCCTTTTATTTTACATAAATAGCACCATGGTTTCTTTTCCTTGTTCTGATTAAAGGAGGATTTGGACCCACCACCCCCACCAGAGTGTTTTTGTGGGCCTGATGAAGACTAATTTTTAGATTTGTCCCCACCCTTGTCTGAAGACTTACCATCCTTCTTTTTGTTGCCATCTTTGTCACCCCCTGTATGAACTTTTCTGTTCACTCTTGTTCTGACCCATTTGTCTGCCTTCTTTCCCAATTCTTGGGGAGAGGTCAGATCAGAGTCCACCAAGTACTGGTGCAACAAATCAGACACACAATTATTAAGAATATGCTCTCTCAGGATTAAGTTATACAGGCTGTCATAATCAGTAACTTTACTGCCATGTAACCACCCCTCCAAGGCCTTCACTGAATGGTCAATGAAATCAACCCAGTCTTGTGAAGACTCCTTTTTGGTCTCACTGAACTTTATCCTGTACTGTTCAGTGGTTAAGCCATAACCATCCAGGAGTGCATTCTTAAGAACTTGGAAATTATTAGCATCATTTTCTTTTACAGTAAGGAGCCTATCCCTACCTGTCCACTAAATGATAGCCATAGGATAGCAGCCCACTGCCTTTGAGGGACATCCTGTACAACACAGGCCCTCTCAAGTGCAGCAAACCACTTGTTAATGTCATCCCCCTCCTTATAAGGGGGAACTATCTTGTGCAGATTCCTGGAATCATGCTCTTTTGCAGGATGACTATGGGGAATACTGCTGCTGCCACCATGGGTTTCTAAACCCAACTTCTGTCTTTCCTTCTCGAGTTCAAAAGACTGTCTATCCAAATCCAGCTGTTGCTTTTTAAGCTTCAGTCTGGTTTGTTCCACCCTCAACTTATTGAGTTCCCTCTCTAACATTCTGTCATCAGGGTTGGTGGGAGGGACATTCCTAGAAACAGAGGTATGATGGGAATGAACAGAAGGAGACCTGTCCCTTACAGAAGCCACCCTAACAGCTTGGCTGACAGAAACATTACTACCAGTATGGTGAGAATAAATGCTTTTGCTATGATGTGAGACAACACTATTTGTATGGTGTGGCTCATCATCATTACCAACTATGCTAGACCGTCTAGTAATGGGCAGGCTAGGAAGTTTCTTTCCTGAATCTTTTCCTGGGGGAGTCCCTGAATCAGATTGGGAACTATTAGGTACTTTTTCAACAGATGAGGCACCTATGGCCTTATCCTGTTCTCTAAGCATGTTAAGTAACAGTTCCAAGGAAGGATTCTTCCCTACACTCAAACCTCTCTCTATACAGAGACTCCTTGCTCTTTTCCAGCTAAGGTTGTCATATGCAAGTTTGGACAGATCAACATTTTGGCCTGTGCCAGACATTTTTAGAGAGAGTTAAAGTGATAGTAAAAGATAAAAAGTTTGTCAGAGCTTTTAGAAAGACAGAGAAAAAAAAAACTTTTTAAACTTTTTAGAACTTTTTAGAAAGTTAGAAGTACTTTTCAGCACTTAGAAAAGAGTGAAAAGAGGAAATGCAAAACTTTTTGGCTATGTGTATATACACTGACCTTGTTTTGTATATTTTTCTCTTATGAAAAGTACAATGACAAGAGTGGTAAGTAGTCTCAAAGCACTTATCCCACCACTGCACAACCAATGTAGGAGGCTGGACTGGCTTGTAGTGAGTACCAAGGGGTACTTGCACCTTGCACCAGGCCCATTTATCCCTTATTAGTGTATAGGGTGTCTAGCAGCTTAGGCTGATAGATAATGGTAGCTTAGCAGAGCAGCTTAGGCTGAACTAGGAGACGTGTGAAGCTACTACAGTACCACTTAGTGTCATATGCACAATATCACAAGAAAACACAATACACAGTTATATTAAAAATAAAGGTACTTTATTTTTATGACAATATGCCAAAGTATCTTAGAGTGTACCCTCAGTGAGAGGATAGGAAATATACACAAGATATATATACACAATAGCAAAAATATGCAGTATAGTCTTAGAAAACAGTGCAAACAATGTATAGTTACAATAGGATGCAATGGGGAAACATAGGGATAGGGGCAACACAAACCATATACTCCAAAAGTGGAATGCGAACCACGAATGGACCCCAAACCTATGTGACCTTGTAGAGGGTCGCTGGGACTATTAGAAAATAGTGAGAGTTAGAAAAATAACCCTCCCCAAGACCCTAAAAAGTGAGTGCAAAGTGCACTAAAGTTCCGCTAAGGACAAAGAAGTCGTGTTAGAGGAATAATGCAGGAAAGACACAAACCAGCAATGCAACAACTGTGGATTTCCAATCTAGGGTACCTGTGGAACAAGGGGACCAAGTCCAAAAGTCAC
Organism: Pleurodeles waltl; assembly: GCF_031143425.1. NCBI lineage: Eukaryota > Metazoa > Chordata > Amphibia > Caudata > Salamandridae > Pleurodeles > Pleurodeles waltl. The sequence goes on from NC_090444.1 coordinate 24,532,677, forward strand.
AAGCAAGTCGGAGATGGGCAGATGCCCAGGAAATGCCAGCTGCGGGTGCAAAGAAGCTTCTACTGGACAGAAGAAGCTGAGGTTTCTGCAGGAACGAAAAGGGCCAGAGACTTCCCCTTTGGTGGACGCATCCGTCTGGCCTTGGAGAGTCGTGCAGAAGTTTTTTCCCGCCGAAAGGACGCCAACAAGCCTTGCTAGTCGCAAATCGTGCGTTTGGCATTTTTGGACGCTGCTGGGGCCCAGGAGGGACCAGGAGGTCACAAATTGGACCTGAGGAGAGAGGGGACGTCGAGCAAGACAAAGAGCCCTCACTGAAGCAGGTAGCTCCCAGAGAAGTGCCAGAAACAGGCACTACGAGGATGCGTGAAACAGTGCTCGCTAAAGTTGCACAAAGGAGTCCCACGTCGCCGGAGACCAACTTAGAAAGTCGTGCAATGCAGGTTAGAGTGCCGTGGACCCAGGCTTGGCTGTGCACAAAGGATTTCTGCTGGAAGTGCACAGGGGCCGGAGTAGCTGCAAAGTCGCGGTTCCCAGCAATGCAGCCCAGCGAGGTGAGGCAAGGACTTACCTCCACCAAACTTGGACTGAAGAGTCACTGGACTGTGGGGGTCACTTGGACAGAGTCGCTGGATTCGAGGGACATCGCTCGTCGTGCTGAGAGGAGACCCAAGGGACCGGTAATGCAGCTTTTTGGTGCCTGCGGTTGCAGGGGGAAGATTCCGTCGACCCACGGGAGATTTCTTCGGAGCTTCTGGTGCAGAGAGGAGGCAGACTACCCCCACAGCATGCACAAGCAGGAAAACAGTCGAGAAGGCGGCAGGATCAGCGTTACAGAGTTGCAGTAGTCGTCTTTGCTACTATGTTGCAGGTTTGCAGGCTTCCAGCGCGGTCAGCAGTCGATTCCTTATCAGAAGGTGAAGAGAGAGATGCAGAGGAACTCGGATGAGCTCTTGCATTCGTTATCTAAAGTTTCCCCAGAGGCAGAGACCCTAAATAGCCAGAAAAGAGGGTTTGGCTACCTAGGAGAGAGGATAGGCTAGCAACACCTGAAGGAGCCTATCACAAGGAGTCTCTGACGTCACCTGGTGGCACTGGCCACTCAGAGCAGTCCAGTGTACCAGCAGCACCTCTGTTTCCAAGATGGCAGAGGTCTGGAGCACACTGGAGGAGCTCTGGACACCTCCCAGGGGAGGTGCAGGTCAGGGGAGTGGTCACTCCCCTTTCCTTTGTCCAGTTTCGCGCCAGAGCAGGGGCTAAGGGGTCCCTGAACCGGTGTAGACTGGCTTATGCAGAATTGGGCACATCTGTGCCCAACAAAGCATTTCCAGAGGCTGGGGGAGGCTACTCCTCCCCTGCCTTCACACCATTTTCCAAAGGGAGAGGGTGTCACACCCTCTCTCAGAGGAAGGTCTTTGTTCTGCCATCCTGGGCCAGGCCTGGCTGGACCCCAGGAGGGCAGCTGCCTGTCTGAGGGGTTGGCAGCAGCAGAAGCTGCAGTGAAACCCCAGGAAGGGCAGTTTGGCAGTACCAGGGTCTGTGCTACAGACCACTGGGATCATGGGATTGTGCCAACTATGCCAGGATGGCATAGAGGGGGCAATTCCATGATCATAGACATGTTACATGGCCATATTCGGAGTTACCATTGTGAATCTACATATAGGTAGTGACCTATATGTAGTGCACGCGTGTAATGGTGTCCCCACACTCACAAAGTTCAGGGAATTGGCTCTGAACAATGTGGGGGCACCTTGGCTAGTGCCAGGGTGCCCTCACACTAAGTAACTTTGCACCTAACCTTTACCAGGTAAAGGTTAGACATATAGGTGACTTATAAGTTACTTAAGTGCAGTGTAAAATGGCTGTGAAATAAAGTGGACGTTATTTCACTCAGGCTGCAGTGGCAGGCCTGTGTAAGAATTGTCAGAGCTCCCTATGGGTGGCAAAAGAAATGCTGCAGCCCATAGGGATCTCCTGGAACCCCAATACCCTGGGTACCTCAGTACCATATACTAGGGAATTATAAGGGTGTTCCAGTAAGCCAATGTAAATTGGTAAAAATGGTCACTAGCCTGTTAGTGACAATTTGGAAAGAAATGAGAGAGCATAACCACTGAGATTCTGATTAGCAGAGCCTCAGTGAGACAGTTAGTCACTACACAGGTAACACATTCAGGCACACTTATGAGCACTGGGGCCCTGGGTTACCAGGGTACCAGTGACACATACAACTAAAGCAACATATATACAGTGAAAAATGGGGGTAACATGCCAGGCAAGATGGTACTTTCCTACACAAGGCTTGTTTGAGGTTTTTCTGACTGGATACACTTCTGCATCCAGCACGCCGTTGGACATCTTCCATCCAAAGGAGAAGTTCCTAGCCCTTTTCGTTGTTGCAGAATCTTCGGCTTCTTCCACCCGGAGGCAGCCCTTTTGCACCTTCATCTGGGGTTTTGTGGGCTCCTGACCCCCCTGGACACTTTCGTGACTCTTCGACTTGGTCCCCTTCCTTCACAGGTCCTCAGGTCCAGGAATCCTTCTTCATTGTTTTGCTGGTGCTTGTGGTTCTTGCAGAATCCCCTATCACGACTATTCTGTCTTTCTGGGATGGTAGGGTAACTTTACTCCTACTTTTTAGGGTCTTGGGGTGGGGTATCTTGGACACCCTTACTGTTTTCTTACAGTCCCAGCGACCCTCTACAAACTGCCATAGGTCTGGGGTCCATTCGTGATTCGCATTCTACTTTTGGAGTATATGGTTTGTGTTGCCCCAAGACCTATGTCTACCATTTGCATCCTATTGTGATTCTACATTGTTTGCACTAATTTTCTTACTGTTACTTACCTGTTTTGGGTTTGTGTACATATAATTTGTGTATATTACTTACCTCCTAAGTGAGGGTATCCTCTGAGATACTTTTGGCATGTTGTCACGAAAATAAAGTACCCTTATTTCAAGTAACTCTGAGTATTGTGTTTTATTATGATATTGTGCTATATGATATAAGTGGTATAGTAGGAGATTTGCATGTCTCCTAGTTCAGCCTAAGCTGCTTTGCCATAGCTACCTCTAACAGCCTAAGCTGCTAGAAACACCTCTATTCTACTAATAAGGGATAATTGGACCTGGCACAAGGTGTAAGTGTGAGAAAGTAGCCTCTTTCTAGCCTTGTTACCCCCACTTTTGGCCTGTTTGTGAGTGTATGTCAGGGTGTTTTCACTGTCTCAATGGGATCCTGCTAGCCAGGGCCCAGTGCTCATAGTGAAAACCCTATGTTTTCAGTATGTTTGTTATGTGTCACTGGGACCCTGCTAGTCAGGACCCCAGTGCTCATAAGTTTGTGGCCTATATGTATGTGTTCCCTGTGTAGTGCCTAACTGTCTCACTGAGGCTCTGCTAACCAGAACCTCAGTTTTATGCTCTCTCATTTCTTACAAATTGTCACTAACAGGCTAGTGACCAATTTTACCAATTTACATTGGCTTACTGGAACACCCTTATAATTCCCTAGAATATGGTACTGAGTTACCCAGGGTATTGGGGTTCCAGGAGATCCCTATGGGCTGCAGCATTTCTTTTGCCACCCATAGGGAGCTCTGACAATTCTTACACAGGCCTGCCACTGCAGCCTGAGTGAAATAACGTCCACGTTATTTCACAGCCATTTTACACTACACTTAAGTAACTTATAAGTCACCTATATGTCTAACCTTTACCTGGTAAAGGTTAGGTGCAAAGTTACTTAGTGTGAGGGCACCCTGGCACTAGCCAAGGTGCCCCCACATTGTTCAGGGCCAATTCCCCGGACTTTGTGAGTGCGGGGACACCATTACACGCGTGCACTACATATAGGTCACTACCCATATGTAGCTTCACAATGGTATCTCCGAATATGGCCATGTAACATGTCTAAGATCATGGAATTGCCCCCTCTATGCCATCCTGGCATTGTTGGCACAATTCCATGACCCCAGTGGTCTGTAGCACAGACCCTGGTACTGCCAAACTGCCTTTCCTGGGGTTTCACTGCAGCTGCTGCCAACCCCTCAGACAGGTGTCTGCCCCCCTGGGGTCAAGCCAGGCTTGTCCCAGGATGGCAGAACAAAGGACTTCCTCTGAGAGAGGGTGTTACACCCTCTCCCTTTGGAAAATGGTGTGAAGGCAGGGGAGGAGTAGCCTCCCCCAGCCTCTGGAAATGCTTTCTTGGGCACAGATGTGCCCAATTCTGCATAAGCCAGTCTACACCGGTTCAGGGACCCCTTAGCCCTGCTCTGGCGCGAAACTGGACAAAGGAAAGGGGAGTGACCACTCCCCTGACCTGCACCTCCCCTGGGAGGTGTCCAGAGCTCCTCCAGTGTGCTCCAGACCTCTGCCATCTTGGAAACAGAGGTGCTGCTGGCACACTGGACTGCTCTGAGTGGCCAGTGCCACCAGGTGATGTCAGAGACTCCTTCTGATAGGCTCCTTCAGGTGTTAGTAGCCTATCCTCTCTCCTAAGTAGCCAAACCCTCTTTTCTGGCTATTTAGGGTCTCTGTCTCTGGGAAAACTTTAGATAACGAATGCAAGAGCTCATCCGAGTTCCTCTGCATCTCCCTCTTCACCTTCTGATAAGGAATCGACTGCTGACCGCGCTGGAAGCCTGCAAACCTGCAACATAGTAGCAAAGACGACTACTGCAACTCTGTAACGCTGATCCTGACGCCTTCTCGACTGTTTTCCTGCTTGTGCATGCTGTGGGGGTAGTCTGCCTCCTCTCTGCACCAGAAGCTCAGAAGAAATCTCCTGTGGGTCGACGGAATCTTCCCCCTGCAACCGCAGGCACCAAAAAGCTGCACTACCGGTCCCTTGGCTCTCCTCTCAGCATGACGAGCGAGGTCCCTCGAATCCAGCAACTGTGTCCAAGTGGCCCCCACAGTCCAGTGACTCTTCAGTCCAAGTTTGGTGGAGGTAAGTCCTTGCCTCACCTCGCTGGGCTGCATTGCTGGGAACCGCGACTTTTGCAGCTACTCCGGCCCCTGTGCACTTCCGGCGGAAATCCTTTGTGCACAGCCAAGCCTGGGTCCACGGCACTCTAACCTGCATTGCACGACTTTCTAAGTTGGTCTCCGGCGACGTGGGACTCCTTTGTGTAACTTCGGGTGAGTACCGTTTCACGCATCCTTGTAGTGCCTGTTTCTGGCACTTCTCCGGGTGTTACCTGCTGCTGAGAGGGCTCCTTGTCTTGCTCGACATCCCCTCTCTCTCCTGGTCCAATTTGCGACCTCCTGGTCACTCCTGGCCCACAGCAGCATCCAAAAACGCTAACCGTACGATTTGCAGCTAGCAAGGCTTGTTGGCGTTCTTTCGGCGGGAAAACACTTCTGCACAACTCTCCACGGCAAGCGAGATCCGTCCACCAAAGGGAAAGTCTCTAGCCCTTTTTGTTCCTGCAGAAACCTCAGCTTCTTCTGTCCAGTAGAAGCTTCTTTGCATCCACAGCTGGCATTTCCTGGGCACATGCCCATCTCCGACTTGCTTGTGACTTTTGGACTTGGTCCCCTTGTTCCACAGGTACCCTAGATTGGAAATCCACCATTGTTGCATTGTTGTTTTGTGTCTTTCCTGCATTATTCCTCTATCACGACTTCTTTGTCTTTGGGGGAACTTTAGTGCAATTTGCACTCACTTTTCAGGGTCTTGGGGAGGGCTAATTTTCTAACTCTCACTATTTTCTAATAGTCCCAGCGACCCTCTACAAGGTCACATAGGTTTGGGGTCCATTCGTGATTCGCATTCCACTTTTGGAGTATATGGTTTGTGTTGCCCCTATCCCTATGTGTCCCCATGGCATCCTATTGTAACTATACATTGTTTGCACTGTTTTCTAAGACTATACTGCATATTTTTAGTACTGTGTACATATAACTTGTGTATATATGCTATCCTCACTCTGAGGGTACACTCTGAGATACTTTGGCATATTGTCATAAAAATAAAGTACCTTTATTTTTAGTATAACTGTGTATTGTGTTTTCTTATGATATTGTGCAAGTGACACTTGTGGTACTGTAGTAGCTTCACACGTCTCCTAGTTCAGCCTAAGCTGCTCTGCTAAGCTACCATTATCTATCAGCCTAAGCTGCTAGACACCCTATACACTAATAAGGGATAACTGTGCCTGGTGCAAGGTGCAGGTACCCCTTGGTACTCACTACAAGCCAGTCCAGCCTCCTACATTGGTTGTGCAGCGGTGGGATAAGTGCTTTGAGACTACTTACCACTCTTGTCATTGTACTTTTCATAAGAGAAAAATATACAAAACAAGTTCAGTGTGTGTACACATTGCTAAAAAGTTTTGCATTTCCTCTTTTCACTCTTTTCTAAAGTGCTGAAAAGTACTTCTAAACTTTCAAAAAGTTCTTAAAAGTTTAAAAAGTTTTTTTCTGTCTTTCTAAAAAGTTCTGAAAACTTTTTTCTCTTTTTCTATCACTTTAACTCTCTCTAAAAATGTCTGGCACAGGCCAAAATGTTGACCTGTCTAAGATTGCATATGATCACCTTAGCTGGAAAGGAGCATAGAGTCTCTGCATAGAGAGAGGTTTGAGTGTAGGGAAGAATCCTTCCTTGGAATTGTTACTAAACATGCTTAGAGAACAAGATAAGGCTAAAAGTGCCCCATCTGTTGAAAAAGTAGCTAATGGTTCCCAATCTGATCCAGGGACTCCCCCAGGAAAGGATTCAGGAAAGAAACTTCCTAGCCTGCCCATTACAAGACAGTCTAGCATAGTTGTTACTGAGGTGGAGTCACATCATACAGATGATGTGCTCTCACATTACACTTTCAGCTAAGCTGTTAGGGTGCCCTCTGTAAGGGACAGGTCTCCTTCTGTTCATTCCCATTATACCTCTGTATCTAGGAATGTCCCTCCCACCAACCCTGATGACAGATTGTTAGAAAGGGAACTCAATAAGTTGAGGGTGGAACAAACCAGACTGAAGCTTAAAAAGCAACAGCTGGATTTGGATAGACAGTCTTTAGAAATAGAGAAGGAAAGACAGAAGTTGGGTTTAGAAACCCATGGTGGCAGCAGCAGTATTCCCCATAGTCATCCTGTAAAAGAGCATGATTCCAGGAATCTGCACAAGATAGTTCCCCCTTATAAGGAGGGGGATGACATTAACAAGTGGTTTGCTGCACTTGAGAGGGCCTGTGTTGTACAGGATGTCCCTCAAAGGCAGTGGGCTCCTATCCTATGGCTATCATTTAGTGGAAAAGGTAGGGATAGGCTCCTTACTGTGAAAGAAAGTGATGCCAATAATTTTACAGTACTTAAGAATGCACTCCTGGATGGTTATGGCTTAACCACTGAACAATACAGGATAAAGTTCAGTGAGACCAAAAAGGAGTCTTCACAAGACTGGGTTGATTTCATTGACCATTCAGTGAAGGCCTTGGATGGGTGGTTACATGGCAGTAAAGTTACTGATTATGACAGCCTGTATAACTTGATCCTGAGAGAGCATATTCTTAATAATTGTGTGTCTGATTTGTTGCACCAGTACTTGGTGGACTCTGATCTGACCTCTCCCCAAGAATTGGGAAAGAAGGCAGACAAGTGGGTCAGAACAAGGGTGAACAGAAAAGTTCATACAGGGGGTGACAAAGAGAACAACAAGAAGAAAGATGGTGAAAAATGTCAAGATAAGCATGGGGATAAGGGTAAAACCAAAGATCCCACTTCAAATCTTAAACACTCTTCAGGGAGTGGGGATAAAACAAATTCTTCCTCTTCTTCTCAACCTACACAATTTAAAAAGCCTTGGTGCTTTGTGTGTAAAAATAGAGGCCATAGGCCAGGGGATAAGTCCTGTCCAGGTAAACCCCCTGAGCCTACCACCACTAATACATCAAGCTCTAGTGCCCCTAGCAGTAGTGGTACTAGTGGTGGGACTGCTGGCAACAGTCAAGTTAAGGGTGTAGTTGGGTTCACTTATGGGTCCATAGTAGAAACTGGGGTAGTCAGTCCCAAGACAGTTTCTGTCACACCTAGTGGCATTGGCCTTGCCACACTGGCTGCTTGTCCCCTTACAATGGATAAGTACAGGCAGACAGTTTCAATAAATGGTGTTGAGGCCTTGGCCTACAGGGACACAGGTGCCAGTATCACTTTGGTGACTGAAAACCTAGTGCACCCTGATCAACACATCATTGGACAACAGTATAAGATTATTGATGTCCATAACTCCACTAAGTTTCTTCCCTTGGATATAATTCAGTTTAGTTGGGGTGGAGTTACTGGCCCTAAGCAGGTGGTGGTATCCCCTAGCTTACCTGTAGACTGTCTCTTAGGTAATGACCTAGAGGCCTCAGGTTGGGCTGATGTAGAGTTTTATGCCCATGCAGCAATGCTGGGCATCCCAGAGGAATTGTTCCCTCTCATTTCTACTGAAATGAAAAAGCAAAGGAGAGAAGGCCTGAAAACTCAGGATCCCTCTCCATCAACAGGTAAAAAGGGTATCACAGTATCCCCTAACCACCCTACCATTCAGGATACCATTCCTGTGGTGGGAGAAACCTCTCCTGGGGTGGCACCTGTTCCAAGGGAATCATCAGTTGGCAAAACTGGACTCCCTGAGGTAGAAGTACCTCTCTGTGGGATAACTAACATTGGTGACAAAAAGAGCACCATTTTAGTGAACATGAAGCATCCCTCCAACCCTCCCAGAGAAACTTTAGTGCAGAAACCGTGCACTGCCTCACAACACTTAGGACAGCATCCCTGCCCTAGTGTGGAGCTCATAGGACAGCATCCCTGCCCTGCTCCAACTCAAGAGAAACAGCATCCCTGTTCTCTCTTCCAGCCATATGGACAAAGTTTTTGCCCAGCTATAGCTTTACTGAGACAGCATCCCTGTCTGGCATTTCCATCACTACAAATAGGTTCAGTGGACAATTCCCACTCCTCTAAACTAAAACTTACTGATAGAAACTCTGAAAACACATCTTCACATTGTTGCTTAGCTAAAAAACTTCAAACAGGGTGGTTTACATCCCCACAGGGAAGTAACCACATAGTGGATGATAAAGGGAGTAACCAGTCTATTGCAGAGCTACTCTCTACTTATCACCACTTAGACAATAAAGTCTCAACTGGCCAAGGTTAGCCTTATTGTCCTTCGTTTGGGGGGGGGTTGTGTGAGAAAGTAGCCTCTTTCTAGCCCTGTTACCCCCACTTTTGGCCTGTTTGGGAGTGTATGTCAGGGTGTTTTCACTGTCTCACTGGGATCCTGCTAGCCAGGGCCCAGTGCTCATAGTGAAAACCCTATGTTTTCAGTATGTTTGTTATGTGTCACTGGGACCCTGCTAGTCAGGACCCCAGTGCTCATAAGTTTGTGGCCTATATGTATGTGTTCCCTGTGTAGTGCCTAACTGTCTCACTGAGGCTCTGCTAACCAGAACCTCAGTGGTTATGCTCTCTCATTTCTTACAAATTGTCACTAACAGGCTAGTGACCAATTTTACCAATTTATTTTGGCTTACTGGAACACCCTTATAATTCCCTAGTATATGGTACTGAGGTACCCAGGGTATTGGGGTTCCAGGAGATCCCTATGGGCTGCAGCATTTCTTTTGCCACCCATAGGGAGCTCTGACAATTCTTACACAGGCCTGCCACTGCAGCCTGAGTGAAATAACGTCCACGTTATTTCACAGCCATTTTACACTACACTTAAGTAACTTATAAGTCACCTATATGTCTAACCTTTACCTGGTAAAGGTTAGGTGCAAAGTTACTTAGTGTGAGGGCACCCTGGCACTAGCCAAGGTGCCCCCACATTGTTCAGGGCCAATTCCCCGGACTTTGTGAGTGCGGGGACACCATTACACGCGTGCACTACATATAGGTCACTACCTATATGTAGCTTCACAATGGTAACTCCGAATATGGCCATGTAACATGTCTAAGATCATGGACTTGCCCCCTCTATGCCATCCTGGCATTGTTGGCACAATTCCATGACCCCAGTGGTCTGTAGCACAGACCCTGGTACTGCCAAACTGCCTTTCCTGGGGTTTCACTGCAGCTGCTGCTGCTGCCAACCCCTCAGACAGGTTTCTGCCCCCCTGGGGTCAACCAAGGCTTGTCCCAGGATGGCAGAACAAAGGACTTCCTCTGAGAGAGGGTGTTACACCCTCTCCCTTTGGAAAATGGTGTGAAGGCAGGGGAGGAGTAGCCTCCCCCAGCCTCTGGAAATGCTTTCTTGGGCACAGATGTGCCCAATTCTGCATAAGCCAGTCTACACCGGTTCAGGGACCCCTTAGCCCTGCTCTGGCGTGAAACTGGACAAAGGAAAGGGGAGTGACCACTCCCCTGACCTGCACCTCCCCTGGGAGGTGTCCAGAGCTCCTCCAGTGTGCTCCAGACCTCTGCCATCTTGGAAACAGAGGTGCTGCTGGCACACTGGACTGCTCTGAGTGGCCAGTGCCACCAGGTGACGTCAGAGACTCCTTCTGATAGGCTCCTTCAGGTGTCAGTAGCCTATCCTCTCTCCTAAGTAGCCAAACCCTCTTTTCTGGCTATTTAGGGTCTCTGTCTCTGGGGAAACTTTAGATAACGAATGCAAGAGCTCATCCGAGTTCCTCTGCATCTCCCTCTTCACCTTCTGATAAGGAATCGACTGCTGACCGCGCTGGAAGCCTGCAAACCTGCAACATAGTAGCAAAGACGACTACTGCAACTCTGTAACGCTGATCCTGCCGCCTTCTCGACTGTTTTCCTGCTTGTGCATGCTGTGGGGGTAGTCTGCCTCCTCTCTGCACCAGAAGCTCCGAAGAAATCTCCTGTGGGTCGACGGAATCTTCCCCCTGCAACCGCAGGCACCAAAAAGCTGCACTACCGGTCCCTTGGGTCTCCTCTCAGCACAACGAGCGAGGTCCCTCGAATCCAGCAACTGTGTCCAAGTGGCCCCCACAGTCCAGTGACTCTTCAGTCCAAGTTTGGTGGAGGTAAGTCCTTGCCTCACCTCGCTGGGCTGCATTGCTGGGAACCGTGACTTTTGCAGCTACTCCAGCCCCTGTGCACTTCCGGCGGAAATCCTTTGTGCACAGCCAAGCCTGGGTCCACGGCACTCTAACCTGCATTGCACGACTTTCTAAGTTGGTCTCCGGCGACGTGGGACTCCTTTGTGTAACTTTGGGTGAGCACCGTTTCACGCATCCTTGTAGTGCCTGTTTCTGGCACTTTTCTGGGTGCTACCTGCTGCTGAGAGGGCTTCTTTTCTTGCTCGACGTCCCCTTCTCTCTCCTGGTCCAATTTTCGACCTCCTGGTCCCTCCTGGCCCACAGCAGCATCCAAAAACGCTAACTGCACAATTTGCAGCTAGCAAGGCTTGTTGGCGTTCTTTCGGCGGGAAAACACTTCTGCACGACTCTTCACGGCGAGTGGAATCCGTCCACCAAAGGGGAAGTCTCTAGCCCTTTTTGTTCCTGCAGAAACCTCAGCTTCTTCTGTCCAGTAGAAGCTTCTTTGCATCCACAGCTGGCATTTCCTGGGCATATGCCCATCTCCGACTTGCTTGTGACTTTTGGACTTGGTCTCCTTGTTCCACAGGTACCCTAGATTGGAAATCCACCGTTGTTGCATTGTTGGTTTGTGTCTTTCCTGCATTATTCCTCTATCACAACTTCTTTGTCTTTGGGGGAACTTTAGTGCACTTTGCACTCACTTTTCAGGGTCTTGGGGAGGGCTAATTTTCTAACTCTCACTATTTTCTAATAGTCCCAGCGACCCTCTACAAGGTCACATAGGTTTGGGGTCCATTCGTGATTCGCATTCCACTTTTGGAGTATATGGTTTGTGTTGCCCCTATCCCTATGTGTCCCCATTGCATCCTATTGTAACTATACATTGTTTGCACTGTTTTCTAAGACTATACTGCATATTTTTAGTACTGTGTACATATAACTTGTGTATATATGCTATCCTCACTCTGAGGGTACACTCTGAGATACTTTGGCATATTGTCATAAAAATAAAGAACCTTTATTTTTAGTATAACTGTCTATTGTGTTTTCTTATGATATTGTGCAAGTGACACTTGTGGTACTGTAGTAGCTTCACACGTCTCCTAGTTCAGCCTAGGCTGCTCTGCTAAGCTACCATTATCTATCAGCCTAAGCTGCTAGACACCCTATACACTAATAAGGGATAACTGGGCCTGGTGCAAGGTGCAAGTACCCCTTGGTACTCACTACAAGCCAGTCCAGCCTCCTACAGTAAGTACCACACGGTACCCACTATAAACCAGGCCAGCCTCCTACACTGTTGAATTTGTCCAAGTTTGCAGCTGTATGTGATTTCTCAGTGGCTAACATCTCTACTGCTGCATTCCACCAAACGCTCTTAAAACTCTCTTCAGGGCTAAGACCTGAGGATAGCTGTTGCCTTATGCCCGCAAAAGAGATCCTGTGTGCAGTGATGCACATGTAATTAGTTGCTTGACAACTGGTCCACATATCTGCCGTCAGATGGATAGTGTGAACAACACTTTGCTCTAAAGCTTGTAAAACTAGTTGCAGCACATCGTTATGCAGTGATGGAACAGCAACTCTGACAAAATAGGTGTAGGAAAGTACCATCTTTCTTGGCATATTACCCCTAATTTCTGCCTGTTTGTCAGTATGTTTTGCCTGTCTCACTGGGATCCTGCTAGCCAGGACCCCTGTGCTCATAGTTTGTTGCCTATGTGTGTGTTGTCAGTATGCTTAACTGTGTCACTGAAGTTCTGCTAATCAGAACTCCAGTGCTTATGCTCTCTCTACTTACCAAATTTGTCACTATAGTTTAGTGATTCCATAATCCAATTCTAATTGGCACACTAGACCCCCTAATAAGTCAATAGTATATGGTAACTTGGTACCCAGGGCATTGGGGTTCCAGGAGATCCTTGTAGGCTGCAGCATTTCTTTTGCCACCCATAAGGAGCTCAGACAAACATTTTTTCAGGACTGCCACTGCAGCCTGCGTGAAATAGTGCCCACACTATTTCACAGCCATTTCCACTGCACTTAAGTAACTTATAAGTCACCTATATGCCTAACCTTCATTTACTGAAGGCTAGGTGCAAAGTTACTAAGTGTGATGGCACCCTTGCACTAGCACAGTTGCCCCCATGTTGTCCAGGGTCAATTCCTCGGACTTTGTGAGTGCGGGGATACCATTACACTGTGCACATTCTATATGTCAATACATGTATGTAGCTTCACAATGGTAACTCCGAATATGGCCATGTGAGGTGTCTAAGATCATGGAATTGTTCCCCCATTCCAAATATGGTATTGGGGGATCAATTCCATGCACCCTAGGGGCTCCACCATGGACCCCCAGTACTGCCAAACCAGCTCTCTGAGGTTTCCACTGCAGACCCAGCTGCTGCTACTTAACAGACAGGTTTCTGCCCTCCTGGGGACTGAGCAGCTCTATCCCAGGAAGGCAGAACAATGCATTTACTTTGGGAGGAGGGTGTTACACCCTCTCCCTTGGGAAATATGTTTTACAGGCTTTGGAGGGGTATCCTCCCAGGACCTCTGGAAATGCTCTGAAGGGCACAGATGGTGCCCTCCTTGCATAAGCCAGTCTACACCAGTTCAGGGACACCCAGTCCCTGCTCTGGTATGAAACTGGACAAAAGAAAGGAAAGTGACCACTCCCCTGTCCATCTCCACCCCAGGGGTGGTGCCCAGAGCTCCTCCAGTGTCTCTCTGGCAGTAGCCATCTTGGATTCCAAGGTGTGGGGACACTCTGGAGACCTCTGAGTGGCCAGTTCCAGCAGATGATGTCAGAGACCCCTCCTGCTAGGTGCATACCTGGGTAGGTAGCCAATCCCCCTTCTCAGGGCTATTTAGGGTCTCTCCTGTGGGTTCCTCTTCAGATTCAGCGTGCATGTTTCCTCCAGGAATCCTCTGCAATGTCTGCTTCAGCTTCAGACCGTTGGATCAACTGCAGACTGCTCCAGGAACAGCTGTAACTGGAACAAAGTATCCAGAAAGGCTACTGTGACTCTGCAACTTCAGCTCCAGCCAGCAACTGCAACTGTTTTCAAGGTGTGCATGCTCTGAGGACTCCCTGCCTTAATCCTGCACCAGAAGAACCGAGGGAATCTCCTGTAGAGTGACGTAATCATTTCTCTGGTCCAGCAGGCACATTCCAAGATGACAACCGGTTCTCTGGGACTCCTCTCCTGGCAACGAGCATGCTTCCTGGAACACAGGTGGTGGACCCATTCAACCCAGACTGTCCTAAGGTCCAGCTGTCCAAATTTGCAGAGGTAAGAGCTTGCCTTCCAGGTTTGCGACAATGCCCCTGTGCACCGCATCATCTGCATTTTTTCCAAGAATCCTTCGTGCATAGTGTAGCCCAGGTCCCCAGCACTCTATCCTGTGATGCACAACTCGCTGAGTTGTTCTCCGGCGGCATGGGACCTTCTTTTGTTGTGCTGCAGCAACCGCAATTTCAACCTTCTTTGTCCCCATGTCCTGAGACTCCCTGGTCATCTGTGGGCTCTCTCTATTGTTGGGAGCCCCCTCTGCCTCCTCAGTCTGAGTTGAGGCCCCCAGGTCCCTCCTGGGTCCAGGCAGCGTTATTTTGACACAAATGCGACCTTCCTTGAAGCAAGGCTTGTTGGACGAATCCAGCGCTGCAAACTGCCTGCATCCTACATCTCAACGTGGGACATCTCCTGCACCACGCAGGAACCCGCCGCCATCTTCTTTGGTGCTCTTCTGCAGACTTCTTCTAACCAGAGAATCCTCTTTTGCACCATCATCTAGGTTGGCAGGGGCTCCTGTCCTTCCTGGAATCTTTTGCGACTTCTGGACTTGGTCTCGTCTCTTCATAGGTCTTCAGGTCCAGGAATCCACCATTTGTTGTTTGCAGTCTTGCTTGGTTCTTGCAATAACTCTAATCACGACTTATAGTGTGTCCGAAGGAAACTTGCAGTACTTTACTCCTACTTTCCTGGGCTCTGGAGTGGGGTATTTTGTTCTCTTACACTCCCAGTGACCCTCTACACACTACACTTGCCTAGAGGGGAATTTGTGATTCAGATTCCACTTTCTTAGTATATGGTTTGTGTTTCTCCTAGGCCTATGACAATCTATTGTATTTTCTACTGTGTGCACTATTCTATGAGTATTTACTTACCTGATTTTGGTCTCTAGTGTATATATTGCGTATAATACAGTACTTACCTCCAGAAGGAGTATTGCTTAAAAAAATATTTTTGTCCTTGTGTCACTAAAATAAAGTACCTTTATTTTTGGTAACGCTGAGTATTGCCTTTTATTGTGTATAAGTACTGTGTAACTATAGTGATATTGCAGGAGCTTTGCATGTCTCCTAGTTCAGCCTAAGCTGCTCTGCTACAGCTACCTCTATCAGCCTAGCTGCTAGAACACTACCACATTTCACTAATAAGGGATAACTGGACCTGGTATAAGGAGTAAGTACCTAGGGTACCCACTACAAACCAGGCCAGCCTCCCACAACACATCTCCCAAAAAAGGTTGTGGTCAACACACCACTGTTGGAAAGCTGCTTCTTCTCACTGACCACTTTCCTGGGAGCAACTTTCTTTGGGCTCTCATTTGGCATTGGCACTAAGGTGCTCGAGCAAAAGAGATTGAAGGACTATCGTTACTGTGCAGGCCTTCTGCTTGGCAGTACTGCTGGTATTATCTCTTCTCTTTTGCACCTAAATCAACCAAAAAAAAAAAAACATTTAGTTAGTAAAATGTGGCATTGTTACAGGTTGAATTAGTAAAAAGAAAGGCAATATTAGCACGGTTGGTTACTTAGGTAATAAATAATTATCCAACCACTGTAAAGTCAAACCACATCATCATACGATAAAATGTAATTTCCAATCAGGATAACAACAGAGCAAGAAGAGATAGCTCTTTGCTTTTTGTCCATCTAGTGTAAAGGAGACACCTGTGGTAGTCAGGGAGGTGCATGGGTAAATTGAATATTTGAAAAAAATGAAGGGTTATTATGCACCTGTGGCAGGCAAGAAGGTCAGGGGAAAATGGAATAATCATTAAAAAAATGAATGATGCTGATGTGTCTGCAACATTGCATTGCGGACGGGGTGTCCAGAAGGAAATGGAATTATACCTAACAAATGAATGCGGTTGTGCATCTGTGTACCTAAGGTTGTTGGATGGATCAAGACAAAATGAAAGCAAACATTTTAAAATTAAAATAAATTTGAAAAAAATCTAAGATAAAAACAAAAAAATAAAATACAATCAAATACACTCAAAGAGTTCATGAACCCAAGGAGGGACATCTCATACATCCCTCCCTCCCAAGACCTCTGCAACAACCGCACCACCTTCTTTCACCGTAAGATTCGGGACATCTACGAAGGCTTCAGGAACCAAATCCCACCAGCACCGCTCACCGCAACGGACCTAGATACTCACCAGCTACTGAACCCCTATACCCCCATCTTCATAGAGGACAACCAAAGACTGATGAACTCCATCCACTCAAGAGCACCTTTGAATCCATGCCCTCATCACATCCTCAACCTGGCCAGTGCCACCATAGCAGCGGAGCTCTGCCGAACCATCAACCTATCCTTCGAGACCGCCACATTCCCCTCAGACTGGAAACACGCTGAAATCAGCCTGTTACTCCAGAAACCCACCACCGACACTAGGGAGCTGAAGAAATACAGACACGTCTCTCTGCTCTCTTTCCCAGCCATGGTAACAGAGAAATCCGTCAACCAACAACTCTTCGAATTCCTCAAGACATACTGCATCCTACACCCATCCCAGATTATTTATCTGGGATTTTTGTGTAACTCAATTCACTGTATGGTACTGCACAGACACAAGTACTGATCCCACTGCTGCCACCAATATGAGAAATTGGGTTGTTAGTTGACTGGGGTGTGAGCCCTGGTCAATCAACAGTCACAATCCCCTGCTGGGTAAACCACAAAAAGGTACTAAATTAACCTGTGCTTAACCTTGGGTAGCTTGATACAAAAATCAGTCAGGTCTAACTTAGAAACAATGTGCAAAGTATTCATACAAAACACAAACAGTAATAGAGTGAAAAAACACATGACATTTTTCAATCAATTTAGAAAATAGAGTAAATTCCAATAAATTGCTTGACACCAAAATGACAAATATTCAGTCAGTAGAACCAGAGTTATTAATATTTGTACTGAAAAGTAGTGCCTAAAAGATGGTAAGTCAATATATTTGCCATATATTTGTTGCTCTTGGTAACAGTTGGCCATGAATCTACATGCTGCAGTAATCGGATGGCTACTGTAATCGGATGGTGGTGTTGTCTACCGCCTGTACAATACATTTACGCTAAACCCCACCCCGAGGCTCTGAACATGATATTGAGGCAAGCAGAAAGAAAAAAGGAAAAATACTAGAAAACTAAAAGATAAGTAACTGAGGCAGAGTGCAGCTTGAGATCAGGGGGGCACAGAAACACAGGTCCTGTCACAGGACTTATCACCTCTGTTTTCCTCTCCAGCCCTTTCAGCATCTATGGCGAACAGTCCGCCGAAAGGTCCTGAGCAAATAGCATTACGATCAATGCAACTCTCGGAACTGTTCTCTTAACCTGCTACTGCCACATTGAGCAAACAGATGAGGGAGCCTCATGCCTCCTCATCCATTTCAGTTGCATCCAGTAACCCCCCCCCCCTTGCAGTATCTGTTTTAAACATAAAACATAAGTGGAAACCTGCCTACCCCCTGTTTTATACCACTAACAATAATGCTAACAGGGTATCGAAGGCATTGGAAAGAGATAAAGGGCAAAAGGCAGGGCAAGGGAAAGCAATCTTGCTGATCAGAGAAAGAGCAATGGGCAATGATTTACTTTGCGGAATAACTACAAATCCTGCACTAGGAGCTTCCTGCTTGGCTTTATCCGATCCTATACCATCTAATGATAGTATAATTCCTTGAACTCCCTCCCCTATTCCTGGCATCAACAGTACGGATAACTCGGCATGCAGGGTAACTGCTATACCCTTAATGAAGGAATGGATGGGGCAGATACTAGTGAAGCTTCGAGCTATAAAACTATCTCAGGAGGAAGCCTAAGGTTCAGCTCAGTCAATTGAATGCTCACCTAATGCATCTCTCCACAGGAGTATCACAAGTGGAGCAGAGAATCTCTGATTTAGAAGATGTTAAAAATTAAGCGGAGTTGGCAGTATCTTGGATCTAATCAGAACTTGCGGAATTCAATTAAAGTTGGAAGAGATGGAAAATAGATCATGGCGTTCGAATCCTAGGTTCGTGGGGGTCCCTGAAGACATTGAGGCAGCTTCATCCGTAACTAAGGCAGTCTCTGATCTTATATACAACTGCATCCTTCCAAACAAAACAAAAACTGAAGCGGATCTCTCTATCATGAGAGTACATAGGGTACCATTTACGCTCCCTGCAAATTCAAAGTATCCTCATACAATGTTAGTCAATTTTGGTTACTACAGGTTTAAGGAACAAAGGGCCAGATGTATCATGAAATGGCCTTGCGAATCGCAAATAGCGATTTTTAAGAAATCGCTATTTCCGAGTCGAATAGGCCATGTGTCATAATTGCGAATCGGAATTAGCGATTTCTTAAAAATCGCTATTTGTGGTTTGTGAGGCCCAAATACTGAATCGCAATTTGCATTTTGTGATTCAGAACGCACACCTGGAGGAGACTGATGACATCACAAGCAGGAAGTGAGTCATCCCAGGCAGTTTGCAATTGCCACACCCAAACCAGCACTCAGAGAGAGTCAGCCCAGCCACACTGAGCAAGTCTCTGAAGAAGGCAGCACAGCAGAACAAACATGGACACCTCTGCCCAGGGAAAGGAAAAGGGAGAAAAGAAGCGCAAGCTGAAGTTTAGTGAGCAAGAGCTGGAGGTGCTCACAGAGGAGGTGGTCAGGAGCCATGACCGTTTGTTCGGCAAAAGCTCACTCCAGGTGCCTGAGAGTGAAAACGCAGAATCTGGGCAGATATCCAGACAAAGATCTGCACTGTTGGAGTGGCGCATCGCTCTGTTGAAGAAATCAAGAAGAGGTGGAATGACCTGCAGTCCCTTGCCAAGGAGAGGGTGGCAAGGCGACTGCAGGAGGCCAGGAGCACAGGAGGCGGACCACCCACAGAGACACCCTCCACCCCGATAGAAGACCTAGTGGAGTCCACACTCCTCTCAGAAGCAGTCAGTGGGGTCACTGACATTGACACATCCGGCACACCAAGTACAAGTAAAGTTAAATGCAATATTGAAATGTAACCCCACATGTGTATGCACAAAAGCACCTTAGGAATTAGCAAGTAATGTAAAACATTGTGAGAAGTAGTCCATTCCACATCTTAGAAGCAGCACAACAATGCCTTATGGGAGTGGTAGTCCACAACCCAGAGCTGAAAGTAGCACATACAATGTAATAGGCAGAGCGACACACAGAAGAACACAACACCCACAACACAGTGTTGAGAAGTAACTGTACCTTTATTACCATTGTGTGACCTTTATTGATACATACATAACTGACTTGCTGCATATTGTCGTTGCAGGTGGCCCAGGTCGAGTAGCCACAGCATGTGCCATTGCAGGGGAGACAGACACCCATCCTGCTTCAGACTCCAATACGAGTGAGTCACAGAACATTGCACCACTCCGACGCAGGCCTAGGGCACGGCCACTGCCAGAACTGAGTCAGGACTCTGATGAGCAGCAGGAAGACTCACAAACACCGTCCCCAACTGGCAGATGCACTCGGATGCAGGAGCCCGTTCACAGCAGAGCACAGCACCCCGCAGGATGCCTACATATGCAGGCGCACAGGCTTTTGAGGCAGATGAGGGAACATTGTTATTTGGTGGCCTGGAATCAGCTATGTTAAAGCAGCAGCGCCTGCAAAATAAAAAAAATCACAGCATTACAAAGGAAGATGCAGCAACATAATGCAAACATAGGGGGCCTGCATCACCAGCTGGAGTGTCTCAATGCCAATATCGAACAGCTGCATGAGGGACAGGTCCAAGCATCGCAGGATACGAGGGAGCTGACTACTGCTGTGAGGGAACTGTGTCAGGAGCTGCGCCATGACAGGGTAAGCCACCCCAGGCAGGGGCGACGCTTCATGAGCATGTTTGGAGGTTTCTGTCACTCTGTGACTAGGCTGGCAAATTCTACCTTCCTAATATCACATCGTGCTGTGGCCGCACAGGTTGAGGCAGCACACAGCAGCAGGGATGTGGCCCAAGGACTGGTACAGATCACGAATGTGATAGACAATATAATGGGTAACCGGTCAGCTACACCTAGTGAACTTGGACTGGGGACACGGAGGACACATCGAGCCTCAGCAGCCTAGCTGTGCCTGCAATGGACACCAGACGGTGCAGTGCCAGGCACAGCACTGCCAGAGAGGCAGACACTCGAGGTGCCAGTGATGCAACTGCGCACTCGAGTGGCATACGTGGCCGAAAGAAGTGAGTATAGTGGCCACAGGGGACTGTATATATTTCTGGCATGAGGACACTATGAATGAATAGTGCTTTACTGTTGACTGCTTTTGTTTTTTGTCACAATTACTTTTGTTGGTACTCATGGAAATTATATTACCTGACGTTAAGGTAATAAATTTACTCACTACAGGTACATTTGTCAGTGGATTCGTGTTTTCATACTTACATCTGAAATGGTTGTGTGTGATGTCGGCACGCCTTTGCCTTACCTCTGCTGCACTGGTCCGGTCTGCTGGCTGTAGGGGTGGTATGGGATCATCATCCTCATCTGATTCAGAATCACATATTTCTACAGGTATGTCCCTGGTGGTAGCTATATTGTGCAAGATTGCACAAGTAGCCACTATTCTACATGTTGTCTCTGGACTGTACTGTAGTGCCCCTCCACTTTTGTGGAGGCACCGGAAGCGACTCTTCAGCAGGCCAAAGGTGCGCTCCACCACGTTGCGGGTCGCCCTGTGTGCTGCATTGTATCTCCGTTCAGCAGGTGTATTTGGATTTAGGTAGGGTGTCATCATGTAGGTGCACACTGCGTAGGCACTGTCTCCTGGAAGGGACAGAGGGTATAATGAGTAACTGAGCCATCTGACATCACACTGCCATCAATGCACCAGTGTACAGAGGGACAATACCTAGTAGATATCCTTCACCAAACTCCCCAGCTAGCAGTCTTGTATGAATGCCGCTGGTGAGAAAGATGGACGAATCATGTGTGCTCGCTGGGTACCTGGCCACAAGATCAGTTATGATATAAGAGGCATTGCCTATAACCTGTATATTCATGGAATGTTGGTATTTACGGTTGCGGTACACATACTCTGTGGCTGCTGGTGGACATATTGCAACATGTGTCCCATCTATGGCACCTAGGACATGGGGGATCTGTGCTATCTGGTAGAAATCTATTTTTGTCTGCTGTATTTCCTGTGGGGTGTGGGGGAATCGGATGTACTGGTGTATTCTGCTCAGCATGGCGTTGATAAATGCATTGAAAAATCTAGAGAGGGTACTCTGTGAGACTCCTCCAGCTGCTGCTATGACCCCTTGATAGCTCCCTGAGGCAAGTAGGTGGAGGGAGCATAATACCTGCACATGGGTGGGTATGCTATGAGTCCTATGTGTTCTACGCTGCAGTATGGGTTGTAGCTCAGCTATTAGGTCGAGTATCATGGCAGAGCTCAACCTTTCCCTCTCAAATATTTCCTCCTCTGTCTGGTCAAAAAGTGTAATGCGCACTCTGAAAATGCGCTCCTGTCTCCTCCTCCCTCTCCTCATACCTGCCAAGATCCTCATCCTCCTCGCCTTGACGTAGAGTGCAGCCATTGTGGAAAAGAGTCTGAGGCATTATGGGCCTCTTTATATAGGTTGCACCTGGTTACCACCTGCTTTCACTTAGTGGTATTTTGCATGTGCAAAATGCCATTCTGCGAAAAATTGCAATTTGCGCTTTTTTGATGCATCGAATTGTGACTTGGTTTTGCAAGTTGCATTTTGCACCTCGCAATTTCCTACTCGGAATACTGAATTGCAAATTGTGGCTCGCAGAACCAGCACGCAACGCAAAAAATCGAAATTTTTGCGATTTCTTATTTTTGGTCTGCGAATGCCTTTCATGCATCGGAGACCAAGTTTTTGCATTCGCAAACGGACAAATTTTGCGATTCGCACCGTTTGCGAATGCAAAAACTTTTGATACATCCGGCCCAAATTCTTTCTCAAGCCATACAATTGAAGAACTTCAAGTATGGTGACAGTTTCAGCTTTCGGGTGTTCTCGGATATGTCCATTGTACCTGCACACCGGCGCAAAGAATTTGTTGGACTGATAGATGAGCTTAAGAGACTGGGGGCTTCAGCTGGTATTGTGCAATTAGCCAAACTTTAAGTGTTTAATAAAGGACAAATGCATGTGTTTCAGGGCGTTCAAGAAGCAAAGATTTTTTTAGAATTGTTAAAAAAGGGATGATGTGGTTTATGGCGGGCGGATGAAGAAAAAGACCAAGGAGGGAGGAGGGGAGAGAGGGGAAGAGAGGAAAAGAAAAAAAAGAGAAGGGGTGAAAATTGGGAACATATTATCTTGTTTCTTTGGAAATACTTTGCTCACTTGAATTGCTGCGCTATATGTTTTTTTCCTTGGGTTCTGCCCTGCCGCCTTGTTGCTCCTTGTGATTAGGCGCTAGGAATGACATGTCAGGGCACTTTTTATTCAGGTGTGGGTTACGGGCGGGGGGTAAAGCCTGGTTGGGTGGGATTTGCTGGGGGAAGGAGGAACAAGTGGGGCACCAGGGAGTCAAGGGAGCGAGGGGCAAGGCCCTCAACTACGATGGGTGGGGGGGGAGAGCACAGGGTGGCGCTTGGGGGAAAAGTGCAGGTGGAGTTCAGTCTACTACATCCCTTATTTAAGTATAGGATACAGGACGGCAATGTGCTAAAAAATGCAGATGAAGCGCGATTGACCATGGAGATGGCTGGGTGGGTATCAGGTAAAAATAGCTTCATGCAATTTAAATGGAGCTAATAACAATGTTAAACTTCAAGCAATAAGTAACTGGCTTGTAACATCCCAAAACCCATTTGAAGGCTAACGCTACACTACCTAAACTCCCGGGGTTTATTGTCCATTCATTTTTTTCGTGTCGGCTAATGCCGCAGTATAGGGTGTGGCCGTTTTGATTTCTAGAAAAATCCCAGGAATGGTATAGGGAGTCTTTAGAGATCTGCAGGAAAGATGGATAGTAGTTACTACCATGATGGCAAATAAGGAGATTCACTTTGTATGTTTTTATGGTCCAATGGAGGACGATATAGCACCAATGCGGGATTTATATGCATACCTATCTTCACTTTCATGCTACTTTATAATAAGAGGGGACTTTAATATCATACCTAATGTCCAATGGGACACATCACATAGTAATAAAACACAGAATAAGCCAAGATCCTCTCAAATGCTTTTTAAACTGATCTCGGATCTAGCATTGGTAGATGTGTGGCGGGCTGATCATCCTCAGGCAAGATAATTTACATGCTCTTCTAAAAGGTACAATACTGCATCAAGAAACGATTTTGTGTTAATTCCCATTTGCGCTGATGCAACAGGGGTCAGGGATACTTGCTAATCCATTTTCCAACCACTCTGTTCCTTGGGTAAGTATTAAGGAATCAGGAAACCAAGTGAATCATCCACAACGGAGCTTGGACAAATCTCTCTTGACAGAGGAGGGCTGGGCAGCAACTCTCAAAACATGGGTTGCTGAGTTCTTAGAGATTAATAAGGACTCAGCCTCTCTCTTTAATATCTGGGGAGCCACCAAAGCTTATATACGAGGAGAGGCAATTTCTTTTAAGGCTCACCTAAGAAAGAGAGCTCGTGAGAAAAATGATCTACTCCAATGGGAGTAGAGCAGGCTTTAAAAAGAAACCAAAATCACCCAATCCAGAGACAACATCTATATTAGAAAGTGCTCAGGCCAAATTAAGGGGCTTTTATGTGTCTCAGGAGATACTTAATAGACACACAAGTTTTCAGAGGCAATACGAAGAGATCAAACATGTAGGTCGACTCATAGCCTGGTCAGTTAAAAGAAAATCGAATTCTAATTTGATAAAAGCTTTCTTAGATAAAGGGAGTGGTATAATGGTTAGCCAACCCTAAGAGATAGAAAGAATATTCCTCTTGCACTATAGAAAGCTATACACTGAAACGATGCACGCAAACTCATCACAAATCAAATAGTATTTAGATTCAGTAGTACTGCCAGGCTTAGATCAAGAAGCACAGAATATATTAACATCCCCTATCACTCTCGCTGAAGTAGCAGAGGCGATACGGGGAGCCTCCAACAGAAAAGCCCCGGGAGAAGATTGTCTTCCAGTGGAAGTCTATAAAGTTCTAGAAAGCCAAATAGCTAAAATACGAGTAATTTAATGAAGTTTTAAAAGGAGCAGATGTCCCTTCCTCATTCTCTAGGGCTGTAGTGGTTAGTTTTGTAAAAACAGATAAACCACCAGAAAATCTGGGCTCATTTTGCCCGATCAGCATTCTGAATCAGAACTATAAATTATTCACTAAGATTCTTCCAGTTGTACGGCTCAGGTGGCACAAGGACTGATACTTGAAGATCAATGTGGGTTTCTATCTGGTAGGTTGCTGTCCACTAATACTAATTTCCTAGACCTTTTCTCATAACCATCATCCAGCGGCAATCATAAAGCTTGATTCCAAGAAGGTATTTGATCTAGTTCAGTGGGAAGCATTGTTTTTGATTTTAGGTAAGTTCAGCTTCCCAGGTAAGTTTATTCAGACTTTACGAAGGTTATATGCGGGGGCCCAAGCCAGGATTTAAAAAAATGCTCAAATTGCAGGGTTAGTACATATTTCACGGGGCACACTGCAGGGCTGTCGCTGTGTCCGGAGCTGTTTGCGCTGTTTATTGAGCCATTAGCAGCAACAATTTGGCAGGATGAATATATACATTCGCCGTTTCCTCAAGCATCCAAGTTGAAACTGTTTGCCAATTATATGATTATGTATATTCGTGTGGATTTACACAACAGCGATAGAGCTTTCTCTAAGATTAAGGCTTTTTTTTAGCTTGGGGAGGTATAAAATCAACCAGTCCAAGTCAGAAGCACTCTTATATATTGCAGATACATCAGTTTTACCAAAAGATATTTGGGTGACATCTTCATGCTCTAATCCTATTAGGTATCTAGGCATATACGTGTCCAATGATCTAGCTGATCTTTTTCACCTGAACTATATAAAGGTTTTTAAAACGATTCAACTTATTTCTGAAATGGCAGGAATCCACTAGGGTACACAGGCTAGCATGTGGTAAGTCTGAGGGTACACAGGCTAGCATGTGTTAAGGCTGAAGGTACACAGGCTCGCATGTGGTAAGGCTGAGGGTACACAGGCTAGCATGTGGTAAGGCTGATGGTACACAGGCTTGCATGTATTAAGGCTGAGGGTACACAGGCTAGCATGTGGTAAGGCTGGGGGTACACAGGCTCGCATGTGGTAAGGCTGAGGGTACACGGGCTCGCATGTGGTAAGGTTAAGGGTACACGGGCTAGCATGTGGTAAGGCTGAGGGTACAGGGGCTAGCATGTGGTAAGGCTGAGGGTACATGGGCTAGCATGTGGTAAGGCTGAGGGTACATGGGCTGGCATGTGGTAAGGCTGAGGGTCCATGGGATAGCAGGTGGTAAGGCTGAGGGTACACAGGCTAGCATGTGGTAAGGCTGAGGGTACACAGGCTCACATGTGGTAAGGCTGAGGGTACACGGGCTAGCATGTGGTAAGTCTGAGGGTACACAGGCTAGCATGTGTTAAGGCTGAAGGTGCACAGGCTCACATGTGGTAAGGCTGAGGGTACACAGGCTAGCATGTGGTAAGGCTGAGGGTACACAGGCTAGCATGTGGTAAGTCTGAGGGTACACAGGCTAGCATATGTTAAGGCTGAAGGTACAAAGGCTCGCATGTGGTAAGGCTGAGGGTACACAGGCTAGCATGTGGTAAGGCTGATGGTACACAGGCTCGCATGTATTAAGGCTGAGGGTACACAGGCTAGCATGTGGTAAGGCTGAGGGACACAGGCTCACATGTGGTAAGGCTGATGGTACACAGGCTTCCATGTGGTAAGGCTAAGGGTACACAGGCTAGCATGTGGTAAGGCTAAGGGTACACGGGCTAGCATGTGGTAAGGCTTAGGGTACACGGGCTAGCATGTGGTAAGGCTGAGGGTACATGGGCTAGCATGTGGTAAGGCTGAGGGTACATGGGCTGGCATGTGGTAAGACTGAGGGTACATGGGCTAGCATGTGGTAAGGCTGAGTGTACACAGGCTAGCATGTGGTAAGGCTGAGGGTACACAGGCTCGCATGTGGTAAGGCTGATCGTACACAGGCTAGCATGTGGTAAGTCTGAGGGTACACAGGCTAGCATGTGTTAAGGCTGAAGGTACACAGGCTCACATGTGGTAAGGCTGATGGTACACAGGCTCGCATGTGGTAAGGTTGATGGTACACAGGCTTGCATGTGGTAAGGCTGAGGGTACACAGGCTCACATGTGGTAAGGCTGAGGGTACACAGGCTCACATGTGGTAAGGCTGATGGTACACAGGCTCGCATGTGGTAAGGCTGAGGGTACACGGGCTCGCATATGGTAAGGCTAAGGGTACACGGGCTAGCATGTGGTAATGCTGAGGGTACACAGGCTAGCATGTGGTAAGGCTGAGGGTACATGGGCTAGCATGTGGTAAGGCTGGGGGTACACAGGCTAGCATGTGGTAAGGCTGAGGATACACAGGATAACATGTGGTAAGGCTGAGGGTACACAGGCTAGCATGTGGTAAGGCTGAGGGTACATGGGCTAGCATGTGGTAAGGCTAAGGGTACACAGGCTAGCATGTGGTAAGGCTGAGGGTACACAGGCTAGCATTTGGTAAGGCTGAGGGTACACAGGCTTGCATGTATTAAGGCTGAGGGTACACAGGCTAGCATGTGGTAAGGCTGGGGGTACACAGGCTCGCATGTGGTAAGGCTGAGGGTACACGGGCTCGCATGTGGTAAGGTTAAGGGTACACGGGCTAGCATGTGGTAAGGCTGAGGGTACAGGGGCTAGCATGTGGTATGGCTGAGGGTACATGGGCTAGCATGTGGTAAGGCTGAGCGTACATGGGCTGGCATGTGGTAAGGCTGAGGGTCCATGGGATAGCAGGTGGTAAGGCTGAGGGTACACAGGCTAGCATGTGGTAAGGCTGAGGGTACACAGGCTCACATGTGGTAAGGCTGAGGGTACACGGGCTAGCATGTGGTAAGTCTGAGGGTACACAGGCTAGCATGTGTTAAGGCTGAAGGTGCACAGGCTCACATGTGGTAAGGCTGAGGGTACACAGGCTAGCATGTGGTAAGGCTGAGGGTACACAGGCTAGCATGTGGTAAGTCTGAGGGTACACAGGCTAGCATGTGTTAAGGCTGAAGGTACAAAGGCTCGCATGTGGTAAGGCTGAGGGTACACAGGCTAGCATGTGGTAAGGCTGATGGTACACAGGCTCGCATGTATTAAGGCTGAGGGTACACAGGCTAGCATGTGGTAAGGCTGAGGGACACAGGCTCACATGTGGTAAGGCTGATGGTACACAGGCTTCCATGTGGTAAGGCTAAGGGTACACAGGCTAGCATGTGGTAAGGCTAAGGGTACACGGGCTAGCATGTGGTAAGGCTTAGGGTACACGGGCTAACATGTGGTAAGGCTGAGGGTACATGGGCTAGCATGTGGTAAGGCTGAGGGTACATGGGCTGGCATGTGGTAAGACTGAGGGTACATGGGCTAGCATGTGGTAAGGCTGAGTGTACACAGGCTAGCATGTGGTAAGGCTGAGGGTACACAGGCTCGCATGTGGTAAGGCTGATCGTACACAGGCTAGCATGTGGTAAGTCTGAGGGTACACAGGCTAGCATGTGTTAAGGCTGAAGGTACACAGGCTCACATGTGGTAAGGCTGATGGTACACAGGCTCGCATGTGGTAAGGTTGATGGTACACAGGCTTGCATGTGGTAAGGCTGAGGGTACACAGGCTCACATGTGGTAAGGCTGAGGGTACACAGGCTCACATGTGGTAAGGCTGATGGTACACAGGCTCGCATGTGGTAAGGCTGAGGGTACACGGGCTCGCATATGGTAAGGCTAAGGGTACACGGGCTAGCATGTGGTAATGCTGAGGGTACACAGGCTAGCATGTGGTAAGGCTGAGGGTACATGGGCTAGCATGTGGTAAGGCTGGGGGTACACAGGCTAGCATGTGGTAAGGCTGAGGATACACAGGATAACATGTGGTAAGGCTGAGGGTACACAGGCTAGCATGTGGTAAGGCTGAGGGTACATGGGCTAGCATGTGGTAAGGCTAAGGGTACACAGGCTAGCATGTGGTAAGGCTGAGGGTACACAGGCTAGCATGTGGTAAGGCTGAGGGTACATGGGCTAGCATGTGGTAAGGCTAAGGGTACACAGGCTAGCATGTGGTAAGGCTGAGGGTACACAGGCTAGCATGTGGTAAGGCTGAGGGTACACAGGCTAGCATTTGGTAAGGCTGAGGGTACACAGGCAGAGACCTCTTCAAGCCTGAAAATGAGTTCTTTCTTTTAGGCATCTGGCAAACCTGCCAAACAGCTCTCTCTCATCAATATGAAGAAAACATCGACTGCAAGTTGTCCACAAACCAAGCTGCCACTCTCCACCACAGCGTAGAAGACTAGCAATGAATGAACACACAGGCAGTAAGAGTCATATAATCACAGAAGCGTGGAGCTTAATACCATTCTAGACTAGCTCAGGATACAGGAGTGTAAGTGAGGCTTTTATGAGGGATGGGCGTAACTGGCATAAGTCTCTCTAGCATAGTTTCTCATAATTACAGCAAACTCACATGTAATAATGCATAGTTATGCAAAAAAGCATAATCCAATACTTACCATTGTTCACCCTCACGTCCAAAAAGGGCCCAAGGATGCTTTGTACGCTAGGAAAGTAGCACTAAATGCTACAGGACATGAAGAGCTTGAGCCATCCGCCACTCGCACTCTCTTGGCTCATTGCTCCTGTTCTCTTGCAATAGGATTTTTTGCCCCAAATTAGCAGCAATTATTCATAATTTCAGTGATTTCACATCACAAGAGTAATTCGTAATAACTAAAATTACTCTGATTACTACTGTGTAACTAAAACTTTGCTGAGGCCTAGTTTATATAGTTTACAATACATGTTGCACAAACATACACACAGCAAATAGGGGCCAGTGACACAGTTAGGGGTTTCTGAGGATTTATCCAATCATTAGTCAACATCCAGAGGTTAGTAATCAACCTTAATCAACATTAAACATTTAGCTATTTAAAGAATGTTCTTATTAAATCACGAATGAAACTTAGCAACAGTTTGTCACATACACTTGTGACTCTTTCATTTCTCAAGGCCCTGTGGTTGCAGCAAGTGGCAGCAAGTTCAGCTACTGGCCAACTGGTATGTTTTGCAGACTTCCTATTGAGTGTCACAAAATGGAACCTGAAACAAAATTGATTTTATGCCCCACTTTGAACCTGTGATATCCTGCCAGAAATGTGGCCATGGACATAGCCCAGGAATCTGGTGTTCACACAGTCAGGGAAAACTGAGAGGAGGTGACAGCCTTGAATCTGGCCTCATAACAAGAATGGAGCTTCACAGAGTTTGAAGGGGAATTGTAATCATAAGTTTTCACATTTAGGATGGGATAGTGAGTAAGGGGGTGCTTGAGAGGTACGTAATATTCTAAAGACTGTGGTAGATACTTTGACCTTTAACACCCACTGAACTCGTTTGACCCCTTTCAGTATCAAGGTTCCAAGACCAGGCTTGGTTTGTGATCAATCAAATAGACTTTATTCGGCTGTTCTTGAGCCATTAAAGCACATAGTGAAAATGAACACTCATAAAACTACGCAAAAAAGGGTGATAAAACCATTTTGAAAAATACCAAATACAGTACAATGGTTATTAAAATTTGTAAATTCATAATTTCATGTACATTCACGCTCAACCCCAGTAAAAACATTTGGGCATCTCTGTATAACCCTCAAAGTATGAAACTGCTACACAAAAGTCTGGATCGCACTATTTCTAAAAAAAATAATACATCCATATAAAATCACATTTTGAGCATACATTAAAATTAACTCATAAGACGCCTCCATAAATGAAAAATATAACATAATAAAATAAAATATAATGCATGGTGTTTACCATCAAAAACACCACAAAAGGGTCGGGACAATTTATACTCCGGGCTACTTCCTTAAAAAGGCAAGCTGCAGTAAGTCTCTTTGGTCAGGCCAAATGTAGACCAATTGGGTGCGATCATGCAAACAGCAATACATAGATATTTTAAGGGAAGACTTTCTGGGTTCTTAAGGGGGTTAAACATAAGATCCAATCATCAGCTCATTCCTACAGTCTCCTCCTATGAACTATTAGATTACCAATCATAATTAACAAAAATGGAATATATAAAAAGCATAGAAAACTATTCGAGCACAGAGGCCAGCGCAAGTGCTGTTTGTTATCCTGATTTTAATGCTATAAATAGAGATAAAATCTGTTTTAAAAATATCATGATTAAAACCATAAAATGGAGATACTAAGTAGTAGAGAAGCCTCCCCAAAAGCATGCCCAACTATAAGTCCCCAATGATCCTGCAGTCCCGCATAGTATTAAAGATCTGGCACTGAGATAGCCCTAAGACGAATAGACCACGCTGATGGTAAAAACTTGGTTACTGCACTTACAACCAGGGTAGACAAATCATATTTACATATTCTGTAAGCATTTGCTCGATCATATAATAGTAGAGCTTTGCAAAGAGGAATGATCCATCTTCCCCTTGGGTTTTTATACAGAGAACAGAAAAATAAAACGTTTTTGATAGTTTCCTCACGTATGTGTTACAGTGTAAACATTTATTGAACTATTTTTCAGCCAGCAGGCAGTAAAAATATTAACTGGTAAAGTTCCATATCTGAATTGAAGGAATAAGGCGCGTGCATGGGCAGGTATGGCGAGATCCAGGAATTGATCTGGTCTTGGTTCGTGTTTCACCATCAGAAACTCTGATGTCAATCGCCCCACCCCATTACTATGGAGGATCTCCACGTTGACCTTCTCCCAATACCTTTGCTTAACTCATGGGATGGCATTGGTGGGAATCAACTCCGGCCTCTCCCAAAAAAGGGGGAGAGCCAGTTTGTCCCAAGCCAATTTCATCTCCCGTAACCAGCTGACCTTATTCCAGTTACACTGGGACTTTTTAAGATCTTTAATTGCCTCTCGGAAGGGGGCCAGTTCTTCCTTTTTCCATATGCGGATCCAATATAAAAGGGGTTTCATACCTGCTATATCTTTAATGCTGTTTGTTCCAAGGTCAAATCTGAGAGGGATCAACGGCGTGCCCCTCCCCAAACTAGTTATTTATCTAATAAAATGGTTCTCTTTAATTTGTAGGGCATCCATCTGCCTATGAAACCCCCAGAGCTCTGCCCCATACAATGCTGCACCTCGTATTTGAACTTTATATATTTCAAAAGTAGGGTTTAAAGGTGGACTAACTACAGTTCTTACTTTGTGACATAAGGCCCCCCTCTTTGGCATAAAGTGAGGCTCCCTTTTCTGATGGCCGCATCTCAGCTACCCGTATCCATTAATCTAATTCCCAAATAACTGTACTCAGCAACCCTTTCCAAAGGAGTTGTGTTCATTGAAATAGTCGCTTTTGTTTTGATTTTCCGTGGGCTGTATATCATCAGCATGGTTTTCTTAACATTAACTTCCAGGTCACAATCTCTGCAATACAAGCAGAACTGGTCAGCCAGATTTTGCAGTCCCTTCGGTGTTTTGGCTAATACGATGGTGTCGTCCACAGAAAGCAGACCTGGGATTTTCTTACCAGCCAGTTTAGGTGAATCGTTGTTACAATTGGTTAAATATTTTATGCAATTATTTATATATAAAAGAAAGAGGGTCGGAGCCTAACACCTCTTTCAATGGCAACTGGTTCTGTTAATTCACCATCTTTGCCGCACCTAATCTGGGCAAAAGTGCTTTCGTGAAGTCGGACTATAAGATCTAAGAGGCCTTTAGGGACGCCCATATTCAATAATGTCAGCCAGAGTTTATTCCTAGGGACCAGATCAAAAGCCGCTCTCAGATCGACAAAAATCACATATTGATTCCCACCTCCAACATCAACCGCCTTCGATTTAATTGCTAGGAACCTCAGAACCTGATCTATTGTGCTAACCGCTGGTCTAAACCCTGCCTGAAGATCCGAAATTGCCCCATTCTCTATAATCCACTCATCAAGGTGAAGCAGAATCTGCTTTGCAAAGAGTTTTTGTAAGTTGTCGAGTAGACAAATTGGGCGATAATTAAAGGGGTCACTAGGACTGCCTTTGTTAAAAAGGGGGACTATCTCAGCTCCTTTCTATGTCTAAGGGATGGGTGCTCCCGCGGCGACCGCATTACAGACCAAATTCAGATAGGGAGCCCAGATATCAGGGTTTGATTTGTAGGGGTCGCCAGGAATTTTGTCAAGACCAGGGGCCTTACCCCACTTCAAAAAAGTCATTGCTGCCTTAGTTTCTGTTACGGTAAATTTAATTGGGGGTGAATCAAATTTCCCGTTATCCACCAATCCCCTGGATGTGGAACATCCACCCCTGTATAAAGTGACCTGAAATGTTTTGTCCATGTTACAGGAAGGATCGAGGTACCAGGCAGGGGCCGAGGTTCACCACTATCATTAGAGATCAGCTTCCAGAACGTAGAGGTATCATTCGCTCTAGCGGATACTAGAAACGCAGCCCACCTTTCTTCTTCCCAACTTCTGCGGGCCTTAATGAGCTCCTGCTTATAGCCCTCTCTAGATTGTCTTATAGGCTATCTGATCCCCTTTCTCAGATGCCTCAATAACTTGTGCTTAGCTTCCTTACATGAGTGGTTAAACCATCTCTCCCTGCGTTTATCCCTTGATTTAGCAACCGATTCTTTAGTAAAATGTTTTTTAAGGGAGTTAAATAATTCCACATGTGCAGCCAAAAGCCTGTCCCCGTCCTCAGGTGAGCAGAGCATATGCTCCATTCAATCTATTAATAGGTAATATATAGATGTAAGGGAGCCCAACGATGAATTCACAGTGTCCCACTTAATGTTACGTTTGTTGTTTGTCATAACGAGCTGCTGTACATAGTCCTGCAATTCAGAGGCATCTAATGAGTGCAACAAACCCCTGATATTTAAGACTAATGGTTCGTGATCACTTTCTTTATGTTCCTTTACCGCTATGTTGATCATATATCCCCACAAGCGAATGTCCAGTAGGAAATAGTCGATATGGCTCTTATGGACTCCTCGCCTAAAAGTAGGGCGGGGAATGGCGTCTGAGCAGGAACGGCCGTTACAGGCACGGAGACCGTATGCAAGTGTGATGTCAATTATTTGGTAAGCTGATCTACTCATTATAATACTTTTATTCAAGGATAGCTGTGGAATGCCCCAGTAAATGTCCTCTTCTTCATAAAGTTCCTGGGCCATTGAATGAGGCTCAAAAAGTCAAGTTAAAATCCCCTGCAATTATAATGTAGTGGGTGTAGGAAAGCACCATCTTGTCTGGCACGTTACCCCCATATTTCACTGTATATATGTTGTTTTAGTCTATGTGTCACTGGGACCCTGCCAGGCAGGGCCCCAGTGCTCATAAGTGTGCCCTGAATGTGTTCCCTGTGTGATGCCTAACTGTCTCACTGAGGCTCTGCTAACCAGAACCTCAGTAGTTATACTCTCTCTGCTTTCCAAATTTGTCACTAACAAGCTAGTGACTAAATTTACCAATTCACATTGGCATACTGGAACACCCTTATAATTCCCTAGTATATGGTACTGAGGTACCCAGGGTATTGGGGTTCCAGGAGATCCCTATGGGCTGCAGCATTTCTTTTGCCACACATGGAGAGCTCTGACTATTCTTACACAGGCCTGCCACTGCAGCCTGAGTGAAATAACGTCAACGTTATTTCACAGCCATTTACCACTGCACTTAAGTAACTTATAAGTCACCTAAATGTCTAACCTTCACCTGGTGAAGGTTGGGGGCAAAGTTACTTAGGGCCAGATGTAGCAAAGGATTTGTGCCTCGCAAACTGCGAAAAACGCAGTTTGCGAGGCGCAAAAGCTTCTTTGCTATGGAGAAATGCATTTTGCGAGTCGGGACCGACTCGCAAAATGCATTTCCGAATCGCAAATAGGAAGGGGTGTTCCCTTCCTATTTGCGAGTCGCAGTGGAATGCAATTCCATTTGCGACCGCATATGCGGTCGCAAATGGAGTCGCAGTTACCATCCACTTGAAGTGGATGGTAACCAACTCGCAAATGGGAAGGGGTCCCAATGGGACCCCTTCCCCTTTGCGAATGGACCCACAAATATTTTTTCAGGGAAGGTAGTGGTCCAAGGGACCACTACCTGCCCTGAAAAAATACCGAAACTAAAGGCTTCAGTTTTTTTTTTAAGTGCAGCTCGTTTTCCTTTAAGGAAAACAGCTACACTTAAAAAAAACTGCTTTATTTAAAAGCAGTCACGAACATGGAGGTCTGCTGACTACAGCAGGCCTCCATGTTTGCGAGTGCCTAGACTCGCTATGGGGCCACAATTTGCGACCCACCTCATTAATATTAATGAGGTGGGTCATTGCGACCCCATAGCGACTCGCAGACGGTGTCTGAGACACCGTTCTGCATTGCAAATTGCGACTTGCAATTTGTGAGTCGCTCCGACTCGCAAATTGCAAGTCGCAATTTGCAATAATGCTACATCTGGCCCTTAGTGTGTGGGCACCCTGGCACTAGCCAAGGTGCCCCCACATCGTTCAGGGCAAATTCCCCGGACTTTGTGAGTACGGGGACACCATTACACGCGTGCACTGTACATAGGTCACTACCTATGCATAGCTTCACAATGGTAACTCCGAACATGGCCATGTAACATGTCTAAGATCATGGAATTGTACCAACACCATTCTGGTATTGGGGGGACAATTCTATGATCCCCCGGATCTCTAGCCCAGTACCCAGGTACCTCCAAACTGCCTTTCCGGGGTCTCCCCTGCAGCTGCTGCTGCTGCCAACCCCTCAGACAGGTTTCTGCCCTCCTGGGGCCCAGGCAGCCCTGGCCCAGGAAAGCAGAACAAAGGATTTCCTCAGAGAGAGGGTGTTACACTCTCTCCCTTTGGAAATAGGTGTGAAGGGCTGGGGAGGAGTAGCCTCCCCCAGCCTCTGGAAATGCTTTGATGGGCGCAGATGGTGCCAATCTCTGCATAAGCCAATCTACACCTGTTCAGGGATCCCCCAGCCCTGCTCTGGCGCGAAATTGGACAAAGGAAAGGGGAGTGACCACTCCCCTGACCTGCACCTCCCAGGGGAGGTGCCCAGAACTCCTCCAGTGTGTCCCAGACCTCTGCCATCTTGGAAACAGAGGTGTTGGGGGCACACTGGACTGCTATGAGTGGCCAGTGCAGCAGGTGACGTCAAAGGCTCCTTCTGATAGGCTCTTACCTCTCTTGGTAGCCAATCCTCCTAACCTGGTAGCCAAACCTCCTTTTCTGGCTATTTAGGGTCTCTGATTTGGGGAATTCTTGGGATAACAAATGCAAGAGTTCACCAGAGGTCCTCTGCATCTCCCTCTTCACCTTCTAGCAAAGGATCGACCGCTGACTGCTGAGGACAACTGCAAAACCGCAACAAAGTAGCAAGATGACTACCAGCAACATTGTAGCGCTTAATCCTAACGGCTTTCTCGACTGTTTCCAGGTGGTGCATGCTCTGGGGGTAGCCTGCCTTCACCCTGCACCAGAAGCTCTGAAGAAATCTCCCATGGGTCGACGGAATCTTCACCCTGCTATCGCAGGCACCAAAAGACTGCAACACTGGTCCTCTGGGTCCCCTCTCATCCTGACGAGCATGGTCCCTGGATCACAGCAACTCTGTCCAGTGACTCCCACAGTCCAGTGACTCTTCGGTCCAAGTTTGGTGGAGGTAAGTCCTTGCCTCCCCACGCTAGACTGCATTGCTGGGTACCGCGTGATTTGCAGCTGCTCCGGCTCCTGTGCACTCTTCCAGGATTTCCTTTGTGCACAGCCAAGCCTGGGTCCCCGGCACTCCATCCTGCAGTGCGCAACCTTCTGAGTTGTCCTCCAGTGTCATGGGACTCCCTTTTGTGACTTTGTGTGGACTCCAGTTCTGTTGGGGTACTTCTGTGGGTGCTGCCTGCTTCTGTGAGGGCTCCCTGAGTTGCTGGAAACCCCCTCTGTCTCTTCCTCCAAGTGGCGACATCCTGGTCCCTCCTGGCCACAGCAGCACCCAAAAACCACTACCGTGACCCTTGCAGCTAGCAAGGCTTGTTTGCAGTCTTTCTGCGCGGGAACACCTCTGTAAGGTTCATTGCGACGTGGGACATCCGTGTTCCAAAGGAAAAGTCCCTAGTCCGCTTCTTTCTTGCAGAACTCCAAGCTTCTTCCAACTGGTGGCAGCTTCCTTGCATCTTCAGCTGGCATTTCCTGGGCTCCTGCCCACTCTCGACACTGTTGCGACTATTGGACTTGGTCCCCTTGTCTTACAGGTACTCAGGTCCGGAAATCCACTGTTGTTGCATTGCTGGTGTTTGTTCTTCCTGTAGAATCCCCCTATCACGACTTCTTTGCTCTCTGGGGGTAGTAGGTGCACTTTACACCTACTTTTCAAGGTCTTGGGGTGTGGTATTTTTCTAACCCTCTCTGTTTTCTTACAGTCCCAGCGACCCTCTACACATAGGTTTGGGGTCCATTCGTGGTTCGCATTCCACTTTTGGAGTATATGGTTTGTGTTGCCCCTATACCTACGTGCTCCTATTGCAATCTATTGTAATTCTACACTGTTTGCATTACTTTTCTTGCTATTACTTACCTAAATTTGGTTTGTGTACATATATCTTGTGTATATAACTTATCCTCTTACTGAGGGTACTCACTGAGATACTTTTGGCATATTGTCATAAAAATAAAGTACCTTTATTTTTAGTAACTCTGTGTATTGTGTTTTCTTATGATATTGTGCATATGATACAAGTGGTATAGTAGGAGCTTTGCAAGTCTCCTAGTTCAGCCTAAGCTGCTTTGCCATAGCTACCTTCTATCAGTCTAAGCTGCTAGAAACACCTCTTCTACACTAATACGTATAACTGGACCTGGCACAAGGTGTAAATACCTCTGGTACCCACTACAAGCCAGTCCAGCCTCCTACAGTGGGAAGCGTATTTACAGAATAAAATGTTGTCTAAGGCCATCAAAGAGTCAGACACACAATTACTGCCTGCACTTCTACGATATATGTTTAAGAATAGTCTCCCGGGAGTCACCTTGCGGGCTGGAACCCAATAACTTTTGAAACCGCACCTAAACTTGGGCTCCAAAGCCCATGTCTCTTGGAATAAGCAGATCTTATGCTCATCTATAAAAGTCCCCAATCAGGGATTTGCATTTTGCGCTCTAGACCTGCCACATTCCAACAGAGAACTTTCCCTGGGGTATCACCTTGAGCTTGAGATGTATCAGTCATGACTTCCGTTATAACTTGGGGTGTCTGAGATGGGTTACTCGAAAGGTTCAAAGAGTTCGTGTTACATATTTGATCTATCAAAGAACAACTCTCCATTAATCCCTGAGCTTCTTTATCACCAATAACATAACTCTCCCCAGGGAATTCAAAGTCAGTGTCATTCCTACTAGTACCTAGGGGCCTTTCAGCAATCTGGGTTAGCATTATGGTCTGCATAGGACCCTAAGGGTCCATATTTAAAATCAGAGTTCGCTCTGGGATACCAGCTCTAAAACCTTCTTGCTCGTTGACGCTGGGAGAAATACATTAGTCTATTCCACAGAACCTCTAAGGGACCCTGCAGGGTATTAATTTTGAGTCAATCTACGTCAGTGAGAGAAGGTGAAAGGTGCTTGCGTTCTAAGTGATGGACGTGTTGTGGTTGAGAACGTGGAGGATCTCTGAAAACAGATATCGTCCTACTAGGAACATCTTTGGT
This sequence comes from Pleurodeles waltl, assembly GCF_031143425.1. Taxonomy (NCBI): domain Eukaryota; kingdom Metazoa; phylum Chordata; class Amphibia; order Caudata; family Salamandridae; genus Pleurodeles; species Pleurodeles waltl. The sequence goes on from NC_090444.1 coordinate 24,570,896, forward strand.
TACTGGAGGGTAAAAGGACGCAAGCCTGCACAAAGAAACTCTATCTACTGCTGGACCAGGTCTGCACATTTTTAAAAACAGCTGTTTTACCAAAACAGGAAAATCAATGTTAACAACGATACAATCACCCATTCCTCTCTTATTCGACAGACCCACCCAGCCCACCCTTCTCACCATCAATATAGAGGGTAGCATACAAAATTCAAAGTTAGCATTAGCTTGCAGCCAGTATATGACCTTGTTTCTCAGCTCTTCATCGGATTCCAGTCTATTAGATTGTAATCTTGGAACATAAGAAAGAACAAGAACATATGGGCAAGATTCTGGGGGCAGATGTAAAACACTTAGCTTATCCCCTTGGTTTTCCAAACTAGTTCTGCTGTGTTCCGGGGCCACCTCTGACGCATAGGTGTTGGAAGTAAAGACTGCTCCTCCAGATCCCCCAGTAGAAGGAACTGTAGGCGTTATGGACTTAGAGCTATTGACCACTGAGTTTATTAGGGACCTGGCTCTCTGATCCCCCTCCGATTGGCAACAATAGTCACTATGGTCACTATGGTCCTTAGGTAGCGGGAGGTCCCAGATTAGGGGAGGTCCTGTTATTGGTACCAGGAGGGTGGCCCAAAATAGAGGGTTGGTTATTCAGTTGAATGTTATCTCGCAGGTAGTTGTCAGGCAAAGGAGGCTTAAAAAGTCCTCCAAGTTTGTCCTCGATAGCTTGAAGACGAATTTCACTGGGACGCAATCTCTTAGTGAGCTCCTCCCCTATATCCTCTATTATTCGGTCGAGCGCCACATGGCCCCCGGTATTATCTAGTTGCATTGTAGAGCTGTGGTTCCTCACTTCTGAGCCCGAACTCGTAGTACGAGCTTGTTTGTTCCTCGGATTAACCTCCCCCCGCTTTCTTTTCCCTTTCGGGTGAGACTCTAAGCGGGTCATTCCGACCCTGGCGGTCGGTGGCCGCCAGGGCCACCGACCACGGGAGCACCGCCAACAGGCTGGCGGTGCTCCTACGAGCATTCTGACCGCGGCGGTTTAGCCACGGTCAGACGCGGAAAGCCAGCGGTCTCCCGCTGACTTTCCGCCGCTCGTAGGAATCCTCCATGGCTGCGGAGCGCGCTCCGCAGCCATGGAGGATTCCGACTCCCCCTCCCGCCATCCAGTTCCTGGCGGTTCTCCCGCCGGGAACCGGATGGCGGGAGGGGGAGTCACGGGGCCCCTGGGGGCCCCTGCCGTGCCCATGCCATAGGCATATGGCATGGGCACGGCAGGGGCCCCCGTAAGAGGGCCCCTAAAAGTATTTCAGTGTCTGCAAAGCAGACACTGAAATACGCGACGGGTGCAACTGCACCCGTCGCACCTTCCCACTCCGCCGGCTCTATTACGAGCCGGCGTCATCGTGGGAAGGGAGTTTTCCCCTGGGCTGGCGGGCGGTCTTGCGAAGACCGCCCGCCAGCCCAGGGGAAAACTCGGAATACCCTCCGCGGTCTTTCGACCGCGGAGCGGTATTTCGGAGGGGGAAGTCTGGCGGGCGGCCTCCGCCGCCCGTCAGACTCAGAATTAGGCCCTAAATCTGGTGCAAATGCTCCCGCTGCGGGATCCAAAATCCGCTGAGCTGGGTCTACTGGAATGGCTTTGTCCAAAATTACAGAGGTGGTATCCCAGCTATATTTTGAGCGGGCATCTGGGAATGAAGGCAAAACTAGTTGCATGCTCTGGGGCTGCTGGGGGGAGAGTTGCGGTAAAGGCGTAGAAGGGAGAGTAGAGGCTGACGAGGCTGGGGACGATGATATAGATAAACGGCGCTCAGCCAGCTCTATCTCTTTGACTAAGGCGCCAACTGCCTTCTGCAAGAAGCCATCTAAAGTTTGATTAATTTTGCAGTTGACTTGCGGAGCCACCCCCTTCCGCCTACCCATCCTCACTTTAGATTCAACGTTGCCTTGTCTCCCTCCTCTAGAAGACCTACAAGGCAGGCCCATCAACTCTTCAATCCCACATCACCAGTCGTTTGCCTCACCTCTGGTAAGTTCAAGTCAAATCTTCTGACAATGCTGCTTTTCCTAATTAGCCCAAACCACTGGGGCCTCAATGCAGAGGCTTAGAGGGGTGGCCTGGCACAGCCTCTCACGGTCGCTGACGGACAAAGGACGGGCCTGCCCTTGGCCCTGGCTTTGCCTGGGCGCATCCCGCACTGCAGGAACAGGTTTGTGCTCTTCAGGTGCTCGTTGGAGGGTGGGGCTCCTCCTCCCGTCTCGGCAAAAGCAATCGCGTCCAGCGCTGCGGGAACAGGTCCGCGCTCTTCAGGCGCTCGTTGGAGGGTGGGGCTCCTCCTCCCCTCTCGTCAAATTCAATCGCGTCCCACGCTGCGGGAACAGGTCCACGCTCTACAGGCGCTCGTTGGAGGGTGGGGCTCCTCCTCCCCTCTCGGCAAAAGCAATCGCGTCTGTCTGTGAAGTCTACATCAAACCTTTAACTTGGGGTAGCAGAGTGCCCTGATGCATTCCAAACTACCTTTAGTCGTCTACATCACTTATTTACGGCTGAATTGCTTATTAATTGATCCACTAATTTCAGTTGCTGTGGTGTATGTGCACACAGTAGCTGAGATTCCACTCCATAACAGGCCCTAGAGTGAGCCTTGACTGTTTATTCTTCTCAATCCCAGAAAGACAAAAAGCTAGTGGAGTCACATGATGATTCACTGAGATCACAGCAATATGTGATCCTCTGGTTCCAGAGGACATATACACTGCTTGTATCATGCTCTGCGCAGCTCATCATGAGTTATAGAAGCCCCAGGGAAATGGTCTAATCATAAAGAATCAGGTGTGTCTCTGGTTAGGACCTTTCCATGTGCCATAAACATTAGCCCCAGGGGGGTCCTGTTGGATCTTCTCTACTACCAGGTCACCCCCCGAAGAAAAACAAACATTAATGCCGTGAAGAATTACATTTTATTCAATGGAGTGGTTGTGCAACCTCACTGTGTAATTAACTCACAAACCATGGGTCCAGTCAGGCTTGTTTGTAAAACCTTAACTCAGACCTGGGTAGCTGTCAGGAACAAGTGTAAAGCATTTAAAAGTGCAAAAACAATTGAATAAGTCGCACACACAACACAAAGGAACTCCAATACCAATTTTAAAAATAGGTCTTATTTGTATGAATTTATTAACAAATCTAACGGAGGTCTCCAGATATAAATTATCAAGCAAGTCGTAAATCACTGCTTTTCACTCAAAATGTAACAACCATTGGCAACTAACACGATTAGCTGTTACTTCAACAATTTTTGAAAACTTTGGTAAAGTTGTGTTTAGGTACTCTGGCCCACTTTGGGCAACCAACTCCAACAGGAAGCAAGTCAGAGGGACTGATATGTGTTAACATGACAGCTACCTTGCAATCAAAGCAGTCTCAATTCACATTCCAGGCCCTATGGAAAAACTGCCAAAGGCATCAATGTAGTGGTCCTGATGCAGGGGATACAGGATGCTGAAGATGCTGAGGATCGTGAGGATGCTGATCCGGTCAGTGAGGGTCTTCCTGAAGCCACCTCTTGGTGTACAAAGACAGTGGTACAACTTTGGTAACAGAGGTCAATCTCCCTCAAAGTCCAAGTGAAGTCAAGCCAATACTCAGTTGCCACAAATCTACTGGTCTTCAATAACAGCAAAACCAGCTGTTCCCTTTAACTGTAGCTAGTGTCCATCTTGGGCATTTTGACGCGTCTCTTGGGACCAGCAGAATTGGGTGAAACTTTTGAGCATCGGGGTTTGGTAACCCAGGCTATGGTGCTCAATGACGGCCATGCTTTTAAATTGTCATACTCATAGTGGCACAACATGCTGCAGTGCACAAGGAGACACTTTGAATGACAAGCCCCAGGCACCCCTGGCACCATGTACTAGGGACTTATAAGTCAACTATGCTAATTAGGTCTAAGCCCACCAAACATACACCTTTGAGGGTCAGAGCACTAGCAATGAGTTTAGCAGGCCTCAGTGCACTCCCAGAATCAATACACCAGTATCTAACTGTCAAAACATGGGGAAAAATAAACATCCCAAAAAACCCTCCTCACATATGCCATTCGCAACAGGAAAGAGAGAGCACATGGAACTAAACCTGGACTGAACTGGACAGCTGTTGTATTCATGAGAAAGTTATTAAGTCATGAACCATCCTTGTATGCAATATGTACCATACCAGGTGCCTGTAATTAAACATATCAAGGATGATTATTATAAACAGGAACATTTGTGTTTTGCCTATATGACTATGTTTTAACACTGGCTGCACTGTTTAACTTTTGGTACCTTTGAATAATGTTTCTTTCTGTAGAAGATGAAAAGAAATTTGCAGGAAAATGGAAATGAAACTGAAGTCACCAAATTCATTCTCCTAGGATTTTCTTATACCACACCTATCAAGATGGTGTTGTTTGTGGCACTCCTGGCAGTTTATCTGATCACTCTCACTGCAAATGGCCTTTTCATCATAGTTACTCTTGCCGATTCACGACTTCACTCTCCGATGTACTTTTTTCTTTGTAACCTGGCGCTTCTGGATCTATGCTATTCATCAGTCAGTGGCCCCATAGTCCTGGCCGGCCTCTTCGTTCATAAAATCACCATCAGCTATTCTAAGTGCATGACCCAAATGTACCTCGGCCTCTCCTTGGGTCAAACGGAATGTTTCCTTCTCGCAGTGATGGCGTGGGATCGCTACGTCGCCATCTGCAACCCCTTTCACTATCAAGAGGTGATGAACGCTCAAGTTTGTGTCACAATTGCAATTATCACCTGGGCCAGTGGTTTCTTTATTTCCCTGTCGTCATTGGTGGGTTTTTCTATGATGGATTTCTGTGGATACAACATCATTGACCACGTATCCTGTGAAGTGGCAGTTCTTTCACGATTAACCTGCAAGGATACTTTTCATTCAGATATTTTAGCTGCTGTTTTAGGATTTCTCAGTCTTGTTGTTCCTCTTTCCATGATCCTTTTCACTTACCTTCGGCTCATCTTCACCATCCTGCAAATGCCAAGAGCAGATAGAAGTCAAAGAGCGTTTACTACCTGTGGATCACACTTGGTGGTTGTTTCTCTCTTCTACGGAACAGCCATGGGGATTTATCTGACGCCCAAGTCAACCGCCTCATCAGCAAAGCACAAGTCAATTTCCGTATTCTATGGGTTAGTGGTTCCTGCACTCAACCCTCTGATTTACACTCTTAGGAACAAGGAGGTGAAGGGGGCTCTGACGAACCTTTACAACAGGGGGGTGCTGCTCAGGACGTAGAGTTAATACGAGGAGCCGACAACACATTCTAGCCAAAATTAAGATTCTGTACTTTCTTGCCTATTTTGCTGATTTCTAATGAGTTTCATCAGAGTTTTTTTTATCTGTTTATGCATGTGCTTGACTATCAATTGGTGTCTTATAAAAGAAGTAGCTAAATACCTCGTCACACTCTGATCAAGGATCACCACACTGGATGTATAACATCTGAATGGGATCAGCGATGATAGAGGTTTTTAATTTCTAGGGCATGGTTCAGCAAGGTTGTGAGAAACTGGGTTGTTAAATAAAGGTGGTGAGACCTCTGTCCAAGCAACAGTCACAATTCCTGTCAGGATGAACGACAAAAGCCACTAAATTAACCTATGATTAACCCTGGGTAGCTTGGCACAAAAGCAGTCGGGCTTAACTGAGGGTCAATGTGTAAAGTATTTATGCAGCACACAAACAGTAATAAGGGTGGAAATATAGCACAATCAAAATGCCATGCCAATTGGGGAAAATGTGATAAATAATTTGACAGCAAAAAAACAAAAATGGATCTTTGCAATTTTAAAGATTTAAGGTAAGTAAAGCTCCTACAAGCACCACTCATAGTTATCTGATCATGTGAGACCAGTTGAAACTCACAAGTTCAGGTCATTTGTGATGGATCGTGGGCTAGGCATAGGGACCAGGTTAGTCCTGCTGAAAGAGTTACCTTCAAAGTCGAGCGTGAAGATTTCAGTTTATGGTGGAACGGGCCAGCGAGGGCATGGGTGGTGTGGCAGATGTTCATCAATTTAGCACGAAGAACAGGCTGGATGGCAAGGATGGGCATTGCTGTAGCGCAAAATCCTGTTTGGTGTCCCAGACAGTCGCTGCTTGAACTTTGCTTTGAACTTTGAGTCCCACGACGCCGGAGGACAACTCAGAAGGTTGTGCACTGCAGGTTAGAGTGTCGGGGACCCAGGCTTGGCTGTGCATGAAGGAAATCCTGGAAGAGTGCACAGGAGCCGGAGCAGCTGCAAATCACGCGGTACACAGCAATGCAGTTTAGCATGGGGAGGCAAGGACTTACCTCCACCAAACTTGGACTGAAGAGTCACTGGACTGTGGGAGTCACTTGGACAGAGTTGCTGAGTTCCAGGGACCAGGCTCGTTGTGCTGAGAGGGGACCCATAGGACCGGTGATGCAGTTATTTTGGTACCTGCGGTTGCAGGGGGAGGATTCCGTCGTCCCACGGGAGATTTCTTCAGAGCTTCTAGTGAAGAGAGAAGGCAGACTACCCCCACAGCATGCACCACCAGGAAAACAGTCGAGAAGGCGGCAGGATCAGCGATACAAGGTTGCAGTAGTCGTCTTTGCTACTTTGTTGCGGTTTTGCAGGCTTCCTGAGCAGTCAGCGGTCGATCCTTTGGCAGAAGGTGAAGAGAGAGATGCAGAGGAACTCTGATGAGCTCTTGCATTCGTTATCTAAAGAATTCCCCAAAGCAGAGACCCTAAATAGCCAGAAAAGGAGGTTTGGCTACCTAGGAAGGAGGATAGGCTAGCAACACAGGTAAGTGCCTATCAGGAGGAGTCTCAGACATCACCTGCTGGCACTGGCCACTCAGAGCAGTCCAGTGTGCCAACAGCACCTCTGTTTCCAAGATGGCAGAGGTCTGGAGCACACTGGAGGAGCTCTGGGCACCTCCCCGGGGAGGTGCAGGTCAGGGGAGTGGTCACTCCCCTTTCCTTTGTCCAGTTTCGCGCCAGAGCAGGGCTGGGGGATCCCTGAACCGGTGTAGACTGGCTTGTGCAGAGATGGGCACCATCTGTGCCCATCAAAGCATTTCCAGAGGCTGGGGGAGGCTACTCATCCCCAGCCCTGACACCTTTTTCCAAAGGGAGAGGGTGTAACACCCTCTCTCTGAGGAAGTCCTTTGTTCTGCCTTCCTGGGCCAGGCCTGGCTCGACCCCAGGAGGGCAGAAACCTGTCTGAGGGGTTGGCAGTAGCTGCAGTGAAACCCCGGGAAAGGTAGTTTGGCAGTACCCGGTTCTGTGCTAGAGACTCGGGGGATCATGGAATTGTCTCCCCAATGCCAAAATGGCATTGGGGTGACAATTCCATGACCTTAGACATGTTACATGGCCATGTTCGGAGTTACCATTGTGACGCTATACATAGGTAGTGACCTATGTATAGTGCACGTGTGTAATGGTGTCCCCGCACTCACAAAGTCCGGGGAATTTGCCCTGAACGATGTGGGGGCACCTTGGCTAGTGCCAGAGTGCCCACACACTAAGTAACTTAGCACCCAACCTTTACCAGGTAAAGGTTAGACATATCGGTGACTTATAAGTTACTTAAGTGCAGTGGTAAATGGCTCTGAAATAACGTGCACATTATATCACTCAGGCTGCAGTGGCAGGCCTGTGTAAGAATTGTCAGAGCTCCCTATGGGTGGCAAAAGAAATGCTGCAGCCCATAGGGGTCTCCTGGAACCCCAATACCCTGGGTACCTCAGTACCATATACTAGGGAATTATAAGGGTGTTCCAGTATGCCAATGTGGATTGTTGAAATTTAGAAAGTAATGAGAGAGCATAACCACTGAGGTTCTGGTTAGCAGAGCCTCAGTGAGACAGTTAGTCATCACACAGGGAACAAATACAGGGCACACTTATGAACAGTGGGGCCCTGGCTGGCAGGGTCCTAGTGACACATACACTAAAACAACATATATACAGTGAAATATGGGGGTAACATGCCAGGCAAGATGGTACTTTCCTACAATTGCTGATTTAAGTCTATCTTCAGGAAGAGATGTAATAGTTTGATAAAGACAAGAAGCTGATGAAGACTGTAATAACAGATTCTTAATGGGAAGAGGACGGGCCGAAGGTGCTTGCTGAACTGGAAAAGATTGATATAAAGTATTTATAACGTGTATTAGAACGTTATATTTTTTATGAAAAGAGGTTGGAAATGAAAAAATAAATTGTGCCTGCACAAAAGAAAGAGGGGAATCATTTTCAAATAATTGATGCACCCATCTTAACCCCTTCAAATGCCATGAGTTCTAATAGATGGTTCTATTATTCAACTTAATGTGCTTATTGTACCAAACTGACAAATTTAGAAATTGCACACTATCTTCTTTGTATGAGGCAAAAATTGGCTGCAGAATTCTCCTCTGAGTGCTTTTTCAACATAGTAACTTCAGATTGTAGAGGCTGGATAGATGTAACTGAATCCTCACGCACGTCCACTCTTCGTTCCACATGAGAGACTCTGTTCACCACAAGAGACCATTTGTCATCCAATATTTGTTACTGTTTATTTGTATCTTCCATAGATGGTTTAAGCACCCTTATTTCCTCAAGAAGTAATTCCATAGACATGGTATCTACATCTTTCATAGGAGATTCATCATCATCATCATAAACATTTATAAAGCGCGCTACTGACCCGTGAGGGTCTCAAGGCGCTAGGGGGATGGGGTTACTGCTGCTCGAAGAGCCAGGTCTTGAGTTGCCTCCGGAATGCGAGGTGGTCCTGGGTGGTCCTGAGGTTGGTGGGGAGGGAATTCCATGTCTTGGCCGCCAGGTAGGAGAAGGATTTCCCACCTGCCTTGGTGCGGCGGATGCGAGGGACGGCGGCGAGAGCGAGGTTGGCGGAGCGAAGTTGACGGGTGGGTGTGTAGAAACGGAGGCGACGGTTGAGGTATTCGGGTCCCTTGTTGTGGAGGGCTTTCTGTGCGTGGGTGAGGAGTCGGAAGGTGATCCTTTTGTTTACGGGAAGCCAGTGCAGGTGTCTCAGGTGGGCGGAGATATGGCTGTTGCGGGGTATGTCGAGGACGAGGCGGGCGGAGGCGTTTTGAATTCGCTGCAGACGTTTCTGGAGTTTAGCGGTGGTTCCTGCGTATAGGGTGTTGCCGTAGTCCAGGCGGCTCGTGACGAGGGCATGGGTCACGGTCTTTCTGGTGTCGGCGGGGATCCAACGGAAGATCTTTGGGAGCATGCGGAGGGTGAGGAAGCAGGAGGATGATACAGTGTTGACTTGTTTGGTCATGGTGAGAAGTGGGTCCAGGATGAATCCGAGGTTGCGTGCGTGGTCTGAGGGGGTTGGTGCGGTGCCAAGGGCCGTGGGCCACCAGGAGTCGTCCCAGGGGGACGGGGTGTTTCCGAGGATGAGGACTTCCGTTTTGTCTGAGTTCAGTTTCAGACGGTTGAGTTTCATCCATTCTGCGTCGTCTTTCATTCCATCTTGCAGGTTGGTCTTGGCGCTGGTGGGGTCCTTGGTGAGGGAAAGTATCAGCTGAGTGTCGTCGGCCTAGGAGGTAATGTTGATGTTGTGTTTGCGTACGATGTCGGCGAGGGGGCTCATGTAGACATTGAAGAGAGTCGGGCTGAGCGAGGAGCCTTGTGGGACGCCGCAGATGATCTCGGTGGGGTCTGAGCGGAAAGGTGGGAGGTAGACTCTTTGGGAGCGGTTGGAGAGGAAGGAGGTGATCCAGTCCAGGGCCTGTCCTTGGATCCCGGTGGAACGGAGGCGGGATATTAGGGTTCGGTGGCAGACGGTGTCGAAGGCAGCCGAGAGGTCGAGGAGGATGAGGGCGACTGTTTCTCCGTTGTCCATCAGAGTTCTGATGTCGTCTGTGACTGAGATGAGGGCGGTTTCTGTGCTGTGATTGGCTCGGAATCCGGTCTGAGAGGGGTCGAGTAGGTTGTTGTCTTCAAGGAAGTTGGTAAGTTGCTTGTTGACGGTCTTCTCTATGACTTTGGCAGGGAAGGGGAGGAGCGAGATGGGGCGGAAGTTCTTCAGGTCGCTGGGGTCCGCCGTAGGTTTCTTCAGTAGGGCGTTGACTTCTGCGTGTTTCCAGCTCTCGGGGAAGGTGGCAGAAGCAAATGAGCTGTTGATGATGGTCTGGAGATGCGGGGCGATGATGTTGTCGGCTTTGTTGAAGATAAAGTGTGGGCAGGGGTCCGAGGGGGCACCGGAGTGGATGGAGTTCATGGTGGCTTTGGTCTCTTCCGTGTTGATGTGAGTCCAGGCGTTGAGGGTGATGGCTGGGGTTGTAGGTTTTGTGGTTGTTGGCTGGGTCTGGTGTCCGAAGCTGTTGTGTAGGTCGGTGATCTTACGATGGAAGAAGGTGGCGAGGGAGTTGCAGAGGACTTGTGAGGGCGTGATGGCGTTGGCGTTGGCGTTAGGGTTGGAGAGCTCTTTGACAATGTTGTGAGTGTTCTTGTCCAGTCTGTCTGTGAAGGAATTTCTTTTGGTGGAACGGATCAGTTGATGTTCACGGGTAGCGTTCTTGAGGGCAGACATGTTATCTGCGGTGTGGTCCTTGCGCCAGGCTTTCTCGAGGGTGCAGCAGGTTTTTTTAGATTCCTTGAGGGTGTCTGTGAACCAGAGAGGTTTTTTGGTGTTGGTCTGTCTTGGGAGGCGTCTGAGGGGAGCGAGGTTGTCTGCGCAGTTGGTGATCCAATGCGTGAGGCTGAGGGCTGCATCGTTGGGGTCGGTGGAGAAGGTGGGTTGGTTGTCGCTGAGAGTGGAAAGAAGCTGTTCCGCAGGGATTTTGTTCCAATGTCGGCGTGGGATGGATTGTGTGCGGAGGTGGCGAGTCTCGCGTCGGAAGGTGAAGTGGACACATCTATGGTCGGTCCAGTGTATTACAGAGGAGTGGCTGAAGGATACGTGGTTGCTGGCGGAGAAGATGGGGTTGAGCGTGTGTCCGGCGATGTGGGTGGGGGTGTTCACCAGTTGCTTGAGACCGAGGTTGGCGAGGTTGTTGAGCAGGGCAGTGGTGTTGGGGTCGTTGTTCTGTTCCAGGTGGAAGTTGCGGTCACCGAGGAGGATGTAGTCCGGCGAGGCAAGGGCGTGCGGGGAGATGAAGTCAGTGATAGAGTCGCTGAAGAGGGCGCGTGGTCCAGGGGGTCTGTAGATGAGAGTTCCTCTGAGGGTGGTCCTGGGGTTGGTATGGATCTGGAAGTGCAGGTGTTCGGCGGCGAGGGGGGTGTCTTCGGTGTAGGTGGTGACGTTGATGGAGTCCTTGAAGATGATGGCGATTCCTTCACCTACTTGGTTGGTGCGGTCTCTCCTGGAGATGTTGTAGCCGTCGGGGATGGTTATGGCGATGTCGGGGGCCGAAGAGGCGTTCATCCAGGTCTCAGTGATGAAGGCGACGTCCGGTGCGGTGGAGTCCAGGAGGTCCCATAGTTCAACGGCGTGCTTGTGGTCGGAGAGTGCATTGATCAGGATGCATTTGAGGTGGTTGGATGGAGGACCCTTTTTAGCTCTCTTATTCGTGGAGGTGGAAACCGTTACTGGAAGTTTGGATGATACATTATTAATAACAGTAGAAGGAGAAACATGTGTTGAGAGTGTAGCACCGACAGTAGTAACCCCCGCATTCTCCATATTTGACAAAGGAGAAAACGAGTTTGACAGAGGAATATTTTCAGAACTTTTATTGCTCTTTACTTTGTTTTTAGTCAATTGAAGGTTCCTAGATCTTCCCATAAGCAAAGATATCTAACTCTGCCCAATATATAGTAAAATATATATTGTATGAAGTGAGAATCATCTCAGAAAAGAGAGTAGTCCAAAATACATAGTAAACTGGACCAAATCTTCCAAAAAGCAGAATACGATGAATAGAGAGCATAAATGTACACTTTTAAGCCAAAAAGCACAAAAAGAAACTCCCAGGCCGCGATGAATAAAGCCAAAAACAAAATTGTGAGGTGAAAAATATAAAACAAAATGCCGGTTGCAATAAATTCCTCACTTCATTTTAAGGGGAATAATGCTGCCCAGGTATATTCCTCTAACTTTTCCTCTCTTGAGGAGTCATAAAAGATCCTCAGGAACACGAGCCAAATCCTCCTTCTCCCATCGCGGAGCATCGATGAAGGCGGCCATCTTCATATGGTGCCAAACCACGCCCCTGGCATATCTTTAAATAGGTGCATAGTGCACAAACAGGGAAAGTGAGCTGTATTACCATGAAAGCAACTTGTGCTTATCGGGGGAGGGGGAGTGCATTCAAGTGAAATATGGAGCAGCTGCTTAAAAGCTGCTCCTTGTTTCGCTGTGCAGGCATCAACCTGCCTGCACTTTAAAGATGGGAGAGAGATCCCCATCTTTCTGCACCTGCCTGCAAGGAGATATCTGGGAGGTCCAATGGAACCTCTTTCTCCCATCCAGAGAGTTGCCTTTAGCAGATGCACTGAAAGGGTGCCACCTTTTGGTGGTAAACTTTCAGTGCGCCTCCTAAAGGCAAGTTTACCTCTGCGCCCACGTCCATAATACCGCCAAACAGCACATGGTACGGGAGGATCATCCTTATTGTGAGGAAAGTGTGAAGGTTCCATGCTCCCCCTGGTTACTTCTGATTAAAGAGGACTCTTCTTTTATGTACACTATGGGTGTTTTCATTATTTACTTCTACCAGTCTTATTTGTGAGACGTAGCTTCCAGCTTGGCCAGGTTTCTACATTTGTCCTGAGGAAGACCCTGTTAAACCTCTGTCTTTAAAGGTCAAAACTGTGACCAATACATCTCAACCACATGTTCTAAAAAGCTATGCTTTGATGAGATATTATATTTTCGTACATTTAAATCTTGTCCTTTTTACTGAGCCTTCAATCTGTGTATTGTGCACTGTGTATATTTATGCACATTACTTTACTTGATTCTACTTGTGTTGCGCTGTAGCACCTGATGGAACTGTCATAAAATGATTACGAATATAATTAATTCAATCATTAAAATTTAACAATTTTTTCATCCATTCTCACCATTAATTTTTTTGTCAGTAGTGACCTTTGTGCCTACCTATCTGTTATGTCTTTGTACATATTGGGAACAATTGTTGTAATAATGGCTTGTATACTCTAGTACCTTGGGAATACAGAGTTTGTTTCCTCTTCTTGTTATTGGTTGCATCCATAATGTGGTATGGGCGCAGAGGCAAAGTGATGCGCCAGGCATAATTTATGCAATGGGGGGATGAAAGTGACGCTCCTGTTATATTCAATGGGCCTCCCTTGACTTCAGTGGATTAGCCCCATAAATTTTGGCGCTAATCCACCAAAGCGGCCTAAGAGTGTCAAAGGTTTTTACGGTATTGGCCTAACATGCGTCATGGTACGCCATATTGTAAATACGCACACACATGGTGTCATTGAGGGAGGTACAAAAAAAGTGGCGCATCGTAGATTCTTGTAAATACGCCTGTATGTGCTGCTTAGTGCCAGTGCAGGCACCCTGGCATCCTCTTGCATAAAGGCAATCCTCAGAGGCATTGTACTCTTCTGCACACCACAAAATGCTGGACATGTCAAAAGAGCAAATAACCAGGAGAAATAAACATATGTTTCCACATTACACCTCCCCTTTGCAAGGTGCAGCATTTTGATACATTCCCAGGTCTACTCCCCATGGTAAATCTGGGAAGGACAACAAAAATCAAATGAGTTACTATAGGAATTTTGCCTTCCAGTACACATCCCCCACTACTTAAGTAAATATGCAAAAAAGGGTGCTGTTCTGGTGAAAGATTGTACTTATTCAGTGTTTCAATTGATTAAGTCAGACGCTATAAGAGTCACTTATCAGATACACAAGCCCTCATGCCCCTGGATTTGTAAATACAAGTTTTCAAACTAAAGGAGATGTTCTTTTAGTGCTATGGTAGCACAGGCAGTAATATGGCGTATTAGTGTTGTAGATGTCCAGGTGGAGGCCCTTAGTATTTTCTCTATGACTGTGAGTGTGGCATTCTGAGGGATACTGGTGTAGAGTGCCTCAACATCTAGCTAGTCCTTGTCATCAATTTTTATTGTTTGTAGAAGGTTCAGCACATCTTTTGTATTTTTAAGAAAATGTGGTATTTTAGAAACGAGGGGGCATAGGAAAGAGTAACAAAACATGGGAAGGGTTCTAAAAGGGCATCTATCCCAGACACAATGGAACGGCCTATTGGTGGAATTTTGTGGATTATATAAAAATAGGGGATCAGGGTATTTTGTTTTGTAGGAAGACAGATTCTTTATTTGTAATCCAACCCATCATATCTGCATCTGTAGTGGAACCTATTTAGATTTAATGGGAATCTGGAGCTTAGCCTAGCCTTCTGGCTTGCAGGCCTTTGTCCCCGTCATCTAGTGACTTTTAACCTACTTAGCCTGCTCTGTTTTAGCACATTTATTTAATTATTTCTTCTGAGGTGGCTTCTATGTTTACAGTTAGGAAGATGTTTTGATTTCACGTTCTCAGTACCACTCTGTGAAGGCGTCACTATCAGCATCAAAGACAAGTCACAGATGTAAGTATTCATATCATGTCCCTTTCCGACTTACATGTGGTAGGAACATAATGTACTGTTGAAGGGACTTGTTTACATAGTTGCTGCCCCAAGCATGCCTTCTTATCTATTGTTTGGGAACATACCTGAGTCAGGTGTCCCACAAGATCTGTATAAACACATCTCATGCAGGTAAGGTTGTCAGAGGGATTCCTACCAGATCCCATCAATGCTGTCTATGCTACATGTCGCCTTGATGCAGACCCAGCCTTAGTGTTCCCATGGAGCCTGACCTTGAGGCCTCATTCTAAGGTAACAAGGGTTGGGGGCGCTTCTCATGGACATGGTACTGGCAGATTAGGTTTCTCACACATAGCTCTCTTTAGGTTAGAGATTAGGTTTCACATCTCATGTTACTGCAAGATAGTTGGGGGTCTTCTTATTCATGACTCTTGTTTTTACAATTCTGTTTCTTCAACTGTTGATTATCCTACTCATTACAGCACATGCATTATATAGTAGATTGCAGTCTTGTTGAAAACTTTTCTAAATCTCCTTCATTGCCTGTTTATGACTGAGCTTGTGGCTCATTTGAGAAACGGTTAATCTCCATTCAACCACGAGTCCCTAGAGATGTCACACTCTTGAGTCCATGCGTAAAGGCTGCCAGAAATCACCTTTCACTATTTGGGTTTTGGTGAGATACTACATGTGAGCCGGGAGGGTTGGTCTGACAGCTGCGACTTATAGGATTGGCCTAGTCTCCTACAAACAAAAGTGCTATCATCCCTAAACCAGCAGCCTTGCCTAGAGCAAGAGTCCAACTATGACACATAATAGTTGAAGGTTGCTCATCTTTTCTTAAAACTGCAAAAGCTGGCAAACATTTGAATTGTTTTGGACCTAGTTGGTCTCTACTTGTGAAGTACAAAGCAGGGAACGTTACTTCAAGAAGCCTCAAATAAAATGTATCCATTGGCAGCCGAAGCCAATCAAAATTCAATATCAGCAGCAAATGACATGTGACGCAATATTAGGGGAAAATACATATTTGACCAATTGCCTGAATGCCAATAACAGTAATATATTGTAAAATTGTAGGTGATCCGAACCTGATTGCCTCTCACTACCGACCCACACGCGTCCGATCAGAGAAAGAGGCCTAACTCCCAGTCAAACTCCATTCTGCATCTTCCCCTCTCCATCTCTTCCAGTTCATGGGAACAGAGCCACCCACACTAGTCAATGAGTAGATGACTAGGAATTACAAACCTGCAGTGAAACCTAGATCACAATCACAATTATCAGCCAGCGATAAATTCTCCACATTAATACTTTTTATCTTCAGAGCAGAAAGAAATTTCACCTATATCAAAAATGTCAATGACATTGCCAGTGTGGGAATACATCCATGGAAATGCTCAATTACTTACTGGTAGTTGCATTACTCTGATTAGGGTCCTTTGACTGGAATACTTTTTGAGAGGCGGCCAGTCTCTGACACACCCACCATCCAAAATGAAGATAAAAACTCTACCCACTCTCTCCACTTCCTGTTTTTGATTGACTTATGCACCTACTAAGTTAAGTTGTCCTAGTCTTACTATATTGTCAGCATACAGGAGAGAGTACGGTTCTTGATCATCAACCTTAGGGACATCGTCAGTGCTTAATTTGTGCTTGATGTTTCCGGTGCTGAGCACCAACACTTATTTTTGAGGGCCGGGGCTTATTCTTCTGCCTCAAGCATTTTGTTGTCAGCAAAAGACACATCTGGGAAAGACGAATGAAGAGAAAAACGAAAAAGCGTCACAAAGGGAGAAAGTGGAAAGCTGCAGGAGTGAGCTGAAGGGGGAGGGAGTGGCTTTATATGGGTTGAAGAGGCCCGCGATGGCTTCAGGATTACGCCGCCTCAGTATTCCATGTTCACACATTTAATTGCAGCAGCCGCATGTTTAAGAGGAGTGCTTTGGGCACCAGCACCTTTTTATTTACAAATTAAGGACTGATGAGAGCACTGCTGGTAAATAAAATATCTATAGCGAAAATGATAAAGGGAGCAGCAATCAAACTTTTTTAGGTCTTTGTTCATTATAATTTAGGACGAAAGGCCCTGATTTGCCCCCAAGTGGAGGTGGGAAGGGCCACAATTAAATGCAAGAGCGATGAGGGAATCCCCAGGTGGTAAGCTTACTCCAGGGGTTGGGCCTGTCAAAGCAGTCCAGAGGGGAAACGTCTTGAACAAAGTGTTGGGAACAACGCAGACGTTTCCCATGCAAGTGTAACCATGCCTGACAGAAGAACAACTGCTTTCTTCTCTGCCTTAACCACGTATATGATAAACTACGCATGTGCGTGGTTAAGGCAGAGAAAAAAGCAGAGTGGATCGGGAGAGGATGCGGCCAGGTAAGTGGGGTTGGGGCAGGGTTGGGGTAATTTTTAGGGTTTGGGGTGGATAAAGGGCTTGGGATGGGGGTGGGATGGTAGGGCTATTTGTTTTAGGAGCCGATAGGGGGGTGTTTAAGGGTAGGGCTTACGGTGGGGGGTCACGCAGGATTGGGGGTATTTTTTTGTGGTGGGGTGTGGATAAAGGGCTTGGGGTGAGTGTGGGGGGATTGGGCTAATTTGTTTTAAGGGGAGTGTGGGGGGCGTTTTTTTTTTTTAGATGGTGTGTTCAGGTAAGTAGGGCTGGGGTAGGGCAGGTTTTAGGGGTGGGGTTGGATTAAGGGCTTGGGGAGGGAGGTTGGGCTATTTTGTTTAGGGGCAGGGTGGGGGGTCGGATTAATTTTGTTTTTAGGGTGGGTGAGGGGGGTTGGCGTAGTTTTGTTTTTAGGACGGGTGGGGGGTCCGTTGTTTTTAGGGTGGGTAGGGGGTTCGGGGAAGGTTTTAGTGCTCAGGGTAGGTGGGGGTGTCTGGGCAGTTCGGATTTTAGGGGCTGGGTCAGGGTAGTTTTGTTTTTATGGGCAGGGTGGGGGAATCAGGGTAGGGGCAGATGGGGGTCGGAGTAGTTTTGTTTTTGGGTGTCGGGGTTTGGGGTAGTTTTGTTTTTAAGGTTAGGGGTGGGGGATCGGGTAGTTTTGTTTTTAGGGCTGGTGGGGTGTTCGGTTGTTTATAGGGTGGGGGTCGGGGAAGGTTTTAGGGCTCAGGGTGGGTGGGGGTGATGGCATACTTCAGATTTTAGAGGTAGGGATCGAGGTAGTTTTCTTTTTAGGGGCAGGGGGCTTGGTGTAGTTTTGTTTTTAGGGGGGTGAGGGGATCAGGCTAGTTTTGTTTTTATGACAGTGGGTTGGTCGGGCTAGTTTTGTTTTTAGGGCGAGTGTAGGGGTCGGGGTAGTTTTGTTTTTAGGGATGGGTTGGGGTCGTTTTGCTTTTAGGGTGGGTGGGGGGTCATGGTAGGTATGTTTTTAGGGGTGGAGGTGAGGGGGTCAGGGTAGTTTTGTTTTTAGAGGGATCGAGGTAGTTTAAGTATTAGGGGTGGGGTGCTTTTGGGCCTTAGGGCAGGTGGGGGGGTGGTATGATAGAACCAACCATTGCCGTTCCACACATGCCTTTACTAGGCATGCTTTTATAATGAAAAATCATTGATAAGGCATGCGTAGTAAAGGCATGCATGGAAACAACGCAGTCGTTGTTCCAACTGAATTGTTTAGGCATGCGTGGTTCCCGCATGTGTTTTTCCATCATACAACTGGTCCAAAGCTTTGGGAAAACCAATAAATGCAGCATAGACAAACTGTCCATGCAGATTTTTCAGTAACAATCTGAACTATCTCAATTTGTCTAATGTAGTGCAATCAGGCTTAAAACCAGCTTGTTCAATTGGCAGAATTCCCCTGTATGACACCAAAAAAAAATTCCTACTGTGTCCAAAAGTGCTACTTGTCTAGAGTTGTGTCATAGTGATCTATCCTCCTTCTTATGCAGGGGGACAACAATATACAAAAAGTAGGAGTAACACCTTGTTTATGGCTGTAATTAAATATGGAGGTTAAAAACAAAGCCCAAAGGTAGGCATATTTTTCTAAAAACAGAAATCAGTATTATGTCAGGACCCAGTGTATTTGAAGAGCTCAATTTTAATATAAACTCTTGATCAGCACAGCTGAATGCAAGCCTAACATGTTCAACAAAAGATCAAGGGGTGCTCTTGCAGCTGCATTACCAATGTCAACCAAGGAAGGTCCCTGCACCTCTGCCTAGGGAGTAGCCATACTTTGTGTTGATCTCCCTTCAGTAGCTCTAGGTTTTTGACCGTCATCTTTGTATCCTGAAGCAATAGCAAACCTTATCCATCTACTGAGAGCTTTGACAGAAGATTTGTGTCCTTTTCTTTGAGAAGCAAAATTAACAAAGAGACTGGAAGAACCCTAAAATCAGATTTCCTGTTCTCTCTCCAAATTAACATGTAGAGCTCTTCTGACATCAAGGCAATCCTCTGAGGATTAGGATAGAAGACATGTAAAATGTTCACAAGCACAGTATGGAAAACCGTTTTTTAACCTTAGGAACAAAGGTTGGTCCTAAACAAAGAACCACCCTATCTTCAAAAACTCCCAGAAAAAGAAATCTGGCAGATGTTATTGCTACTAAACAAAAGGTTTTAAAGGTTAACAAATACAGAGAAATAGCCTCTATGGTTCAAAAGAATGTTGAATTATACCTTTTAGTACCAACATTAAATCCCAGGCTGGAAAATGGTGTTTAAATGGGCGACTTACATTGGAGAAATATTTGAATAAGGTGCCTACTAAATCAAGAAACTACTCTGTGTCCTCGTCCATCATCAGTAGTAGGGTACCAGATTGAGTGAGGCCAGGCTAGTACAAACAAGATCACTTCTGCTTTTCCCTTCCTCAACCATTTTAAAATTCTCAGGAGATGAGGGAATGGGGGAAAGGGATATAGGAGACCTGTTGGCCATTGGCAA
Organism: Pleurodeles waltl; assembly: GCF_031143425.1. NCBI lineage: Eukaryota > Metazoa > Chordata > Amphibia > Caudata > Salamandridae > Pleurodeles > Pleurodeles waltl. The sequence continues at coordinate 24,590,406 of NC_090444.1, forward strand.
CAAAGGGTACCCAGGTTCCAAGCCAGCTCTTTTTCCATCCATCCTGGCAGGAGAGCTGCTAGTGCTTCGTAAATTGCCAAGAAGAACTCCCTTGGATCACAGGAACGGCTTCTCTGCATCTGCAGGAAACACAAAAAAGAACTGTGAGGACTGGGGCTGTCAAAAACCTGATGACGGACATCACCACTGCACCCGAGCCACCTAGCCTGAGCTAAAGTGGGCAAATGGTCGTATCCAGGTCCTACAGAGACTAAGCCCAACTTGAATTAGCCCAATGTTGACTTCACGACGGCGTCCGCAGCCTGTTTCTGCTGATCCATGTGCCACCATGAGTCACCAGGAGACAAAGACCCTTTGCCTCAGGACACCTCTGAACCTGTCCATCCTGTACTAAGGAGAAGAGGACCAAGGGTCTCCCCATGTCTCCCCGCCTCGTGAGACCTGAGCCCACTTATTGGCCTAGTCAGTGCCTGCAGACTGTTTCTGTGCCCCTCCCTATGCAACCATGAGTAACTCAAGCACCGGACCCGGTGCCAAAAGACGCCACTTCTCCCAAGCTCCAAAGTCTGAGGAGAAGTCGACTGATGGGGTCTCCAAGTGCCTAAGGATCTCAGGGGGTGAGTCCCCCTATGGGTTCCCTCAGACTGACCTTCCAGGCTCAATTTGCAACAACTTCTCGACCTAGACCGTTTCCCATGGGAATGAATGGGACATCCAACGCAGTAACACACCTCTGCACCCGGGCACCCCACAGCCTCCTGAGGTGACCTGTTGGTGTGGACTTGGACCCGTCCCATACATAACTTAAGTCCTGGAGAACAGACCCGTAAGTGCTGTGAAGTCCCCATAGGATAACATTACTGCACAAAACCATTGCACTGTGTCAACTTTTAAAAGCTCTTAAAAATCTATTACTCCAAAAGTACTCACCCGATTCTGATTAATCTGGTATCTAAATAAGTACGTGTTATTTTCATAAATTGGTGTCAGATGTCTTTGTTGAGTGTGTGTCTCGCTTACTGTACGTGTGCCTTACATGCTTAGCACTACCCTCTGATATGAACTGCTCGACCACTCCAAAAGAGAGCATTTGAGATGTCATTTGTGACTCTGTGATACCTCTGGGGTTTGCCTGGACTCCTTGCACAGTGTACCTCATTTCGGTTCACTATATAGAGAGCTAGCTCCCTACAGTGACAATGTGTAAATTGACTCCCAGCCTACCACTGCAGACTGAAAGGGCAGTTTTAAACTGTTAACTCAATGTTGCCATTTAAACTAATGGCAAAATGCAAGCCTCCCTTTTCAATGTAGGTATATCGCCCCTCCAGCAGGCCTATCGAGTCCCACATCAGGGTGTTGTGTATTAAAAAGTAGATGCATATTTTTATATGCTATAACAGTGAAAACCCCATATTATAATTTTTACTTTAGAAGGAGTAAAAGCCCCCATTGGTGAGTACAGGGTTACACTCTGACAGCTCAGCTGTACTAACTTCTGTAGTTGGTCGTTCAAGGTATCAAAATGATTGTTACGTTAAACCTGACTTGATACCCAAGTCAAATTTAAGGTAAAGTTTCAAGACATGCAACTTTTAGAAAGTTGCCACTCTGTTTCCCTAGTCTTCGTTTTGCCATTCATAGATACTGAGCCCAAGACAGCCTACTGCCCTCCTGGGGTGGACTGTGTATGACTCCCAGAAGTACAAACAAGAGAGGCCTGCTGTTGGAAGACGTGTTACCTCTCCTTGGCAGAACGTCACACAAGGTGTGAGCCTAAAAGGCAGGTTTCGAAGGGGATGCCACCTTTGAAAGACAAATGAGGAACACACAAGAGAGGGGCTGCTCTTTTGTTGAGGCAGGTGGGTTGGTGTCAGGGACTGATAGGGAGACCATTTGACAAACCATTTTTTCCATGGGTGTTCAGCTTTCACATAGTCACACCCCAGTGGTGGACTACCAAGCTCTACGCACCAAGAAAGAGAGGGGTTTAGACATTTTAGGAGTGGGCATATAGTACAGAATAGTATATTCTGTAATAGCTAGATACCACCCTTCACAGGAAGTCATCATCAGCTGGGTGGGAGCTCATTGGCTACTGTCACATGCCCCAAGGGTACTTTCTGGGCATAGATATGGCGCCCCTGGCACCCAGAACTCAGATCATGTCTGTACCAAAGAAGACTTAAAGCGACATCGATCCCTGTGGCCCAAGTTGGAATGTAGACCAAGGACTTGCCTTGGGACGACCCCCTTCAACCACAGAGCATCTTCAGCAATCGTAAAGTCTTTAGCATCCTGTATCCCTTGCATCAGGACCATTGAAGTCTATGTTGGTTCGCCCATAGAGCCTGGAGCTGGACTCAGTACTGCTTTGGTGCCAATGTAACTTTTTTAAAGTTTCCAAATTTTGCAGTTGCCATGGCTTGATTGTGTTTAAGAGTGAAAAGATGAGATTTACATTTCACTTACTCTGCAACTAAAAAATATTCAAGAAAATCAACGCGGAAGAAACCCCCAACCGCAGCAGGAGACACTGTTCTGTCGCTCCTTATAAATCTCCACGAGACAGTGAACTCATTGAAATTATCTATCAGAGCCACCTTGGACTCTATGTCGGAGCGCCTAAAGGGGGTGGAGTCCAGGCTTGAGGCAGGTTTCGAAATAATAAAGTCCTTACAACAGGAACACATGCATTCTCAAACTAAGGACTCCAGAAGCACATCGCGGCCCCCAGAACGTGAGAACAACAGACACCCTATTCCATATAACAGGCCAACCGGTTCACACTGAAACATTAACACTCAGATTGAATTACAAACTGAATCAATACCTCCCTCGACGTATCTTTCCACTTCACCACATAATCCTTCCCCAGATAACAAAATCCTAAAACCCACACTTCGTAAGATAGCAAGTAGTGCTATGCACAGGGCAGCGACTACCTACCACCATTCAAATCCAGGGAGAAATACAACTAGCAGGATCAAACCCCTGAATCCCATCTACCTCCCTAGTGACTTGCTACATCTCCCCCCGGAGGCCACACCATATGTTGTGGTCTTGGCTAATGTCCCACCGACAGACGATCAACTACTTGAAACATGGTCGGCCTTGAGAAACAAGGCCCTCAATTGGATCGGGACCCGAATGGGCCCTGGCTCAGTAAGGACCCTTTTTGAAGACATAAAAATGGTCAGAAGAATTAAATGGATTGGGAACAGCATGAAAGCGTTAACTGGAGATTGTGTGATCCTTTCTTTTGGTTCACCGAACCTAGTGAATAGAATTATCCATGACTTAGGAGCCAGACAAGTTTCCCTACAAGGAATCTCGCTACTACCCCTGGGCTATTTCTATCAAAGACCAGCAGGGAATAACTCCATCCACCCACAGCGAACTGTAGCACCCTCATCTAGCCCAGACTTATCTATAACATGCAACAGATTTTTCCCCCTCTCAACGTTGGAAAACATAGATTGACTGGACACGAAACAGTCAGCTCTCCCTGAAAGAGTAGTTAATACAATTCACATACCAGGGATGGACTTGCATAAGGAAGTCACATCACACACTATGCTTCCTGTAAGAAACGAGAGTCTACCTTATTTAAGCCAGGGCGATGTTCCCAGACGTATACAAAACTTAACTAACAGCAATATCCCCCCTGCCTTCCCAAAGGAACAGCACTGCAACTTTAAGCAGTACCTTTATCAGAAACCAGAAATAGTCTTACTTTTCTGGAATATTGCAGGCTTAGCCAATAAGATAGACAATGAGATCTGGGCCAATTTTATAGTAGACTATTCATGTGTTTGCCTACAAGAGACATGGCTTTTAACTCCCGTCCATCTAAATGGCTACTAAACATTTCATACTCCTGCTGAGCAGTCAAGGTATGGCAGACCCAAAAGGGGACTGTGCACATATATTTCCAACAAATTACCCTTACAGAACTTAGAGATTAAATTTACGAGTCCATATTACCAATTGATAGAGAGTAACCTGGATCACAAGACCCACTTAGTCATTATTAATTTTTATAATAATGCTGCTCCAGGAGAATTCTCCAATATCTTAGTGGGAATGGAAAATGATTTAAAAAAAATATTCGGTAAAAATAATCGAGAGATTCTATTGATATGGGGGGGTGATTTTAACATCCATCCGTGTGAAGAAATTTAGATATGTGGTTGGGACTCGGAAGGTATAGGTGCAAGCCTCCACTTCTCTCATAACACTCAAGGAGAGGAAATTAATTTACTGACTCAAACCTACAACCTATCCTTTGAAAATCAATTTGTTTTGGCCGATCCACAGTTCAAACCAACGTACAACGGAAGGGGTGCAAATACAGTGATCGATTATGTCCTAATGTCCACTCACTTCACTCACTATCTTACAAACTATACCTTGCACGACATCGCAATTAGTGATCACTACCCCCAGAGCATGAATCTCCTACTATCTCCCCTTTTAGTAGCTAGGGAAGATAGTATTATACTGGTAGATGATATTGAACTGGCCCCGCGCAATGGATACACTATGAAGTGGTCTCAAACAGACCCTAGTCTTTATTGAAACAGGTAATACGCCAATGTAAACATGCTTTTTCAGACTGTCTAAGAGAGAACCCACATCCAGGGCAATGTCTAAGTGCGTTAACAGCGATTACCCAAACTATAAAAGAAGCCCTCACTATTAAAAGCAGTAAGGTGAGAATAAAAAGATGTGCAGATGGTTTGACCATAACTGCACCCAAGCACATAAGAGGCTGAAAAAGGCCCTAAATGCCCCAAAAAGGTCCTCGAGTGACATACGCAAATGCAGACAGGAATACAAGACAGCAATAAAGGAAAGGAAATTGACTATAAAAACAAACTTGTGGGAAACACTCCATATAGCAAGTCGTAAGAAAGATAATATACTCTTCTGGCAGACAATAAATTCCCCTGTGTTAGGGGACAGAGACATTCCTAGGATGGAACTTGCTATCTCCGAAGAAGACTGGGTAGCACATTTCTCTAATATATATTCACTGACGAGTGATACATTAGACCATACCCACGACCACGATGCACAGGAAGGTCCGCGCCCAGTCATTACCCCCTAATTTAGCCTTCAGGAGGTAGAGGAAGCTTTAATAGAAAGTAAATCAGGGAAAGCGCCAGGCCCTGATGGTGTTCCGATCGACATATTCAAGGCCAATATTGAGCTGTGGGGGCTGTACTGACGCAGACATTGAGGGCTATCTGCACATGCGGACCCCTACCATCGTGGAGAGACTCTAACATAATCCCAATATATAAAAAGGGTGACCGCCTCAATCCAGCCTGTTACAGGCCAATCTCCCTGCTGGACACAACAGCTAAACTAGCAGGGAGAATAATTCTGAACAGGCTACAAGCATGGGCAGAGGAAAAGAACGTTCTATCCCCGGTCCAGTATGGATTCCGGAAAGGAATCGGAACAGTGGAACAAAGTCTAAATTTAAGTCTCATTATTGCAAAGTATACCAAGATCAGATCAGGCAACCTGTACCTGGACTTTATTGACTTATCATCAGCCTTCGACTGTGTAATTCATGATAAACTATGGGATATTTTAATCAGCATGGGGGTGGAACTGGCCTTAATTCAATTTATTTGCGAAATGTACACAGGGAGCAGAGCAAGAGTGAGGTACGGCCTAAAAGGGGAATGCACTCGCCCCTTTGGTCTACATAAAGGAGTACGCCAAGGCTGCGTTCTTGCTCCGTTCCTGTTCTCAATGTACATAAACAACCTAGACAAAGAACTGGCCACTAAAGTAAAAAGAGTCTTAATCCATAAGAATCAATAGATGAATCAAGTGATGCATCAATTCCTTACTCGCAAGTGAGGCTGTGTGTCAATTCTTTCTCCACTAGGTGAGCGATGTGTCAATTCTTCCCCTCACAGGGAAGGGATGCGATGGTTTCCCGACAAGCAGCTTCTGGTCCGTGCGGTGATGTTGAAGATGGATGTCCAGGGATGATTGTAAGAGGCTGGCCTGGTTTGTGGTGGGTACCTATGATACTTACACCTTATACCAGGTCCAGGTATCCCTTATTAGTGTAGTGTCGGCAGTGCCTAGAAGCCAGGCTCTCTAGAGGTAGTGTGGATGAGCAGCAAAGGCTTATCTAGGAGACATGCAAAGCTCATGCAACACCACTGTAGTCACACAGTACTCACATACATGAAAGAAAATACTCAGTGTTACAAAAATAAAGGTACTTATTTTGGTCACACCAATACCAAAAATACCATTGAGTCTATACTCCCTTAGGAGGTAAGTAATACACAAATTATATACACCAGTACGCAAAAAAGGCATAAAAACAGTTAGAAAAAAGTGTAATTAGTGAAATTCACAAAAGATAGCAATGCGCATAGGGGAAACAAAAAACATATACTATGAAAGTGGAATGTGAATGTCCGTTTCCCACCTAGGCAAGTGTAGTGTGTAGAGGGGAGCTGGGAGTACTAGGAATCCCAAATGTAAGTACTAGAACGCACCCCAGTGCCCAGGAAAGGCAGAGAAAATCAGAGTAACTTTCCTAGAACACACAGAAATGAAAAGAAGGCTTTTGCAAGAACCAGAAGAGACTGAAAGACACCAACAGTGGATTCCTGGAACTGAAGACCTGTGGAAGAAGGGGACCAAGTCCAAGAAGCACTGAAGAGTCCAGGGAGAACAGGAGCCCCTGCTAACCCGGATGTGTAGGAAAGTGGCCTCTTTCTAGCATGGTTACCCCCAGTTTTGGCCTGTTTGTCAGTGTGTTTGACTGTGTCTACTGGGATCCTGCTAATCAGGACCTAGTAGTTATGATCTCTCCCTTACTGGTAATCCAGTATTTCACCCACAATTGGCATACTGGTGCCCCCTTATAAGACCCTAGTATATGGTACCTAGGTACCCAGCACATTGGGGTTCCAGGGGCTCCCTATGGGCTGCAACATTTCTTTTGCAACCCATAGGGAGCCCATGCAAAGGCTTCTACAGGACTGCCATTGCAGTCTGTGTGAAAGGGTGCATGCACACTTTCACTGCCATTTACACTGCACCAGGTCACTTATAAGTTACCCCTATAGCAGGCCCTTCAGCCATGAGGGCAGGGTGCAGAGTACCTGTGTGTGAGGGCACCCCTGCACTAACAGAGGTACTACCAAGACCTCCAGGACCATTCCCCCAGACTTTGTGAGTGCCGGGATGCCATTTTTCGTAGGTACTGGACATAGGTCACTATGTCCAGCTACATAATGGTAACTCCGAAAGTAGGTATGTTTGGTATCAAACATGTTTCCAGGCAGCCTCAGCTGGTGCCACCTCTCAGACAGGTTTCTGACATCTTGTTGCTTGAGCAGCTCAAACATAGGAAGACAGAACAAAGGATTTCCTTTGGACGAGGGGTGTTACACCCTCTCCCTTTGGAAATAGGTGTCACAGGCTTGGGAGGGGTAGCCCCACCAAACCTCTGGAAATGCTTAGAAGGGTACAGATTATACCCTCCTTGCATAATTCAGTCTGCACCGGTTCAGGGGCCCCCAGTCCCTGCTCTTGTGCAAAACTGGACAAAGGAAAGGGGGGTGACCACTCCCCTGTCCATTACCACCCCAGGGGTGGTGCTCAGAGCTCCTCCAGAGGGTCCCTTGGTTTTTTCATCTTGGATTTCAAGTTGGCAGGGAACTCTGAGAGCATCTGAGTGGCCAGTGCCAGCAGATGACGTCGGAGCCCTCCCCTGATAGGCGCTTACCTGATTAGCTGACCTATCCGCCTTTCAGCAGGAATCCTCAGTATCCTTTACTTCACCTTCTTACCGAAGAAACTGCACCTGGACCCTCCAGGAACTCTACAAACTGCAACAAAGAAGCAAGATGCCTTCTGCAACATTGTATCTTCAGCTCCTGCCAGCAACCACAACTGTTTCCCAGTCGTGCATCCTCTGAGGACAGCCTGTCTTCAGCCTGCACCAGAAGAACGAAAGAATCTGCCTTGGGGTGAAGGAGTCACTCCCCTGCTTCAGCAGGCACCCACTGCAAAGATGACCGGCTGCATGGATCCCCTCTTCTGCTGAGCTGCATGGATCCTGCATCACGGGTGGTGGACTAAAGTGGTTGCAATGGTCCTGATGTCCTATTGTCTAACTTTTGGTCGAGGTAAGAGCTTTCCTCCCCACTCAAGACAGTACCCCCGTGCACCATGTGTTTTACAGTTGCCAAGGCTTGTTGGCATCCTTCCACAAGGTTCATCGTGCATTTTGCAGCTCTGGCCCCCAGCACTCTATCCCACGACGTACAAATTCCTGAGTGGTTCTCCGGCGTCGTGGGAGCCTTTGTCGTCATGCTGCTTTTGCACCTTCCTTGTCCCCATGCTGTGGGACTCCTGTGCACGCTTTCTGGTCTTCTGTGGGCTCTCTGTGTTGCTTAGAGCCCCCTTCGACTCCCTCTCATTGGTAGAGTCCACCTGGTCCTTCCTGGTCCCAGGCAGCACCATTTTCCACTAATCACGAGCTTTGCATGAGCCAAAGCTAGTTGGCGGAGTCCAGTGACACAAATCAGATTGCAATCCCCCAACCGGTGTTGGACATCATTTGCACCAACCAGGAACCCGACTCCGTCTTCATGGGTGCAGTACTGACTGCTCTTCTTAACCGGTGGTTCTTCTTTTGCACCTTGGTTTGTAGTGGGTACCTTAGGTACTTCCACCTTATACCAGGTCCAGTTATCCCTTATTAGTAAAATGTAGAGTGTTTAGAAGCCATGCTCTCTAGGAGTAGTGTGGTTGAGCAGCCAAGGCCTAACTAGGAGATATGCAAAGCTCATGCAATATCACTACGGTCACAGTACTCACACACATGAAAGAAAATACTCAGTGTTACAAAACTAAAAGGACTTTATTTTGGTGACACAAATGCCAAAAATACCATAGAGATTATACTCCCTTAGGAGGTATGTAATACACAAATTATGTAACAGTGTGCAAAAATAGCTGTAAAAACGGTTAGAAAACAGTGCAAATAGTGAAAATCACAGTAGTTAGAAATGGGCCTAGGGGGAACATTAACCATATACTAAGAAAGTGGAATGCAAAAGTCGGTTACCCACACAGGCAGGTATAGTGTGTAGAGGGGCATTGGGAGTCTTAGAAAACACCAAAGGTAAGTAATAGAACCCACCCCAGAGCCCAGGAAAGCACGAGTAAATGACAGTAACTTTCCTAGAACACACAAGAACACGAAAAAGAAGATAATGCAAGAACCAGAAGACACCAACAACGGATTCCTGGACCTAGAGACCTGTGGAAGAAGGGGACAGAGTCCAAGAAGCACTGATGAAGAGTCCAGCTAGAAGAGGAGCCCCTGCTAACCCAGATGAAGGTACAAAAGAAGAACCACTGATGAAGAACAAGTCAGTACTGCACCCAAAAGGACAGATGTGGGTTTCTGGTTGGTACAGATGATGTCCCATGTCGGACGGATGATTGCAGTCTGGTTTGCATTGCTAGATTCTGCCAACAAGCCTTGGCACACGCAAAGCTCACGTTTAATGGAAAATGGCGCTGCCCAGACCAGGAGGGACTTGGTGGACTCTTCCTGGGAGGGGGAGTCAGAGGCCGTCCTCAGGAACTCAGGGATCCCTCCGAAGACCAGGCAGCGAGCACAGGAGTCCCACAGCACGGGGACAAAGAAGGTGCAAAAGGAGGCCCACGCATCACTACACAAAAAGATCCCATGCTGCCTGAGAACCGCTCAGGAAGTTGTGCATCACAGGAAGGAGTGCCTGGGGGCCAGAGCTGCACGGTGTGTGAAGAACTTCGTGGAAGGATGCCAACAAGCCTTGGCAACTGCAAAACATGCAGCGCACAGGGGTACTGTCTTGTGTGGGGAGACAAGCTCTTACCTCCACCAAAGTTCGACAGTAGGACGTCAGGTCCTTTGGGTCCACTTCAGTCCACCACCTGTGTTCTGGATCCACGCACTTTGACAGGAGAGGGGACCGACACCACCAGTCGTCGCTGAAGAGGAAAATGGTCCTGGAGGTAGTGGGGGCACCTCTGCTAGTGCAGGGGTGCCCTCACACACTGGTACTTTGCACCCTGCTCTTGGGGCTGGAGGAACTGCAACAGGGGTGACTAATAAGTGACCTGGTGCAGGGTAAATGGCAGTGGAAGGGTGCCTGCACCCTTCAACGTAGGCTGCAATTACAGTCCTGCAGAAGTCTTTGCATGGGCTCCCAACGGGTGGCAAAATATATGCTGCAGCCCATAGGGATCCCCTGGAACCCCAATGCCCTGGGAATCTAAGTACCATATACTAGGGACCTATAAGGGGGCACTAGTATGCCGATTGGGGGTGAAATACTGGGTTACTAGTATGGAACAACCACATTTAGAGGAGAGAGAGCATAATCACTGGGGTCCTAGTTAGCAGGATCCCAGTAAACACAGTCAAGCACACTGACATCAGACAGAAAATGGGGTAACCATGGCAAAAAGAGTGTACTTTCCTACAATGATACGTGGAAAATCTGGATGCACAGCAACAATAAATCCGTGCTGAGCTGGTGATGGATAGATTTCATTGATTCTTCTGCCGCTTAGCTCCAGTGCGCTGATTTTCTCTCAGTTTCTGCCAGATTCTCCTTCCCATGGCCCAGGGAACGGATGTGGCACCACCTGGCAAAACAGGGGTCTTAGCAAGAGAGTGCAGGTGCTGACAGATGAAGTCTTTGATGTCCCTGAGACTTCTTAACAGGAGACAAGCTCAGTCCAAGCCCTTGGAGAAACTTCACAAGCAGGATACACAGCAAAGTCCAGCCTTTGTCCTCTCTCAGGCAGAAGTAGGAACTGCAGGCCAACTCAGCAAAGCGCGCACAGGGAACGGGCAGTACTCCTCCTCACAGCTCTTCATCTCTTCTCCTTGGCAGAGGTTCCTCTCAATCCAGATGTGGGTCCCATACTTATACTCATTTCTGCCTTTGAAGTAGGCAAACGTCAAAGGAAACTTTTTGTAGTGACAAGACCCTGCCTCTTCCTTGCCCTCCCCTAACCACACTCTACGGGATTGAAGACTGTATTGTGAGGGGACAGACACAGACCTTTCAAGTGCAGGTGACAGTTCCTCCCTCCCACTCTAGCCCAGGAAGACTCATCAGGATATGCAGGACAAATCTCAGCTCCCTTTGTGTTACTGCCTAGAGTGAAATCACACACTGCCCAACTTTCAGTCTGACCCAGACATGGATTCAGCAGCTGAGGAAGAGAATGGTTAAGCAAGCAAATGTCTATTTTCTGAAAGTGGCATTTTCAAACAAACAATCTAAAAAACAATTTTACCAAATGATGTATTTTTAAGTTGCAAGTTTAGAGACCCCAAACTCCAGATCTCTATCTGCTCCCAATGAGAAACTGTTCTTAAAAGATATTTAAAGGCAATCCCATGTTAACCTATGGGGTAGACAGGTCTTACAATAAAGAAAACCAAATTTGGTAGTATTTCACTACCAGGTCATGTAAAACACACCAGTACATGTCCCACCTTTTAAATGCACTGCACCCTGCTCATGGGGATATTGAGGGCCTACCTTAGGGGTGAACTATATATAATCAAAGGCAAGATTTGGGCCTGGCTAGTGGGTACACTTGCCAGGTCAAATTTACAATGCAACACTGCACACACAGACACTGCAGTGGCAGGTCTGAGACATGTTCACAGGACTACTGATGTGGGTGGCACAATCAGTGCTGCAGGCCCACAAGTAGCATTTGATTTACAGGCCCTGGGTACCTCTAGTGCACTTTACTAGGGACTTATTAGTAAATCAAATGTGCCAATCAGGGATAACCAATCAAAAGTCAAACATACAGGAAACAGAAGCAAAAAAGACTGGGGAAACCACACCAAGGATGCCAGATCTAACAACGCTGTTGTCTGGAATGTTGGGGACACAATCAGACAGTCATCGAGATATAGAAGGACTGCAAGTCATTGTTGATGTGACAAAGACATTATGGGAGCCAACACTTTAGTAAGCCAAATGGAAGGACTTGGAATTGGTAATGAAGAGGCCTTACTGCAAATCTCAAATTTGTCTTGAACTTTGGATGGATAAGAACAAGAAGATGTATACCTTGCACATCTGTGGTCACAAGAAAGTCTCCTTTGATACCAACAGTATTACTTGTTGCAAAGTTAGAATACTAAATTACTTTGTTTTGACCCATCTATAGACTGATTTTACATCCATTATGGAACAGTAGGCTCCTGTGACTTTCTTGACTGAGAATGGAATAAAACAGTGTTACCCAAACTGCGGATCGTGTCCATTGGTGGTTGGTGAACTGATTTTTGTAGGGTCACCAAAGTCCAATCAGTAAACAATAATGTCTTAATTCCGTATTTATCTAGTCACATTTTTCTGTGCTTCAAAGACAGAGTTCAAATGTCAGACTATGGCCCTCATTATGACTTCGGCGGTCTTCTACAAAGACCGCCAAAGCCGCAGGGGCCAGAAGACAGCCAGTGCTGGCAGTCTTCTGACCGCCAAATTACGACTACTGAAGAATTTGCACCACAATTTTGACAGAAATCTGTCAGCAGTCGTGCTGGCGGTTGACGGCACAGAGACGGTTCCACAGCCGTCACCACCAAGCCAAAAGGACTCCACCTGCCGTATTTTGAACAGCAATATGGCGTGGCAGTGTCCTGATGGCGGGGCACTGCTGGTGGTGGAAGTGCCTGGTCCCGTTCCCTGGCAGACATCCTCCTTGACGGACAAGGTAAGTCGATCATCCGACAGGGGAGGGGGCGGAAGGTTGGGGGTGTTATGTGTGTGTGTGTGAGTGGGTGTATGTCTGCGTGTGTGAATATAAGTGTGTATGCATGTGTGATTGTTGAAGTGAGTGGGTGTTGGTATGTTTGTGTGAATGCATGTCTGTTGGTGCGAGAGAATGAGTGTATGTATGCGTGCTGGTGAATGCATGTATGTAAGTGTTGGTGAATGCATGTATGTTTGTCAAATGCATGTATGTAAGTGTTGGTGAATTTGTGTATGTATGTGTTGGTGAATGCGTGTATGTGAGTGTTGGTGAATGCATGTATGTAACTGTTGGTGAATGAGTGTATGTGAGTATTGGTTAATGCATGTATGTATGCATGTTGCTGAATGCTTCACTGCAGGGGAAATTAGGCTAAGTGCATAGGCCTTCTGGAATGGTTCACCCAAGTCTCAGGTTGTAAATTATAAGTCACTGAGAATGACTTGCTATGCCCTACCCTAGCTGCTACTATCAGATCTTCCCAGGTCCTTCTCACGCAAGCTGATTTGGCTTGCAACAGTGAGTCGTTATAGTTTTTCCTGGCCCTCTGGATGTCAGTTCCGTTTCCTACTTTATTGTCTCTATGAGAGTGAATCAGACCTTCCTACAAAGTCTGTCGAGCCACGGGCAGCAAGGATTGGATTTAATAACGTCACTGTCCTTCTTACTGAAAAGCCTTTGGAGAGAGAGAAACAACTTTTCATGGAAGTTTAATACAAGAGCATTGTCAAGGGCACACAAGCCACTGGGCAACAGTAGTTCCAAGGTATCAGCCACCTGACCATGAATCGTGGCCAGCACATTAGGATCATTGCGGACAGACATTTTTTTGAAAATGGTGATTGATACCTCTGGACGAAGATGTTGAGAGAGCTTATTCCATGCCAAAGGCCCCAGAGCGGAAAAAGAGTGCCCTCCGGCTCTGGCATGGCATAGCTTAGGAATTCTTGCCAGTAGCCTGTTAGTGGAATGCAGATTCCTGGTGGGCATATAGAAACTGATTCTGCAGCCCAAGCAGCCTGGACCCAGGTGACAAAGTGCTTGAAAAGGGCCAAATCTCTTGGTAGCTTAGAAATACCATTCTGATGGTCTAAGGTAGTGACCCTTTTAAGGTTAGGTTAAGAGCATTGTGGTTGCTGTCATATCAATGAGGGAAAGGCAGAACTATAAGGATAACAATATATAATCAATGCAGGACTTCTGCTGGAGACGCTTGAAAGTGTGGGAGTCTTTACGGTCAGAGTTGGAATTGGCAGCACAAAACTGCACATACAGATACTGCAGTGGTAGGTGTGAGACATGTTTACAGGGCTACTTATGTGGGTAGCACAATCAATGCTGCAGGCCCACTAGTAGCATTTGATTTACAAGCCTGTAGGGAAATGCCTCTCTTGGCATGGTTACCCCCTAACTTTTTGCCTTTTGTCAATGCAAGATATGATTGAAAGTGTGCTGGGACCCTGTTAACCAAGCCCCAGCACCAGTGTCCTTTCCCTAAACTGTACCTTTGTTCCCACAATTGGCACTGCCCTGGCACACAGATAAGTCCCTTGAAATTGGTACCCCTGGTACCAAGGGCCTGTGACCAGGGAAGGTCTCAAAGGGCTGCAGCATGTATTATGCCACCCTGGGTACCCCTCGCTCAGCACATGCACCGTGCCTCACAGCTTGTGTGTGCTGGTAGGTAAAAAATGACTAAGTCGACATGGCACTCCCCTCAGAGTGCCATGCCCCCATCCCACTGCCTGTGGCATAGGTAAGTCACCCCTCTAGCAGGCCTTACAGCCCTAAGGCAGGGTGCACTATACCATAGGTGAGGGCATAGTTGCATAAGCACTATGCCCCTACAGTGTCTAAGCCAAACCTCAGACATTATAAGTGCAGGGTAGCCATAAAGAGTATATGGTCTGGGAGTCTGTCGATTATGAACTCAACAGTTCCATAATGGCTACACTGAAATCTGGGAAGTTTGGTATCAAACTTCCCAGCACAATAAATGCACACTGATGCCAGTGGGATTTATTGAAAAATTCACAGAGGGCATCTTAGAGATGCCCCCTAAATACCAATCTGACTCCTAGTACTAGGCTGACCAGTTTCTCCCAGCCTGCCACAACCAGACGAGTTTCTGGACACGTGGGGTGAGTGCCTTTGTCACTCTGTGGCCAGGAACAGCACCTGCACTGGGTGGAGGTGCTTCTCACTTCCCCCTGCAGGAACTGTGACATCTGGTGGAGAGCCTCAAAGGCTCATTTCTGTTGTTACAGCCCCCCAAGACGTCCCAGCTAGTGGAGATGCCTGCCCCTCCGGACAGAGCCCCCACTTTTGGTGGCAAGTCCGGAGGAGATAATGAGAAAAACAAGGAGGAGTCACCTACCAGTTGACCCCTGTCTTTAGAAATCCTCCATCTTGGTTTTGGAGGAGTCCCCCGATAGGAATAGGGATGTGCCTCCCTCCCCTCAGGGAAGAGGCACAAGGAGGGTGTGGCCACCCTCAAGGACAGTAGCCATTGGCTACTGCCCCCCTGACCTAAACACACCTCTAAATTTAGTATTTAGGGGCGACCCTGAACCTAGGAAATCAGATTCCTGCAACCTGAAGAAAGAAGAAAAACTGCTGACCTGAAAGCCCCGCAGAGACGACGGAGTCGTCAACTGACTTGGCCCCAGCCTTACTGGCCTGTCTCCAGACTCACAGAACCTGCACAGTGATGTTTCCAGTGGGACCAGCGACCTCTGAGGACTCAGAGGACTGCCTTGCACCGAAAGGACCAAGAACCTCCTGAGAGCAGCGGCACCGTTCAGAAACAGCAACACACTTGCAACTTTGAAACAAATTTAAAGAGACTCTTGTAGGAAAGTACCATCTTGTCTGGCATGTTACCCCCATATTTCACTGTATATATGTTGTTTTAGTTGTATGTGTCACTGGGACCCTGCCAGCCAGGGCCCCAGTGCTCATAAGTGTGCCCTGTATGTGTTCCCTGTGTGATGACTAACTGTCTCACTGAGGCTCTGCTAACCAGAACCTCAGTGGTTATGCTCTCTCTTTGCTTTCCAAATTGTCACTAACAGGCTAGTGACCAATTTCACCAATTCACATTGGCATACTGGAACACCCTTATAATTCTTATATTGGGGTTCTAGGAGATCCCTATGGGCTGCAGCATTTCTTTTGTCACCCATAGGGAGCTCTGACAATTCTTACACAGGCCTGCCACTGCAGCCTGAGTGAAATAACGTCCACGTTATTTCACAGCCATTTACCACTGCACTTAAGTAACTTATAAGTCACCTATATGTCTAACCTTTACCTGGTAAAGGTTGGGTGCTAAGTTACTTAGTGTGTGGGCACCCTGGCACTAGCCAAGGTGCCCTCACATTGTTCAGGGCAAATTCCCCGGACTTTGTGAGTGCGGGGACACCATTACACGCATGCACCATACATAGGTCACTACCTATGTATAGCGTCACAATGGTAACTCCGAACATGGCCATGTAACATGTCTAAGATCATGGAATTGTCACCCCAAAGTCATTCTGGCATTGGGGTGACAATTCCATGATCCCCTGAGTCTCTAGCACAGACCCGGGTACTGCCAAACTACCTTTCCCGGGGTTTCACTGCAGCTGCTGCCAACCCCTCAGACAGGTTTCTGCCCTCCTGGGGTCCAGCCAGGCCTGGCCCAGGAAGGCAGAACAAAGGACTTCCTCAGAGAGAGGGTGTTACACCCTCTCCCTTTGGAAAAAGGTGTCAGGGCTGGGGAGGAGTAGCCTCCCCCAGCCTCTGGAAATGCTTTGATGGGCACAGATGGTGCCCATCTCTGCATAAGCCAGTCTACACCGGTTCAGAGATCCCCCAGCCCTGCTCTGGCGCGAAACTGGACAAAGGAAAGGGGAGTGACCACTCCCCTGACCTGCACCTTCCCTGTTTTCTTACAGTCCCAGCGACCCTCTACAAGCTCACATAGGTTTGGGGTCCATTCGTGGTTCGCATTCCACTTCTAGTGTATATGGTTTGTGTTGCCCCTATACCTATGTGCTCTCATTGCAATCTATTGTGACTGTACATTGCTTGCATTGCTTTCTATTGCTATTACTGCATAAGTTTGGTATTGTGTACATATATCTTGTGTATATTTGCTATCCTCATACTGAGGGTACTCACTGAGATACTTTTGGCATATTGTCATAAAAATAAAGTACCTTTATTTTTAGTATATCTGTGTATTGTGTTTTCTTATGATATTGTGCATATGACACTAATGGTATAGTAGGAGATTTGCATGTCTCCTAGCCTAAGCTGCTCTGCTAAGCTACCCTTTTCTATCAGCCAAAGCTGCTAGACACCTCTTCTACACTAATAAGGGATACCTGGACCTGGTGCAGAGTGTAAGTACCCCTTGGTACTCACTACAAACCAGGCCAGCCTCCTACAACTCTCACTTCCCGCCAGAAGCGTGAGTCTTCACACTCTGCACTCAACGCCCCCGGCTCGAGTCCAGGACAACCAACACCGCAGAGAGGACTCCCACGGGACTCCAACGACGTGGATACCCTGAGTTGACCTCCCTGCACCCCCACGGCGACGCTTGCATAGAGGATCCCGAGGCTCCCCCTGACCGCGACTACCTGGTAACAAAGGAACCTGACGCCTGGACCAAGCACTGCACCCGCAGCCCCTAGGACCGAGAGGAACCACCTACCAGTGCAGGAGTGACCAGCAGGAGGCCCTCATCCTAGCCCAGTTGATGGCAGGCCAGAGAAGCCCCCCTGTGCCCTGTCTGCATCGCCATAATGATCCCCAGGTCCCTCCATTGCTTTCTATTGCAAACCTGATGCCTACTGTGCACACTGCACCCCGGCGCCACTGTGCCGCTGAGTGTGTTTTGTGTGCCTGTGTTTGCCCCCCCCCCAGTGCTCTACAAAACCTCCCTGGTCTGCTCCCTGAGGACACAGGTACTTACCTGCCAGCAGACTGGAACCGGAGCACCTCTGTTCTTCATAGGCGCCTATGTGTTTAGTGCCCTCCTTTGACCTCTTCACGTGACCGGCCCTGTGTTGCTGGTGCAGTGGCTCTGGGGCAGGCTTGAACCCCCAACGGTGGGCTGGCTATGCCCAGGAGACTGACTGTGTAAGTGCTTTGCTTACCTGAGAAGACTAACCAAACTTACCTCCCCCAGGAACTGTTGATTTTTGCACTGTGTCCACTTTTAAAATAGCTTATTGCCATTTTAACCATTATAACTGTGTGTACTACTGTTTTAAATCAAAGTTCTATACTAACCTGTGGGAAGTACCTTGCATTTTATGTATCTACCTCAAATCTTGAATCTTGTGGTTCTAAAATAAATTAAGAAAAAATATTGTTCTTTATAAAAACCTATTGGCCTGGAGTTAAGTCTTTGAGTGTGTGTTCCTCATTTATAGCCTTTGTGTGTAGAAGAAATGCTTAACACTACCCTCTGATAAGCCTACTGCTCGACCACACTACCACAAAATAGAGCATTAGAATTATCTCTTTTTGCCACTATCTTACCTCTAAGGGGAACCCTTGGATTCTGTGCACACTATCTCTCACTTTGAGATAGTATATACAGAGCCAACTTCCTACAAAGCTCTAGGCATTATCTGAGTCCAGGTTGAAGAGATAGGCCCATCAACTGATTATCAACCACTGTGTACCTTGTAATTGGTTACAGCTGTAGCTGGGGAACACCCCATTCCACATCCTCTTCTTCTACTATGCTAAGGGGGCTACGGCCCAGGGTATGAAATATTTTGTTGAAATTATTGGAAACTAGGCAAAAAGGACAAGAGGCCTGGTGCTGGGACTCAGTTGGAGCCCCCACCACCAACCATGGTGGTTCCGAGGCTACAGGGGATGGGCTTTAGCCTCCCCCCACCACTGCTAGCACCACCACCAGCACCACTGCCAGCAGCGCAGCCCCAGTGAGCAGCTGCCCGAGGCTGTAGGGGAAGGGCTGGAGCCGCCCCCCACCACTGCCAGCATCATCACCAGCACCACCACCAGCAGCCCCAGTGGGAAGCCATCTGAGGCTGCAGGGGAAGGGCTGGAGCCTCCCCCCAACACTGCCAGCACCGCCACCAGCGCCGACGCCAGCACCAGCAACACCAGTGGGCACCCGTTTAAGGCTGCAGGGGAAGGGCTGGAGCCTCCCCCCACCACTGCCAGCACAGCCACCAGCACCGCCACCAGCAGCAGCAGCCCCATTGGGAAGCCGTCTGAGGCTGCAGGGGAAGGGCTGGAGCCACCCCCCACCACTGCCAACTCCACCATTAGCAGCACCACTGCCACCAATGAGCAGTTGTCACCGCCGGCGGGCAGTGTCTAGTCCTGCATCCATGGGCTGTTATGTGGCCTAGCCCCTGCAAATCCTGCAGGTCTGACACCCAGGTGAGAGACTGTGACCTTGCACTCCCCAAGATCTGCATCACTGGGCACAATGCCCCCTCCAGAACCAGTGGACAAGCCATTCACTCATCCAATCCTCCCCAGGATGAAGATCACTGGGCACAAAGCACCCTCCAGAACCAGTGGAGAAGCCATCCACTCACCCCATCCTCCCCAGGATGAAGATCACTGGACACAATGCCCCCTCCAGAACCAGTGGAGAAGCCATCCACTCACCCCATCCTCCCCAGGATGAAGATCACTGGGCACAATACCCCTCCAGAAGCAGTGGAGAAGCCATTCACTCATCCCATCCTCCCCAGGATGAAGATCACAGGGCATTTTGCCCCCTCCAGAGCATGTGGGTAAGTCACCCACTTGAGAGACTGTGGCCTTGCACTCCCTGAGATCAAGCACAGGGCATGTTACCCCATCCAGAGCATGTGGGCAAGTCACCCACCTAAGAGACTGTGGCCTTGTACTCCCCAGGATCAAGCACAGGGCATGTTGCCCCCTCAAGAGTATGTGGGCAAGTTGCCCACTTAAGAGACTGGCCTTGCACTCCCCAGGACCAAGTAATGGGCATGTAGACCCCTCCAGAGTGTTGTGATGGGGCCACTCACCTGAAAAGCAGGATGTCTGCAGGGGTGATGGTATGCCCCCGACCTCCTGGAACACCTCTCTGCACTTCCTGGTGGACACAGAAACCCTGGCAGGTGTCCCAAAAGGAAGGGGGGAGTGGGAAAGAAAAAGACAAAACACTGCCACGTCTTGCCGGTCCAGCCAGGCACCCTGTATCTTCGGGGGGCAGGTCGCTGTTGACAGTGTGATAGTATAGTTTAGTGCACCCAACTTCCTTGAAACTGAATCTCTCTTTCTGATATGGGCATGGGAGCGGTAGAAGAACACCGGGATGCTCCAGCAGTTTTCTTGGATAATAATAATTGTTGGCACAATTACTAACACTGCATTACCAAAAACCCAAACTTAGGGGGTCATTCTAACCCTGGCGGTCCAAGACCGCCAGGGCTAAAATGACGGGGGCACCGCCAACAGGCTGGCGGTGCCCCGCAGGGCATTCTGACCGCGGCGGTTCGGCCGCGGTCAGACAAGGAAAACCGGCGGTCTCCCGCCGGTTTTCCGCTGCCCGTTTGAATCCTCCATGGCGGAGGAGCGCACTCCGCCGCCATGGGGATTCAGACACCCCCTACCGCCATCCTGTTCCAGGATGGCGGTAGGGGGTGCCGTGGGGCCCCTGGGGGCCCCACTTTGTATTTCAGTGTCTGCTTTGCAGACACTGAAATACGCGACGGGTGCCACTGCACCCGTCGCACCTTCCCACTACGCCGGGTCAATTCTGAGCCGGCGTCCTCGTGGGAAGGTTGATTTGCCCTGGGCTGGCGGGCGGCCTTTTGGCGGTCGCCCGCCAGCCCAGGGCAAATCCCAAAATACCCTCAGCGGTCTTTCGACCGCGGAGCGGTATTTTGGTGGGGGAACTCTGGCAGTGCGCTCCTCCGCCATGGGGATTCAGACACCCCCTACCGCCATCCTGTTCCTGGCGGGTCTCCCGCCAGGAACAGGATGGCGGTAGGGGGTGCCGTGGGGCCCCTGGGGGCCCCACTTTGTATTTCAGTGTCTGCTTTGCAGACACTGAAATACGTGACGGGTGCCACTGCACCCGTCGCACCTTCCCACTACGCCGGGTCAATTCTGAGCCGGCGTCCTCGTGGGAAGGTTGATTTACCCTGGGCTGGCGGGCGGCCTTTTGGCGGTCGCCCACCAGCCCAGGGCAAATCCCAAAATACCCTCAGCGGTCTTTTGGTGGGGGAACTCTGGCGGGTGGCCTCCGCCGCCCGCCAGGGTGAGAATCACCCCCTTAGTACCATAACAATAAGTACTGCGACACTAGGGCTGGCTTCACAGAAATTCACTGTTGCACACTACAATTAGAACTGTGGTTGCACTTATCATGCACAAGAAAGACACACAAGGGCATTAAGTATATCACATATACCTTTCTTGCATGCATAGGGTTACACTAAAAGGAACAAAACAATCCATGAAATACAAATGTCCACTCTGGGTTCAAACAGGGTGGCACAGTTGGTTTGGTTTCACTCTGTGTGTGAAAACCCCTTCAAAAAGCAAATTCCTCAAACCTGAAACACAGGCATGAATGACACAACTTAAATCCAAGAGTTATGCTATTAGAGAAAGACAAGTCTTGTAAATGCTCTTTTAAAATTGCACTGTCACTTTTGTTAGTACTTGAGCTCAAACAGATTTTCTGAAGCACATTTAGGCAAGTAATTACAATAATAATGTAGAATGTTCATAAATGCATTTATCTCTTTAGGATTAGCACTCTGCCAAAATACGAGGTCTGAAATACACCAGTTGTTCTAGGAAAGCGCGGCGCTCAATGAACAAACTCCCTGGAGAATACTAGTGACTTAGCTGCAGTCTTTTCCAGAGTGCTGGATGAATGTCTGGTGTCAGCTGGTACAGGAACAAAGAAAATAATTGCTTAAAAAGTTCTGAATACGAGGATGACAGCAGGGGCTGGACTGCCAAATCAGATGCTGAGATCAGGAAGCAAAACCAAGCCAAGCAGGGATGCATGCTTCACTCTGCTATTTATAGCCAATCAGGAAAGCAGTTGAGTTTCCACATGTGGCTGAGTCACCACACCCAATTAGAAGGACATGTCTACACCTGCTCACATTAGCAAACAAGCATTGGTAAAAACAAGCATTGATAAAACCAATTGTGTAACACAGCACACTATGGCCCTCATTCTGACCTCGGCGGTCTTTTCGCAAGACCGCCGAGTTACCGCCGCGGTGAAGACCGCCGACCGCGGCGGTATGCCGCTGTGCGCATTCCGACCGCTGGGAGCGTTCTGCCGGGAAACCGCCGGCAGCCAGACTGGCGGTCGGCGGGAAAGTGGAGACTGGTCAACCTCCACCGCCACGCCAGCAGAACACCGCCCCCAGAATTACAACCCACATTTCTGTGTGGCGGTCTTCTGTTGGCGGTGTGCTGTCGGCGGTCACGTCCCTATGGCTCCCGTCGCCTCCCGGAGGACCAACGCACAAGGTAAGTTGATCGTCCGTGAGGGGAGGGGGTGGGGGGGTGTTGTGTGATGTGTGCGTGCATGGGGGTGTGCAGATGTGCATGTTGGGGAGCATGCATGTCGGGGTGCGTGTATGTGCATTTCGGGGTGGGGGTGGGGAGGGGGTTCGTACCACCTCTGGGGGATGGCAGGGGGGTGGAGGGGGTGGGGGGAGGTCTCGGGGGGGCAGTGGGGGGTGGGGGGGACCCCTATCAGTGCCAGGGAAGGAATTCCCGGGCCCCGATAGTGCCTACCGCCATGGTTCGCATGGCGGTTCCCGACCGCCAGAAACCGCGGCGGTAAGCAGGGTCATGATACGGGTGGCGGTCTTGGGGCGACCGCCGGGCCGGAGTGTGCAAACTCCAGCCCGTCGGTCATGACCGCCGTGGCGGTCGGAGTGGGGAAGTGGCGGTCGATCGCGGCGGTGACCGCCGCGGTCAGAATGCCATTTTTTGGACCGCCGGTCTGTTCGCGGTCCGACCGCCGCCTCTCCGCCGACCGCCAAGGTCAGAATGAGGGCCTATGTTTACTTAGAAACATGAAGGTTTAACCAAGAACAGAGATATGATCTAACCCTAATCCCTGGGGATGCTGACAGATAACGCAGGAGGCACCTTGGGGATACCTGACTTGAGAGACTGTGGCCTTGCACTCCCCAGGACAGAGTAATGGGCATGTTGCCCCCTCCAGGATCAGTGGCATTGTACCATCTTCCGGCTGAGGTGCCCCCCGTGCCCCATCCCCCTGTGGTGCCTGGCTATTTTTGGTCAGGGAACTGGTGGCTGACAGTGTACAGGCACGGCGCAGGGAGCGCAACACTGCTGCCTGTTTAGACAGGCTAGGTGCGCCCACAGGGTGCCGGGCAACCAAACAACCTGCCTGTCAAGGCGAACTGTCAGCCTGCTAGTGTAACTGGGGCATTTTGCAGGAGATGTGGCACGTGGACTTGGCCACATCAGCCATGTGGTGGATCTGCTGGAGACCAGACAGGCTGCAAAGGGCATTGGGGATACCCCGAAGGACAGTGAGGAGGGTTCCACTGTGAGTAGTGTGTCTGCCACTGATGCACGTGTGTTGCGGAGTAGCAGTGCACGGCAGGGCTCAGGGGACCAAGCTGGAGTGAGCCATGGTGGCCGCAGTCGTAGGAGGCTGTAAGCTACTGACACGTACTGTTACAGAGGCACATGGGCATAATGTGTCCGATTTGACTGTTTTTTTTCCATACTGTAGCATAGTTCACAATGATTTCAACATTATGATCCTGCAATAAAAGGGTTAGTTTGTTTGACTACACAACTGGGCTAAGTGTGTCTTACACTAGTGAGTGTTGTCACGGTTGCCACGTACCTGCCAAAGTAGTGGGTTGCAATGTGGTTCCGTCTCTGTCTGCCCTCCATTGCGATGCTTCTATCCCCAGTCTGTCGGTGTGGTAGCTCTTGCTCCTCATCCTCCGTATCTGTGTCTTCAGGGGTGAGATATAGCCCACGTCTGGTGGCAATGTTGTGTAGGATGGCACAGGTGGCAACTATCTTGCATGCTGTTTCTGGGGCATACTGAAGTGCTCCTCCACTTTTGTGGAGGCATTGGAATCTTGACTTTAACAAGCCAAACGTCCTCTCCACTACAGTTCTGGTCTCTCGATGTGCAATGTTGTATTGCCTCTCATTCGGATTTCCAGGTGTTAGGTATGGGGTGAGTATCCATGGTCACAGGTCATATGCACTGTCACCTGAGTGACAAAAGAGGCAAATTTAGCAGGGCATCACAGGGTTACACAGTGACCTGTATGTAAGGCTTCAGAGTGTACTCGCCAATACCTAATAAATATCCTTCTCCAAACTCCCCACGTTCTAGGCGTTGGTGTATCCCACTGTGCCTGAATATGTAGGAGTCATGTGTACTCCCTGGATATTTAGCCACAATGTCAGTAATGACATTATGGGCGTCACATACCACCTGGATGTTTAGTGAGTGGGTACATTTCCTATTGCGGAACACATATTCCAGATTTGCTGGTTGGCAAATTGGTATATGTGTTCCGTCCACACACTCTATTACATGGGGAAAGTTGGCAATTCTGTAGAAGTCCAACTTGGTGCTGTTCATTTCTGCCTCATTCCTGGGAAGGTATATATATCTGGACATGTGTGCGAGTATGGCATCTAGGAAACATCTGAAGAATCGTGAGAGTGCACTTTGGGATACCCCACCTGCCACGGCAATCACCCCCTGATAGCTACCCGAGGCCAAGAGGTGCAGTGAGTATAGCACTTGCACATGTGTAGGGATGGTGCTGCCGCGCATTGTCTGTTGTTCAAGCTGAGGTTTCAGTAGTTCAATTATCTCTAAGATAACAGCGCTGCTCAGTCTGTATTTATCATATATCCCCTCCTCTGTTTGTTGAAATAGTGTCTGCCTGGTTCGGTATATCCTCTCCCGTCTCTGCGTCCTCCTCCTCCTCTGCTGGGCAGCGTGGACTCTCCTCCTCACTGCTATCAGGTATATCCCCGCCATCTTGAGTAACCCAGATGCCTTCTGGGTCTCCGTTTATACTTTGGTTCTGGTTACCACCTGCTCTGAATCAGTGGTAATCTGGATGTGCAAAACGGGCTTTTTGCGACTAGTCGCAATTTGCAACTGGCTTTTTCATATGGTTTGCGACTCGCAATTTGCGACTTCCTATTTGCGGGTGGCAAAATCAGGTCGCAATTTTTGCGAGTCGGTAATGGCTCGCATCGCTATTTGGTACTCCGAAATGGGATTTGAACATCCCATTTCGCATTTTGCGGTGTCGCTAATAGCGCTGCGAGCCGTTTGCGACTCACAATCGTTTGCTACATCTGACCCCAAGTGACAAGGGGGCCCAGACAATGGTCAGTGGGCTTGTTGATACACATTCCCTTTTCTCACAAGGTCAAGAGGCTGGAGCCAGGATGCTTTAGTCTTTTTTGCATGATTGTTCACAAAAATCCCAGTGACAGATTTATCTTGCTGCTTCACACCATAGGGTATAATCACTCTCAAATGGAGTGTACAGTTAGCTCCAGAGGGAGGGTTTGGGGTCCAGCATTGTTTCCACCTTTTTGATGGATTCATCTGTCTCTGCTATGGTGCTCATAGCCACCAGGGCGGACTTTTCCTCTGACGTGGACTCCCTCGATGAAGTCTCCGAAGGCTTCATGTTCCCCAAGTAGTGATTGATAGAGCCAGTGTTAAGCTCACAGTATCACAAAACGATTACCACCTCTAGTTTAAAAAAAAGCACATGAAAGAATATAGATATCAGAGGGGTTGCCCAGTTCAAACTCCTCCGCCTCGACCGGGTGCAGACGCGCCTCTTCGTGGCCTGGTCTTGGCCCGGTCTTTGCCTGGGGGCGCGCCTGGATGCGTCCCACACCCTGGGTGAAGCTGGGTGTTCTTAAGTGCAATGTGGCGATCTTCACCGCCTCTCAGGGAAGCAAGGAGAACTGGGGATTTAGTCCCACCCCAGCCAGCACTGTGGAAGATACGGCATCCTGAAATGCACCCCTGCTTCTGTACCCAAATGGCACTTTTATCCTGGAATAGAAGCGACATGGACGCCCGGCACATTCCCGTTGCCCCCTGTGCTTCTGTACGCAGACAGTACTGTTATCTCCAATAGAAGCAGCATGGACCCCAGGCACATCCCTGAGGGCCCCCTGTGCTTCTGTACGCAGACAGTACTGTTATCTCCAATAGAAGCAGCATGGACCCCAGGCACATCCGTGATGCCCCCTGTGCTTCTGTACGCAGACAGTACTGTTATCATCAATAGAAGCAGCATGGACCCCTGTTATCTCCAATAGAAGCAGCATGGACCCCAGGCACATCCCTGAAGCCCCCCTGTGCTTCTGTACGCAGACAGTACTGTTATCATCAATAGAAGCAGCATGGACCCCTGTTATCTCCAATAGAAGCAGCATGGACCCCAGGCACATCCCTGAGGGCCCCCTGTGCTTCTGTACGCAGACAGTACTGTTATCTTCAATAGAAGCAGCATGGACCCCAGGCACATCCCTGATGCCCCCCTGTGCTTCTGTACGCAGACAGTACTGTTATTTTCAATACAAGCAGCATGGACCCCTGTTATCTCCAATAGAAGCAGCATGGACCCCAGGCACATCCCTGAGGGCCCCCTGTGCTTCTGTATGCAGACAGTACTGTTATCTCCAATAAAAGCAGCATGGACCCCAGGCACATCCCTGATGCCCCCCTGTGCTTCTGTACGCAGACAGTACTGTTATCTCCAATAGAAGCAGCATGGACCCCTGTTATCTCTAATAGAAGCAGCATGGACCCCAGGCACATCCCTGATGTCCCCCTGTGCTTCTGTACGCAGACAGTACTGTTATCTCCAATAGAAGAAGCATGGGCCCCAGGCACATCCCTGATGCCCCCCTGTGCTTCTGTACGCAGACAGTACTGTTATCTTCAATAGAAGCAGCATGGACCCCAGGCACATCCCTGAGGGCCCCCTGTGCTTCTGCATGCAGATAGTACTGTTATCTCCAATAGAAGTAGCATGGACCCCAGGCACATTCCTGATGCCCCCCTGTGCTTCTGTACGCAGACAGTACTGTTATCTCCAATAGAAGCAGCATGGACCCCAGGCACATCCCTGAGGGTCCCCTCTGCTTCTGTACGCAGACAGTACTGTTATCTT
The DNA here is from genome assembly GCF_031143425.1 of Pleurodeles waltl. Lineage (NCBI taxonomy): Eukaryota > Metazoa > Chordata > Amphibia > Caudata > Salamandridae > Pleurodeles > Pleurodeles waltl. The sequence goes on from NC_090444.1 coordinate 24,617,456, forward strand.
CAATAGAAGCAGCATGGACCCCTGTTATCTCCAATAGAAGCTGCATGGACCCCAGGCACATCCCTGAGGGCCCCCTGTGCTTCTGTATGCAGACAGTACTGTTATCTCCAATAAAAGCAGCATGGACCCCAGGCACATCCCTGATGCCCCCCCTGTGCTTCTGTACGCAGACAGTACTGTTATCTTCAATAGAAGCAGCATGGACCCCAGGCACATCCCTGAGGGCCCCCTCTGCTTCTGTACGCAGACAGTACTGTTATCTTCAATACAAGCAGCATGGACCCCTGTTATCTCCAATAGAAGCAGCATGGACCACAGGTACATCCCTGATGGGCCCCCTGTGCTTCTGTACGCAGACAGTACTGTTATCTTCAATAGAAGCAGCATGGACCCCAGGCACATCCCTGATGCCCCCCTGTGCTTCTGTACGCAGACAGTATTGTTATCTCCAATAGAAGCAGCATGGACCCCTGTTATCTTTAATGGAAGCAGCATGGACCCCAGGCACATCACTGATGTCCCCCTGTGCTTCTGTACGCAGACAGTACTGTTATCTCCAATAAAAGCAGCATGGGCCCCAGGCACATCCCTGAGGGCCCCCTGTGCTTCTGTACGCAGACAGTACTGTTATCTTCAATAGAAGCAGCATGGACCCCTGTTATCTCCAATAGAAGCAGCATGGACCCCAGGCACATCCCTGATGCCCCCCTGTGCTTCTGTACGCAGACAGTACTGTTATCTCCAATAGAAGCAGCATGGACCCCAGGCACATCCCTGAGGGCCCCCTGTGCTTCTGTACGCAGACAGTACTGTTATCTTCAATAGAAGCAGCATGGACCCTTGTTATCTCCAATAGAAGCAGCATGGACCCCAGGCACATCCCTGATGGGCCCCCTGTGCTTCTGTACGCAGACAGTACTGTTATCATCAATGGAAGCAGCATGGACCCCTGTTATCTCCAATGGGAGCAGTATGGACCCCAGGCACATCCCTGATGCCCCCTGTGCTTCTGTACGCAGACAGTACTGTTATCTTCAATAGAAGCAGCATTGACCCCTGTTATCTCCAATAGAAGCAGCATGGACCCCAGGCACATCCCTGATGCCCCCCTGTGCTTCTGTACGCAGACAGTACTGTTATCTTCAATAGAAGCAGCATGGACCCCAGGCACATCCCTGAGGGCCCCCTGTGCTTCTTTACACAGACAGTACTGTTATCTCCAATAGAAGCAGCATGGACCCCAGGCACATCCCTGAGGGCCCCCTGTGCTTCTGTACGCAGACAGAACTGTTATCTTCAATAGAAGCAGCATGGACCCCAGTTATCTCCAATAGAAGCACCATGGACCCCAGGCACATCCCTGAAGGGCCCCCTGTGCTTCTGTACGCAGACAGTACTGTTATCATCAATAGAAGCAGCATGGACCCCTGTTATCTCCAATAGAAGCAGCATGGACCCCAGGCACATCCCTGAAGCCCCCCTGTGCTTCTGTACGCAGACAGTACTGTTATAATCAATAGAAGCAGCATGGACCCCTGTTATCTCCAATAGAATCAGCATGGACCCCAGGCACATCCCTGAGGGCCCCCTGTGCTTCTGTATGCAGACAGTACTGTTATCTCCAATAAAAGCAGCATGGACCCCAGGCACATCCCTGAGGGCCCCCTCTGCTTCTGTACGCAGACAGTACTGTTATGTTCAATAGAAGCAGCATGGACCCCTGTTATCTCCAATAGAAGCAGCATGGACCCCAGGCACATCCCTGATGGGCCCCCTGTGCTTCTGTACGCAGACAGTACTGTTATCTTCAATAGAAGCAGCATGGACCCCAGGAACATCCCTGAAGCCCCCCTGTGCTTCTGTACGCAGACAGTATTGTTATCTCCAATAGAAGCAGCATGGACCCCTGTTATCTCCAATAAAAGCAGCATGGGCCCCAGGCACATCCCTGAGGGGCCCCTGAGCTTCTGTACGCAGACAGTACTGTTATCTCCAATAGAAGCAGCATGGACCCCTGTTATCTCCAATAGAAGCAGCATGGACCCCAGGCACATCCCCGATGCCCCCCTGTGCTTCTGTACACACAGACAGTACTATTATCTCCAATAGAAGCAGCATGGACCCCAGGCACATCCCTGAGGGCCCCCTGTGCTTCTGTACGCAGACAGTACTGTTATCTCCAATAGAAGCAGCATGGACCCCTGTTATCTCCAATAGAAGCAGCATGGACCCCAGGCACATCCCTGATGGGCCCCCTGTGCTTCTGTACGCAGACAGTACTGTTATCATCAATGGAAGCAGCATGGACCCCTGTTATCTCCAATGGGAGCAGCATGGACCCCAGGCACATCCCTGAAGCCCCCCTGTGCTTCTGTACGCAGACAGTACTGTTATCATCAATAGGAGCAGCATGGACCCCTGTTATCTCCAATAGAAGCAGCATGGACCCCAGGCACATCCCTGAGGGCCCCCTGTGCTTCTTTATGCAGACAGTACTGTTATCTCCAATAAAAGCAGCATGGACCCCAGGCACATCCCTGAGGGCCCCCTCTGCTTCTGTACGCAGACAGTACTGTTATCTTCAATAGAAGCAGCATGGACCCCTGTTATCTCCACTAGAAGCAGCATGGACCCCAGGCACATCCCTGATGGGCCCCCTGTGCTTCTGTATGCAGACAGTACTGTTATCTTCAATAGAAGCAGCATGGACCCCAGGCACATCCCTGATGCCCCCCTGTGCTTCTGTACGCAGACAGTACTGTTATCTCCAATAGAAGCAGCATGGACCCCTGTTATCTCTAATAGAAGCAGCATGGACCCCAGGCACATCCCTGATGTCCCCCTGTGCTTCTGTACGCAGACAGTACTGTTATCTCCAACAGAAGCAGCATGGGCCCCAGGCACATCCCTGATGCCCCCCTGTGCTTCTGTACGCAGACATTACTGTTATCATCAATAGAAGCAGCATGGACCCCTGTTATCTCCAATAGAAGCAGCATGGACCCCAGGCACATCCCTGAGGGCCCCCTGTGCTTCTGTGCACAGACAGTACTGTTATCTCCAATAGAAGCAGCATGGACCCCAGGCACATCCCTGGTGCCCCCCTGTGCTTCTGTACGCAGACAGTACTGTTATCTCCAATAGAAGCAGTATGGACCCCAGGCACATCCCTGAGGGGCCCCCTGTGCTTCTGTACGCAGACAGTACTGTTATCTTCAATAGAAGCAGCATGGACCCCTGTTATCTCCAATAGAAGCAGCATGGACCCCAGGCACATCCCTGAGGGCCCCCTGTGCTTCTGTACGCAGACAGTACTGTTATCTCCAATAGAAGCAGCATGGACCCCTGTTATCTCCAATAGAAGCAGCATGGACCCCAGGCACATCCCTGAAGCCCCCCTGTGCTTCTGTACGCAGACAGTACTGTTATCTCATGGGCCCCAGGCACATCCCTGATGCCCCCCTGTGCTTCTGTATGCAGACAGTTCTGTTACCTTCAATAGAAGCAGCATGGACCCCAGGCACATCCCTGAGGGCCCCCTGTGCTTCTGTACGCAGACAGTACTGTTATCTTCAATAGAAGCAGCATGGACCCCTGTTATCTTCAATAGAAGCAGCATGGACCACAGGCACATCCCTGATGGGCCCCCTGTGCTTCTTTACGCAGACTGTACTGTTATCTTCAATAGAAGCAGCATTGACCCCTGTTATCTCCAATAGAAGCAGCATGGACCCCAGGCACATCCCTGATGCCCCCATGTGCTTCTGTACGCAGACAGTACTGTTATCTTCAATAGAAGCAGCATGGACCCCAGGCACATCCCTGAGGGCCCCCTGTGCTTCTGAACGCAGACAGTACTGTTATCTCCAATAGAAGCAGCATGGACCCCAGGCACATCCCTGAGGGCCCCCTGTGCTTCTGTACGCAGACAGTACTGTTATCTTCAATAGATGCAGCTTGGACCCCTGTTATCTCCAATAGAAGCAGCATGGACCCCAGGCACATCCCTGAAGGGCCCCCTGTGCTTCTGTACGCAGACAGTACTGTTATCATCAATAGAAGCAGCATGGACCCCTGTTATCTCCAATAGAAGCAGCATGGACCCCAGGCACATCCCTGAAGCCCCCCTCTGCTTCTGTACGCAGACAGTACTGTTATCATCAATAGAAGCAGCATGGACCCCTGTTATCTCCAATAGAAGCAGCATGGACCCCAGGCACATCCCTGAGGGCCCCCTGTGCTTCTGTATGCAGACAGTACTGTTATCTCCAATAAAAGCAGCATGGACCCCAGGCACATCCCTGAGGGCCCCCTCTGCTTCTGTACGCAGACAGTACTGTTATCTTCAATAGAAGCAGCATGGACCCCTGTTATCTCCAATAGAAGCAGCATGGACCCCAGGCACATCCCTGATGGGCCCCCTGTGCTTCTGTACGCAGACAGTACTGTTATCTTCAATAGAAGCAGCATGGACCCCAGGCACATCCCTGATGCCCCCATGTGCTTCTGTACGCAGACTGTATTGTTATCTCCAATAGAAGCAGCATGGACCCCTGTTATCTCTAATGGAAGCAGCATGGACCCCAGGCACATCACTGATGTCCCCCTGTGCTTCTGTACGCAGACAGTACTGTTATCTCCAATAAAAGCAGCATGGGCCCCAGGCACATACCTGAGGGCCCCCTGTGCTTCTGTACGCAGACAGTACTGTTATCTCCAATAGAAGCAGCATGGACCCCTGTTATCTCCAATAGAAGCAGCATGGACCCCAGGCACAGGCACATCCCTGAGGGCCCCCTGTGCTTCTGTACGCAGACAGTACTGTTATCTTCAATAGAAGCAGCATGGACCCCTGTTATCTCCAATAGAAGCAGCATGGACCCCAGGCACATCCCTGATGGGCCCCCTGTGCTTCTGTACGCAGACAGTACTGTTATCATCAATGGAAGCAGCATGGACCCCTGTTATCTCCAATGGGAGCAGCATGGACCCCAGGCACATCCCTGAAGCCCCCCTGTGCTTCTGTACGCAGACAGTACTGTTATCATCAATAGGAGCAGCATGGACCCCTGTTATCTCCAATAGAAGCAGCATGGACCCCAGGCACATCCCTGAGGGCCCCCTGTGCTTCTTTATGCAGACAGTACTGTTATCTCCAATAAAAGCAGCATGGACCCCAGGCACATCCCTGAGGGCCTCCTCTGCTTCTGTACGCAGACAGTACTGTTATCTTCAATAGAAGCAGCATGGACCCCTGTTATCTCCAATAGAAGCAGCATGGACCCCAGGCACATCCCTGATGGGCCCCCTGTGCTTCTGTATGCAGACAGTACTGTTATCTTCAATAGAAGCAGCATGGACCCCAGGCACATCCCTGATGCCCCCCTGTGCTTCTGTACGCAGACAGTACTGTTATCTCCAATAGAAGCAGCATGGACCCCTGTTATCTCTAATAGAAGCAGCATGGACCCCAGGCACATCCCTGATGTCCCCCTGTGCTTCTGTACGCAGACAGTACTGTTATCTCCAATAGAAGCAGCATGGGCCCCAGGCACATCCCTGATGCCCCCCTGTGCTTCTGTACGCAGACAGTACTGTTATCATCAATAGAAGCAGCATTGACCCCTGTTATCTCCAATAGAAGCAGCATGGACCCCAGGCACATCCCTGAGGGCCCCCTGTGCTTCTGTACACAGACAGTACTGTTATCTCCAATAGAAGCAGCATGGACCCCAGGCACATCCCTGGTGCCCCCCTGTGCTTCTGTACGCAGACAGTACTGTTATCTCCAATAGAAGCAGTATGGACCCCAGGCACATCCCTGAGGGCCCCCCTGTGCTTCTGTACGCAGACAGTACTGTTATCTTCAATAGAAGCAGCATGGACCCCTGTTATCTCCAATAGAAGCAGCATGGACCCCAGGCACATCCCTGAGGGCCCCCTGTGCTTCTGTACGCAGACAGTACTGTTATCTCCAATAGAAGCAGCATGGACCCCTGTTATCTCCAATAGAAGCAGCATGGACCCCAGGCACATCCCTGAAGCCCCCCTGTGCTTCTGTACGCAGACAGTACTGTTATCTCATGGGCCCCAGGCACATCCCTGATGCCCCCCTGTGCTTCTGTATGCAGACAGTTCTGTTACCTTCAATAGAAGCAGCATGGACCCTGTTATGTCCAATAGAAGCAGCATGGACCACAGGCACATCCCTGATGGGCCCCTGTGCTTCTTTACGCAGACAGTACTGTTATCTTCAGTAGAAGCAGCATGGACCCCAGGCACATCCCTGATGCCCCCCTGTGCTTCTGTACGCTGACAGTACTGTTATCTTCAATAGAAGCAGCATGGACCCCTGTTATCTCCACTAGAAGCAGCATGGACCCCAGGCACATCCTTGAGGGCACCCTGTGCTTCTGTATGCAGACAGTACTGTTATCTTCAATAGAAGCAGCATGGACCCAGGCACATCCCTGATGCCCCCTGTGCTTCTGTACGCAGACAGTACTGTTATCTTCAATAGAAGCAGCATGGACCCCTGTTATCTCCAATAGAAGCAGCATGGACCCCAGGCACATCCCTGATGCCCCCCTGTGCTTCTGTACACAGACAGTACTGTTATCTTCAATAGAAGCAACATGGACCCCAGGCACATCCCTGAGGGCCCCCTGTGCTTCCGTACGCAGACAGTACTGTTATCTCCAATAGAAGCAGCATGGACCCCAGGCACATCCCTGAGGGCCCCCTGTGCTTCTGTACGCAGACAGTACTGTTATCTTCAATAGAAGCAGCATGGACCCCTGTTATCTCCAATAGAAGCAGATTAGACCCCAGGCAAATCCCTGAGGCCCCCTGTGCTTCTGTACGCAGACAGTACTGTTATCTCCAATAGAAGCAGCATGGACCCCTGTTATCTCCAATAGAAGCAGCATGGACCCCAGGCACATCCCTGATGCCCCCCTGTGCTTCTGTACGCAGACAGTACTGTTATCTCCAATAGAAGCAGCATGGACCCCAGGCACATCCCTGAGGGCCCCCTGTGCTTCTGTACGCAGACAGTACTGTTATCTTCAATAGAAGCAGCATGGACCCCTGTTATCTCCAATAGAAGCAGCATGGACCCCAGGCACATCCCTGATGGGCCCCTGTGCTTATGTACGCAGACAGTACTGTTATCTCCAATAGAAGCAGCATGGACCCCAGGCACATCCCTGATGCCCTCCTGTGCTTCTGTACGCAGACAGTACTGTTATCATCAATAGAAGCAGCATGGACCCCTGTTATCTCCAATAGAAGCAGCATGGACCCCAGGCACATCCCTGATGCCCCCCTGTGCTTCTGTACGTAGACAGTACTGTTATCTTCAATAGAAGCAGCATGGACCCCAGGCACATCCCTGAGGGCCCCCTGTGCTTCTGTACGCAGACAGTACTGTTATCTCCAATAGAAGCAGCATGGACACCAGGCACATCCCTGAGGGCCCCCTGTGCTTCTGTACGCAGACAGTACTGTTATCTTCAATAGAAGCAGCATGGACCCCAGGCACATCCCTGAGGGCCCCCTGTGCTTCTGTACGCAGACAGTCCTGTTATCTCCAATAGAAGCAGCATGGACCCCAGGCACATCCCTGAGGGCCCCCTGTGCTTCTGTACGCAGACAGAACTGTTCTCTTCAATAGAAGCAGCATGGACCCCTGTTATCTCCAATAGAAGCAGCATGGACCCCAGGCACATCCCTGATGGGCCCCCTGTACTTCTGTATGCAGACAGTACTGTTATCTTCAATAGAAGCAGCATGGACCCCAGGCACATCCCTGATGCCCCCCTGTGCTTCTGTACGCAGGCAGTCCTGTTATCATCAATAGAAGCAGCATGGACCCCTGTTATCTCCTATAGAAGCAGCATGGACCCCAGGCACACCCCTGATGCCCCCCTGTGCTTCTGTACGCAGACAGTACTGTTATCTTCAATAGAAGCAGCATGGACCCCAGGCACATCCCTGAGGGCCCCCTGTGCTTCTGTACGCAGACAGTACTGTTATCTTTAATGGAAGCAGCATGGACCCCTGTTATCTCCAATAGAAGCAGCATGGACCCCAGGCACATCCCTGGTGCCCCCCTGTGCTTCTGTACGCAGACAGTACTGTTATCTCCAATAGAAGCAGTATGGACCCCAGGCACATCCCTGAGGGGCCCCCTGTGCTTCTGTACGCAGACAGTACTGTTATCTTCAATAGAAGCAGCATGGACCCCTGTTATCTCCAATAGAAGCAGCATGGACCCCAGGCACATCCCTGAGGGCCCCCTGTGCTTCTGTACGCAGACAGTACTGTTATCTCCAATAGAAGCAGCATGGACCCCTGTTATCTCCAATAGAAGCAGCATGGACCCCAGGCACATCCCTGAAGCCCCCCTGTGCTTCTGTACGCAGACAGTACTGTTATCTCATGGGCCCCAGGCACATCCCTGATGCCCCCCTGTGCTTCTGTATGCAGACAGTTCTGTTACCTTCAATAGAAGCAGCATGGACCCTGTTATGTCCAATAGAAGCAGCATGGACCACAGGCACATCCCTGATGGGCCCCTGTGCTTCTTTACGCAGACAGTACTGTTATCTTCAGTAGAAGCAGCATGGACCCCAGGCACATCCCTGATGCCCCCCTGTGCTTCTGTACGCTGACAGTACTGTTATCTTCAATAGAAGCAGCATGGACCCCTGTTATCTCCACTAGAAGCAGCATGGACCCCAGGCACATCCTTGAGGGCACCCTGTGCTTCTGTATGCAGACAGTACTGTTATCTTCAATAGAAGCAGCATGGACCCAGGCACATCCCTGATGCCCCCTGTGCTTCTGTACGCAGACAGTACTGTTATCTTCAATAGAAGCAGCATGGACCCCTGTTATCTCCAATAGAAGCAGCATGGACCCCAGGCACATCCCTGATGCCCCCCTGTGCTTCTGTACACAGACAGTACTGTTATCTTCAATAGAAGCAACATGGACCCCAGGCACATCCCTGAGGGCCCCCTGTGCTTCCGTACGCAGACAGTACTGTTATCTCCAATAGAAGCAGCATGGACCCCAGGCACATCCCTGAGGGCCCCCTGTGCTTCTGTACGCAGACAGTACTGTTATCTTCAATAGAAGCAGCATGGACCCCTGTTATCTCCAATAGAAGCAGATTAGACCCCAGGCAAATCCCTGAGGCCCCCTGTGCTTCTGTACGCAGACAGTACTGTTATCTCCAATAGAAGCAGCATGGACCCCTGTTATCTCCAATAGAAGCAGCATGGACCCCAGGCACATCCCTGATGCCCCCCTGTGCTTCTGTACGCAGACAGTACTGTTATCTCCAATAGAAGCAGCATGGACCCCAGGCACATCCCTGAGGGCCCCCTGTGCTTCTGTACGCAGACAGTACTGTTATCTTCAATAGAAGCAGCATGGACCCCTGTTATCTCCAATAGAAGCAGCATGGACCCCAGGCACATCCCTGATGGGCCCCTGTGCTTATGTACGCAGACAGTACTGTTATCTCCAATAGAAGCAGCATGGACCCCAGGCACATCCCTGATGCCCTCCTGTGCTTCTGTACGCAGACAGTACTGTTATCATCAATAGAAGCAGCATGGACCCCTGTTATCTCCAATAGAAGCAGCATGGACCCCAGGCACATCCCTGATGCCCCCCTGTGCTTCTGTACGTAGACAGTACTGTTATCTTCAATAGAAGCAGCATGGACCCCAGGCACATCCCTGAGGGCCCCCTGTGCTTCTGTACGCAGACAGTACTGTTATCTCCAATAGAAGCAGCATGGACACCAGGCACATCCCTGAGGGCCCCCTGTGCTTCTGTACGCAGACAGTACTGTTATCTTCAATAGAAGCAGCATGGACCCCAGGCACATCCCTGAGGGCCCCCTGTGCTTCTGTACGCAGACAGTCCTGTTATCTCCAATAGAAGCAGCATGGACCCCAGGCACATCCCTGAGGGCCCCCTGTGCTTCTGTACGCAGACAGAACTGTTCTCTTCAATAGAAGCAGCATGGACCCCTGTTATCTCCAATAGAAGCAGCATGGACCCCAGGCACATCCCTGATGGGCCCCCTGTACTTCTGTATGCAGACAGTACTGTTATCTTCAATAGAAGCAGCATGGACCCCAGGCACATCCCTGATGCCCCCCTGTGCTTCTGTACGCAGGCAGTCCTGTTATCATCAATAGAAGCAGCATGGACCCCTGTTATCTCCTATAGAAGCAGCATGGACCCCAGGCACACCCCTGATGCCCCCCTGTGCTTCTGTACGCAGACAGTACTGTTATCTTCAATAGAAGCAGCATGGACCCCAGGCACATCCCTGAGGGCCCCCTGTGCTTCTGTACGCAGACAGTACTGTTATCTTTAATGGAAGCAGCATGGACCCCTGTTATCTCCAATAGAAGCAGCATGGACCCCAGGCACATCCCTGAGGGCCCCCTGTGCTTCTGTACGCAGACAGTACTGTTATCTCCAATGGAAGCAGCATGGACCCCTGTTATCTCCAATAGAAGCAGCATGGACCCCAAGCACATCCCTGATGCCCCCTGTGCTTCTGTATGCAGACAGTACTGTTATCTCCAATAGAAGCAGCATGGACCCCTGTTATCTCCAATAGAAGCAGCATGGACCCCAGACACATCCCTGATGCCCCCTGTGCTTCTGTACGCAGACAGTACAGTTATCTCCAATAGAAGCAGCATGGAACCCAGGCACATCCCTGAGGGCCCCCTGTGCTTCTGTATGCAGACAGTACTGTTATCTTCAATAGAAGCAGCATGGACCCCAGGCACATCCCTGATGCCCCCCTGTGCTTCTGTACGCAGACAGTACTGTTATCTCCAATAGAAGCAGCATGGACCTCAGGCACATCCCTGAGGGCCCCCTGTGCTTCTGTACGCAGAGAGTATGTTATCTCCAATAGAAGCAGCATGGACCCCTGTTATCGCCAATAGAAGCATCATGGACCCCAGGCACATCCCTGATGCCCCCCTGTGCTTCTGTACGCAGACAGTACTGTTATCTCCAATAGAAGCAGCATGGACCCCAGGCACATCCCTGAGGGCCCCCTGTGCTTCTGTACGCAGACAGTACTGTTATCTTCAATAGAAGCAGCATGGACCCCAGGCACATCCTGATGCCCCCTTGTGCTTCTGTACGCAGACAGTACTGTTATCTCCAATTGAAGCAGCATGGACCCCAGGCACATCCCTGAGGGGCCCCTGTGCTTCTGTACGCAGACAGTACTGTTATCTTCAATGGAAGTAGCATGGACCCCTGTTATCTCCAATAGAAGCAGCATGGACCCCAAGCACATCCCTGATGCCCCCTGTGCTTCTGTATGCAGACAGTACTGTTATCTCCAATAGAAGCAGCATGGACCCCTGTTATCTCCAATAGAAGCAGCATGGACCCCAGACACATCAATGATGCCCCCTGTGCTTCTGTACGCAGACAGTACAGTTATCTCCAATAGAAGCAGCATGGACCCCAGGCACATCCCGGAGGGCCCCCTGTGCTTCTGTATGCAGACAGTACTGTTATCTTCAATAGAAGCAGCATGGACCCCAGACACATCCCTGATGCCCCCCTGTGCTTCTGTACGTAGACAGTACTGTTATCTCCAATAGAAGCAGCATGGACCTCAGGCACATCCCTGAGGGCCCCCTGTGCTTCTGTACGCAGAGAGTATGTTATCTCCAATAGAAGCAGCATGGACCCCTGTTATCGCCAATAGAAGCAGCATGGACCCCAGGCACATCCCTGATGCCCCCCTGTGCTTCTGTACGCAGACAGTACTGTTATCTCCAATAGAAGCAGCATGGACCCCAGGCACATCCCTGAGGGCCCCCTGTGCTTCTGTACGCAGACAGTACTGTTATCTTCAATAGAAGCAGCATGGACCCCAGGCACATCCCTGATGCCCCCCTGTGCTTCTGTACGCAGACAGTACTGTTATCTCCAATTGAAGCAGCATGGACCTCAGGCACATCCCTGAGGGCCCCCTGTGCTTCTGTACGCAGACAGTATGTTATCTCCAATAGAAGCAGCATGGGCCCCTGTTATCGCCTATAGAAGCAGCATGGACCCCAGGCACATCCCTGATGCCCCCCTGTGCTTCTGTACGCAGACAGTACTGTTATCTCCAATAGAAGCAGCATGGACCCCAGGCACATCCCTGATAGGCCCCCTGTGCTTCTGTACGCAGACAGCAATAGAAGCAGCATGGACCCCAGGCACATCCCTGAAGCCCCCCTGTGCTTCTGTACGCAGACAGTACTGTTATCTCCAATAGAAGCAGCATGGACCCCAGGCACATCCCTGAGGGCCCCCTGTGCTTCTGTACGCAGACAGTACTGTTATCTCCAATAGAAGCAGCATGGACCCCTGTTATCTCCAATAGAAGCAGCATGGACCCCAGGCACATCCCTGATGCCCCCCTGTGCTTCTGTACGCAGACAGTACTGTTATCTCCAATAGAAGCAGCATGGATCCCAGGCACATCCCTGAGGGCCCCCTGTGCTTCTGTACGCAGACAGTACTGTTATCTTCAATAGAAGCAGCATGGACCCCTGTTATCTCCAATAGAAGCAGCATGGACCCCAGGCACATCCCTGATGCCCCCCTGTGCTTCTGTACGCAGACAGTACTGTTATCTTCAATAGAAGCAGCATGGACCCCAGGCACATCCCTGAGGGCCCCCTGTGCTTTTGTACGCAGACAGTACTGTTATTTCTAATAGAAGCAGCATGGACCCCTGTTATCTCCAATAGAAGCAGCATGGACCCCAGGTACATCCCTGATGCCCCCCTGTGCTTCTGTACGCAGACAGTACTGTTATCTCCAATAGAAGCAGCATGGACCCCAGGCACATCCCTGAGGACCCCCTGTGCTTACTGTTATCTCCAATAGAAGCAGCATGGATCCCAGGCACATCCCTGAGAGCCCCCTGTGCTTCTGTATATAGACAGTACTGTTATCTTCAATAGAAGCAGCATGGACCCCTGTTATCTCCAATAGAAGCAGCATGGACCTCAGGCACATCCCTGAGGGCGCCCTGTGCTTCTGTACGCAGACAGTACTGTTATCTCCAATAGAAGCAGCATGGACCCTGGTCACATCCCTGAGGGCCCCCTGTGCAACCCTAGGCACATCCCTGAGGGCCTGTAGGAAAGTACCATCTTGCCTGGCATGTTACCCCCATTTTTCACTGTATATATGTTGTTTTAGTTGCATGTGTCACTGGGACCCTGGTAACCCAGGGCCCCAGTGCTCATAAGTGTGCCTGAATGTGTTACCTGTGTAGTGACTAACTGTCTCACTGAGGCTCTGCTAATCAGAACCTCAGTGGTTATGCTCTCTCATTTCTTTCCAAATTGTCACTGACAGGCTAGTGACCATTTTTACCAATTTACATTGGCTTACTGGAACACCCTTATAATTCCCTAGTATATGGTACTGAGGTACCCAGGGTATTGGGGTTCCAGGAGATCCCTATGGGCTGCAGCATTTCTTTTGCCACCCATAGGGAGCTCTGACAATTCTTACACAGGCCTGCCACAGCAGCCTGAGTGAAATAACGTCCACGTTATTTCACAGCCATTTTACACTGCACTTAAGTAACTTATAAGTCACCTATATGTCTAACCTTTACCTGGTAAAGGTTAGGTGCAAAGTTACTTAGTGTGAGGGCACCCTGGCACTAGCCAAGGTGCCCCCACATTGTTCAGAGCCAATTCACTGAACTTTGTGAGTGCGGGGACACCATTACACGCGTGCACTACATATAGGTCACTACCTATATGTAGCTTCACCATGGTAACTCCGAATATGGCCATGTAACATGTCTATGATCATGGAATTGCCCCCTCTATGCCATCCTGGCATTGTTGGTACAATTCCATGATCCCAGTGGTCTGTAGCACAGACCCTGGTACTGCCAGACTGCCCTTCCTGGGGTGTCACTGCAGCTGCTGCTGCTGCCAACCCCTCAGACAGGCAGCTGCCCTCCTGGGGTCCAGCCAGGCCTGGCCCAGGATGGCAGAACAAAGAACTTCCTCTGAGAGAGGGTGTGACACCCTCTCCCTTTGGAAAATGGTGTGAAGGCAGGGGAGGAGTAGCCTCCCCCAGCCTCTGGAAATGCTTTGTTGGGCACAGAGGTGCCCAATTCTGCATAAGCCAGTCTACACCGGTTCAGGGACCCCTTAGCCCCTGCTCTGGCGCGAAACTGGACAAAGGAAAGGGGAGTGACCACTCCCCTGACCTGCACCTCCCCTGGGAGGTGTCCAGAGCTCCTCCAGTGTGCTCCAGACCTCTGCCATCTTGGAAACAGAGGTGCTGCTGGCACACTGGACTGCTCTGAGTGGCCAGTGCCACCAGGTGACGTCAGAGACTCCTGCTGATAGGCTCCTTCAGGTGTTAGTAGCCTTTCCTCTCTCCTAGGTAGCCAAACCCTCTTTTCTGGCTATTTAGGGTCTCTGTCTCTGGGGAAACTTTAGATAACGAATGCATGAGCTCAGCCGAGTTCCTCTGCATCTCCCTCTTCACCTTCTGATAAGGAATCGACCGCTGACCGCGCTGGAAGCCTGCAAACCTGCAACATAGTAGCAAAGACGACTACTGCAACTCTGTAACGCTGATCCTGCCGCCTTCTCGACTGTTTTCCTGCTTGTGCATGCTGTGGGGGTAGTCTGCCTCCTCTGTGCACCAGAAGCTCCGAAGAAATCTCCCGTGGGTCGACGGAATCTTCCCCCTGCAACCGCAGGCACCAAAAAGCTGCATTACCGGTCCCTTGGGTCTCCTCTCAGCACGACGAGCGAGGTCCCTCGAATCCAGCGACACCGTCCAAGTGACCCGCACAGTCCAGTGACTCTTCAGCCCAAGTTTGGTGGAGGTAAGTCCTTGCCTCACCTCGCTGGGCTGCATTGCTGGGAACCGCGACATTGCAAGCTACTCCGGCCCCTGTGCACTTCCGGCGGAAATCCTTCATACACAGCCAAGCCTGGGTCCACGGTACTCTAACCTGCATTGCACGACTTTCTAAGTTGGTCTCCGGCGACGTGGGACTCCTTTGTGCAACTTCGGCGAGCACCGTTTCACGCATCCTCGTAGTGCCTCTTTCTGGCACTTCTCCGGGTGCTACCTGCTTCAGTGAGAGCTCTTTGTCTTGCTCGACGTCCCCTCTCTCTGCAGGTCCAATTTGCGACCTCCTGGTCCCTCCTGAGCCCCAGCAGCGTCCAAAAACGCCAAACGCGCGATTTGCGTGTAGCAAGGCTTGTTGGCGTCCATCCGGCGGGAAAACACTTCTGCACAACTCTCCAAGGCGTGGGGGATCCATCCTCCAAAGGGGAAGTCTCTAGCCCTTGTCGTTCCTGCAGTATTCACAGTTCTTCAGCCTAGTAAGAGCTTCTTTGCACCAACCGCTGGCATTTCTTGGGCATCTGCCCATCTCCGAGCTGCTTGTGACTTTTGGACTTGGTCCCCTTGTTCCACAGGTACCCTCAGTCAGGAATCCATCGTTGTTGCATTGCTGATTTGTGTTTTCCTTGCATTTTCCCTCTAACACGACTATTTTGTCCTTAGGGGAACTTTGGTGCACTTTGCACTCACTTTTCAGGGTCTTGGGGAGGGTTATTTTGCTAACTCTCACTATTTTCTAATAGTCCCAGCGGCCTTCTACAAGGTCACATAGGTTTGGGGTCCATTCGTGGTTCGCATTCCACTTTTGGAGTATATGGTTTGTGTTGCCCCTATCCCTATGTTTCCCCATTGCATCCTATTGTAACTATACATTGTTTGCACTGTTTTCTAAGACTATACTGCATATTTTTGCTATTGTGTATATATATCTTGTGTATATTTCCTATCCTCTCACTGAGGGTACACTCTGAGATACTTTGGCATATTGTCATAAAAATAAAGTACCTTTATTTTTAGTATAACTGTGTATTGTGTTTTCTTATGATATTGTGCATATGACACTAAGTGGTACTGTAGTAGCTTCACACGTCTCCTAGTTCAGCCTAAGCTGCTCTGCTAAGCTACCATTATCTATCAGCCTAAGCTGCTAGACACCCTATACACTAATAAGGGATAACTGGGCCTGGTGCAAGGTGCAAGTACCCCTTGGTACTCACTACAAGCCAGTCCAGCCTCCTACATTGGTTGTGCAGCGGTGGGATAAGTGCTTTGAGACTACTTACCACTCTTGTCATTGTACTTTTCATAAGAGAAAAATATACAAAACAAGGTCAGTGTATATACACATAGCCAAAAAGTTTTGCATTTCCTCTTTTTACTCTTTTCTAAGTGCTGAAAAGTACTTCTAAACTTTCAAAAAGTTCTTAAAAGTTTAAAAAGTTTTTTTTCTGTCTTTCCAAAAAGTTCTGAAAACTTTTTTCTCTTTGTCTATCACTTTAACTCTCTCTAAAAATGTCTGGCACAGGCCAAAAAGTTGAACTGTCCAAACTTGCATATGATCACCTTAGCTGGAAAGGAGCAAGGAGTCTCTGCATAGAGAGAGGTTTGAGTGTAGGGAAGAATCCTTCCTTAGAACTGTTAATTAATATGCTTAGAGTACAGGATAAGGCCATAAGTGCCCAATCTGTAGAAAAAGTAGCTAATGGTTCTCAATCTGATCCAGGGACTCCCCCAGGAAAAGGTTCAGGGAAGAAACTTCTCAGCCTGCCCATTACTAGACAGTCTAGCATAGTTGGTACAGAGGTTGAATCACATCATACTGATGATGTGCTCTCACATTATGCTGGTAGCCAAGCTGTTAGGGTGCCCTTGGTAAGGGACAGGTCTCCTTCTGTTCATTCCCATCATACCTCTGTATCTAGAAATGTCCCTCCCACCCACCCTGATGACAGATTGTTAGAAAGGGAGCTCAATAGATTGAGAGTGGAACAAATCAGACTGAAGCTCAAGAAGCAACAGCTGGATTTGGATAGACAGTCTTTAGAAATAGAGAGGGAAAGACAGAAGATGGGTTTAGATACCCATGGTGGCGGCAGCAGTATTCCCCATAGTCATCCTGCAAAAGAGCATGATTCCAGGAATCTGCATAAGATAGTTCCCCCTTACAAGGAGGGGGATGACATTAACAAGTGGTTTGCTGCACTTGAGAGGGCCTGTGCTGTACAGGATGTCCCTCAAAAGCAGTGGGCTGCTATCCTATGGCTATCATTCACTGGAAAAGGTAGGGATAGGCTCCTTACTGTAAAAGAAAATGATGCTAACAATTTCCAAGTTCTTAAGAATGCACTCCTGGATGGTTATGGCTTAACCACTGAACAGTACAGGATAAAGTTCAGAGATACCAAAAAGGAGTCTTCACAAGACTGGGTTGATTTCATTGACCAGGCAGTGAAGGCCTTGGAGGGGTGGTTACATGGCAGTAAAGTTACTGATTATGACAGCCTGTATAACTTGATCCTGAGAGAGCATATTCTTAATAATTGTGTGTCTGATTTGTTGCACCAGTACTTGGTGGACTCTGATCTGACCTCTCCCCAAGAATTGGGAAAGAAGGCAGACAAATGGGTCAGAACAAGAGTGAACAGAAAAGTTCATACAGGGGGTGACAAAGATGGCAACAAAAAGAAGGATGGTAAGTCTTCTGACAAGGGTGGGGACAAATCTAAAAATGAGTCTTCATCAGGCCCACAAAAACACTCTGGTGGGGGTGGTGGGCCCAAATCCTCCTTTAATCAGAACAAGGAAAAGAAACCATGGTGCTATTTATGTAAAATAAAAGGCCATTGGACAACAGATCCCAGTTGTCCAAAGAAAGGCACCACAGCTCCTACCACTACAACCCCTACTGCTACACCTAGTGTCCCTACTAATAGCAGTGGTGGTGGGAGCAAACCTACTAATAGCCAATCCAAGGGAGTAGCTGGGCTCACTTTTGGTAATTTAGTTGGGGTTGGTCTGATTAGGGAGACCACAGAGGCTACTTTAGTCTCTGAAGGGGCTATTGACTTAGCCACTTTGGTTGCTTGCCCCCATAACTTGGAGAAGTACAAGCAACTAACCCTAATAAATGGTGTTGAGGTCCAGGCCTACAGGGACACAGGTGCCAGTGTCACAATGGTGATTGAGAAACTGGTGCACCCTGAACAACACATACTTGGACACCAGTACCAAGTAACCGATGCTCACAACATAACACAAAGCCACCCCATGGCTGTTGTAAATCTCAACTGGGGGGGGGTATCTGGTCCAAAGAAAGTTGTGGTAGCTTCAGATTTACCTGTAGACTGTCTATTAGGGAATGATTTGGAGACATCAGCTTGGTCAGATGTGGAGTTGGAGGCCCATACAGCAATGCTGGGCATCCCAGGGCATATTTTTGCTTTGACAAGGGCTCAGGCCAAAAAGCAAAAAGGACAGGGAAGCTTGGATCCTGGAACAATGGACCAAGTGCTCCCTAAAGCTAGGGCTAGTAGAAGCAAACCACTTCCTACTATCCCTCCCTCTACAGTGGATTCTACTTCTGAGGAAGAAGAATTCCCTCCCTGTGCAGAACCTACACCAGAGGAGCTGGAAGCAGACACTGCTGAGCTTTTGGGTGAAGGGGGGCCTGCCAGGGAGGAGCTGAGTGTGGCACAGCAAACCTGTCCCACATTAGAGGGTCTCAGACAGCAAGCTGTCAAACAGGCTAATGGGGATGTCAGTGACTCTCACAGAGTTTACTGGGAGGACAACCTCTTGTACACTGAGCATAGGGATCCTAAACCTGGAGCTGCCAGGAGATTAGTGATTCCTCAGGAGTACAGAAAGTTCCTCCTAACACTGGCACATGACATTCCCTTAGCTGGGCACCTGGGTCAAATGAAAACTTGGGACAGATTGGTACCACTGTTTCATTGGCCTAGGATGTCTGAGGACACAAAAGAATTTTGTAAGTCCTGTGAAACCTGTCAAGCCAGTGGCAAGACCGGTGGCACTCCAAAGGCACCCCTTATCCCACTGCCTGTGGTTGGGGTTCCCTTTGAAAGGGTAGGGGTTGACATAGTTGGCCCCCTTGACCCTCCTACTGCTTCAGGCAATAGGTTTATCTTGGTGGTAGTGGACCATGCCACAAGATATCCTGAAGCTATTCCTTTAAGGACCACTACAGCTCCTGCAGTGGCAAAGGCCCTCCTGGGAATATTTTCCAGGGTGGGCTTCCCAAAGGAAGTAGTATCAGACAGAGGAAGCAATTTCATGTCTGCATACTTAAAGGCCATGTGGAAGGAGTGTGGTGTAACTTACAAGTTCACAACACCCTATCATCCACAAACAAATGGACTGGTGGAGAGATTTAATAAAACTCTCAAAGGCATGATTATGGGACTCCCTGAAAAACTCCGCAGGAGATGGGATATCCTTCTACCATGCCTCCTTTTTGCCTACAGGGAGGTACCCCAGAAAGGAGTGGGCTTCAGCCCCTTTGAACTTCTTTTTGGACACCCTGTTAGGGGTCCACTCACACTTGTGAAGGAGGGTTGGGAACAACCTTTGAAAGCTCCTAAGCAGGATATTGTGGATTATGTACTTGGCCTCAGATCAAGGATGGCTGAGTACATGAAAAAGGCCAGTAAAAACCTTCAGGCCAGCCAAGAGCTCCAGAAGCAATGGCATGATCAGAAGGCTGTTTTGGTTCAGTACCAACCAGGGCAGAAAGTGTGGGTCTTGGAGCCTGTGGCCCCAAGGGCACTCCAAGATAAATGGAGTGGACCCCACACAATTGTTGAAAAGAAGGGTGAAGTCACCTACTTGGTTGACTTAGGCACTGCCAGGAGTCCCCTTAGGGTGCTCCATGTCAACCGCCTGAAACCCTACTATGACAGGGCTGATCTCACCCTGCTCATGGCAACAGATGAGGGACAGGAAGAAGACAGTGATCCTCTACCTGATCTCTTCTCTTCCACAGAACAAGATGCTCTTGTGGAAGGTGTAGTTTTGGCTGATTGTCTTACTGCTGAGCAGAAAGATAATTGCATAAATCTCCTAGGACAATTTTCAGAACTCTTCTCCATTGTGCCAGGCACCACTTCTTGGTGTGAGCACACTATAGATACTGGAGACAGTTTTCCTGTCAAAAGTAAGATCTATAGGCAGCCTGACCATGTCAGGGACTGCATAAAGCAAGAAGTTCAGAAGATGTTGGAACTAGGAGTGGTTGAGCACTCTGACAGTCCATGGGCTTCTCCTGTGGTACTGGTACCAAAACCCAATTCTAAAGATGGAAAGAAGGAAATGAGGTTTTGTGTAGACTATAGAGGTCTCAACTTGGTAACCAAAACTGATGCTCACCCTATACCCAGGGCAGATGAGCTAATAGATACACTGGCATCTGCCAAGTATCTAAGCACTTTTGATTTGACTGCAGGGTATTGGCAGATCAAATTGTCAGAAGATGCTAAATCTAAGACTGCATTTTCTACCATTGGAGGACATTACCAGTTTACTGTAATGCCTTTTGGTCTGAAAAATGCACCTGCCACTTTTCAGAGGTTGGTGAACACAGTCCTGCAAGGGCTGGAAGCTTTCAGTGCAGCATATTTGGATGATATAGCTGTCTTTAGCTCCAGCTGGGATGATCACCTGGTCCACCTTTGGAAAGTTTTGGAGGCCCTGCAAAAGGCAGGCCTCACTATCAAGGCTTCAAAGTGCCAGATAGGGCAGGGTAAGGTGGTTTATCTGGGACACCTTGTTGGTGGGGAACAGATTGCACCACTACAGGGGAAAATCCAAACTATTATTGATTGGGTTCCCCCTACCACTCAAACTCAGGTGAGAGCCTTCCTAGGCCTCACTGGGTATTACAGGAGGTTCATTAAGAACTATGGCTCCATTGCAGCCCCTCTTAATGACCTCACATCCAAGAAAATGCCTAAAAAGGTATTATGGACAGCAAACTGTCAGAAAGCTTTTGAGGAGCTGAAGCAGGCCATGTGCTCTGCACCTGTCCTGAAAAGCCCTTGTTACTCTAAAAAATTATATGTCCAAACTGATGCATCTGAATTAGGAGTAGGGGCAGTCCTATCACAACTTAATTCTGAGGGCCAGGATCAACCTGTTGCTTTTATTAGTAGAAGGTTGACCCCTAGAGAAAAGCGTTGGTCTGCCATAGAGAGGGAGGCCTTTGCTGTGGTCTGGGCTCTGAAGAAGTTGAGGCCATACCTGTTTGGCACTCACTTCATTGTTCAGACAGACCACAAACCTCTACTTTGGCTAAAACAAATGAAAGGTGAAAATCCTAAATTGTTGAGGTGGTCCATATCCCTACAGGGAATGGACTATACAGTGGAACATAGACCTGGGAGTAGCCACTCCAATGCAGATGGACTCTCCAGATATTTCCACTTAGACAATGAAGACTCATCAGGTAATGGCTAGTCTTATTGTCCTTTGTTTGGGGGGGGGTTGTGTAGGAAAGTACCATCTTGCCTGGCATGTTACCCCCATTTTTCACTGTATATATGTTGTTTTAGTTGCATGTGTCACTGGGACCCTGGTAACCCAGGGCCCCAGTGCTCATAAGTGTGCCTGAATGTGTTACCTGTGTAGTGACTAACTGTCTCACTGAGGCTCTGCTAATCAGAACCTCAGTGGTTATGCTCTCTCATTTCTTTCCAAATTGTCACTGACAGGCTAGTGACCATTTTTACCAATTTACATTGGCTTACTGGAACACCCTTATAATTCCCTAGTATATGGTACTGAGGTACCCAGGGTATTGGGGTTCCAGGAGATCCCTATGGGCTGCAGCATTTCTTTTGCCACCCATAGGGAGCTCTGACAATTCTTACACAGGCCTGCCACAGCAGCCTGAGTGAAATAACGTCCACGTTATTTCACAGCCATTTTACACTGCACTTAAGTAACTTATAAGTCACCTATATGTCTAACCTTTACCTGGTAAAGGTTAGGTGCAAAGTTACTTAGTGTGAGGGCACCCTGGCACTAGCCAAGGTGCCCCCACATTGTTCAGAGCCAATTCACTGAACTTTGTGAGTGCGGGGACACCATTACACGCGTGCACTACATATAGGTCACTACCTATATGTAGCTTCACCATGGTAACTCCGAATATGGCCATGTAACATGTCTATGATCATGGAATTGCCCCCTCTATGCCATCCTGGCATTGTTGGTACAATTCCATGATCCCAGTGGTCTGTAGCACAGACCCTGGTACTGCCAGACTGCCCTTCCTAGGGTGTCACTGCAGCTGCTGCTGCTGCCAACCCCTCAGACAGGCAGCTGCCCTCCTGGGGTCCAGCCAGGCCTGGCCCAGGATGGCAGAACAAAGAACTTCCTCTGAGAGAGGGTGTGACACCCTCTCCCTTTGGAAAATGGTGTGAAGGCAGGGGAGGAGTAGCCTCCCCCAGCCTCTGGAAATGCTTTGTTGGGCACAGATGTGCCCAATTCTGCATAAGCCAGTCTACACCGGTTCAGTGACCCCTTAGCCCCTGCTCTGGCGCGAAACTGGACAAAGGAAAGGGGAGTGACCACTCCCCTGACCTGCACCTCCCCTGGGAGGTGTCCAGAGCTCCTCCAGTGTGCTCCAGACCTCTGCCATCTTGGAAACAGAGGTGCTGCTGGCACACTGGACTGCTCTGAGTGGCCAGTGCCACCAGGTGACGTCAGAGACTCCTGCTGATAGGCTCCTTCAGGTGTTAGTAGCCTTTCCTCTCTCCTAGGTAGCCAAACCCTCTTTTCTGGCTATTTAGGGTCTCTGTCTCTGGGGAAACTTTAGATAACGAATGCATGAGCTCAGCCGAGTTCCTCTGCATCTCCCTCTTCACCTTCTGATAAGGAATCGACCGCTGACCGCGCTGGAAGCCTGCAAACCTGCAACATAGTAGCAAAGACGACTACTGCAACTCTGTAACGCTGATCCTGCCGCCTTCTCGACTGTTTTCCTGCTTGTGCATGCTGTGGGGGTAGTCTGCCTCCTCTCTGCACCAGAAGCTCCGAAGAAATCTCCCGTGGGTCGACGGAATCTTCCCACTGCAACCGCAGGCACCAAAAAGCTGCATTACCGGTCCCTTGGGTCTCCTCTCAGCACGACGAGCGAGGTCCCTTGAATCCAGCGACACCGTCCAAGTGACCCCCACAGTCCAGTGACTCTTCAGCCCAAGTTTGGTGGAGGTAAGTCCTTGCCTCACCTCGCTGGGCTGCATTGCTGGGAACTGCGACTTTGCAAGCTACTCCGGCCCCTGTGCACTTCCGGCAGAAATCCTTCATGCACAGCCAAGCCTGGGTCCACGGCACTCTAACCTGCATTGCACGACTTTCTAAGTTGGTCTCCGGCGACGTGGGACTCCTTTGTGCAACTTCGGCGAGCACCGTTTCACACATCCTCGTAGTGCCTCTTTCTGGCACTTCTCCGGGTGCTACCTGCTTTAGTGAGGGATCTTTGTCTTGCTCGACGTCCCCTCTCTCTGCAGGTCCAATTTGCGACCTCCTGGTCCCTCCTGGGCCCCAGCAGCGTCCAAAAATGCCAAACGCGCGATTTGCGTGTAGCAAGGCTTGTTGGCGTCCATCCGGCGGGAAAACACTTCTGCACGACTCTCCAAGGCGTGGGGGATCCATCCTCCAAAGGGGAAGTCTCTAGCCCTTGTCGTTCCTGCAGTATTCACAGTTCTTCAGCCTAGTAAGAGCTTCTTTGCACCAACCGCTGGCATTTCTTGGGCATCTGCCCATCTCCGAGCTGCTTGTGACTTTTGGACTTGGTCCCCTTGTTCCACAGGTACCCTCAGTCAGGAATCCATCGTTGTTGCATTGCTGATTTGTGTTTTCCTTGCATTTTCCCTCTAACACGTATATTTTGTCCTTAGGGGAACTTTGGTGCACTTTGCACTCACTTTTCAGGGTCTTGGGGAGGGTTATTTTGCTAACTCTCACTATTTTCTAATAGTCCCAGCGGCCCTCTACAAGGTCACATAGGTTTGGGGTCCATTCGTGGTTCGCATTCCACTTTTGGAGTATATGGTTTGTGTTGCCCCTATCCCTATGTTTCCCCATTGCATCCTATTGTAACTATACATTGTTTGCACTGTTTTCTAAGACTATACTGCATATTTTTGCTATTGTGTATATATATCTTGTGTATATTTCCTATCCTCTCACTGAGGGTACACTCTGAGATACTTTGGCATATTGTCATAAAAATAAAGTACCTTTATTTTTAGTATAACTGTGTATTGTGTTTTCTTATGATATTGTGCATATGACACTAAGTGGTACTGTAGTAGCTTCACACGTCTCCTAGTTCAGCCTAAGCTGCTCTGCTAAGCTACCATTATCTATCAGCCTAAGCTGCTAGACACCCTATACACTAATAAGGGATAACTGGGCCTGGTGCAAGGTGCAAGTACCCCTTGGTACTCACTACAAGCCATTCCAGCCTCCTACAGGGCCCGCTGTGCTTCTGTATATAGACAGTACTGTTATCTCCAATAGAAGCAGCATGGACCCCAGGCACATCCCTGAGGGCCCCCTGTGCTTCTGTACGCAGACAGTACTGTTATCTTCAATAGAAGCAGCACGGACCTCCGTCACTTATTTGATCACCTTGGTACTTACTACAGCAACAAAACTTTGAACATAAACCATGAGAAATAGAACGTCTTCTACGTAGGAAATGGGGAAATGTCCAAAACCTACTAGAACTTAAATGAAAAGCAAATCAAAGGAACCAAGATCTAGAAGTATGTTCGGCCTGCTTCCACGAGACAGGGAACCTAACCCACCACCAGCGAAACTAAAATCAAAATCAGTGATGTTTGCTATCGTTAAATTGTCGAATAAATCGACTGGTCCTTGATTTCATCCATTGATGGAAATCATTAAAATGAAGTTCATGCCTGCCTTAAATTGTGGCTGGGAAATAATTCAATCACATAATAACCTCTCAATATTACACAAAGCAATCTATTCAGACACATCTTTCCCTCCAGCCTCTACACGTCAGACACTGCTCTTGCTAACTGCTTGCACGAGTCGTGTATGAGCGCTGCCTGGCACAGATGCCAATTAGCAAGACCGGCTCACTGAGATCACAGTTCTTGCTCTGTTCTAAGACAGCAGATCGGACGAGCACATTAGACCAACCTGTCCAGATGCATCGAGCTCTAATTTACACAGTACAAAACCGTGTGCTTCAATCTTTTTTTGAAAATGTTGATTGATTCCCTGGACGAAGATGTTGGGGGAGCTCATTCCATGCTGATTGTCCAGCACAGTGTGCCCTCCTGCTCCGGCAAGGCATAGCTCAGGACACAGTGTGCCCTCCGGCTCTGGCATAGCTCAGGACACAGTGTGCCCTCCGGCTCTGGCACGGCATAGCTCAGGACACAGTGTGCCCTCCGGCTCTGGCACGGCATAGCTCAGGACACAGTGTGCCCTCCTGCTCTGGCACGGCATAGCTCAGGACACAGTGTGCCCTCCGGCTCTGGCATGGCATAGCTCAGGACACAGTGTGCCCTCCGGCTCTGGCACAGCATAGCTCAGGACACAGTGTGCCCTCCGGCTCTGGCACGGCATAGCTCAGGACACAGTGTGCCCTCCTACTCTGGTACGGCAAAGCTCAGGACACAGTGTGCCCTCCGGCCCTGGGATGGCATAGCTCAGGACACAGTGTGCCCTCCTGCTCCGGCAAGGCATAGCTCAGGACACAGTGTGCCCTCCGGCTCTGGCACGGCATAGCTCAGGACACAGTGTGCCCTCCTACTCTGGTACGGCAAAGCTCAGGACATAGTGTGCCCTCCGGCTCTGGCACGGCATAGCTCATGACACAGTGTGCCCTCCGGCTCTGTCACGGCATAGCTCAGGACACAGTGTGCCCTCTGGCTCTTGCACGGCATAGCTCAGGACACAGTGTGCCCTCCGGCTCTGGCACGGCATAACTGAGGACACAGTGTGCCCTCCGGCTCTGGCACGGCATAGCTCAGGACACAGTGTGCCCTCCTGCTCTGGGATGGCATAGCTGAGGACACAGTGTGCCCTCCGGCACTGGGATGGCATAGCTCTGGCACGGCATAGCTCATGACACAGTGTGCCCTCCTGCTCTGGCACGGCATAGCTCAGGACACGGTGTGCTCTCCTGCTCTGGCACGGCATAGCTCAGGACACAGTGTGCCCTCCGGCTCTGGCACGGCATAGCTCAGGACACGGTGTGCCCTCCTGCTCTGGCACGCAGAGCTCAGGACACAGTGTGCCTTCGGCTCTGGCACGGCATAGCTCAGGACACAGTGTGCCCTCCGGCTCTGGCACGGCCTAGCTCAGGACACAGTGTGCCTTCCGGCTCTGGCACGGCATAGCTCAGGACACAGTGTGCCCTCCGGCTCTGGCACGGCCTAGCTCAGGACACAGTGTGCCCTCCGGCCCTGGGATGGCATAGCTCAGGACACAGTGTGCCCTCCGGCTCTGGCACGGCATAGCTCAGGACACAGAGTGCCCTCCTGCTCTGGCACGGCATAGCTCAGGACACAGTGTGCCCTCCGGCTCTGGCACGGCATAGCTCAGGACACAGTGTGCCCTCCGGCTCTGGCACGACATAGCTCAGGACACAGTGTGCCCTCCTGCTCTGGCACGGCATAGCTCAGGACACAGCTTGCCCTACTGCTCTGGCACGGCATAGCTCAGGACACAGTGTGCCCTCCTGCTCTGGCACGGACACAGTGTGCCCTCCGGCTCTGGCACGGCAGAGCTCAGGACACAGTGTGCCCTCCTGCTCCGGGATGGCATAGTTGAGGACACAGTGTGCCCTCCGGCTCTGGCACGGCATAGCTCAGGACACAGTGTGCCCTCCTGCTCTGGCACAGCATAGCGGAGGACACAGTGTGCCCTCCAGCTCTGGCACAGCATAGCTCAGGACACAGTGTGCCCTCCGGCTCTGGCATTGCATAGCTCAGGACACAGTGTGCCCTCCGGCTCCGGGATGGCATAGCTCAGAACACAGTGTGCCCTCCGGCTCTGGCACGGCATAGCTCAGGACACAGTGTGCCCTCCGGCTCTGGCACGGCATAGCTCAGGACACAGTGTGCCCTCCGGCTCTGGAACGGCATAGCTCAGGACACAGTGTGCCCTCCGGCTCTGGCACGGCATAGCTCAGGACACAGTGTGCCTAATGGCTCTGGCACGGCATAGCTCAGGACACAGTGTGCCTTCCGGCTCTGGCACGGCATAGGTCAGGACATAGTGTGCTCTTCGGCTCTGGCACGGCATAGCTCAGGACACAATGTGCCCTCCGGCTCTGGCACGGCATAGCTCAGGACACAGTGTGCCCTCCGGCTCTGGCACGGCATAGCTCAGGACACAGTGTGCCCTCCTGCTCTGGCACGGCATAGCTCAGGACACAGTGTGCCCTCCGGCTCTGGCACGGCATAGCTCAGGACACAGTGTGCCCTCCTGCTCTGGCACGGCATAGCTCAGGACACAGTGTGCCCTCCGGCTCTGGTACGGCATAGCTCAGGACACAGTGTGCCCTCCTGCTCCGGCAAGGCATAGCTCAGGACACAGTGTGCCCTCCGGCTCTGGCACGGCATAGCTCAGGGCACAGTGTGCCCTCCGGCTCTGGCACGGCATAGCTCAGGGCACAGTGTGCCCTCCGGCTCTGGCTTCTGGCACAGCATAGCTCAGGACACAGTGTGCCCTCCTGCTCTGGCACGGCATAGCTCAGGACACACTGTGCCCTCCGGCTCTGGCATGGCATAGCTTAGGACACAGTGTGCCCTCCGGCTCTGGCACGGCATACCTCAGGACACAGTGTGCCCTCCTGCTCTGGCACGGTATAGCTCAGGACACAGTGTGCCCTCCGGCTCCAGGATGGCATAGCTCAGGACACAGTGTGCCCTCTGGCTCTGTCACGGCATAGCTCAGGACACAGTGTGCCCTCTGGCTCTTGCACGGCTTAGCTCAGGACACAGTGTGCCCTCCGGCTCTGGCACGGCATAGCTCAGGACACAGTGTGCCCTCCTGCTCCGGGATGGCATAGCTCAGGACACAGTGTGCCCTCCGACTCTGGGATGGCATAGCTCTGGCACGGCATAGCTCATGACACAGTGTGCCCTCCTGCTCTGGCACGGCATAGCTCAGGACACGGTGTGCCCTCCTGCTCTGGCACGGCATAGCTCAGGACACAGTGTGCCCTCCGGCTCTGGCACGGCATAGCTCAGGACACGGTGTGCCCTCCTGCTCTGGCACGGCATAGCTCAGGACACAGTGTGCCCTCGGCTCTGGCACGGCATAGCTCAGGACACAGGGTGCCCTCCTGCTCCGGGAAGGCATAGCTGAGGACACAGTGAGCCTTCCGGCTCTGGCACGGCATAGCTCAGGACACAGTGTGCCCTCCGGCTCTGGCACGGCCTAGCTCAGGACACAGTGTGCCCTCCGGCCCTGGGATGGCATAGCTCAGGACACAGTGTGCCCTCCGTCTCTGGCACGGCATAGCTCAGGACACAGTGTGCCCTCCTGCTCTGGCACGGCATAGCTCAGGACACAGTGTGCCCTCCGGCTCTGGCACGGCATAGCTCAGGACACAGTGTGCCCTCCGGCTCTGGCACGACATAGCTCAGGACACAGTGTGCCCTCCTGCTCTGGCACGGCATAGCTCAGGACACAGTTTGCCCTACTGCTCTGGCACGGCATAGCTCAGGACACAGTGTGCCCTCCTGCTCTGGCACGGACACAGTGTGCCCTCCGGCTCTGGCATGGCAGAGCTCAGGACACAGTGTGCCCTCCTGCTCCGGGATGGCATAGTTGAGGACACAGTGTGCCCTCCGGCTCTGGCACGGCATAGCTCAGGACACAGTGTGCCCTCCTGCTCTGGCACAGCATAGCGGAGGACACAGTGTGCCCTCCAGCTCTGGCACAGCATAGCTCAGGACACAGTGTGCCCTCCGGCTCTGGCATTGCATAGCTCAGGACACAGTGTGCCCTCCGGCTCCGGGATGGCATAGCTCAGGACACAGTGTGCCCTCCGGCTCTGGCACGGCATAGCTCAGGACACAGTGTGCCCTCCGGCTCTGGCACGGCATAGCTCAGGACACAGTGTGCCCTCCGGCTCTGGAACGGCATAGCTCAGGACACAGTGTGCCCTCCGGCTCTGGCACGGCATAGCTCAGGACACAGTGTGCCTAATGGCTCTGGCACGGCATAGCCCAGGACACAGTGTGCCTTCCGGCTCTGGCACGGCATAGGTCAGGACATAGTGTGCTCTTCGGCTCTGGCACGGCATAGCTCAGGACACAATGTGCCCTCCGGCTCTGGCACGGCATAGCTCAGGACACAGTGTGCCCTCCTGCTCTGGCACGGCATAGCTCAGGACACAGTGTGCCCTCCGGCTCTGGCACGGCATAGCTCAGGACACAGTGTGCCCTCCTGCTCTGGCACGGCATAGCTCAGGACACAGTGTGCCCTCCGGCTCTGGCACGGCATAGCTCAGGACACAGTGTGCCCTCCGGCTCTGGCACGGCATAGCTCAGGACACAGTGTGCCCTCCTGCTCTGGCACGGCATAGCTCAGGACACATTGTGCCCTCCGGCTCGGGCACGGCATAGCTCAGGACACAGTGTGCCCTCCGGCTCTGGCACGGCATAGCTCAGGACACAGTGTGCCCTCCTGCTCTGGCACGGCATAGCTCAGGACACATTGTGCCCTCCGGCTCGGGCACGGCATAGCTCAGGACACAGTGTGCCCTCCGGCTCTGGCATGGCATAGCTCAGGACACAGTGTGCCCTCCGGCTCTGGCACGGCATAGCTCAGGACACAGTGTGCCCTCCGGCTCTGGCACGGCATAGCTCAGGACACAGTGTGCCCTCCGGCTCCGGGATGGCATAGCTCAGGACACAGTGTGCCCTCCGGCTCTGGCACGGCATAGCTCAGGACACAGTGTGCCCTCCAGCTCTGGCACAGCATAGCTCAGAACACAGTGTGCCCTCCGGCTCTGGCATTGCATAGCTCAGGACACAGTGTGCCCTCCGGCTCCGGGATGGCATAGCTCAGGACACAGTGTGCCCTCCGGCTCTGGCACGGCATAGCTCAGGACACAGTGTGCCCTCCGGCTCTGGCACGGCATAGCTCAGGACACAGTGTGCCCTCCGGCTCTGGAACGGCATAGCTCAGGACACAGTGTGCCCTCCGGCTCTGGCACGGCATAGCTCAGGACACAGTGTGCCTAATGGCTCTGGCACGGCATAGCTCAGGACACAGTGTGCCTTCCGGCTCTGGCACGGCATAGGTCAGGACATAGTGTGCCCTTCGGCTCTGGCACGGCATAGCTCAGGACACAATGTGCCCTCCGGCTCTGGCACGGACACAATGTGCCCTCCGGCTCTGGCACGGCAGAGCTCAGGACACAGTGTGTCCTCCTGCTCCGGGATGGCATAGTTGAGGACACAGTGTGCCCTCCGGCTCTGGCACGGCATAGCTCAGGACACAGTGTGCCCTCCTGCTCTGGCACAGCATAGCGGAGGACACAGTGTGCCCTCCAGCTCTGGCACAGCATAGCTCAGGACACAGTGTGCCCTCCGGCTCTGGCATTGCATAGCTCAGGACACAGTGTGCCCTCCGGCTCCGGGATGGCATAGCTCAGGACACAGTGTGCCCTCCGGCTCTGGCACGGCATAGCTCAGGACACAGTGTGCCCTCCGGCTCTGGCACGGCATAGCTCAGGACACAGTGTGCCCTCCGGCTCTGGAATGGCATAGCTCAGGACACAGTGTGCCCTCCGGCTCTGGCACGGCATAGCTCAGGACACAGTGTGCCTAATGGCTCTGGCACGGCATAGCTCAGGACACAGTGTGCCTTCCGGCTCTGGCACAGCATAGGTCAGGACATAGGGCCTCATTATGACCCTGGCGGGCGGCGGATGCCGCCCGCCAGGATCGCGCCCTCCAAATTACCGCGCCGCGGTGAAAAGACCGCGGCGGGTATTACGAGTTTTCCCCTGGGCTGGCGGGCGGTTCCAGTTAAACCGCCCGCCAGCCCAGGGGAAAACGACCTTCCCACGAGGATGCCGGCTCGTAATAGAGCCGGCGGATTGGGAAGGTGCGACGGGTGCTACTGCACCCGTCGCGTATTTCACTGTCTGCAAGGCAGACAGTGAAATACATTTTGGGGCCCTCTTACGGGGGCCCCTGCCGTGCCCATGCCATTGGCATGGGCACGGCAGGGGCCCCCAGGGGCCCCGCGACCCCCCCTACCGCCATCCTGTTCATGGCGGCTTTCCCGCCATGAACTGGATGGCGGTAGGGGGGGTCAGAATCCTCATGGCTGCGGAGCGCGCTCCGCCGCCATGGAGGATTCACACGAGCAGCGGAAAGTCAGCGGGAGACCGCTGACTTTCCGCTTCTGACCGCGGCTGAACCGCCGCGGTCAGAATGCTCATTGGAGCACCGCCAGCCTGTCGGCAGTGCTCCCGTTGTCGGTGGCCCTGGCGGCCACCGGCCGCCAGGGTCAGAATGACCCTCATAGTGTGCTCTTCGGCTCTGGCACGGCATAGCTCAGGACACAATGTGCCCTCCGGCTCTGGCACGGCATAGCTCAGGACACAGTGTGCCCTCCGGCTCTGGCACGGCATAGCTCAGGACACAGTGTGCCCTCCTGCTCTGGCACGGCATAGCTCAGGACACAGTGTGCCCTCCGGCTCTGGCACGGCATAGCTCAGGACACAGTGTGCCCTCCGGCTCTGGCACGGCATAGCTCAGGACACAGTGTGCCCTCCGGCTCTGGCACGGCATAGCTCAGGACACAGTGTGCCCTCCTGCTCTGGCACGGCATAGCTCAGGACACATTGTGCCCTCCGGCTCGGGCACGGCATAGCTCAGGACACAGTGTGCCCTCCGGCTCTGGCACGGCATAGCTCAGGACACAGTGTGCCCTCCTGCTCTGGCACGGCATAGCTCAGGACACATTGTGCCCTCCGGCTCGGGCACGGCATAGCTCAGGACACAGTGTGCCCTCCGGCTCTGGCACGGCATAGCTCAGGACACAGTGTGCCCTCCGGCTCTGGCACGGCATACCTCAGGACACAGTGTGCTCTCCGGCTCTGGCACGGCATAGCTCAGGACACAGTGTGCCCTCCGGCTCTGGCACGGCATAGCTCAGGACACAGTGTGCCCTCCGGCTCCGGGATGGCATAGCTCAGGACACAGTGTGCCCTCCGGCTCTGGCACGGCATAGCTCAGGACACAGTGTGCCCTCCAGCTCTGGCACAGCATAGCTCAGGACACAGTGTGCCCTCCGGCTCTGGCATTGCATAGCTCAGGACACAGTGTGCCCTCCGGCTCCGGGATGGCATAGCTCAGGACACAGTGTGCCCTCCGGCTCTGGCACGGCATAGCTCAGGACACAGTGTGCCCTCCGGCTCTGGAACGGCATAGCTCAGGACACAGTGTGCCCTCCGGCTCTGGCACGGCATAGCTCAGGACACAGTGTGCCTAATGGCTCTGGCACGGCATAGCTCAGGACACAGTGTGCCTTCCGGCTCTGGCACGGCATAGGTCAGGACATAGTGTGCCCTTCGGCTCTGGCACGGCATAGCTCAGGACACAATGTGCCCTCCGGCTCTGGCACGGCATAGCTCAGGACACAGTGTGCCCTCCGGCTCTGGCACGGCATAGCTCAGGACAAAGTGTGCCCTCCTGCTCTGGCACGGCATAGCTCAGGAAACAGTGTGCCCTCCGGCTCTGGCACGGCATAGCTCAGGACACAGTGTACCCTCCTGCTCTGGCACGGCATAGCTCAGGACACAGTGTGCCCTCCGGCTCTGGCACGGCATAGCTCAGGACACAGTGTGCCCTCCTGCTCTGGCACGGCATAGCTCAGGACACATTGTGCCCTCCGGCTCGGGCACGGCATAGCTCAGGACACAGTGTGCCCTCCGGCTCTGGCACGGCATAGCTCAGGACACAGTGTGCCCTCCTGCTCTGGCACGGCATAGCTCAGGACACATTGTGCCCTCCGGCTCGGGCACGGCATAGCTCAGGACACAGTGTGCCCTCCTGCTCTGGCACGGCATAGCTCAGGACACAGTGTGCCCTCCGGCTCTGGCACGGCATAGCTCAGGACACAGTGTGCTCTCCGGCTCTGGCACGGCATAGCTCAGGACACAGTGTGCCCTCCGGCTCTGGCACGGCATAGCTCAGGACACAGTGTGCCCTTCGGCTCCGGGATGGCATAGCTCAGGACACAGTGTGCCCTCCGGCTCTGGCACGGCATAGCTCAGGACACAGTGTGCCCTCCTGCTCTGGCACGGCATAGCTGAGGACACACTGTGCCCATGGCATAGCTGAGGACACAGTGTGCCCTTCTGCTCTGGGATGGCATAGCTCAGGACACAGTGTGCCCTCCTGCTCTGGTACGGCATAGCTCAGGACACAGTGTCCCCTCCGGCTCTGGCATGGCATAGCTCAGGAAACAGTGTGCCCTCTGGTTCTGGCATGGCATAGCTCATGACACAGTGTGCCCTCCTGCTCTGGCACGGCATAGCTGAGGACACAGTGTGTCCTCCTGCTCCGGGATGGCGTAGCTCAGGACACAGTGTGCCCTCTGGCTCTGGGCACGGCATAGCTCAGGACACAGTGTGCCCTCCTGCTCTGGCATGGCATAGCTCAGGACACAGTGTGCCCTCCTGCTCTGGCACGGCATAGCTCAGGACACAGTGTGCCCTCCGGCTCTGGCATGGCATAGCTCAGGACACATGTGCCGTCCGGCTCTGGCATGGCATAGCTCAGGACACAGTGTGCCCTCCTGCTCTGGCACAGCATAGCTCAGGACACAGTGTGCCCTCCTGCTCTGGCACGGCATAGCTCAGGACACAGTGTGCCCTCCGGCTCCGGGATGGCATAGCTCAGGACACAGTGTGCCCTCCGGCTCTGGCATGGCATAGCTCAGGACACATGTGCCCTCCGGCTCTGGCACGGCATAGCTCAGGAGACAGTGTGCCCTCCGGCTCTGGCACGGCATAGCTCAGGACACACTGTGCCCTCCGGCTCTGGCACGGCATAGCTCAGGACACAGTGTGCCTTCCGGCTCTGGCATGGCATAGCTCAGGACACATGTGCCCTCCGGCTCTGGCACGGCATAGCTCAGGACACAGTGTGCCCTCCGGCTCTGGCACAGCATAGCTCAGGACACAGGGTGCCCTCCTGCTCCGGGATGGCATAGCTGAGGACACAGTGTGCCCTCCGGCTCTGGGATGGCATAGCTGAGGACACAGTGTGCCCTCCTGCTCTGGCATGGCATAGCTTAGGACCCTTGCCAGTGGCCTCTTAGTGGAATGCTAATCCCTGGTCGGAAGATAGAGACTGATTCTGCAGCCCAGGCAGCCTGGCCCCAGGTGGCAAAGCGCTTTATGAATCAGGACCAGAGCTTTGGACAGAATCCACCTCCTCACCAGTGAAGAGGGTGAGGGTCAGGGGATTCATTCATCCTGAATGTCAGGGTGAGGAGTAAGAGGGATGCTATTCTAGACCTCCTGGAGTCTACTGATCAGGTAGTTGGGCCAGCCCAAGTACAGGGCATTCACACAGTCCAACCTAGATGTGATGAGTGCCTGAATAACTGAATGAGAGAAAATGTGGAGTTTTTTGAAAATGCTCAGCAAGCCAATGCCTGAGCCTGCCACAAAATGTATTTGTGATTGGAAGGGTAGAAGGTTACCAAATTAGACACTCCCAGAATTTTGAGCACCCCACCCTGCGGGCTGATGGGAGGATTTCATTTGGCCAAAAGGTCCACCAAGTTGACAGGGAATTTTGACAGAAAAACAAAATGTTGGTTTTGTCTGCATTACATTTCACTTGACTGAGGATCATCCAATACCATAGCTCCACCAAGGAGGATTTACTTGACTCCCCTACAATCTTGTCTTCCCTCTCACAGGAGAAGAGACACTCTGGGGGTGATTCTAACATTGGCGGGCGGCGGAGGCCGCCCGCCAATGTTCCTCCAACAGAACACCGCTCCGCGGTCAGAAGACCGCCGCGGTGATTCTGAGTTTCCCCCTGGGCTGGCGGGCGACCGCCAAAAGGCCGCCCGCCAGCCCAGGGGGAAACAGCCTTCCCACGAGGACGCCGGCTCAGAATTGAGCCGGCGGAGTGGGAAGGTGCGACGGGTGCAGTGGCACCCGTCACGTATTTCAGTGTCTGCAAAGCAGACACTGAAATACAAGGTGGGGCCCTCTTACGGGGGCCCCTGCAGTGCCCATGCCACTGGCATGGGCACTGCAGGGGCCCCCAGGGGCCCCGCGGCACCCCCTACCGCCATCCTGTTCCTGGCGGGTCTAGGGGGTGTCAGAATCCCCATGGCGGCGGAGCGCGCTCCGCCGCCATGGAGGATTCTGAAGGGCAGCGGAAAGTCAGCGGTACACTGCCGACTTTCCGTTTCTGGCCGCGGCTGAACCGCCGCGGTCAGAATGCCCAGCGGTGCACCGCCAGCCTGTTGGCGGTGCTACCGCGGTCATTCGCCCTGGCGGTTTTTACCGCCAGGGTTAGAATGACCACCTCTATGTCATCAGCCCCTCAAGCTTCCCCAGCTGTGCTAGTCATGTGAGACAGATGTTAAACAGAGTGATGCTCAGAGCAGAGCCCGGAGGCACCCCGTCTGTGAGCTAGAGGGACCCTGAAAAACCTGGAGGGACCCACACCTCCTTTCCTCCGCCACTCAAGTCAAGGAATCTTCATTCAGTCAATAAAAAGACCATAAAAACACAAAAAATAAAACATTTTTTAAACAAGCACTCAGTACGATAAAATAATTCTATAAAATTGCCAATCCATGTTACACAGCATCATTAAACAAGCATTTGCAATGCAATAGGGTCTCGCATTTCTCCGAGTTACAGTTATTAACAGTTGTAACCTCCCAACCGGACTTTTATTGCCACATTAAATGGAAAAAAACCAGCGCAATTGCACTGCTACAGTTCACTCGTACGGACAGTTGAAGGCGGCATGCAGAAAGAAGAAAACAAATGCAAAAAAAGAGCGCGATCGCGCTGCTACAGTTCACTCGTAGTGAAACCTATTGGCAAAAGTGCAATTATCTATGTAACCGCCAAAAGTGCAATTAACTATGTAACAGGGTCGATGTTATGCAAAGCGCTGGACTTCTGCCAAGCAAGATCGCGCTGTGAAAAAAAGATAAAAGTAGCCGACAAATCTGACGGGAAACAGCGAGCCTTGCATGCTTTTAGTACTAGGTCGCTGCGCTCGTGGAGGGCTCACCACCAGAAAATGCATGACATATGCGTGCCTTCCACTAATGAAAACAGATTTTGAAAGGCAAGCCCACGAACCAATGAAAGACACTGACGTGACATGGACGGGGCTCCGAGCCCTTTTCTATCTACTAAAGCGTCTTGCAAGCGAAACTCATGGGCAAGCACATGCGACGCAGGCTCAACCCTAAAAAGGGGTTTCCAATACATGCTCATGTAATCATTGGCCTCTCTGCAGAGAGCACAGCACATAGTTCAGGTGTGTTGTTAGATGACGGTTCTGACCATCAGGTCTGCCCTGATTTTTCGCTTTTTGACCACCTGGTTTTTTACTTTTTACTGTGAGGAAGCCTCCTATGAGGGGACTCATACACAGTAAACACATGGTAAAATGGACTGCGCGTGCTACGGAAAGGCTGCTGTGGCTCAGCAAGGGCAGGAGGCCCCGGGCAGGTTACATGTGATCATGTGTGCGCAAGGATGTGCACCCATGTGAGGGCTGTGGGGCGAGAATTCCTGGTGTGCACAGCCCAAGAACTGCGCTTAGGTAATCTTGGTGAAGGAGGAACTATGCAGAGTGGGTGGTGACCTGGAGTAGGTCTGATGAGAGGGGTGTACACATGTGAGGGAGAGTCATTGTGCTTACTGTCTTTTCACTGAAGGGACACTCAGTTCAATTCCAATGTCAGTGTGCTGAAGGTATTTGCATTGGGGGGATACTCCATTGAATGTCAATGGGAAAGGAGGGCCTAGGGTGCAACTCCAGTTCTCTGGGGTCCAGTGAGACCAGAGTCACACCAAAGTACACTGTAAGAAAAGAATGATGCAGTAGGTTACAAGAGCATAG
This sequence comes from Pleurodeles waltl, assembly GCF_031143425.1. Classification (NCBI taxonomy): domain Eukaryota; kingdom Metazoa; phylum Chordata; class Amphibia; order Caudata; family Salamandridae; genus Pleurodeles; species Pleurodeles waltl. The sequence continues at coordinate 24,654,559 of NC_090444.1, forward strand.
TTGTACAACCTATGGGTCATCCAGGATGTCATCTTTCTCTGCCTCAGCTCAGGATTAGGGCCAATTAGTTCTCTGTCCAGTTGCTGGAGCAGGGCCTTGCATCAGTCAGCCATCTGTCATTCCCTGCCAGGAGCAGGCTGGAGAGGCCCTGCGAGGAATGTCAGTGAGGAGAGGCTGAGACTTTCAGAGCACATGTGGCAACTAACTCCTGGAGGATGCCATTTTGAGCTATCCCAGAAGACTGTGCAGGAAGGAGGGGACGGGGGCAAGGAAGTGATGTGGCACATCTGGATAGGCCAGAGGTGCAGACCTGCTGGACACTTCCTGTAGGAGGCTGGCCTGGCTTGTAGTGGGTACCAAGGGGTACTTACACTCTGTACCAGGTCCAGTTATCCCTTATTAGTGTAGAAGAGGTGTTTCTAGCAGCTTAGGCTGATAGAAGGTAGCTATGGAGAGCAGCTTAGGCTGAACTAGGAGACATGCAAAGCTCCTACTATACCACTGGTGTCATATGCACAATATCATAAGAAAACACAATACACAGATAAACTAAAAATAAAGGTACTTTATTTTCATGACAATATGCCAAAAGTATCTCAGTGAGTACCCTCAGTATGAGGATGCAAAATATACACAAGATATATGTACACAATACCAAAAATATGCAGTAATAGCAACAGGAAGTAATGCAAGCAATGTAAAGTTACAGTAGATTGCAATAGGAGCACATAGGTATAGCGGCAACACAAACCATATACTCCAAAAGTGGAATGCGAACCACGAATGTACCCCAAACCTATGTGAGCTTGTAGGGGGTCGCTGGGAATGTAAGAAAACAGTGAGGGTTAGAAAAATAGCCCACCCCAAGACCCTGAAAAGCAGGTGTAAAGTGCACCTATATTCCCCAGAGAGCACAGAAGTCGTGACAGGGGAATTCTGCAAGGAAGACCAACACCAGCAATGCAACCAAAGTGGATTTCCGGACGAGAGTACCTGTGGAACAAGGGGACCAAGTCCAAGAGTCGCGAAAAAGTCGAGAGTGGGCAGATGCCCAGGAAATGCCAGCTGAGGCACCGGATGGTAGAAGCTGTAGATTCTGCAAGAACGAAGAGGGCTAGAAACTTCCCCTTTGGAGGATGGATGTCCCACGTCGTGAAGAAGCTTGCAGAGGTGTTCCCACGCAGAAAGATCGCAAACAAGCCTTGCTAGCTGCAAGGGTCGCAGTTAGGGTTTTTGGATGCTGCTGTGGCCCAGGAGGGACCAGGATGTCGCCACTTGGATGAGGAGACAGAGGGGGGCGCCCAGCAAGTCAGGGAGCCCTCACAGAAGCAGACAGCACCCGCAGAAGTACCGGAGCAGGCACTTGGAAGAGGAGTGAACTGAAACTCACCCGAAGACACAAAATGGAGTCCCACGACGACGGAGGACAACTCAGAAGGTTGTGCACTGCAGGTTAGAGTGTCGGGGACCCAGGCTTGGCTGTGCATGAAGGAAATCCTGGAAGAGTGCACAGGAGGCGGAGCAGCTGCAAATCACGCGGTACCCAGCAATCCAGTTTAGCGTGGGGAGGCAAGGACTTACCTGCACCAAATTTGGACTGAAGAGTCGCTGGACTGTGGGAGTCACTTGGACAGAGTTGCTGAGTTCCAGGGACCACGCTTGTTGTGCTGAGAGGGGACCCAGAGGACCGGTGATGCAGTCTTTTGTTGCCTGTGGTTGCAGGGGGAAGATTCCGTCGACCCACGGGAGATTTCTTCAGAGCTCCTAGTGCAAGAAGGAGGCAGGCTACCCCCAGAGCATGTACCACCAGGAAACAGGCGAGAAAGCGGCAGGATCAGCGATACAAGGTTGCAGTAGTCATCTTTGCTACTTTGTTGAAGTTTTGCAGGCGTCCTGAGCAGTCAGCGGTCGATCCTTTGGCAGAACGTGAAGAGAGAGATGCAGAGGAAGTCTGAAGAGCTCTTGCATTCGTTATCTAAAGAATTCCCCAAAGCAGAGACCCTAAATAGCCAGAAAAGGAGGTTTGGCTACCTAGGAAGGAGGATAGGCTAGCAACACAGGTAAGAGCCTATCAGAAGGAGTCTCTGATGTCACCTGCTGGCACTGGCCACTCAGAGCAGTCCAGTGTGCCAGCAGCACCTCTGTTTCCAAGATGGCAGAGGTCTGGAGCACACTGGAGGAGCTCTGGGTACCTCCCCTGGGAGGTGCAGGTAAGGGGAGTAGTCACTCCCCTTTCCTTTGTCCAGTTTCGCGCCAGAGCAGGGCTGGGGGATCCCTGAACTGGTGTAGACTGGCTTATGCAGAGATGGGCACCATCTGTGCCCATCAAAGCATTTCCAGAGGCTGGGGGAGGATACTCCTCCCCAGCCCTGACACATTTTTCCAAAGGAAGAGGGTGTAACACCCTCTCTCTGAGGAAGTCCTTTGTTCTGCCTTCCTGGGCCAAGCCTGGCTGGACCCCAGGAGGACAGAAACCTGTCTGAGGGGTTGGCAGCAGCAGCAGCTGCAGTGAAACCCCGGGAAAGGCAGTTTGGCAGTACCTGGGTCTGTGCTAGAGACTTGGGGGATCATGGAATTGTCTCCCCAATGCCAGGATGGCATTGGGGTGGCAATTCCATGATCTTAGACATGTTACATGGCCATATTCAGAGTTACCATTGTGATGCTATACATAGGTAGTGACATATGTATAGTGAACGCATGTAATGGTGTCCCCGCACTCACAAAGTCTGGGGAATTTGCCCTGAACGATGTGGGGGCACCTTGGCTAGTGCCAGGGTGCCCACACACTAAGTAACTTAGCACCCAACCTTTACCAGGAAAAAGGTTAGACATATAGGTGACTTATAAGTTACTCAAGTGCAGTGGTAAATGGCTGTGAAATAACGTGGACGTTATTTCACTCAGGCTGCAGTGGCAGGCCTGTGTAAGAATTGTCAGAGCTCCCTATGGGTGGCAAAAGAAATCCTGCAGCCCATAGGGATCTGCTGGAACCCCAATACCCTGGGTACCTCAGTACCATATACTAGGGAATTATAAGGGTGTTCCAGTATGCCAATGTAAACTGGTGAAATTGGTCACTAGCCTGTTAGTGACAATTTGTAAAGAGAGAGCATAACCACTGAGGTTCTGGTTAGCAGAGCCTCAGTGAGACAGTTAGGCATCACACAGGGAACACATACAGGGCACATACGTATGAGCACTGGGGTCCTGGCTAGCAGGGTCCCAGTGTGTAGGAAAGTACCATCTTGCCTGGCATGTTACCCCCATTTTTCACTGTATATATGTTGTTTTAGTTGTATGTGTCACTGGGACCCTGGTAACCCAGGGCCCCAGTGCTCATAAGTGTGCCTGAATGTGTTACCTGTGTAGTGACTAACTGTCTCACTGAGGCTCTGCTAATCAGAACCTCAGTGGTTATGCTCTCTCATTTCTTTCCAAATTGTCACTGACAGGCTAGTGACCATTTTTACCAATTTACATTGGCTTACTGGAACACCCTTATAATTCCCTAGTATATGGTACTGAGGTACCCAGGGTATTGGGGTTCCAGGAGATCCCTATGGGCTGCAGCATTTCTTTTGCCACCCATAGGGAGCTCTGACAATTCTTACACAGGCCAGCCACTGCAGCCTGAGTGAAATAACGTCCAAGTTATTTCACAGCCATTTTACACTGCACTTAAGTAACTTATAAGTCACCTATATGTCTAACCTTTACCTGGTAAAGGTTAGGTGCAAAGTTACTTAGTGTGAGGGCACCCTGGCACTAGCCAAGGTGCCCCCACATTGTTCAGAGCCAATTCCCTGAACTTTGTGAGTGCGGGGACACCATTACACGCGTGCACTACATATAGGTCACTACCTATATGTGGCTTCACAATGGTAACTCCGAATATGGCCATGTAACATGTCTATGATCATGGAATTGCCCCCTCTATGCCATCCTGGCATAGTTGGCACAATCCCATGATCCCAGTGGTCTGTAGCACAGACCCTGGTACTGCCAAACTGCCCTTCCTGGGGTTTCACTGCAGCTGCTGCTGCTGCCAACCGCTCAGACAGGCATCTGCCCTCCTGGGGTCCAGCCAGGCCTGGCCCAGGATGGCAGAACAAAGAACTTCCTCTGAGAGAGGGTGTGACACCCTCTCCCTTTGGAAAATGGTGTGAAGGCAGGGGAGGAGTAGCCTCCCCCAGCCTCTGGAAATGCTTTCTTGGGCACAGATGTGCCCAATTCTGCATAAGCCAGTCTACACCGGTTCAGGGACCCCTTAGCCCCTGCTCTGGCGCGAAACTGGACAAAGGAAAGGGGAGTGACCACTCCCCTGACCTGCACCTCCCCTGGGAGGTGTCCAGAGCTCCTCCAGTGTGCTCCAGACCTCTGCCATCTTGGAAACAGAGTTGCTGCTGGCACACTGGACTGCTCTGAGTGGCCAGTGCCACCAGGTGACGTCAGAGACTCCTACTGATAGGCTCCTTCAGGTGTTAGTAGCCTATCCTCTCTCCTAAGTAGCCAAACCCTCTTTTCTGGCTATTTAGGGTCTCTGTCTCTGGGGAAACTTTAGATAACGAATGCAAGAGCTCATCCGAGTTCCTCTGCATCTCTCTCTTCACCTTCTGATAAGGAATCGACCGCTGACCGCGCTGGAAGCCTGCAAACCTGCAACATAGTAGCAAAGACGACTACTGCAACTCTGTAACGCTGATCCTGCCGCCTTCTCGACTGTTTTCCTGCTTGTGCATGCTGTGGGCGTAGTCTGCCTCCTCTCTGCACCAGAAGCTCCGAAGAAATCTCCCGTGGGTCGACGGAATCTTCCCCCTGCAACCGCAGGCACCAAAAAGCTGCATTACCGGTCCCTTGGGTCTCCTCTCAGCACAACGAGCGAGGTCCCTCGAATCCAGCAACTCTGTCCAAGTGACCCTCACAGTCCAGTGACTCTTCAGCCCAAGTTTGGTGGAGGTAAGTCCTTGCCTCCCCTCGCTGGGCTGCATTGCTGGGAACCGCGACTTTGCAGCTACTCCGGCCCCTGTGCACTTCCGGCGGAAATCCTTTGTGCACAACCAAGCCTGGGTCCACGGCACTCTAACCTGCATTGCACGACTTTCTAAGTTGGTCTCCGGCGACGTGGGACTCCTTTGTGCAACTTCGGCGAGCACCGTTTCATGCATCCTCGTAGTGCCTGTTTCTGGCACTTCTCCGGGTGCTACCTGCTTTAGTGAGGGCTCTTTGTCTTGCTCGATGTCTCCTCTCTATTCAGGTCCAATTTGCGACCTCCTGGTCCCTCCTTTATCCCAGCAGCGTCCAAAAACACCAAACGCACGATATGCAGCTAGCAAGGCTTGTTGGCGTTCTTTTGGCGGGAAATCACTTTTGCACGACTCTCCACGGCGAGAGGGATCCGTCCACCAAAGGGGAAGTCTCTAGCCCTTTTTGTTCTTGCAGAAACCTCAGCTTCTTCTGTCCAGTAGAAGCTTCTTTGCACCCGCAGCTGGCATTTCCTGGGCATCTGCCCATCTCCGACTTGCTTGTGACTTTTGGACTCGGTCCCCTTGTTCCACAGGTACCCTAGATTGGAAATCCACAGTTGTTGCATTGCTGGTTTGTGTCTTTCCTGCATTATTCCTCTAACACAACTTCTTTGTCCTTAGGGGAACTTTAGTGCACTTTGCACTCACTTTTCAGGGTCTTGGGGAGGGTTATTTTTCTAACTCTCACTATTTTCTAATAGTCCCAGCGACCCTCTACAAGGTCACATAGGTTTGGGGTCCATTCGTGGTTCGCATTCCACTTTTGGAGTATATGGTTTGTGTTGCCCCTATCCCTATGTTTCCCCATTGCATCCTATTGTAACTATACATTGTTTGCACTGTTTTCTAAGACTATACTGCATATTTTTGCTATTGTGTATATATATCTTGTGTATATTTCCTATCCTCTCACTGAGGGTACACTCTAAGATACTTTGGCATATTGTCATAAAAATAAAGTACCTTTATTTTTAGTATAACTGTGTATTGTGTTTTCTTATGATATTGTGCATATGACACTAAGTGGTACTGTAGTAGCTTCACACGTCTCCTAGTTCAGCCTAAGCTGCTCTGCTAAACTACCATTATCTATCAGCCTAAGCTGCTAGACACCCTATACACTAATAAGGGATAACTGGGCCTGGTGCAAGGTGCAAGTACCCCTTGGTACTCACTACAAGCCAGTCCAGCCTCCTACATTGGTTGTGCAGTGGTGGGATAAGTGCTTGAGACTACTTACCACTCTTGTCATTGTACTTTTCATAAAAGAAAAATATACAAAACAAGGTCAGTGTATATACACATAGCCAAAAAGTTTTGCATTTCCTCTTTTCACTCTTTTCTAAGTGCTGAAAAGTACCTCTAAACTTTCAAAAAGTTCTTAAAAGTTTAAAAAGTTTTTTTCTGTCTTTCCAAAAAGTTCTGAAAACATTTTTCTCTTTTTCTATCACTTTAACTCTCTCTAAAAATGTCTGGCACAGGCCAAAATGGTGATCTGTCCAAACTTGCATATGACAACCTTAGCTGGAAAAGAGCAAGGAGTCTCTGTATAGAGAGAGGTTTGAGTGTAGGGAAAAATCCTTCCTTGGAACTGTTACTTAACATGCTTAGAGAACAGGATAAGGCCATAGGTGCCTCATCTGTTGAAAAAGTACCTAATAGTTCCCAATCTGATTCAGGGACTCCCCCAGGAAAAGATTCAAGAAAGAAACTCCCTAGCCTGCCCATTACTACACAGTCTAGCATAGTTGGGAATGATGATGAGCCACACCATACAAATAGTGTTGTCTCACATCATAGCAAAAGCATTTATTCTCACCATACTGGTAGTAATGTTTCTGTTAACCAAGCTGTTAGGGTGGCTTCTGTAAGGGACAGGTCGCCTTCTGTTCATTCCCATCATACCTCTGTATCTAGGAATGTCCCCCCCACCAACCCTGATGACAGAATGTTAGAGAGGGAACTCAATAAGTTGAGGGTGGAACAAACCAGACTGAAGCTTAAAAAGCAACAGCTGGATTTGGATAGACAGTCTTTTGAATTAGAGAAGGAAAGACAGAAGTTGGGTTTAGATACCCATGGTGGCAGCAGCAGTATTCCCAATAGTCATCCTGCAAAAGAGCATGATTCCAGGAATCTGCACAAGATAGTTCCCCCTTATAAGGAGGGGGATGACATTAACAAGTGGTTTGCTGCACTTGAGAGGGCCTGTGTTGTACAGGATGTCCCTCAAAGGCAGTGGGCTGCTATCCTATGGCTATCATTTAGTGGAAAAGGTAGGGATAGGCTCCTTACTGTGAAAGAAAATGATGCTAATAATTTCCAAGTTCTTAAGAATGCACACCTGGATGGTTATGGCTTAACCACTGAACAGTACAGGATAAAGTTCAGAGAGACCAAAAAGGAGTCTTCACAAGACTGGGTTGATTTCATTGACCATTCAGTGAAGGCCTTGGAGGGGTGGTTACATGGCAGTAAAGTTACTGATTATGACAGCCTGTATAACTTGATCCTGAGAGAGCATATTCTTAATAATTGTGTGTCTGATTTGTTGCACCAGTACTTGGTGGACTCTGATCTGACCTCTCCCCAAGAATTGGGAAAGAAGGCAGACAAATGGGTCAGAACAAGAGTGAACAGAAAAGTTCATACAGGGGGTGACAAAGATGGCAACAAAAAGAAGGATGGTAAGTCTTCTGACAAGGGTGGGGACAAATCTAAAAATGAGTCTTCATCATGCCCACAAAAACACTCTGGTGGGGGTGGTGGGCCCAAATCCTCTTTTAATCAGAACAAGGAAAAGAAACCATGGTGCTATTTATGTAAAATAAAAGGCCATTGGACAACAGATCCCAGTTGTCCAAAGAAAGGCACCACTGCTCCTACCACTACAACCCCTACTGCTACACCTAGTGTCCCTACTAATAGCAGTGGTGGTGGGAGCAAACCTACTAATAGCCAATCCAAGGGAGTAGCTGGGCTCACTTTTGGTAATTTAGTTGGGGTTGGTCTGATTAGGGAGACCACAGAGGCTACTTTAGTCTCTGAAGGGGCTATTGATTTAGCCACTTTGGTTGCTTGCCCCCATAACTTGGAGAAGTACAAGCAACTAACCCTAATAAATGGTGTTGAGGTCCAGGCCTACAGGGACACAGGTGCCAGTGTCACAATGGTGATTGAGAAACTGGTGCACCCTGAACAACACATACTTGGACACCAGTACCAAGTAACCGATGCTCACAACATAACACAAAGCCACCCCATGGCTGTTGTAAATCTCAACTGGGGGGGGGTAACTGGTCCAAAGAAAGTTGTGGTAGCTTCAGATTTACCTGTAGACTGTCTATTAGGGAATGATTTGGAGACATCAGCTTGGTCAGATGTGGAGTTGGAGGCCCATGCAGCAATGCTGGGCATCCCAGGGCATATTTTTGCTTTGACAAGGGCTCAGGCCAAAAAGCAAAAAGGACAGGGAAGCTTGGATCCTGGAACAATGGACCAAGTGCTCCCTAAAGCTAGGGGTAGTAGAAGCAAACCACTTCCTACTATCCCTCCCTCTACAGTGGATTCTACTTCTGAGGAAGAAGAATTCCCTCCCTGTGCAGAACCTACACCAGAGGAGCTGGAAGCAGACACTGCTGAGCTTTTGGGTGAAGGGGGGCCTGCCAGAGAGGAGCTGAGTGTGGCACAGCAAACCTGTCCCACATTAGAGGGTCTCAGACAGCAAGCTGTCAAACAGGCTAATGGGGATGTCAGTGACTCTCACAGAGTTTACTGGGAGGTCAACCTCTTGTACACTGAGCATAGGGATCCTAAACCTGGAGCTGCCAGGAGATTAGTGATTCCTCAGGAGTACAGAAAGTTCCTCCTAACACTGGCACATGACATTCCCCTAGCTGGGCATCTAGGGCAAATGAAAACTTGGGACAGGCTTGTTCCCCTGTTTCATTGGCCTAGGATGTCTGAGGACACAAAGGAATTTTGTAAGTCCTGTGAAACCTGGCAAGCCAGTGGCAAGACAGGTGGCACCCCAAAGGCACCCCTTATCCCACTGCCTGTGGTTGGGGTTCCCTTTGAAAGGGTAGGGGTTGACATAGTTGGCCCCCTTGACCCTCCTACTGCTTCAGGCAATAGGTTTATCTTAGTGGTAGTGGACCATGCCACAAGATATCCTGAAGCTATTCCTTTAAGGACCACTACAGCACCTGCAGTGGCAAAGGCCCTCCTGGGAATATTTTCCAGGGTGGGCTTCCCAAAGGAAGTAGTATCAGACAGAGGAAGCAATTTCATGTCTGCATACTTAAAGGCCATGTGGAAGGAGTGTGGTGTAACGTACAAGTTCACAACACCCTATCATCCACAAACAAATGGACTGGTGGAGAGATTTAATAAAACTCTCAAAGGCATGATTATGGGTCTCCCTGAAAAACTCCGCAGGAGATGGGATATCCTTCTACCATGCCTCCTTTTTGCCTACAGGGAGGTACCCCAGAAAGGAGTGGGCTTCAGCCCCTTTGAACTTCTTTTTGCACACCCTGTTAGGGGTCCACTCACACTTGTAAAGGAGGGTTGGGAACAACCTTTAAAAGCTCCTAAGCAGGATATTGTGGACTATGTACTTGGCCTCAGATCAAGGATGGCTGAGTACATGAAAAAGGCCAGTAAAATCCTTCAGGCCAGCCAAGAGCTCCAGAAGCAATGGCATGATCAGAAGGCTGTTTTGGTTCAGTACCAACCAGGGCAGAAAGTGTGGGTCTTGGAGCCTGTGGCCCCAAGAGCACTCCAAGATAAATGGAGTGGACCCCACACAATTGTTGAAAAGAAGGGTGAAGTCACCTACTTGGTTGACTTAGGCACTGCCAGGAGTCCCCTTAGGGTGCTCCATGTCAACCGCCTGAAACCCTACTATGACAGGGCTGATCTCACCTTGCTCATGGCAACTGATGAGGGACAGGAAGAAGACAGTGATCCTCTACCTGATCTCTTCTCTTCCACAGAACAAGATGCTCTTGTGGAAGGTGTAGTTTTGGCTGATTGTCTTACTGCTGAGCAGAAAGATAATTGCATAAATCTCCTAGGACAATTTTCAGAACTCTTCTCTACTGTGCCAGGCACCACTTCTTGGTGTGAGCACACTATAGATACTGGAGACAGTTTACCTGTCAAAAGTAAGATCTATAGGCAGCCTGACCATGTCAGGGACTGCATAAAGCAAGAAGTTCAGAAAATGTTGGAACTAGGAGTGGTTGAGCACTCTGACAGTCCATGGGCTTCTCCTGTGGTACTGGTACCAAAACCCAATTCTAAAGATGGAAAGAAGGAAATGCGGTTTTGTGTAGACTATAGAGGTCTCAACTTGGTAACCAAAACTGATGCTCACCCTATACCCAGGGCAGATGAGCTTATAGATACACTGGCATCTGCCAAGTATCTAAGCACTTTTGATTTGACTGCAGGGTATTGGCAGATCAAATTATCAGAAGATGCTAAACCTAAGACTGCATTTTCTACCATTGGAGGACATTACCAGTTTACTGTAATGCCTTTTGGTTTGAAAAATGCACCTGCCACTTTTCAGAGGTTGGTGAACACAGTCCTGCAAGGGCTGGAAGCTTTCAGTGCAGCATATTTGGACGATATAGCTGTCTTTAGCTCCAGCTGGGATGATCACCTGGTCCACCTATGGAAAGTTTTGGAGGCTCTGCAAAAGGCAGGCCTCACTATCAAGGCTTCAAAGTGCCAGATAGGGCAGGGTAAGGTGGTTTATCTGGGACACCTTGTTGGTGGGGAACAGATTGCACCACTTCAGGGGAAAATCCAAACAATTATTGATTGGGTTCCCCCTACCACTCAGACTCAGGTGAGAGCCTTCCTAGGCCTCACTGGGTATTACATGAGGTTCATTAAGAACTATGGCTCCATTGCAGCCCCTCTTAATGACCTCACATCCAAGAAAATGCCTAAAAAGGTATTATGGACAGCAAACTGTCAGAAAGCTTTTGAGGAGCTGAAGCAGGCCATGTGCTCTGCACCTGTCCTGAAAAGCCCTTGTTACTCTAAAAAATTCTATGTCCAAACTGATGCATCTGAATTAGGAGTAGGGGCAGTCCTATCACAACTTAATTCTGAGGGCCAGGATCAACCTGTTGCTTTTATTAGTAGAAGGTTGACCCCTAGAGAAAAGTGTTGGTCTGCCATTGAGAGGGAGGCATTTGCTGTGGTCTGGGCTCTGAAGAAGTTGAGGCCATACCTGTTTGGCACTCACTTCATTGTTCAGACAGACCACAAACCTCTACTTTGGCTAAAACAAATGAAAGGTGAAAATCCTAAATTGTTGAGGTGGTCCATATCCCTACAGGGAATGGACTATACAGTGGAACATAGACCTGGGAGTAGCCACTCCAATGCAGATGGACTCTCCAGATATTTCCACTTAGACAATGAAGACTCATCAGGTCATGGCTAGTCTTACTGTCCTTCGTTTGGGGGGGGGGGTTGTGTAGGAAAGTACCATCTTGCCTGGCATGTTACCCCCATTTTTCACTGTATATATGTTGTTTTAGTTGTATGTGTCACTGGGACCCTGGTAACCCAGGGCCCCAGTGCTCATAAGTGTGCCTGAATGTGTTACCTGTGTAGTGACTAACTGTCTCACTGAGGCTCTGCTAATCAGAACCTCAGTGGTTATGCTCTCTCATTTCTTTCCAAATTGTCACTGACAGGCTAGTGACCATTTTTACCAATTTACATTGGCTTACTGGAACACCCTTATAATTCCCTAGTATATGGTACTGAGGTACCCAGGGTATTGGGGTTCCAGGAGATCCCTATGGGCTGCAGCATTTCTTTTGCCACCCATAGGGAGCTCTGACAATTCTTACACAGGCCTGCCACTGCAGACTGAGTGAAATAACGTCCACGTTATTTCACAGCCATTTTACACTGCACTTAAGTAACTTATAAGTCACCTATATGTCTAACCTTTACCTGGTAAAGGTTAGGGGCAAAGTTACTTAGTGTGAGGGCACCCTGGCACTAGCCAAGGTGCCCCCACATTGTTCAGAGCCAATTCCCTGAACTTTGTGAGTGCGGGGACACCATTACACGCGTGCACTACATATAGGTCACTACCTATATGTGGCTTCACAATGGTAACTCCGAATATGGCCATGTAACATGTCTATGATCATGGAATTGCCCCCTCTATGCCATCCTGGCATAGTTGGCACAATCCCATGATCCCAGTGGTCTGTAGCACAGACCCTGGTACTGCCAAACTGCCCTTCCTGGGGTTTCACTGCAGCTGCTGCCAACCCCTCAGACAGGCATCTGCCCTCCTGGGGTCCAGCCAGGCCTAGCCCAGGATGGCAGAACAAAGAACTTCCTCTGAGAGAGGGTGTGACACCCTCTCCCTTTGGAAAATGGTGTGAAGGCAGGGGAGGAGTAGCCTCCCCCAGCCTCTGGAAATGCTTTCTTGGGCACAGATGTGGCCAATTCTGCATAAGCCAGTCTACACCGGTTCAGGGACCCCTTAGCCCCTGCTCTGGCGCGAAACTGGACAAAGGAAAGGGGAGTGACCACTCCCCTGACCTGCACCTCCCCTGGGAGGTGTCCAGAGCTCCTCCAGTGTGCTCCAGACCTCTGCCATCTTGGAAACAGAGGTGCTGCTGGCACACTGGACTGCTCTGAGTGGCCAGTGCCACCAGGTGACGTCAGAGACTCCTGCTGATAGGCTCCTTCAGGTGTTAGTAGCCTATCCTCTCTCCTAAGTAGCCAAACCCTCTTTTCTGGCTATTTAGGGTCTCTGTCTCTGGGGAAACTTTAGATAACGAATGCAAGAGCTCATCCGAGTTCCTCTGCATCTCTCTCTTCACCTTCTGATAAGGAATCGACCGCTGACCACGCTGGAAGCCTGCAAACCTGCAACATAGTAGCAAAGACGACTACTGCAACTCTGTAACGCTGATCCTGCCACCTTCTCGACTGTTTTCCTGCTTGTGCATGCTGTGGGGGTAGTCTGCCTCCTCTCTGCACCAGAAGCTCCAAAGAAATCTCCAGTGGATCGACGGAATCTTCCCCCTGCAACCGCAGGCACCAAAAAGCTGCATTACCGGTCCCTTGGGTCTCCTCTCAGCACGACGAGCGAGGTCCCTCGAATCCAGCAACTCTGTCCAATTGACCCTCACAGTCCAGTGACTCTTCAGCCCAAGTTTGGTGGAGGTAAGTCCTTGCCTCCCCTCGCTGGGCTGCATTGCTGGGAACCGCGACTTTGCAGCTACTCCGGCCCCTGTGCACTTCCGGCGGAAATCCTTTGTGCACAGCCAAGCCTGGGTCCACGGCACTCTAACCTGCATTGCACGACTTTCTAAGTTGGTCTCCGGCGACGTGGGACTCCTTTGTGCAACTTCGGCGAGCACCGTTTCACACATCCTCGTAGTGCCTGTTTCTGGCACTTCTCCGGGTGCTACCTGCTTTAGTGAGGGCTCTTTGTCTTGCTCGATGTCCCCTCTCTCTTCAGTTCCAATTTGCGACCTCCTGGTCCCTCCTGGGCCCCAGCAGCGTCCAAAAACCCCAAACGCACGATTTGCAGCTAGCAAGGCTTGTTGGCGTTTTTTCAGCGGCAACACACTTCTGCACGACTCTCCACGGCGAGTGGGATCCGTCCACCAAAGGGGAAGTCTCTAGGCCTTTTTGTTCCTGCAGAAACCTCAGCTTCTTCTGTCCAGTAGAAGCTTCTTTGCACCCGCAGCTGGCATTTCCTGGGCATCTGCCCATCTCCGACTTGCTTGTGACTTTTGGACTCGGTCCCCTTGTTCCACAGGTACCCTAGATTGGAAATCCACAGTTGTTGCATTGCTGGTTTGTGTCTTTCCTGCATTATTCCTCTAACACGACTTCTTTGTCTTTAGGGGAACTTTAGTGCACTTTGCACTCACTTTTCAGGGTCTTGGGGAGGGTTATTTTTCTAACTCTCACTATTTTCTAATAGTCCCAGCGACCCTCTACAAGGTCACATAGGTTTGGGGTCCATTCGTGGTTCGCATTCCACTTTTGGAGTATATGGTTTGTGTTGCCCCTATCCCTATGTTTCTCCATTGCATCCTATTGTAACTATACATTGTTTGCACTGTTTTCTAAGACTATACTGCATATTTTTGCTATTGTGTATATATATCTTGTGTATATTTCCTATCCTCTCACTGAGGGTACACTCTAAGATACTTTGGCATATTGTCCTAAAAATAAAGCTACCATTATCTATCAGCCTAAGCTGCTAGACACCCTATACACTAATAAGGGATAACTGGGCCTGGTGCAAGGTGCAAGTACCCCTTGGTACTCACTACAAGCCAGTCCAGCCTCCTACACAGTGACACATAGCAAACATACTGACAACATAGGGTTTTCACTATGAGCACTGGGTCCTGGCTAACAGGATCCCAGTGAGACAGTGAAAACACCCTGACATATACTCACAGACAGGCCAAAAGTGGGGGTAACAAGGCTAGAAAGAGGCTACTTTCTCACACAACCCCCCCCCCCCGAAACGAAGGACAATAAGGCTAACCTTGGCCAGTTGAGACTTTATTGTGCAAGTGGTGATAAGTAGAGAGTAACTCTGCAATAGACTGGTTACTCCTTTTATCATCCACTATATGGTTACTTCCCTGTGGGGATGTAAACCAGCCTGTTTGAAGTCTTTTAGCTAAGCAACAATGTGAAGATATATTTTCAGAGTATCTATCAGTAAGTTTTAGTATAGAACAGTGGGAATTGTCCACTGGACCTATTTCTAGTGATGAGAATGCCAGACAGGGATGCTGTCTCAGTAAAGCCATAGCTGGGCAAAAACTTTGTCCATATGGCTGGAAGAGAGAACAGGGATGCTGTTTCTCTTGATTTGGACCAGGGCAGGGATGCTGTCCTATGAGCTCCACACTAGGGCAGGGTTGCTGTCCTAAGTGTTGTGAGGCAGTGCAGGGTTTCTGCACTAAAGTTTCTCTGGGAGGGTTGGAGGGATGCTCCATGTTAACTAAAATGGTGTGCTTTTTCTCACCAATATGAGTTATCCCACAAAGAGGTACTTCCACCTCAGGGAGTACAGCTATGCCAGCTGATGATTCCCTTGGAACCGCTGCCACCCCAGGAGAGGTTTCTCCCACCACAGGAATGGTATCCTGAATGGCAGGGTGGTTAGGGGATACTGTGTTACCCTTTTTACCTGTTGTTGGAGAGGGATCCTGAGTTTTCAGGCCTTCTCTCCTTTGCTTTTTCATTTCAGTAGAAATGAGAGGGAACAATTCCTCAGGGATACCCAGCATGGCTGCATGGGTATAAAACTCTACATCAGCCCAACCTGAGGCCTCTAGGTCATTACCTAAGAGACAGTCTACAGGTAAGCTAGGTGACACTACCACCTGCTTAGGGCCAGTAACTCCACCCCAACTAAGTTGAACTATAGCTAAGGGAAGAAACTTAGTGGAGTTATAGACATCAATAATCTTATACTGTTGTCCAATGATGTGTTGTTCAGGAGCCACTAGGTTTTCAGTCACCAAAGTGATACTGGCACCTGTGTCCCTGTAGGCCTGGGCCTCAACACCATTTATTGAAACTGTCTGCCTGTACTTATCCATTGTAAGGGGACAAGCAGCCAGTGTGGCAAGGCCAATGCCACTAGGTGTGACAGAAACTGTCTCGGGACTGACTACCCCAGTTTCTTTGACGGACCCATAAGTGAACCCAACTACACCCTTAGCTTGACTGTTGCCAGCAGTCCCACCACTAGTACCACTACTGCTAGGGGCGCTAGAGCTTGATGTATTAGTGGTGGTAGGCTCAGGGGGTTTACCTGGACAGGACTTATCCCCTGGCCTATGGCCTCTATTTTTACACACAAAGCACCAAGGCTTTTTAATGTGTGTAGGTTGTGAAGAAGAAGATGAAGAATGTGTTTTATCCCCACCCCCTGAAGAGTGTTTAGGATTTGAAAAAGGATCTTTGGTTTTACCCTTAACCCCATGCTTATCCTGAGATTTCTCACCATCTTTCTTCTTGCCATCCTTGTCACCATCTGTATGAACTTTTCTGTTCACTATTGTTCTGACCCATTTGTCTGCCTTCTTTCCCAATTCTTCGGGAGAGGTCAGATCTGAGTCCACTAGATATTGGTGAAACAAATCAGACACAAAGTTATTCAGAATATGCTCTCTCAGGATCAGATTATACAGGCTTTCATAGTCAGAAACTTTACTGCCATGTAACCACCCCTCCAAGGCCTTCACTGAATGATCAACAAAGTCTACCCAGTCTTGTAAAGACTCTTTTCTGGTTTCTCTGAACTTAATCCTGTATTGTTCAGTGGTTAAGCCAAATCCATCCAAGAGTGCATTCTTTAAATCTGTAAAATTATTGGCATCACTTTCCTTCACAGTAAGGAGCCTATCCCTACCCTTTACATTGAAAGATAGCCATAGGATAGCAACCCACTGCTTTTGAGGGACCCCCTGTACAACACAGGCCCTCTCACGTGCAGCAAACCACTTGTTAATGTCATCCCCCTCCTTGTAAGGGGGAACTATCTTATGCAGATTCCTAGAATCATGCTCTTTCACAGGATTACTATCTGGAATACTGCTGCTGCCACCATGGGGTCCAAACCCCAACCTCTGTCTTTCTTTCTCTAAGTCTAAAGATTCCCTGTCTAGAGCCAGCTGTTGCTGTTTAAGCTTCAGCCTGGACTCTTCCACTCTCAATCTATTGAGTTCCCTTTCTAACAATCTGTCATCAGGGTGGGTGGGTTGGGCATGCTTAGACACAGAAGAATGATGTGAATGAACAGAGGGAGACCTGTCCCTAACAGTTGGCACCCTAACAACCTGGCCTGTAGGAATAACATCCCTACTGTGATGAGAGCTCACATTAGTACCAGCTATGCTAAAAGGTCTGCTAAGGGGCAGGTTGGGAAGATCACCTTCTAACACTCTTACCAGGGAGGGGTGCCCCTGAGTCAGAGTGTGAACCATCTCCTAACTTCTCAATGGATGTGCCAGCTAAGGCCTTATCATTCTCAATAAGCATGTTAGATAACAATTCTCTAGAGGGATTCTTTCCCACCCCTAAACCTCTATCAATGCAGAGACTCCTTAAACCCTTCCAGTTAAGGTGGTCATAAGCTGAGCTGACCAGATCAAGAGAAGGACCTACATCAGACGTGATAGAAGAAAGGTTTAGGGACAGATAAAAGAGAGAAAAAGTTTCAGGACTTTTTAAGGAAACAGAAAAAAAACTTTTTCAACTTTTTAGAAACTTTTTGGAAGTTTAGAGGTACTTTTCAGCACTTAACAGATAGTGTAAGAGAAGAAAAGGAAAACCTTTTGGTTAGGTGTACATACACTGAACTTGTTTTGTATATTATTCTCTTATGAAAAGAACACAATAACAAAGTGGTAAGTAGTTGCAAGTACTTATCCCACCGCTGCACAACCAATGTAGGAGGCTGGCCTGGCTTGTAGTGGGTACCAAGGGGTACTGACACTCTGTACCAGGTCCAGTTATCCCTTATTAGTGTAGAAGAGGTGTTTCTAGCAGCTTAGGCTGATAGAAGGTAGCTATAGCAGAGCAGCTTAGGCTGAACTAGGAGACATGCAAAGCTACTACTACACCACTGGTGTCATATGCACAATATCATAAGAAAACACAATACACAGATATACTAAAAATAAAGGTACTTTATTTTTATGACAATATGCCAAAAGTATCTCAGTGAGTACCCTCAGTATGAGGATGCCAAATATACACAAGATATATGTACACAATACCAAAAATATGCAGTAATAGCAATGGGAAGTAATGCAAGCAATGTAAAGTTACAGTAGATTGCAATAGGAGCACATAGGTACAGGGGCAACACAAACCATATACTCCAAAAGTGGAATGCGAACCATGAATGGACCCCAAACCTATGTGAGCTTGTAGAGGCTCGCTGGGAATGTAAGAAAACAGTGAGGGTTAGAAAAATAGCCCAACCCAAGACCCTGAAAAGTAGGTGTAAAGTGCACCTATATTCCCCAGAGAGCACAGAAGTCGTGATAGGGGAATTCTGCAAGGAAGACCAACACCAGCAATGCAACCAAAGTGGATTTCCGGACGAGAGTACCTGTGGAACAAGGGGACCAAGTCCAAGAGTCACACTCAAGTTGGGAGTGGGCAGATGCCCAGGAAATGCCAGCTGTGGGTGCAAAGAAGCTGCCACCGGATGGTAGAAGCTGTGGATTCTGCAAGAACGAAGAGGGCTAGAAACTTCCCCTTTGGAGGATTGATGTCCCACGTCGAGAAGAAGCTTGCAGATGTGTTTGCATGCAGAAAGACCGCAAACAAGCCTTGCTAGATGCAAGGGTCACAGTTAGGGTTTTTGGATGCTGCTGTGGCCCAGGAGGGGCCAGGATGTCGCCACTTGGATGAGGAGACAGAGGGGGGCGCCCAGCAAGTCAGGGAGCTTTCACAGAAGCAGACAGCACCCTCACAAGTACCGGAGCAGGCACTTGGAAGAGGAGTGAACCGGAGCTCACCCGAAGACACAAAATGGAGTCCCGCGACGCCAGAGGACAACTCAGGAGGTTGTGCACTGCAGGTTAGAGTGTCGGGGACCCAGGCTTGGCTGTGCACGAAGGAAATCCTGGAAGAGTGCACAGGAGCCGGAGCAGCTGCAAATCATGCGGTACCCAGCAATGCAGTCTAGCGTGGGGAGGCAAGGACTTACCTCCATCAAACTTGGACTGAAGAGTCACTGGACTGTGGGAGTCACTTGGACAGAGTTGCTGAGTTCCAGGGACCATGCTCGTTGTGCTGAGAGGGGACCCAGAGGACCGGTGATGCAGTCTTTTGTTGCCTGCGGTTGCAGGGGGAAGATTCCGTCGACCCACTGGAGATTTCTTCAGAGCTCCTGGTGCAAGAAGGAGGCAGGCTACCCCCAGAGCATGTACCACCAGGAAACAGGCGAGAAAGCGGCAGGATCAGCGATACAAGGTTGCAGTAGTCGTCTTTGCTACTTTGGTGCGGTTTTGCAGGCGTCCTGAGCAGTCAGCGGTCGATCCTTTGGCAGAAGGTGAAGAGAGAGATGCAAAGGAACTCTGATGAGCTCTTGCATTCGTTATCTAAAGAATTCCCCAAAGCAGAGACCCTTTATAGCCAGAAAAGGAGGTTTGGCTACCTAGGAAGGAGGATAGGCTAGCAACACAGGTAAGAGCCTATCAGAAGGAGTCTCTGACGTCACCTGCTGACACTGGCCACTCAGAGCAGTCCAGTGTGCCAGCAGCACCTCTGTTTCCAAGATGGCAGAGGTCTGGAGCACACTGAAGGAGCTCTGGGCATCTCCCCTGGGAGGTGCAGGGGAGTGGTCACTCCCCTTTCCTTTGTCCGGTTTCGCGCCAGAGCAGGGCTGGGGGATCCCTGAACCGGTGTAGACTGGCTTATGCAGAGATGGGCACTGTGAGAAAGTAGCCTCTTTCTAGCCTTGTTACCCCCACTTTTGGCCTGTTTGTGAGTATCTGTGCCCATCAAAGCATTTCCAGAGGCTGGGGGAGGCTACTCCTCCCCAGCCCTGACACCTATTTCCAAAGGGAGAGGGTGTAACACCCTCTCTCTGAGGAAGTCCTTAGTTCTGCCTTCCTGGGCCAAGCCTGGCTGGACCCCAGGAGGGCAGAAACCTGTCGGAGGGGTTGGCAGCAGCAGCAGCTGCAGTGAAACCCCGGGAAAGGCAGTTTGGCGGTACCTGGGTCTGTGCTAGAGACTCGGGGGATCATGGAATTGTCTCCCCAATGCCAGGATGGCATTGGGGTGGCAATTCCATGATCTTAGACATGTTACATGGCCATGTTCGGAGTTACCATTGTGAAGCTATACATAAGTAGTGACCTATGTATAGTGCAAGCGTGAAATGGTGTCCCCGCACTCACAAAGTCCGGGGAATTTGCCCTGAACGATGTGGGGGCACCTTGGCTAGTGCCAGGGTGCCCACACACTAAGTAACTTAGCACCCAACCTTTACCAGGTAAAGGTTAGACATATAGGTCACTTATAAGTTACTTAAGTGCACTGGTAAATGGCTCTGAAATAAAGTGGACGTTATTTCACTCAGGCTGCAGTGGCAGGCCTGTGTAAGAATTGTCAGAGCTCCCTATGGGTGGCAAAAGAAATCCTGCAGCCCATAGAGATCTCCTGGAACCTCAATACCCTGGGTACCTCAGTACCATATACTTGGGAATTATAAGGGTGTTCCAGTATGCCATTGTAAATTGGTGAAATTGGTCACTAGCCTGTTAGTGACAATTTGTAAAGAGAGAGCATAACCACTGAGGTTCTGGTTAGCAATGCCTCAGTGAGACAGTTAGGCATCACACAGGGAACACATAAATATAGGCCACAAACCTATGAGCACTGGGGTCCTGGCTAGCAGGGTCCCAGTGACACATAACAAACATACTGAAAACATAGGGTTTTCACTATGAGCACCGGGCCCTGGCTAGCAGGATCCCAGTGAGACAGTGAAAACACCCTGACATATACTCACAAACAGGCCAAAAGTTGGGTTAACAAGGCTAGAAAGAGGCTACTTTCTCACTCTTCCGCCCCCACTTAAAAGGTCCTGCACAGGGGGGAGCTCTCCCTCTTGGCTGTGCTTCACTGCTGGACACTGGGACTGCAGACGGGCGTCATAGAGAACTGGATGGAAGAACCTCCTGACTGCCCTTGGGGCAGGGACTCTGCCCATGAAGGATTCCAGGCCAGCGAGGCGAATGCCACGGCCAGGCAAGCTGGTCCCCTTTTTCCACAAGAGGACTAGTTGGGGGAAGGACTGGGCTAGCGGAAGGAGACCACGCTGCCCAGAAGGAAAAGAGGGAACCCAGAGGCAAGGCTGGCGCAGTGAGTCAGTGGAACTGGCTCCCTATGATCTGGGACCCTTTGAGGCCAGGAGGCCTGAGGAGAGTACTCCTGGTGGCAAGGGCTTGTCACCAGGAGTGAAACGACGCAAGAATGATGAAAATCGGCTCTTGGGGGCCCGAGATATCTCAGGAAAAAGATGGTGACCCTTGACCTTTGTAGAAGCAGCTATGAAGCACGTTGGGCTCTGCAGCTGCTCGAGGCTGTGCCCCTGGGGTCGGCCAGGGCCCAGAGGCTGCCCCAGGAGGAAGACGACCGAGGAGAGTGCCGTTGCACACCCCCTCTGGATGAGGAAAGGGCCCAGACCCCATCCCGGGGCCCCGTGAAGCCTGGCCTGATGTGAGTCGATAAGGGGGTGCCGTCGCGCACCCCCCCCTGCCGCGGTGGGTTGGGTCCCTGGACCCCATCTCAGGACCCCTGCGGCCGGAGTAAAGCCGGGGAGTGCCAACACACTCCCTGTGAAGATGTGAGGCGGGGCCCCAGACCCCATCCCGGGGCTCCATGAAAAATGAGGAGTGGGGGGGCACCATCGCCCCCTGCCAGACGGCCGCCGTCTCTGAAGGAGCCGGCGGCGAAGCAGAAGCCAGGGAGCACCGTCGTGTTTCCTGTGAAGGTTGGCCTGATGGGTCCCAGACCCCATCCTGGGGCCCCCAGCAGAAGTCAAGTCAGGGTGTGCCGTTGCGCCCCCTGTGAAGATCCCCAGGAGGGGCCCATCCCGGGCCCCAAGAAGATGATGGCATGCAGAGACAAAGAGGGGCCCCGGACCCCATGCCGGGGCCCCGAAGCTGCTTGGATGAAGGGGGGAGTGCCGTTGCACTCCCCCAAGCGGCCTGTCCGGCCGCGAGCCTCCACGCGTCTGCCCGCTGGAGCGGGCAGACAACACAGAGAAGGCCGGTTCCCGTGGCAGCACACGGAGGTGCTGGCTGTGCGGGGAGCCGGCGGGGACGGCCAGGGGTGGTCTCCATGCACCACCCTCCAATGAGGGAGACTTTACCTTGTGCGGGGGTGCCCGGGTGGGACCGGCACCCACCAGGAACCAGCATCGAGGTTGGGCAGAGAGCCACTCATTCAATATGTGGCTGCCCCAGCATGCTTTGCGGGGCTGGAGACGGGGTATGGTCCCCTAAACAAGCTTGTGGTGGTCCCAGGAAGATGGGGCCACCACCAAATTCATGCCCAGGGACAGGGGGAGCTGCAGGAGCAGCGCAGCCTCCCCCCAACGCCGTTTGTGTCCCCACCCTAGGTAGGGTGGGACAAAAGAAGGATAACCCCCCAAGGGTCCAAAGTGTGGTTGGAGCCCAAGCTTATGTGAACTTTTGTTCTAGTGTGTGTAACTGTGCCTACTAGAGGTGTAAGCTGGTATTACCCAATGTATTGAACTGTTATTTGACGGTCGTTTAAGAGTAATTTGAAAATAAATCAAAAGTAATCCTAATGGTTAAATTGCTTGAATATGGTCCTATATGTTCCCTAATGATGCTAATTTGAATAATGACAGTGACAGCCATCTCTTAGAAAGATAGATGTATTTAATTGCAAATGTAGATGTGTTAATTTCATCTTACTGTCAAATGTTCAAATGTCGCAAGGGGGACACCAGGGATTGTTTTACCATGTGGGTTGTTGAATTATATCCTACCTTGAGGAGACATGAGATATTACACAATATTTTCCCAGAGTGATTCCATCACTTTGTGTATATTTGTAGATTGTTGCATAGTATTGAGTAGTGTGTGTGAGCAATAAATGTACTTTTAGTTTATCAAAAGAAAAAGCACAGACATTATTGAGTCATGCTTGCGTGCTTGTGAATGGGGATTACTAGCCCACACCACCTCCCTGGAGTGAGCCTTGGACTGCTCTGCAACGCTACCCTATGACAGTCAAGCGCTACAATGGGGTGTTTGGTTCCCAGTGGCGGTCGTGTGCGGACTCGTTACTTGTGCAGGCCACACAACTAATGACCCACCTTCCAACATGTGACAGCTGTCAAAATACTGACAGGGAGTAAGTTCAAGAAAATGATGTGCCTTCAGTTGAGTGGGTGCATTGTGTGAATGTGGTGGGTTTGGTGGAGTGAAGGAGATACAAGGGAGTAAGGGCAGGACACAGTGGAATGAGGGTGTTGAAGGGAAAGGGGTGAGGTCTGAAATGTGCAGATTGAGTGTTTCAGAAAGATATGAGAACAAGAGTATAAATGTCTAACAAAAGGACTGCAGAAGAGAGTGGGGTGAAGAGGAGAGCTGGAGTTATTGAGACACTGCAGAGACCTTGACTGCTAAATCGTAGAATGTTTAGTTCACAGTTTGCTTAAAAAGTTGGAATTAGAATGAGAGTGTGTGGTTGGGTGTGCGTGAGTGTCTTTTTCTGTCTGTCTCACACAACAGACATGCACACGATCTTCATGATCTCCCATTCACAGAGGTGGTCCCCGCAGTTTTATCTGTGGCCCTGGTGCCCCCCAGCCCCGTAAACATCACGTCTAGAGACGTCACTGTGTGGCATCGCACAATGATAAACTCCTACCAATTTCACTTGTTTGGCACAATGCAAAAAGCCAGAACATCCAAAACTGAACTAACTTTAGATGAATCTCGTATTTTTCCCATTTGTAATCCAGCTGTTGCCTATATGTTTTCTTAATCGCCTCTGTATTTGTGTTTGCAAAACAATATAATGTCCACGTTTGCATCTTTGTTTCTCGGTTCCGTGTCAGCGCCCCTGTGTTTAAATGCTAAAAATGTTTCCCCGCAAAACAAACACAAAAACGGTCGAGTTGAAAGGAAGCCGTGCACTATTTTTAGACGCGCATTCCAACTCAATTGAACAAAACAAAAGCAACTGCACTGCTATTGATGGCACCCGAATCCTCACCCCGAAGCAGATGCAGAATGTAAGACAATTTGACCAAATGCAGAGTGTTAGACCAAATGTCTAGCTTTACTCGTGGGAAAGTTACACATTTGGTCTAAGTTTAGACTTTTGGTCTAAGTTTACGTTGGTGTACTGGGCCCAATATTTCTACCTGCTTCCAAACAAAAGTTATCCCTTATGAAACACAGGCCCTCATTATGACTTCGGCGGTTTTTCAAAAAATTGTTTCCGTCCGCTGGCCCAGCGGAAAAGTCACATCAACATTGCAGCCGGCTCATAATAGAGCCGGCAGCAATGTTGATGTGCAGCGGGTGCAGCAGCACCCGTCGTGCATTTCACTGCCCAAAATTCGGACAGTGAAATGTGCAATGGGGCTGTGCCTGGTGGCCCCTGCACTGCCCATGCCAAGTGCATGGGCAGTGCAGGGGCCCCCGAGTCCCCCTCACCGCCAGCCTTTCCATGGCGGTGTTTACCGCCATGGACATGCTGGCGGTTGGGGACTCATAATCCCCAGGGCAGCCCTGCTTGCAGCGCTGCCCTGGGGCTTATGACCACCTGGCAGAAGCCTGGCGGTCAAGTGGAGGGGCCGGCGGCATGGCCGTGGCTAATGCGCCACAGTCATAATACACTGGTGAAACACCACCAGCCTGTTGGCGGTGTTTTCCGCCGGTGTACCACTGGCCACCAGGGTCATAATAAGGCCCATAATGAGGTAAACTAATGTTATCCTGTGGGAGAGGTAGGCCTCATAGTAGTGAAAAAAGCATTTGGGAGTTTTTCCTTTCCAGGAGATGAAAAACCTTTGTCCAACTTTTTATGTACAATGCACCTGCCCTATTGGCTCTTTAGGGCCTACCTTAGGGGTGACATATTTATAAAAAGGAGGTTTTAGGCCATGCAAGGGGTTGATTTTGCCAATTTGAATTGGCAATTTAAAACTGCCTACAAGCTGCAATGGCATGCCTGGAATGTGTTTTAAGGGGCTTCTTAAATGGGCGGCACAATAACTGTTGCAGGCTTTTGTGAGGAAATGCCTCTTTCTTTATGGTCATCCCATTGTTTTTGGACTAATGTTGCTGGTTCTTCGAATCTGAGAGTGCACTGAGGTCTGCTAACCAGACACCTGTGACAGTTTTCTGACCCAAAATGTGTATGTTACCTTTGCTATACCCAATTGGCATAGGCTAACTTACTTAAAAGTCCCACGTATATGGTACCCAGGATACCAAGGGTAGGTAAGACAGATGGTCACTCCAGAGATTGCAGCACTGGTTGTGCCACCCTGTGTCACCCATATGGCAGAACTATCGAGCCCTAAAGCAGGTGCAGCATATTTCACAGGCAGTACTTCTATTTTACTTGTTATGATAGTAAAAATGCAAAACTGTTATTATTACTGTCAAACTACTAGGCCAGCCCATTGGCGAATACATGGTTACATGATGACACCTCACCTGAACATTGCAACCAAGGTATCAATCAACTTGTTACATTAACCCTGACTTGATTTTCAAGTCGAAATAATTGTAACATGTGATAGTGGCCAACATTTACATAGTCCTTCTGTGCCCTTCACAGTTGCACACCACAGCTAATGACTCACAGGAAAGGGGACAATGAAAGCCTGCACTGGAGATATGTGTTACTTCACTCCAGAAAGCCACACAGGTGTTAGCTCAAATGGCAAACTTCAAAGGATAAGCCACTTTTGAAAGGCAAAAGGTTAATATTTAGGAGAGGGGCTGCTCCACTGTGTAGGTAGAAAGGCTACCACTTGGGTCAGGGAAAGAGAAACCAGATGGCACCCAGTTATCCAGGGGTGTGTAACCCCCTTAGTAACCACACCTCTGGGTTGGGCTACGGAGCTCTGGATCTCATGTTGGAAGTAAGTGGGCAGAATATTGTATCTTGGGATCGTCATATGGCCCACTTCTAGGAAGTGACCATCAGGAGGGAGGGAACCTGTTAGCCCATTGGCTAATGACTGTGTCTACGCTAAGGGCACCATCTAAGCAACAGATATGGCATCCCTGGCACCCAAAACTCAGATCTCAACTGGACTGGAAGAAGATTCCTACTGAATCGTGGAACTGGCAAAAAGAGCCTGCACCAGTGTGAATTTCACTTGCTAAATCTGGTGGCTAGCAAATGAGAGAGACTGTGCCTGTTGTATCCTGCTTGTGAAAAATTCTTCTCCGCAGCCCAACTGAAGCAAAGAGACTCCAAAGGTCATTGGCTGACCTCCTGTTCACAGCATAGGACCACAATAGCTAAGAATCCCTTTGGGCAAAAAGGTAGCACACAATTCTTACATTGCTGCCAAAAGCCACTGTGCAGCACTAGAGACCAGCCCCTAATAATCAAAGTTGCTAGTGACTTTACTTCGCCTCCAAGAGTTGCCGGAGTCCAACTTGGTCTCCCAGAAGACAAGTTATTGCCCAGAGAAGGATTTAGCTGTGACTGTGATACCCGGTGCCTGGTAGCTCAGTGGCAACATGATTTTTACCAGGACAGAGAGGGCTTTAGGGGCACTGACCCTGTGACCAGCTTCACCTCATCCCCTTTGTGAACCGAGGATTAGTCTCAGGAAGAACCCATTGGCCGCATTGCTTCCACAGCATCCTTGAGCATCCTCAGCATTGGATTCCCTTGCATCAGGACCACTTCCATAGCAACTTAGTGCAAGGGATAAAAGTACCAGGAACTGACTGAAGGCTGCTTCACCTTTTTAGGTAACTGTTTCTGAGGGCCTTGCTGGCCCCCCTGAATTGGTGGCCCAAAGTAAACCTAACCAGCCAAAGTTTTTCCGCAAACTATTGTGTCAAATGTGGCAAATTTACCAATGCTTGTTTGCAGTTGAATTAAATGCTATTATTTACGATACCTTGTGAATATTGTATCTCTAGAACCCTCCAGTGGTTCATTTTCATTGCTTTCTCTAAACATATGTGATAATATAGTTGTTTTTATAAATTTGCATTGCTTTTCTTGAGTGTTTTGTTGAATTCTTCTTCAATTGTATGGTGCTGTTTACATGCTTTACCCTTCTGTCTCTGAGTATTGCTGCTCAGATCCACAGCTACCCTTGGTTGAGTTAAAGGGCTTACAAAACAAAACATACTTGTCCTAAACAGGTTGGTAAGTGTATGATATGATGAGGTCGCACAACCATACAGTATAATACACCTCATTTTCTCACAGCCCACTAGTAGCATTTAATTTCCAGGACCTGGGTATATGGTAATCCACTTTACTAGGGACTCATAAATAAATTAAAGATGCCAATCAGGCGTTAGCAAGTTAGCGTAAGCATTTTAGCAATGGTTAAGTGGTAAAGTGCACAGAGCCCTAAAGCATACAAAACAAAATTAGAAAAATAGGAGGGGAATAGGCAAAAAAATGTTTTGGGGAAGACCACCCTAAGAATGAGAGGTCTAAAAATAACAACAAAAGTTCAATCAGCAGAGCAGGGATATGATGTTTTAGGCTGTCAATGAAAAATAGCACACTGGGCCAGGTCAAAGGTTAAGGCCAAGTGCTATGAATCACCTGTTGGATACGGGGATGATGTTTGTCCCAGTGGAAAGCTTCTCTTCCGACTTACAAACTTTTATGGAGAAAAGGTGGTCATCTAAAGAACTAGCTGAAAATTGGATCTGAAAGTGGGGCTCAACGCTGAAGATCAGGAATCCGGTGTGGTTATCAGTGAAGGTGGAAAAGTCCTGAAACTGTGAAGTCTCAAGTCTGTGCCCAAGAAGACCTCTACATTGGTCAGATACAGTGATCAGCTTCCTCCTGGTGGAAAGTTTCCCTTCTGACTTACTAACTTTTATGGAGAAAACATAGTCATTGATGACTCATCAATGGTGCAAGCCGCAAGATGGATCTGAAGCGGGCTCCACGATCCAGGTGCGGTCATTGATGAAGGTGGAAATCCCTGAATGGGTAAAGTCTGAAGACTATGCTAAGTAAGATCTCTACATCGATTAGATGATGCTTGGCATCAGTCCTGGTAAGCCCTCTATGTTCAGACTTAAAAACGTTTCTGGAGATACCACCTCATTTAGTGGGGAAAATTCACAAGATGAGGTTGATTGACAATTCGAAGTCGTTAGCTGGGGATTCAATGCTGACTCTTGGCTCCATCGGTTATCCAGGTTGAAAGTTGTTGAAAGCTATTTTTCAGTTTGGAGAAAGGAGAGGTACATTCCAATACCAGTCCAATGTCCAGGACCTGGGGTCACCACTTGGGGTTTTGATCTCATTCTAGCAGAGGTCTGCACAGGTCCAGTTGGAACTGTTTAACTGGGAATTTGCAGGGACAGAGGGCTCTGGAAGGTTGTTGCTCAAACAAGAGGTCAGCCAACTGACACTTGGGCCCAGATTTATGAGGGCCAAGCGCCATTCCAGTGGCACATAAGTGTCATTTTTCTATGCCAATGTGGTGTTAGAAGACCAAAAACGCCTCACCATATTTACAAAGTGGCACAATGCTTGCACAATGGGCCACTTTGTAACCTCTTGCACCACATTATGCCTGCGCCATTCATAATTTATGCAAGGGGGACGTTCTGGCGCTAGGGGAGCTAAACAAAGGGCACAAAGAAAGATTTCTTAGTGTCATTTTTATCGGCATTTTTAACACCTGCTAAGAGCAGGCGTTGAAAGGGAGGCTCCCATTGAAAATGGGCCTCTAGATGCTTCGCAGGATTAGTGTCAACATTTTTTATGCTAATCCTGCAAAGCGCCGGACTAGCGTAAAATATTACCCCTAAATACCGCCATTCTGTGCCATGTTTTAAATACACATGGAGGCATTAGAGGTGCTAAGGGGTGCAAGAAAAGTGGCGCTGCACTAGGAGTCATTTCCAGGGGCCTTGACTTCAAGACAAGCAGGTCAGTCTTTCTTCAGGTTCTTCAGACAGCAATAAATAAAAGTGGCTGACTAGTCCATTAAAGGTTTTGAGGTGCCCTAGTAGAATGTCATATGCCAACACAGTAGGATTGCCTGGTAGCACCAGCACATGGGTTGGCCCATGCTCTGGAACCTTAGACTCACTGTACAGGAATCCATTCCCTCAATATATTAGGTCATCATCAGGATTTCAGGTACTCAGCCGACGGACATTTCCCACATGATCCACTGTAGGTTTACTTCAATCCCCCCACTACGTGCTGAGGCTGGGCTATATGCTACAAATGCCATGGGGACACCACCAGAAGCCATTTGTGAGCAAAACCTGAAGCAGTGAGGAGCCACCTTCAGGACAGAAGGCTACTGGAGTCCTAATTCGACACAAGGAAAATGCCAGCCCTCTAGGGAGCATATCTGTTGTCATCCAAGCTCGAGTTAGGAGGAGCCGCAGTTGGAGCTGGGGTGTTCCATGCTCGATCACAAGCATGGTACTGCACTTTGGGAGAAATTGGTGCAGCTAAGGAGGACACGATTGCTTAGGCCACGAGGTCTCTCACCGCTTGGGAAGTGCTTGCTTATTGGTGTGCTCAGCACTTTTACTAGCGGTTGAGGGTCGCAGGGTCTGGCCCTGCATCTGTGGCTTACGCTTGACCTACACTTTGACCACCTATGTGAGGGGCCATGTTTCAGGCACCTTTGCCCAAATAAATTAAGATTAGGTATCATTACAGCAACAAACTCTATGGCCCTTTAGTAGAGCAGTAGGCAGCTGGCCAAGTCTGGATTTTGGTCAAGAAGAGATACAGCAGCCCCTTAGAAGAAACCCCAAGACCAGCCCTGACTCCCCCTTGATTCTTAAAAAGGGCAAAAAGCAGCTTACTCGCCCCTCAGTCGCATTTAAGTGTAAATTATCTGGCAAACCATCTGGGATGACAGTGGTAACGGCAACATTAACTTTAGGGTCAGCAATCCAAGCATTTGTGGATCCCTGAGGACCCCTGGCCAGAAATGAGGAGCACTCTAACTGGGAGAAATAATCAAGAAGCTGTGTCACTGGTAAATGGACAGGTAATCTATCCCCCTTCTAATGAACCCCCCAGATATTTGCTTCATTGGCCTGCGCCATCCCCGGGGAGGGTGCCTATGGTTCAGAAGGTGGTCTGAAATGGAGGTGCGATTGCTTCTATTTCTTAAAATTTCTAGCGTGAATATCCCTTATATGCCAAGTCATCTCTGGGAAATGCTGACATGACACTAGAGGGGGTCGGTAGGCTGCATCAAGGTTAAGTATCTCAGTTGACAGTGGTCTCGGCATCAAAGGAGGGACCCCAGGAACTATCTAACCAGGCAGTGAGTCAGGACAATCTTGATGGAATTACGTGAGCTCAAGGACATGCAGCGAAAGCAGACTGCCATGATCAACCAAAGGTTAGACATAATTGAGGAAGCAATCAGGTAGACTTAATCGCATTTCAAGGAATTGGAACAAAGACTATCAGATTTGGAGGATCACTCTATGGTTTGGGACTCTGAGCTGATTTGACATGTATGCGCACCGGACCCTTTCCCAACAGTATCCAAATGGATAGTACTCTCACAGCATTATCGTTTATTTTGCTGATTTTAGGATTAAAGAAGCAATACAACAGAAATATTTCTCTATCGCAGGGAATGAATGGGTGCCGGGGTTTTCTGATATGTCAGTAGCTTCGGCCCAAAGAAGATGAGATTTGGCTGACATGATTTAGCACATTAAAGCAGCAGAGGCACAGGCTTCTATTATTCAACAATCACAGTTAAAAGTTTGTTTAAGGGCCAACTCCATTTATGTACAACTTTGCATGATGCTCAAAGTCCTTTGGATAAGATTAAGGCCCTCATTACAACCCTGGCGGTAAATGGCGCTTATCGCGCAACATACTGTGACCGCGGCCGTAATACGCCATGGGTATTATGACCCACACAGAGAATACCACCACAATACAGACACCCACACAAGTCCGCCAGCCCAAAGGTCAGTGATAAACTGGCAATAACAAAAGCCACACTGTCACATCAACAGGAATACACCCACAGTATCACGACCCATGAATCAACGCGTCGGTCTTTCAACCATGGTAAACCATTGGCGGTACACAGCGCTGCACTTAAAATACACACACACTTACAAAACTACACCACATTGGACTATTCACAATACACACACCTGACACACATACTCACACCACACCCACACATCCACACCATTATAAAACACACACCCACATTACCCACAACCCCTTACAACAGAAAAAGAGACCAAGCACAGAGAGACAAGCAAACTGCACACACTCAATCAGAGGCACTGAACACCATCACACATACACCATCCACGTACATCACAGTATACACCCCAGCACATCACCCCACACATCACCTCACACATATCACTCACACCACATCCATGGCACCCCAAAGACACCCCAGGTTTTCTGAAGAGGAGCTATGGGGTCATGGTAGAGGAAATCATCCGGGTGGAGCCACAGCTATTCGGATCTCAGGTGATGCAGACGTCCATTGCAAGGAAGATGGAGCTATGGCGGAGAATCAGCGATAGGGTCAACGCTGTGGGACAGTACCCAAAAACCAGGGATGACATCAGGAAGAGGTGGAACAACCTACGGGGGAAGGTGCGTTCCGTGGTTTCAAGACACCAGATTGCTGTACAGAGGACTGGCGGTGGACCCCCCCTCACACCTCCCCCAAAACTAACAACATGGGAAGAGCAAGTCTTGGCAATAATGGATCCCGAGGGCCTCGCAGGAGTAGCAGGAGGACTGGACTCTGGTAAGTCAAAGCTTTAATATTATATCCCCCACCCTACCTGCATGCCATCACATACCCCGCCCTTACCCTCACTCCCATCACTCCACCACCTCACATATATCCCACAATCTCAACCCACCCATCCCAATACCAAGCCCAGCATGCAACACCAATGCATGGACACCCATCACAGCCCTGCATGGACACCCATCACCAAAGCATGCCCAGTAGAGAGACTCACCCAGCCCACTAAATGAGCACTCACACAAGGCCAAGGCGACAGGGAAAGCACAATTATACAGGGAAACACACCCATTGCACAAGATGGCACACACAAATACAATAACAATGCATTTGCATCCCAACAGGACCCCTACCCAACGTCACCGGAGAGGAGGTGCCAGCCACATCCAGTCCCCCTGCAGACGAGACCCACAGTGATGACAGCAGCTCTGCACGCCTGGATCAAAATGACCAATCTGGCCCATCCGGGACCTCTGGACAGTCAGTTCCCCTGCCACAGTCCCAACCCACCACAGAACCTCCCCCCTCAGGAAACACCACCACAGCACCCACCCAGCAGGCCCATTCCACTGTCCCCAGGACACGTCAATCAGCAGTCTGTCCACCTACAGGGACACCAGGCAACCCCACAAACCCAGTACAATCAGGGACCTGGGGTCAGTGGGCACACAGTTCAGGGGACAGAGGCACAGGACAACACGGAAGCTGGGAGGACTGCTGTGCAACAGGGGGAGGACAGGCCCAGGGAACCGACCCTCCACGAGGCACTCTCCAACATCATGGGAGCATACCACCATTGCCAGGAGACCATGGGCACGGTACTGGCCAAGTTACAGGAGACCCAGCAGCTGCAGGAGGGACAATACCTAGGGATCAGGGAGGACCTAACATTAATCTACAACATCTTGGTTACCATAGCAGGGGTGCTGGCTGACATGGTCAAGACCTTGAGGGAGGCAGTGGCACAACAAAGGGCACCTGACACTAGCCAAACTGAGGAACAGCCTTCCACTTTCGCCGGTGCTAGTGGACAGGAGGCACCACCACAGGACCAACAGGCCACCAGACCAGGAGAACCACCCCGCAAACAGTCCCTGCGATCCAGGTAGAAGACAGAGAATATTGCCAAGACCCCCGCCAGGAAATAAGACCCTCCTGATTGTCACCCTTCTGTCCCACTATGTCACCCTGTCCACCTTGAACTGCCATTACTCCCCTTCCTATGCCCCATTGGACAATGCACCTGTGATACCAAGAGACTGAACTCTACCATGGACCATCCTCCACCATCACCCCAGCCCCTTGCCCGTACCCGCGCACCCCCATATTGGAGTCAGTGTAATGATTGGAAAGATCTATTCCTACAACATTCTCAAAGCATTGTAACGTCTATGTTAATTGAATTTTACCAATGTATGACAGTTGGTGGGCAGCAGTACACATAGCAGGAGCCAGAATGGGGTACACAGATCTGAAAAAAGGGAATCCAAAGGGAACAGTCAGTGGCCATAGACAGAGGGTGAGAGCCTGCCATGTACATGTCCAAAAGTATACTGAAATATGAAGTTGAATTACAGTCTCTTACCTATGTGTCACTGGAAGTACTGCTGGATAATGTTTGTTCTGTTGTCCACATCTTCTTTATCTGCCTCCTCCTCCTCACTGTCCACAGGCTCCACCGCTGCCACAAGACCATCACCAGGCTCATCCCCCAGCAGAAAAGGCACCTGGCGTCTCAAGGCCAAGTTGTACAACATACACCATGCCACGATGATCTGGCACACCTTCTTAAGTGAGTAGTACAGGGATCCACCAGTCAGATGGAGGCACCAGAACCTGGCCTTCAGGAGGCCGAAGGTCCGCTCGATCACCCTCCTAGTTCGCCCATGTGCCTCATTGTAGCGTTCCTCTGCCCTTGTCCTGGGATTCCTCACAGGGGTCAGTAGCCATGAGAGGTTGGGGTAACCAGAGTCACCTGCAAATATCAAGGGACAACTGTTAGACACACACTGACCCTTAGGGACAACCCCATACCCAGACACCTTCCTATAGTGGGTGGTGTCCTTGGGCTCACCTATTAGCCACACCCTGTGCCTCTGGAGTTGGCCCATCACATAAGGGAAACTGCTATTCCTCAGGATATAAGCATCATGCACTGAGCCAGGATATTTGGCATTCACATGGGATATGTACTGGTCCGCCAAACACACCATTTGCACATTCATCAAATGATTGCTTTTTCTATTCCTGTACACCTGTTCCTATCTGCGGGGGGAACAAATGCCACATGTGTACCATCAATGGCACCAATGATGTTGGGGATATGTCCCAGGGCATAGAAGTCAGCTTTCACTGTGGCTAAATCCTTCACCTCGGGGAAGACGATGTAGCTGTGGATGTGTTTCAGCAGGGCAGACAACACTCTAGTCAACACGTTGGAGAACATTGCCTGAGACATCCCTGATGCCATGGACAATGTTGTTTGAAAGGAGCCACTTGCCAGGAAATGGAGCACTGACAGGACCTGCACTAGAGGGGGGATTCCGGTGGGCTGGCGGATAGCTGGCATCAGGTCTGGCTCCAATTGGGCATACAGTTGTGGCACAATTAATTGTGTGTGTGATGATAATGTGTCTGTCCTCCACTGTCGCAAGGTCCACCAGGGGTCTGTACACTGAAGGATGCCGCCATCTCATCATCTGCCTCAGCGGTTGTAGCCTATGGAGGAGAACGGTGAGCAGAAAGTCATTTTTCAACATAGATAGCACAACTGTGTTTGAATTAATGTCTCAGAAGGAGTGTTTGAAATCGAGAGTCAGTATATGTGCCAATATGTGCTGTGACGCCGTTAGATGCCATGCCATGTGGCCCTCTGAAATGGCGGCTGCCTGACCTGTGAGGATGGACAAGGGGAAATGAGGTAACTGCGCTGGCAGCGCTGGCAACTCTGCATTGGTTATCATTGGGCCCTGTGGGTCCCAGGAGCCAATGGCCATGTACGCCGGCGGTGACGGTACGCACTGCCATGGACGTCACCGCCATTTTCTACCTATTCACTCACTTGCTACCTGACCATCAACAGGAGAGGACCTACACTGCAAGTGCTGCTGTCATCTGAGTCTGGAAGCCACAATGGCTAGAGTGTTTGGGGAAAGGGCCCCTGCCTTCACTGCAGATGAGTTGGAGAAATTGGTGGATGGGGTCCTCCCCCTGTACACGCTACTCTACAGTCCTTCAGACAAACAGGTGAGGACACTGTGAGCATGATGTGTGGGCAATGCCTGTTTGGAGTGGTGTGGATGTAAGCCACATGTTGGGGAGTGCTAAGGCGTCCTGGCCTGAATGCTGCATGAGAGGTAGTCACTGTATGTGCATCAGGGCATGGGTGGGAACTGGTGGGCAAAGAGTAGGACAGTCCGGACGGGTGAGTAATTACAATTTCCGCCATCTTGTCCCTCTAGGTCAGCGCCCACCAGAAGAAGGGTATTTTAAGTGCCATCGCCAAGCAGTTGCGGACCCTGGGGTTCTATCACAGACGGAGCACCCACTGCTGCAAGAGATGGGAGGACCTGTGCCGCTGGGCCAAGAAGACGATGGAGGCCCAGCTGGAGCTGGCCTCCCAACGTGGAAGGGGTGCCTGTCACACCATGACCCCCTGATGTTCCGCATCCTGGCGGTGGCCTATCTGGAGTTGGATGGGCGCTTGAGGGCATCACAGCAGCCACAAGGGGATGCGTACAGTTTCAGTAAGCTGACTTTGCGCGCTTTAGGAACTAGCTGGGTGGGAGATGTGGGCTGTGGGTACCCCTAGGCCAGGGCAATCATGACAGGGTAGGTCCCTTGTTTGCAGGATCTGAAGCACCCCTACCCTTATGGTACAAGTGGCCAACTACTACTGGGCAGGGTCCTGTGGGTGTCATGTGTGCAGATGCTGGCCTTAGGCATTGTACCCCATGGGCTTGTGACTACCTTAGTAAGTGGTTGGGCATGGCCTAGTGCATTGGGAAGCTCAGTGTGTGTTGTGTACGCCAACGATAGTGGTGTTGCTGGCATTGACCATGTGTATCCTCTGTCTATCTCTCCCCTTCTTGTTTTGTCACCCTGTCCTTGTGTGCATTAGCATCATCTGGGGGAGGAGCAGAGGCCCCGGAGATGGAGGGAGCTGCATCCCACATGGTCCATGAGGGCAAATCCACTGATGGTGAAGGCACCAGTGGGACGGAGGGCGAGGGGAGCTCCACGACGGGGACAGGAGGGGAGACCAGTGACAGCGACTCCTCCTCCGATGGAAGCTCACTGGCGGTGGAGGACACCTCTGTGCCCATCCAACGACAGGTACAGCCACCCCCAGGGTGTTTCCCGTGCCTGCTCATCCAGGAGGGTGGGCATCTCCTTCACACCAGGCACCTCAGGCCCTGCCCCAGTCAGCCCTGCTGCCCTCAGTGAGGAGGCTATTGACCTCCTGAGATCCCTCACTGTTGGGCAGTCAAACTTTCTGAATGCCATCCAGTGTGTCGAGAGGCATTTGCAACAAACAAATGCATACCTGGAGGGCATTCATTCTGGCATGGCGGCCCAACAGAGAGCATTTCAGGCTCTGGCCTCAGCCCTGATGGCAGTCATTGCCCCTGTGTCCAGCCTCCCCCCTCCAACTTCCACAACCCAGCCCCAATCCCCTCTACCTCACCCTATCCCAAGCACACCTTCAGACGAGCATGCATACACATCAACACACAAAAGTGGCTCAGGAAAACACAAGCACCACACTTCATCTCACACAAGCACCATACCCATGCACACATACCAACATCCACTTCCTCCACTGTGTCCCCCTCCTCCTCTTCGTCCACCTCCCTCCCAGTAGCGTCTCACACACACCTGCATGCACTACATCATCAGCCAATCAATCAATCAAAAAATTTATTAAGCGCACTACTCACCCTTTAGGGTCTCAAGGCGCTGTGGGGGGGGGGGCGGTTGCCGAATACTGCTCAAGAAGCCATGTCTTGAGGTGATTTCTAAAGGTTAGGAGGTCATGGGTCTTGCGTAGGTTGGTAGGGAGGGAGTTCCAGGTCTTGGAGGCAAGATGGGAGAAGAATCTGCCGCCGGAGGTGGTGCGTTGGATGCGGGGGACTGTGGCAAGGGCGAGGACGAGTAGGTGCATGGAAGTTTACTCGTTCGTTGAGGTAGGCTGGTCCAGTGTTGTGGAGGGATTTGTGAGCGTGGATAAGGACTTTGAAGATGATCCTTTTGCTGATGGGCAGCCAGTGAAGGGATCTGAGGTGGGGGAGGTTGAGGATGAGACGTGCAGCTGCGTTCTGGATTCGCTGGAGTTTTTGCAGAAGTTTGGCTGTGGTACCGGCGTAGAAGGTGTTGCTGTAGTCCAGTCTGCTGCTGATGAGTATATGGATGACTGTTTTTCTGGTTTCTAAGGGAATCCATTTGAAGGTCTTTCGTAGCATGCAAAGGGTGTTGAAACAGGAGGACGAGATGCTGTTGATTTGCTGGGCCCTGGTGAGAGATGAGTCTAAGATGATGCTGAGGTTGCGTGCGTGGGTGGAGGGTGTTGGGGGAGGTCCTAGGGCGGTGGGCCACCAGGAGTAATCCCATACTGTCTTGTGGGGGCCAAAGCTGATGATTTCTGTTTTGTTGGAGTTGAGTTTGAGGTGGCATGCTGTCATCCATTTGGCGATGTCGAGGAGTCCGGCGTGGAGGCTTGTCTTGGCGGTGGAAGGGTTCCTGGTTAGGGAGATGATGAGCTGGGTGTCGTCAGCGTACGAGATGATGGGGATTCCGTGGGAATGGAGGATGTTGGCGAACAGGAACATGTAAATGTTGAGGAGGGTAGGGCTGGGGGAGGACCCTTGGGGGACCCCGCAAATGATCTTGGTTGCTGGGGACTGGAAGGGAGGGAGGTGAACACTTTAGGTTCTTTCGGCGAGGAAGGAGGTGAGACAGTCTAGGGCCCTGTGTCGGATTCCTGCATCAAAAAGGCATGCGCAGAGGATTTGGTGGCATACAGTGTCAAAAGCTGCTGAGTGGTCCAGTAGGATGAGGGATGCACTGCCTCCATCACCAGCATGCCGATCACAACACACCCCTCACAAGCAATCACCACCCCCACAACCAAGCACACATCCCCTGTGTCCTCTCCCAGTGTGTCTGTGAGCCCTCCTCCCAAAGTACACAAACGCAGGCACACACTCACTCAACAGCCATCCACTTCACAACAGCCACCAGCCCATGCACCTTCACTCAAACTCAGCAGATGCACACCTCCTACAACCACTACCTCTTCCTCCACACCCCCTCCATCTTCCCGTCCCAGTGTGTCTAAAAAATCTTTCCTGGCTAACATTGACCTCTTCCCTACGCCCCTCCTGTCCTTCCCAGAGGGCCAGGATCTCTAGATCCCAGGCCAGCACACTCAGCCACCAACTCAGTGTCCGCTGTGGTCCCTGCAAGTCTGAGAGGATTGAAGGGGGTACCCATCATGGCTGGCAGTGTGCCACATACAGTTGCTAAAGATCACCCAATTCTGCCACCTGCCAAGGTTAAGAAAGGGCCATCATCCAACACGGACAGGACGATAAAGCCACCCAGCAAGGCCTCATTCAAGACAAAATAGGACAGTGCCAAGGTCCCAGCAGCGTCTGGCAAGATGGGGAAGGGACACAAAGGCAAGGGCAAGTCACTTCAGGGCTCGGAGCCTCCAGGTGAGAGACTGGTGACCACCATTAGTCCTGACAGGCCAGCAACCTGTACCACGGTAAGCACCGCCGCAATGACCGCCACCTGCTCCACCATCTGCACCACCCCCTGCGCCGCTGCTGCCACAACGACAGTCACCAGCATCATCCCCAGTGGGCAGCTGTCTGAGGCTGCTGGAGACGGCCTGGTGTCTCCCTCCACTACTTCAAGCACCTGCACCACGGGCAGCACCGGCAGCATCTCCGCCGCAGACACCGCCGCAAGTACCGCCACCTGCACAGCCATCTGCACCGCCACATGCACAGCCGGTGCCACTACATCGGATATCATCAGCATCCCCAGTGGGCAGCCGTGCTAGGCTGCAGGAGACGTCCTGGACCCTGCACTCATCACTTGGGGCACCACCACCAGCACTGGCACAACCAGCAGTTTGCAGCCTAAGTCGCCGCAAGATGGACTGTGGCTCGGCCTCCATGGAGTATCATGCTACCTGTTCCCTGCACATCTCGTGCCTCACACACCCAGGTGAGGGAATGTGAACTGCCACGCACCAGATGCTGCATCACTGGGCACTAGGCCGCCTCCAGAACCAGTGGGGAAATGCATCCACTATCACTAACCTTGGCAGGATGAAGCTCATTGGGCACAAAGCCCCCTCCAGAACCAGTGGAAAAATGCATCCACTCCCCCTATCCTTCGCAGGATGAAGCAGACTGGGCACAAGGTCCCCTCCAGAACCAGTGGAGAAATGCATCCACATCACTATCCTTGGTGGCTCAGGGAGTACAGCTGTGTTAGCTGACGATTCCCTTGGCACAGGTGCCACCCCAGGAGAGGTTTCTCCTACCACAGGAATGGTATCCTGTATGGCAAGGTGGCTAGGGGATACTTTGATGCCTTTTTTACCTGTTGTAGGAGGGGGATCCTGAGATTCCAGGCCTTTTTCTCTCCTTTTCTTTTTCATTTCAGTAGAAATGAGAGGAAGCAATTCCTCAGGGATACCCAGCAAGGCTGCATGGGTATAAAACTCTACCTCAGCCCAACCTGAGGTTTCTAGGTCATTACCTAAGAGACAGTCTACAGGTAAGCTAGGTGACACTACCACCTGCTTAGGGCCAGTAACTCCACCCCAACTAAGCTGAACTATAGCCAAGGGAAGAAACTTAGTGGAGTTATGGACATCAATAATCTTGTACTGTTGTCCAATAATGTGTTGTTCAGGAGGCACTAGGTTTTCAGTCACCAAAGGGATACTGGCACCTGTGTCCCTGTAGGCCTGGGCCTCAACACCATTTATTGAAACTGTCTGCCTGTACTTATCCACTGTAAGGGGACACGCAGCCAGTGTGGCAAGGCCAATGCCACTAGGTGTGACAGAAACTGTCTTGGGACTGACTACCCCAGTTTCTATGAAGGACCCAAAAGTGAACCCAACTACACCCTTTGTTTGACTGTCGCCAGCAGTCCCACCACCATTACCACTACTACTTCACTTTCACTGACAGTAAGGAACCTATCCCTACCCTTTTCAGTGAAAGATAGCCACAAAATAGCAGCCCACTGCCTTTGAGGGACCAACTGTACCATACAGGCCCTCTCAAGTGCAGCAAACCACTTGTTGATGTCATCCCCCTCCTTGTAAGGGGGAACTATCTTGTGCAGATTCCTGGAATCATGCTCTCTAACAGAATTACTATCAGGAATACTGCTGTTGCCACCATTGGGTCCTAACCCCAACCTTTGTCTTTCTTTCTCACTGTCTAGGGATTCCCTATCTAAGGCCAGCTGTTGCTGTTTAAGCTTCAGTCTGGTCTCTTCAACCCTCAACTTTTTGAGTTCCCTTTCTAACAAGTTATCCTCAGAGTGGGTTGGTTGGGAATGCTCTGACACAGAAGACAAGTTTGAAACAACAGGGGGACCTGTCCCTAATTGTCTGGACCCTTGCAACTTGGCCTCTAGGAATAAAGGGTGCCCTACTGTGATGGGAACCTGTGTTACTACCAACTTTACTGGGTGTCCTGCTAGGGGGCAGGCCCTGATCAGAACCCTCCCCACCTTCCTCTGGGTGTTCTCCTGAGTCAGAATGGGAACCCTATATTAACCTCTCATCTGATGTACCAGCCTGGTTTTCATCATTTACCATGAGCATGTTAAATAGAAACTCTTTTGTAGGGTTCTTTCCTATAACTAAACCTCTATCTAATCAGAGACTCCTTAAGCTCTTGTAGTTCAGAATTTCATAAGTAGCATTGACAGTTTTGGGAGCAGAATCTACCACAGACATGATACCAAAAGGTTTAGAGATACTGAGAAAGTGAGAAAGAGTTTCAGAACTTTTTAAAGAACAGAGAAAAACACTTTTTCAAACGTTTAGAAAACTTTTAGAAGTTTTAGAGTACTTTTCAGAACTTTGTAAATAGCTTTAAGGATAGAAAAGCAAACTTTTTGGTTATGTGTACATACACTGAACTGTTTGGTATATTTTTCTCTTATGAAAAGTACACAATGACAAAGTGGTAAGTAGTTACAAGTACTTATCCCACCGCTGCACAACCAATGTAGGAGGCTGGCCTGGCTTATAGTGAGCACCAAGTGTACTCACACTCTGTGCCAGGTCCAGTTATCCCTTATAAGTGTAGAAGAGGTGTTTCTAGCAGCTGAGGCTGATAGAAGGTAGCTATGGCAAAGCTGCTTAGGCTGAACTAGGAGACTTGT
Source organism: Pleurodeles waltl (assembly GCF_031143425.1). NCBI lineage: Eukaryota > Metazoa > Chordata > Amphibia > Caudata > Salamandridae > Pleurodeles > Pleurodeles waltl. The sequence continues at coordinate 24,695,572 of NC_090444.1, forward strand.
AAAGCTCCTACTATACCACTGGTGTCATATGCACAATATCATAAGAAAACACAATATACAGAGTTACTAAAAATAAAGGTACTTTATTTTTATGACAATATGCCACAAGTATCTCAGTGAGTACCCTCAGTAAGAAGGTAAGTACTATGCACAAGATATATATACACAAACCAAAATTAGGTAAGTAATAGCAAGAAAAGTAATGCAAACAGTGTAGAATTACAATAGGTTGCAACAGGAACACATAGGTATAGGGGCAACACAAACCATATACTCCAAAAGTGGAATGCGAACCACGAATGGACCCCAGACCTATGTGAGTGTGTAGAGGGTCGCTGTGACTGTAAGAAAACAGTGAGGGTTAGAAAAATAGCCCACCCGAAGACCCTGAAAAGTAGGTGTAAAGTGCACCTACTACCCCCAGAGAGCACAGAAGTCGTGATAGGGGGATTCTGCAGGAAGAACAAACACCAGCAATGCAACAACAGTGGATTTCCAGACCTGAGTACCTGAAAGACAAGGGGACCAAGTCCAATAGTCGCGACAGTTTTGAGAGTGGGCAGGAGCCCAGGAAATGCCAGTTGAATATGCAAGGAAGCTGCCACTGGTTGGAAGAAGCTTAGAGTTCTGCAAGAAAGAAGAGGACTAGGAACTTCTCCTTTGGATGATGGATGTCCCACGTCGGGGTGAAGCTTGCAGAGGTGTTTCTGTGCAGAAGGCTTGCCAACAAGCCTTGCTAGCTGCAAGGGACGCGTTAGAGATTTTTGGATGCTGCTGTAGCCCAGGAGGGACCAGGATGTTGCCACTTGGAGGAGGGGACAGAGGGGGTGTCCAGCAACTCAGGGAGCCCTCACAGAAGCAGACAGCACCCGCAAAAGTACCTGAACAGGCACTTGGCAGGAGAGTGAACTGGAGCCCACCCGAAGTCACAAAAGGGAGTCCCACGATGCCGGAGGACAACTCAGAAGGTTGTGCACTGCAGGAAGGAGTGCCGGGGACCCAGGCTTGACTGTGCACAAAGGAAAGCCTTGAAGAGCGCACAGGAGCCGGAGCAGATGCAAATCATGCAATACCCAGCAATGCAGTGTAGCGTGGAGAGGCAAGGACTTACCTCCACCAAACTTGGACTGAAGAGTCACTGGACTGTGGGAGTCACTTGGACAGAGTTGCTGTGTGCCAGGGACCACGCTCATCAGGATGAGAGGGGACCCAGAGGACCAGTGATGCAGTCTTTTGGTGCCTGCGTTAGCAGGGGGAAGATTTCGTCGACCCACTGGAGATTTCTTCAGAGCTTCTGGTGCAGGTTGAAGGCAGGCTACCCCCAGAGCATGCACCACCTGGAAACAGTCGAGAAAGCCGGCAGGATGAAGCGCTACAATGTTGCTGGTAGTCGTCTTGCTACTTTGTTGCGGTTTTGCAGGCGTCTTGGAGCAGTCAGCGGTTGATCCTTTGGTAGAAGGTGAAGAGGGAGATGCAGAGGAACTCTGATGAGCTCTTGCATTCGTTATCTGAAGAATTCCCCAAAGCAGAGACCCTAAATAGGCAGAAAAGGAGGTTTGGCTACCAAGTTAGGAGGATTGGCTACCAAGAGAGATAAGAGCCTATCAGAAGCAGCCTCTTACCTCACCTGCTGGCACTGGCCACTCAGAGCAGTCCAGTGTGCTAGCAACACCCCTGAATCCAAGATGGCAGAGGTCTGGGGCACACTGGAGGAGCTCTGGGCACCTCCCCGTGGAGGTGCAGGTCAGGGGAGTGGTCACTCCCCTTTCTTTTGTCCAGTTTCACACCAGATCAGCGCTGGGGGATCCCTGAACTGGTGTAGACTGGCTTATGCAGAGATGGGCAGCATCTGTGCCTATCAAAGCATTTCCAGAGGCTGGGGAGGCTACTCCTCCCCAGCCCTTCTCACCTTTTCCAAAGGGAGAGGGTGTAACAACCTCTCTCTGAGGAAGTTCTTTGTTATGCCTTCCTGGGCCAGGGCTGCCTTGTCCCCAGGGGGGTAGAAACCTGTCTGAGGGGTTAGCAGCAGCAGCAGCTCCAGTGAAACCCCGGAAAGGCAGTTTGGCAGTACCCAGGTTCTGTGCTAGAGACCCGGGGGATCATGGAATTGTCTCTCCAATACCAGAATGGTATTTGGGTGACAGTTCCATGATCTTAGACATGTTACATGGCCATGTTCGGAGTTACCATTGTGATGCTAGACATAGGTAGTGACCTATGTGTAGTGCATGCGTGTAATGGTGTCCCCGCACTCACAAAGTCCGGGGAATTTGCATTGAACAATGTGGGGGCACCTTGGCTAGTGCCAGGGTGCCCACACACTAAGTAACTTGGCACCCAACCTTCACCAGGTGAAGGTTAGACATATAAGTGACTTATAGGTTACTTATGTGCAGTGTAAAATGGCTGTGAAATAATGTGGCATTATTTCACTCAGGCTGCAGTGGCAGGCCTGTGTAAGAATTGTCAGAGCTCCCTATGGGTGGCAAAAGAAATGCTGCAGCCCATAGTGATCTCCTGGAACCCCAATACCCTGGGTACCTCAGTACCATATACAAGGGAATTATATGGGTGTGCCAGTATGCCAATGTGAATTGGTAAATTTAGTCACTCGCCTGTTAGTGACAAATGTGGAGAGCAGAGAGAGCATAACCACTGAGGTTCTGGTTATCAGAGCCTCAGTGAGACAGTTAGTCATCACACAGGAAACACATACAGGGCACATACTTATGAGCCCTGGGGTCAAAAGTGGGGGTAACAAGGCTAGAAAGAGGCTACATTCTCACACTGTGGCTTTGCACTCCCCAGGACATCGCTGTGGGCATGCAGCCCCCTCCAGGAGCAGTGGTGTATTACCATCTTCCGTCTGAGGTGCCCCCTCTTCCCCTTGCCCCTGAGGTGCCTGTGTGTTTTTGTCCTGATGCCCCTGCAGTGTTCTCTCCGTTTTGAGGCAGGAGTCAAGTGTGGGCTTCACCCCTGATTTTTTTGCCCAGTGGGCCATGGACATTTGCAAAGGACAGTGTACGGCCTTCTGCACATATTGTAAATATTTGTATATACTGGTTTTTCACATTGTTTACTTTCTCTGACTATTTATCATATATGAAAGATTTGACTCAATTCCTTTTGTCCTTGCATTCTTCCAGAGGGTTACAGGGGATAACTTTACTGATGTTGCATGTTTTTGTGTGTATGGTGTTGTCGGTGAGGATGTGGGGTGGGGGTGTTGTGTGTTGCGTGTGTGTCACTCTCTTTTTTCCTCCCCCCCTCCCCTGTGTGCTAGGTGCAGTACTCGCCATCATCGTCTCTCCCGCCTTCTTTCAAATCCCTGGTGTATTAGTAGATACACCAGCATGGGGAGGACCTGCAACTCGGGCTCCATGGCGTCCTGGTTCTTCGTTGAGTGTCGAAAGGTGAGTGGGTCCCCTTCAGTGTACTGTTTCCGCTGTGCTTTTGATGTCGTTGGTACCGCCATGGAAAAGCAGGCGGATTGGTGCCTTGTAATACAGTGGGCGGTACATTGTCTTCCGCCAGCCTGTTTACGGTCTTACCGCCGCTTTATCTCTGACCGCCAGGGTAGTAATGAGGGCCTAAGTCTGGTTGATGCTTGGACCAAAGTATGTTAGCATATTGGGTTTTGTCATTGTCAGAAGACCCCCTGGACATTATCCAGCATGTATCTATCCAATAATATATAATTTAGGAAGGGGCGCCGGGAAATTAGTTGGCGGCCATGGCCGCGGTTATGTAAGGCTGCAGCATGTGTAGGCTATGTTCTGGGGCATGGGTTAGGGGAAGGATAGGGGATGTTTGTTCTCCTTCCAAACAGGCCATGTGCTTTTCCAGGGCACCCAAGTCGTAGTTAGGGATAGTAGGAGGTAGAGTGGGCTATTCCCTCTCTGGGTCGGGATGGGCACTTTATTTGGGCTGGGTTTGGTGGTGAGGGGTGAGTATGGGGTGTGGTAGATGGGGTAAAATAAAACATGAGCATATTCAGCAGTTGTGCTATATATGTTTGTAAGTAATTTTGTATAGAGCTGATCCTTTGAAAAAACAATTAAGGGAACTTTGCTATAGGGGCTTTACCTCTATTATTGGCATTTTAAATAGGTGAAAATATTGTTCTGTAATGAATTGGTTTGCCACTTGCAATCTTCAAATAATTTTCTCCAGGATACCCATTTGAAAGAGAACTCACCGAAAATGTTTATACAAGAGCCCTATGCCTATTCTTCCGCCTTTTTTTCATGGGTTAGTGGTGTGACGGTAAGCAATTTTTTTGTCCAGACAATTAGATTGGAAAATAAGTGAAGTCTTTAGAGATAAGGAAGGACAATGGATCCTCTTGAAGGTTCAGGTCCAGGGAGTTTCTCTTACCTTCCTCAATCACTATGGCCCAGTCCAGGATAATGACGCTCCCCTAAAGGAATTTTTTTCACCAGAGGTGGGTGTGACAGGCCCATTAATGTGTGGGGGGCCGAATTCAATTTCATACAAGTTCTTAAGCTGGATACAGCAAATAAATTGAAAAAACAGTTGAAACCCACAACAGCTAAAGTGATTGCAGCAATAAAAAAAATTCAATTTAATAGATCCATGGAAATATGACCATAGTGGGCCAACACAATTTACATGCCTTTCAAGCCAGTATGATACAGTTTCCCAGCGGGACTATTTTTAATTTCCAAATCAGTTAAACGGAAAGGGACCGGGACCTGGGTAATGTATTTTTAGACTACTCGGTCATTGGGGTTAGTGTGGCAATTGACGACATCCGAATTTCAAGGGCACGTTGGAGGTTTGATAAGGCGCTCCATGTCAATCAGGGAAGGGTGAGTAGCAGACACACATTCATTCAGGAGTTCTTTGAGATTAATCAGGGCACGCCTTCTCCATTCTCAGTATGGGAATCATTTAAAGCTGCATTCCGATAGCAGGTTATTGCTTATAATCAGCTCAGATATGAGTTAGGGAAACACAGGTCAAGGAATTGCAAGACGCCCCCTGGATCACGTACATGAGGCTCCAATTAAGGAGGTAGATAGGTGTAGCATTGACCGTAAGCTTAAGTTTGATCAGGCCAGACAGAGGCTTCACTACTTCTATATGTGCGAAGAAATTGCCAGCTCAAAAAAATATCTCCAGCAGTAGTATGAAGAGAGTCATCTGGTGGGCAAATTGTTAGCTTGGTCGGTGCGAGGGAAACCAGAAGCAGTCCACATTAGGGAAATTAAAGATCATGGGCTTAATATAAATCAGAAAGATGATGACAACATTGCCCAGAATTTTCTGCACCGCTATAGCAACATTTATGGCCATAATAAGGCTGTTTGTTGACCAAGACAGGAAGAGTTTTATAGTCAAACTAAGCTTCTAAGTTCGGTGGGGATGCAGGTCAACTCTCTTATAGCAGATGTTACACTGGAGAAAGAGGCCAATGCACTCCAGCAGATACCCAATGTAGGAGGCTGGACTGGCTTGTAGTGAGTACCAAGGGGTACTTACACCTTGCACCAGGCCCAGGTATCCCTTATTAGTGCACAGGGGTGTCGAGCAGCTTAGGCTGATAGAAAAGGTAGCTTAGCAGAGCAGCTTAGGCTGAACTAGGAGACGAGTGAAGCTCCTACAGTACCACTAGTGTCACTTGCACAATATCATAAGAAAACACAATACACAGATATACTAAAAATAAAGGTACTTTATTTTTATGACAATATGCCAAAGTATCTCAGTGAGTACCCTCAGTATGAGGATAGCAAATATACACAAGATATATGTACACAATACCAAAATATGCAGTAATAGCAAAAGAAAACAGTGCAAACAATGTATAGTCACAATAGAATGCAATGGGGGCACATAGGGATAGGGGCAACACAAACCATACACTCTAGAAGTGAAATGCGAACCACGAATGGATGCCAAACCTATGTGACCTTGTAGAGGGTCGCTGGGACTGTAAGAAAACAGTGAGGGTTAGAAAAATAGCCCACCCCAAGACCCTGAAAAGTGGGTGCAAAGTGCACCTAAGTTCCCCAAAGAGCACAGAAGTCGTGATAGGGGAATTCTGCAAGGAAGACCAACACCAGCAATGCAACAACGAGGGATTTCCAGGCGAGAGTACCTGTGGAACAAGGGGACCAAGTCCAAAAGTCACGATCAAGTCGGGAGTGGGCAGATGCCCAGGAAATGCCAGCTGTGGGTGCAAAGAAGCTGCCACCGGATGGTAGAAGCTGAGGATTCTGCAAGAACGACAAGGGCTAGAAACTTCCCCTTTGGAGGATGGATGTCCCACGTCGTGAAGAGTCGTGCAGAAGTATTTTCCCCGCAGAAAGACCGCAACCAAGCCTTGCTAGCTGCAAAGCTCGCAGTTAGGGTTTTTGGATGCTGCTGTGGCCCAGGAGGGACCAGGATGTCACCAATTGTGTGAGGGGACAGAGGAGGCGTCCAGCAAGATAAGGAGCCCACTCAGAAGCAAGCAGCACCTGTAGAAGTGATGGAACAGGCACTACAAAGTGGAGTGAAACAGTGCTCACCCGAAGTTACACAAGAGAGTCCCACGCCGCCGGAGGACAACTCAGGAGGTTGTGCAATGCAGGTTAGAGTGCCGTGGACCCAGGCTTGGCTTTGCACAAAGGAAATCCTTGAAGAGTGCACAGGAGCCGGAGTAGCTGTAAAACAACGCGGTTCCCAGCAATGCAGTCTAGCGTGGTGTAGGAGGCTGGACTGGCTTGTAGTGAGTACCAAGGGGTACTTACACCTTGCACCAGGCCCAGGTATCCCTTATTAGTGTATAGGGTGTCTAGCAGCTTAGGCTGATAGATAATGGTAGCTTAGCAGAGCAGCTTAGGCTGAACTAAGAGACGTGTGAAGCTACTACAGTACCACAAGTGTCACTTGCACAATATCATAAGAAAACACAATACACAGTTATACTAAAAATAAAGGTACTTTATTTTTATGACAATATGCCAAAGTATCTCAGAGTGTACCCTCAGAGTGAGGATAGCAAATATACACAAGTTATATGTACACAGTTCTAAAAATATGCAGTATAGTCTTAGAAAACAGTGCAAACAATGTATAGTTACAATAGGATGCAATGGAGACACATAGGGATAGGGGCAACACAAACCATATACTCCAAAAGTGGAATGCGAACCACGAATGGACCCCAAACCTATGTGACCTTGTAGAGGGTCGCTGGGACTATTAGAAAATAGTGAGAGTTAGAAAATTAGCCCTCCCCAAGACCCTGAAAAGTGAGTGCAAAGTGCACTAAAGTTCCCCAGAAGACATAGAAGTCGTGATAGAGGAATAATGCAGGAAAGACACAAACCAACAATGCAACACCGATGGATTTCAAATCTAGGGTACCTGTGGAACAAGGGGTCCAAGTCCAAAAGTCACAAGCAAGTCGGAGATGGGCAAATGCCCAGGAAATGCCAGCTGTGGGTGCAAAGCAGCTTCTACTGGACAGAAGAAGCAGAGGTTTCTGCAGGAATGAAAAGGGCTAGAGACTTTCCATTTGGTGGACGGATCCCTCTCGCCGTGGAGAGTCGTGAAATGTGTTTTCCCGCCGAAAGAATGCCAACAAGCCTTGCTAGCTGCAAATCGTGTGGTTATCGTTTTTGGATGCTGCTGTGGCCCAGGAGGGACCAAGAGGTCGCAAATTGGACGAGGAGGTAGAGGGGACGTCGAGCAAGACAAGAAGCCCTCTCAGCAGCAGGTAGCACCCGGAGAAGTGCCAGAAACAGGCACTATGAGGATGTGTGAAATGGTGCTCACCCGAAGTTACACAAAGGAGTCCCACGTCGCCGGAGACCAACTTAGAAAGTCGTGCAATGCAGGTTAGAGTGCCGTGGACCCAGGCTTGGCTGTGCACAAAGGATTTCCGCCGGAAGTGCACAGGGGCCGGAGAAGTTGCAAAAGTCGCTGTTACCAACAATGCAGTCTGGCTTGGGGAGGCAAGGACTTACCTCCACCAAACTTGGACTGAAGAGTCACTGGTTTGTGGGAGTCACTTGGACGGAGATGCTGAGTTCAAGGGACCTCGCTCGTCGTGCTGAGAGGAGACCCAGAGGACCTGTGATGCAGTTCTTTGGTGCCTGCTGTTGCAGGGGGAAGATTCCATCAACCCAAGGGAGATTTCTTCGGAGCTTCTAGTGCAGAGAGGAGACAGACTACCCCCACAGCATGCACCACCAGGAAAACAGTCGAGAAGGCGGCAGGATCAGCGTTACAAGGTCTCAGTAGTCGTCTTTGCTACTTTGTTGCAGTTTTGCAGACTTCCAGCGTGGTCAGCAGTCGATTCCTTGGCAGAAGGTGAAGAGAGAGATGCAGAGGAACTCTGATGAGCTCTTGCATTCGTTATCTAAGGAATTCCCCAAAGCAGAGACCCTAAATAGCCAGAAAAGAGGGGTTGGCTACTTAGGAGAGAGGATAGGCTAGCAACACAGGTAAGAGCCTATCAGAAGGAGTCTCTGTCGTCACCTGCTGGCCCTGGCCACTCAGAGCAGTCCAGTGTGCCAGCAGCACCTCTGTTTCCAAGATGGTAGAGTTCTGGGACACACTGGAGGAGCTCTGGGCACCTCCCAGGGGAGGTGCAGGTCAGGGGAGTGGTCACTCCCCTTTCCTTTGTCCAGTTTTGCCCCAGAGCAGGGCTGAGGGATCCCTGAACCGGTGTAGACTGGCTTATGCAGAAAAGGGCACCATCTGTGCCCATGAAAGCATTTCCAGAGGCTGGGGGAGGCTACTCCTCCCCTGCCTTAACACCTTTTTCCAAAGGGAGAGGGTGTAACACCCTCTCTCTGAGGAAGTCCTTTGTTCTGCCTTCCTGGGCCAAGCCTGGCTGGACCCCAGGAGGGCAGAAACCTGTCTGAGGGGTTGGCAGCAGCAGCAGCTGCAGTGAAACCCCAGGAAAGGCAGTTTGGCAGTACCCGGGTCTGTGCTAGAGACCCCGGGAATCATGGGATTGTCTCCCCAATACCAGGATGGCATGATCTTAGACATGTTACATGGCCATGTTCGGAATTACCATTGTGAAGCTACACATAGGTAGTGACCTATGTGTAGTGCACACGTGTAATGGTGTCCCCGCACTCACAAAGTCCGGGGAATTTGCCCTGAACAATGTGGGGACACCTTGGCTAGTGCCAGGGTGCCCACACACTAAGTAACTTAGCACCCAACCTTTACCAGGTAAAGGTTAGACATATAGGTGACTTATAAGTTACTTAAGTGCAGTGGTAAATGGCTGTGAAATAACGTGGACGTTATTACACTCAGGCTGCAGTGGCAGGCCTGTGTAAGAATTGTCAGAGCTCCCTATGGGTGGCAAAAGAAATGCTGCAGCCCATAGGTATCTCCTGGAACCCCAATACCCTGGGTACCTCAGTACCATATACTAGGGAATTATAAGGGTGTTCCAGTATGCCAATATGAATTGGTGAAAATTGGTCACTAGCCTGTTAGTGACAATTTGTACAGAGAGAGCATAACCACTGAGGTTCTGGTTAGCAGAGCCTCAGTGAGACAGTTAGGCATCACACAGGGAACACATACATATAGGTCACAATTTATGAGCACTGGGGTCCTGACTAGCAGGGTCCCAGTGACACATAACAAACATACTAAAAACATAGGGCTTTCACTATGAGCACTGGGCCCTGGCTAGCAGGATCCCAGTGAGACAGTGAAAACACCCTGACATACACTCACAAACAGGCCAAAAGTGGGGGTAACAAGGCTAGAAAGAGGCACTTTCTCACACTCAATGCCAAAACAACAGTCATAGATGCTATCCCAGCTGAAGTCTACAAGTTATTTCAGAAAGAGTAATTGCCCAGATAGTACGCTTATGTAATCAAATAAGTGATGGGATTGATACTCAGTGACCTTTAAGGAACCACTACTCATGAGCTTTTAAAAAACAGGAATAGATTCTCTCAGTGTCAATTCATAACGTCCAATTAGCTTACTCAATGCAGATTATAAATTACTGGCTAAAATCTGGTCATCTCGCATAGTTGAGATTAAACAGTCTTTGGCCCATAAGGACCAGTGTGGGTTTCTGCTGAAGTGCATGCTAGCTGCCAATACGCAATGTCTCGTTCAGGCTATCAACTGCTTCTCCCGGGTCCAAGATGGGGCCTAAATGGCAATAGTTGACGAGAGGAATTCGGATTTCAATATCGAATAATCTCAATGCTCAAAACATTATATCCAGGGGCAGAAGCCCATATTACCATTAATACAAGGCCAGTCGGCAATGTCAAGATATAACGTGGCACGCGGCCGGGGTGTCCAAAGTCCCATAAACTTTTTACATTGTTTATTGAGCCTTTGGCAGAACACCTATGCAGTCAGTGTTATCCTTTACCATGGATGTCCTAATTGAAGTTATTCGCGAATTACCAAGTACTTTATTTGAAGGTTGATCAGCAAAATGTTGAGGGGGTATTTGATGGTATTCAAGATTATATGAAGCTGGCGGGGTACAGGGTGAATCAGGATAAACCTGATACATTGCTTTGGTAACAATCATCCCAAAAGATATCTTGGGAATATGGTGATGCATAATTATATGGATCTATTCAAACTTAACTATGAAAAAATGCTGCTTAACGTCAAAAGTGTGCTTGAAAAATGGTCCCTCCTCCCACTCTCAATATTAGGTAACATCTAATTAATTAAAATGTCAGTGTTACCTTTTGCTATTATTTCTCTGTGCAAATCTGCCTATAAAGGTTAACCATGGCTTTTTTAAACAGTTAGATTCCCTTATTATTAAATCTTTATGGAATGGAAAACATCCCAGGGTGAAGTATTCCATCCTGAAGTTAGATCAAGAGCAAGGAGGTTTGACCTGGCAATTCCAGAAACTATTTGTAGGATCTGGAATTCTGAAGGGAATTGGACAGTGGCTGAGTTTATTCTGGGCACACAGCTGGCTGATTGGGCAGGGATATTACTTCGAGTTGGGGTTGAGGGCCCAAACTTTGGTACAGCTCTACCCAACTTAAAAGTCTGATGAAAAGCAGTCTTCAAGAGATGCACCGTCTTTCAGAATCTATCATCAAGTTATGGTATAAAAGTCAGTTAGTCAGAATAGGAAATTGGTACAGGTTATACAGAAATACACTGGTTCATCATTGATGGAAAGGCATCTAATTAAGATAGAGCAGGAGACAGGATGTCTTCTGACAATTAGTGATTGGGAATTAATTTCGATTTTAGGCTATAAATAACTCTGGGCAGCTAATTTTAAAAGATTGTGTTTTTACATATTGCACCCCTACAGCTATCCACAGAATGTATTCATCTGTTACCAATGTGTGCTTCGGGGGTTTCTTAGAGGAAAAAGGGGACTGGGTACATATTTTATTTGAGTGTCACAAGTTAGTCCAATTGTGGGATGGTGTATTTTGGCAATTGAGCCAAGGAATCCAGGTGACTCTGCGAGTAGAACTGAACTTGGTACTGTTTGGGGAATCAAGTCAAGCACCTAGCCTGGGCAAGTAGTTTCAGAGCTTTATTGCAGCATCTGTAGCTGTTACAAGGTCATTAATTCTACAATGTTGGCATACTACTACAATGTCTACTCCTCAAGAGTGGTTGGCAAAGTTAAAGCAGGTACGGCTATTTGAAAAACATATGCTAACTAAACTGGCTGCATGAAGAAATATCAGAGTAACCGGGTTCCATTAGACGCGATGAGTAAGAAAGCACTACTACAGCAATTTATTTGTCCTGGGAGGTCTAAAAAGCCTAGAGATTCAGGCTTTCTATAAATTGTTTGGGCAGGGCATTACCACCGTCAATTAAGTCATCCCTATGCAGCACAAAGTACTGAAGCACATAGCACTTTAAGTATCAAATTCTATAGTTTTCTTCTCTACCCAATCATGTTTACATAGTGCATCATCCTAAATTAGGTGACTAGGGTATCAAGGATTGGTCTTGATTATGTAGGTCAATATTCACCTCTCTGTGTCAATGTACCTCAAAGCTCGCAGCAGGCTTTTGCCATTCACACTTTTAATACTTTTTCATATTCTACAAAGAGTTATTTTTCATTCTAAAAGTTGAATACTGTTAGGCACAAGCACTTAAGGCATTTATGTTCGTTTGCACTTTATTGCAGTAAGAAATTAGGTTAATGGGGTGAAAATTATTGAAGAACACAGCACTTTAGGTATTAAATTGGATTGCTTTTTTTGCTTCCCAACCATGTTTATATAGCGTATCATCTTAAATCAGGTGTATGGCTTATACACAATGGGCACTGATTGAATAGGTCAATATTATTAAACATATATGCGCCTTTCAGTAGGTATGTATTTCTATTCTTCTACTGTAATAAACAGTATTAGGCACCCTAAGTACTTTTGAGTACTGAAAATCGTGTTAGTATTGTTTCTAGGATTTTAAGTACTTCATGCATTTGTGCACTTAGTAAAGTCACTTACTGTAGTGAGAAATTAGGTTTAATCTGTGACAAGTACTGTGGCATTTAGCACTTTAAGTATAAAACTGTATAATTCTCTGCTGTAACTAATCATGTTTTACGTGCGTTCTCTTAATTTTTATATGAATTTACTTGTTATGTCTCATTTAAGTTTATGATGAATAAGCTCAATAAAAAAAAATAAGGTCATCATCAGAGGTGTTGCCAGCTGCCTGAGCCTTGGCCGGATGCCACAGGCTATCAAGAGTAGGGCACACCTTTTGCACCTTGTAGAACTCTGCCTGTGGTGTTACTCCTTCAATTTGCCACCTGGCTCACTGAGGTAGGTCTCCCAGGGCAGCAATGTCTTCCCCTGGGGCTTCACCCTTGGATCAGTCTCCTGCCAGACTATGTCAATTTCTGGGATGTCCTGCAACCCTTGCCTCCCCTCTTGCTGCCAGACACCTAGTCCACTATTTCAGGTTCCAATACACTCTGACTTCCCTTCTGGGTTCCCATGGATTGTGTGGGAAAAACAACTTTGGATATTTCCAACTGATTTGTCTCCCAAAACATTGCACCAGAAAGCAGGGATCTCACTGCTTTTTTCATTCTTGGCTCCAAGCTCTGTTTTTGCTGACTTCCACAGGGGTATAAGAAGAGCCCAGGGCTGTTCTCTGTCAGTGTAACATCAATATTACCTGATATTGTTCATGAACCACTGACATATATCTAATGGATGATGACTTAAACACTCATTTCGCCAAGAGTAGATCACATTTATTTGGAATTTGCTGAATATAGCTGCAAATTCAATTGTTAGAAAACAAAAATTGTCTTTCTCAGTGTCCTATTTTTGGGATAAGAGTTATACTATGAATGGACGAGCCTGGCACCAGACTTCCTTGAGAACTGCGCACAATCACAACTACCAAACACCATTACAAAATTAAAGTTCTTGTTAGGATTTTTCAATTTTGGCAGAACATACATTCCAGATTATGCACGGCGCATAAAACCACTTTATGATTTAGTGCATACAGATTTTTCTGGCAAACATTGGCAATCAGAACACACACAAATACTCATATAACAACAGACTAATATGCTTGAAGCAAAACATCTAAACACATTTGTAAACAAAACAAATGAAGTCATCCTGATAATTCCTGGTGCCTTTGGCTTTATCTATGTCACATTCAATGAAGGTGACACAGTGCTGATTGATTGATATGTCAGGTTTACATTTTAATGCTGAAATGCATCTTGCATCCACTGAAAAATGCTGATTGCTGTTTAGATGTCTGACATCAACGAACGACCACTGGTTCAGGGAAAACACATTTTTGTTGTCACCCCAGTCCCAGCCTTAGCGGCTGTTACAAAGGCTAGTGTTCTAAATGTAAAAGACTTACATCCAAGATGGATTAAATTGGCAACTTCCTTGACTGCCACTTATGTAGACTGTGTGCATGATCCTAAATTGTAAACTTGTCAAGCTCTCACCTTTTTGTAGGAGTGAAGTGGACACATGGCAAATTTCCTGCTTCCCTGCTGGCCAAGCAGACCAAATAATGATGATCAGGCCTGACCTACCGGGACGAAGGGACGATAGCTGACGGAAAACCGGACTGCCACCTGATGGCTTCTGAGCTGCCTCGTCTTTTCTCGGCTTCTAAAAGGTGACAAGATTTAGGGCCAGATGTAGAAAGCAGTTTGCACGTCGCAAACAGTGAATTTCGCTGTTTGCGATGTGCAAAAAGCACATGGCAATGCACAAACCTCATTTTGCGATTCGGTAACCTGGTTACCGAATCCGAAAATGGGTTTGCGAGTCGCAATTAGGAAGGGGTTTTCCCTTCCTAAATGCGGTTGCAAACCAATCGCAACTGGCACCCTTTTCAAATGGGTGGTAACCCATTCGCAAAAGGGAAGGGGTCCCCATGGGACTCCTTCCCCTTTGTGAATGGCATTGTAAACATTTTTTCAGAGCAGGCAGTGGTCCTCTGGACCACTGCCTGCTCTGAAAAAATGAAACAAAAACGTTTCATTTTTCGTTTTTGTAATTCAGCTCGTTTTCCTTTAAGGAAAACTGGCTGCATTACAAAAAAAAAAAAAAACTGCTTTATTAAAAAGCAGTCACAGACATGGAGGTCTGCTGTCCACAGCAGGCCACCATCCCTGTGAGTGCAGGGACTAGCTATGGGGTTGCAAAATGCAACCCACCTCATTAATATTCTTGAGGTGGGCTGTTGCGACCCCCTTGTGAATCGCAGATGGTGTCAGGGACACCATCCAACATTCAGATTTGCAACTCGCAAAATGCTGAAGCAGTGACATTAGAAAAAACATTTTTAATGAGAACCTTAATACTCAGGTTCTATAAGGAAGAGATAAAAATCCAGTTATCATTAGCCATGATTGGCTTGTTCATGACTACGATTCGCACCAATATAACTGTTCACCTCTTTTGTTTTACATTTTAGCAAGTTCCAAGGGTGGGGCTTAATTTCACAAATTCAGTGTCAGCAGGATCATATCAAGTAAGTATCAGTAGAATTATTAGCGCAATAAGCACGTTTCCCCCTTGTAGAGTATGCTGGCTTTTTAAATGTTGTTTGTCTTTTCTCTTGTTCAGGATGGAATGGACACGAAGAGGGAATCAGCACCCACCACCCGATGCAGGACGCAAATTGCCGGTAAGGAGCCTGCAGAGATGTCGAAAGCCAAAATGCAGCAAAGCGGAAGCAGGTCAGGGATTCTGGAAGGAAGAGCAGTCATTCAGGGTGCGGCATGCTGCCTAAAAAGGCTGCGTGCTCCACCCTTAATGGGTCTAGGCAGTCAGAGCGCCGTACACATGTCACACCCAACAAAACCCAAGAGTTTCTCCAGTATGAACTGGATTACCCCATGCCCATTAACATTATGCCTCTTAAACAGTATAAATATATTATTACACTTATGGTTCAGCCCAACCTGCTGTAGGTGTCAAACCGCTATACTTTGCTGCTTGTGCAGCTGTTTATGGAGTGATGAGAGATGCAGAGTTCCACCCTCAACAACCTTTTATGCAGCCATTTGGGGATTGCACTGCACAGCTAGCTGAACTGAGAGCATTGATTTTGGCACTCGAACATACGGATCATGACTACTCAACACTTCTAATGTGTGATTTATACTATTATGTATTCAGAGACTCAAAGGGAAATACTATCAAGCATTAAGCGCTTTGGGGAAAGGTGGCATCGTTCAAAGACAAAGAGCCATATTTATGGCCTGGTTTGTGCAACACTGGCACCAGATAATGTTGTGCAAGAGTGACACAAACCTTAATTGAGATTTATGAAACCACGCAAGGCCACTTTGCACGGCCCTCTGTGGCTTCATGAAACTTGAGTAATGTAATGCACCGCAAATCACTGTGTTACACTACTCTGCACCAGGGAGGCACTGTCAGGGTCTCACTTGACATTTATTTGCAGGGGTAAAATGGGCAGCCATGAGGAATACTCAAAACCTCCATGTCAGGCTAGAAGGCCCAACAACATCAAGGTCTTCCCTGCCTGGCCCGGATGAGGGAATAGAAGAGGAGTGAGTGCTACATCTGAGTCGCCCTGGGTCCTCTATATATCCACCTGTAATGACACAAAAATTAGAGTTGAGTACTGAAATATCTTACTTTCTCATACACCAGGCAGTATCCAGATATATGTATTGTAAATACCTGATCATTGCCCCCTATGTTCTGAGCAAGAGCATAAATGTGATATTCAGTATACAACAAGACTCCTAAAAGTAATGTAAGGATTTCTTCAAAACTGGTCTGTGGTCTGCTACACTTCATGGAGTAATGTGGAACTTGCAGGTACCATACAAATAATAACAAAAAATAATCACCATGTCAGTGGCTCTAATGCATTCCCTCATGCATTAAAATATATCCAATCATTAACAGTGCATGATCATCAAAATAACTGAGGCAAACCTCAAATTTCGGTTGTTTCATTAATAAACATATGTGGCATGAATATGACTCAGACTTTTTTTTTTTAAATCTCTTTATTAGTTTTATGTGCAACACTTACAACCGACATCTGACTAGAGCCCCCATGGGCACATCATCCTTCATGTAAGAAAAGTACAACATGGAGAGGTGAGGGCCACCAGCAAAGGGAGAACCGAGGGCAATGTGTAACATCCATGTACAGAAATAAAATTCAAAAGAGGATGAGCAACCCCGTCATCTCACCCTCACATGGTACAATAATGGGAAACACAAACATCTTGTGGACAGTTCCTTTTGTATCCCTAGAATGTGTGTTGGATAGCACGTTGTCAGCATCCTGTGCAGTGAGGGTATTGCAGCACTTAATGAATTATTCTGTATTTGTATGTTCAGGCAGTAAGCAATCACCCTCTAGTATATAGCACCGTGATTCTGTAGCGGCTTACAGCACCCGGTGTACTGTCTCACAGCCAGAGTGCCACGCGCCCGCCCTCAACTTGTGATTTCAACTGTGTTAATGGCACTTGGTTACCACAACAACTAGTTCAGGGAGTGCGAATGTCGTTTTTAGACCCCAATTTTGATTATAAAATTGTCCCAGAGCCCCAGTCCTTTAATCATTACGCCCCTGTCATTGAGAGAGTGAAGTGTATGTGCTTCTGCCCTCGCCCACCTTAACAAATCCCACAGCCGGCATCGCGTGTCTGGTACCCCTGGGGCTTCCATTGCATTGCTATGAGGCGTTTGAATAACACAAATGCCAAATCTACACATCTGTGTATTTGTCTATCTTTGTTCGACCTGGTACCTATGCCTAGCAGGCAAGATTCCGATGTAGGAAGTAATGTGTGACCAACCAGGTCACCTGTCAAGGAGGTAATGTCATGCCAGGGCACACATAGTTGGTGTGAGGGAACATGCGATGAAGCCGGTGAGGGGAAAGGTAGGTTTGGTGCAAATAATTAAATTGAGTGAAGCAGAATCTGGGGTTACGTGATGCTTCCTTTATGATTTGAATCGTTGTGGTCCATGCAGATTGCGTTAGTGGTTCATGGAGGACCCCATCCCATCTCACCCGTGCCCCCGCCTGATCTGTGTTGAGGTTCCTCAGGAGAGAGCTATACAACTGGGAAATAATGTGGTTATGACCTATGCCAGACAATATGTTATAATGTCGGTGAGGTCAGTGGTTCCGCATCTCTGCCTCACCAGCTGTTATGTATAAGTTGTTTCAGTGCGCAGTAAGTTAGAAATCGCCCTGGACCTATGCCCTAAGTGTCATCTAATTCCGTGTATGTCATGATGAAACCTTCCTTAAATAGGTCACCTATGGTGTGTATTCCCAGCTCGAACCATGGGTCTAAGGTGTGTTATGTATGTAGTTTCCTTGCGCCTGGGATATCTAGTAGCGGAATCCTAGGCAAGTGAGGTGGGGTTATGTCCCTTCCACGTGCGTAACGGCTCCAGCGTGTGTGAGCAACTTCCATCAGGTGGTTTCCTCGCAGGGGAGGGATTGTGTGGCCCTGTAACCACACTAGCATGTTTACTCTTTCCAGACTTTCCTGTATTGGCAGTGTCTCGATACTGGGGGAGTTCTGTAATCATTGAAGCGGCCACTGCGGTTGCGCTGCTGCATAATACAGCTCATAATTCAGCATGCCCTGGCCCCCTCCGTAAGCGGTTGATGTGTTTCAGTGAGTGCAACTCGCCGGCTTCCATTCCCCCGTATTAAACCTAGCATCAAGCCACTCGGGGTTCTGAAGAAGGAGCGAGGTACTACTAACAAAAGTGCAGTAAAGAAATGTAGCAGTCTAGGGAGTATTATCATCTTCGTAGTAGCCACTCGTCCCAAAGGCAACAGTGGCAATGACCCCCCCAAAACAGTAAGGATCCCTTGATCGCGCGCATCGCGCGTCCATGATTACCCTCCAGTAAGTCCTCTTTAGTATGATAAATTTGGATGCCAAAATACTTAAAAGTAATGGCACCATGGTAGCCTATAGATTGGAAGAGCAGGCCGTAATCTTTCCATTATCAGAGTCAACAAGAACAAGCAGGGTTTCGACCACTTTACATGCAATCCGGATAAATCCTCAAAGTGATCTAGTAATTGTAAAAGCTCTGGAAGGGATGATGTGCTTTTATGTAAATATATTAACACATCATCGACATAAAGGGATACTGTATGTTGTTTGCCAACTTCGGGTTTCCTCCATTATTGTGCCTGTAGTTGGAAATGAGCTGCTAATGGCTTAATCGCTAACGCAAATAACAGTGAGGGGATAAGAGACACCCTTATCTAGAGCCATGACAAATGGGGAAGCATTCAGAAATGACCTGGCCTGTTTTAACACAGGCAATGGGGTTGGAGTACAATATACCGATCCAGCTTGAAAATCCTTGACCAAATCCCTTATTACGTAAAGCCTGTTTTAGGAAAGGCCATGCAAGGGTGTCAAAGGCCTTCTTGATATCTAACTATGCCGCAACTCTATTGTGTTCCCCTTCTGGAGTGCCCGTCATTAACCACAAGAGTCATCTGACATTTAGGAAAGTGCTCGTCTTGGAATGAAACATGATTGGTCCTCATGGACCAAGTGTGTCATCAGCAGAAGCAACCGGTTTGCATGGACCTTGCCTAATATCTTACAATCCAAGTTAAGCTATAACAAGGGCCTGTAGAACTGCACATCAAGGGGGTCCCACCCTGGTTTGGGCAAAACCACAATCAGTGCTTCACGTTGTGAGTCTGTAAGTTGTACTCACGTTTGTGCTTCGCGTAGGACTACCGGGAATGGTGTAGGTAATTGCGTAGTGAACGTTGCATGATATTCCATCGGCAACCAGTCTGTGCTAGGGGTCTTGTTGCGGGTTAATTGATGCAGCCTTGTTTGGATCTCATCAATCTCTATAGGTTCATCCAACTCCATATGTTGTAGTGGAGTGAGATGAGCAAGGGGAAGTGAGTCAAAAAAGTCCTCTAATTGTGTAGCTGGGGCAGCCGGTCCTGCTGCATAAAGTGTGCTATAATAGAGTTAAAAAGCATCATTCATGGCCATTTGAGTATTGACCACAGTTCCTGAGTCGAGCCTTATTGCCCCAATGGGAACTCAGTGCTGCTCGTCCCTGGTCAGCCACGCCAGCAGCCTGCCAGAGTGATTGCCCTCTACGTGTGACCTAGAGATGTAATGTCGGCAATCATAAATCCGCAAACGCCTGTCTACCTCTCTGTGTCGCACAAGATGTTCGCAGAGAACATCAGGGTCAGATGAGCCCCTTGCTACTGCACATTCCACGCTATGCAGGTCTATTTCTAGTGAGGCTAGTTCCCGCACATGCGCCATACTCCTCCTGTGGCTGTGAGGCAATGGCCTCGCAAAAACACCTCATGTGCATCCCACTCCACTGCGCATGTTGTGGCTGTCCCTCTAAAAGATTGGGAAATTAAATCAATCACTTCCTGATGGAAGGGAGGATCCGCCAACATATCGGACTGTAGACGCCAAGTAGGTATGGAGGTGCGCGGTCTGCCCCAGTGCATGTTGACCCTCAATGGACAGTGATCTGACAGCATCTTGGCTAAATAGTTTGCCCTCAAAGCGTCATGGGCCAGACCAGCAGGGCTTAACAGCAAGTCTATGCAGGTATATAACCCATGTACTGGGGAATAAAATGAGTATTCTCTTTCCTGGGAGTGTAAACGGCACCATATGTCATAGAGCCCCCTTTCGGACATTCATTGGCACAATTCACTCACCATTGTCCTGCTGGCAGCGCCAACCAATGGCGGATGAGTTCTGTCCATATCCACATTTGATACGCAGTTGAAGTCGCCCCCCCATATGCAATTAGCCATTGGGTCCTCGAAGAGTGTAGGTGTGATTGACCTCAGGAAATCCCTCTGCTTTGAATTGGGGGCATATCTTCCAGCTATGGATAGGGGATTGCCTGCAGCAGCACATATCTGCCCTCCCTGCCCTCTAGAGCACTCAACTACATAGGGAACCTCTGGAGCCAACCATATTAACACCCCTTTGGCAAATGCTGACGCTACTGTACCATGCACTAGTCCACGCCATTTAGTTTTAATGTTGTGCAAGTCTCTATCAGTGAAATGCGTTTCTTGCAGGATCGCTATGTGGACCCTGTGACGCTTTAAGTATGCGTGTATCTTATTACGTTTGAGAGGGATTGGCCATAGCTCTCATGTTCCAAGTTACTATGTTATAGCTGCAACCCTTCATGTGTGCGTGAGTATGTGGTACAGTGTGAGGACCGTTGTCTTGTGATCTCTCACTATGGCCATGATAAGAGACAATAGGGGGTCATTACAACATTGGCGGTATAAGGCGCTTACTGCCGTGCAGAAGACAGCCAATACACCGTCGCGGCCGCGGTAGACCGTCACAGCTATTATGAAACACATCACTGAATCCGCTGAAATTCAGACACCCACACAATACCGCCACACCAAAGGTCAGCGATAAACTGGCGGAAACACATCCTCCAGCTCCACCCCAACAGAAACATGCCCATGCTATTACGACCCGCGAATCCACGCAGCGGTCTTTCAACCGCGGTATTCCATTGGCGGTACACACCGCCGCGCTCAAAATACACACACATCTACAAAACACTGTCACATTGGACATTTCGAAATACACACACCTGATACACATACAAACAACACTCCCACACACCCAACACAATATAAAACACACACCCACATCACCCACAAACCCCTACAACCTGAATTTCTGAGAGAAGGCCAGGGAGACAGCACAGCTATTGACAACCCCAACACACAGAGGCACACAACACCATCACCCACACAACATCCACGCACAAAACACCACATACCACTACACTCACCACACTCATCACCACATACACCACCCCACACCTCACACACAGCACCCCATGTCACGCCAAAGACACCCCCGCTTCTCCGAGGAGGAGCTCAGGGTCATGGTGGAGGAAATCGTACGGTTAGAGCCACAGCTATTTGGCTCACAGGTACAGCACACATCAATAGCCAGGAAGATGGAGCTATGGCGAAGAATAGTGGACAGGGTCAACGCAGTGGGACAGCACCCAAGAAATAGGGAGGACATCAGGAAGAGGTGGAACGACCTACGGGGGAAGGTGTGTTCCACGGTCTCCAGGCACAACATCGCAGTGCAGCGGACTGGCGGCGGACCCCCACCTCCTCCCCCACAACTAACAACATGGGAGGAGCAAGTCCTGACCATCTTGCATCCTGAGGGCCTCGGAGGAGTCGGTGGAGGAACCTGCATGCCATCACACACCCCCACCCTCACACCCTCCCCTATCACCCCAAATCCTCAGTAATGTACCCATGACACCAACCACCCATCCCAACACCAAGCCCTGCATGACACAACTAAGCATGGGCACCCCTCACTAAAGCATGCCCACTGCACATACCCAGAACACCCCCCAACCATCACCACACAAGCCCCCACACAGGAATGCTAGCACTGGGGTACACCCACCCATTGCACACCATGACACACACACACACGCAATAATCATGTTCTTGTACCCCTGCAGGAACCCGAAGGAACGTCACCACACCAGAGGGTCCAGACAACACCACTCCACCCCCAGAAGAGGCCCACAGTGACGACAGCAGCTCTGCCCTACTGGATCCTGATTACCAGCCCGGACCATCGTGGGCCTCAGGACAGTTGGTTCCCCTTGCCCAGCCACAGCCCAACACCGAGCTGCCACCCTCTGGTAACACCAGCACAGCACCCACCCAGCGGGCCCAAACCTCCCTACCCAGGACAGGTCAATCAGCGGTGTGTCCACCACTACAGGGCACCCAGGCTAACCCACCACCCCAACAACAGGGACCTGGGGGCAGTGGTAGTGGGCACACGGTCCAGGGGACGGAGGCACAGGAACATAGGGGAACTGGGAGGGCTGCTGTGCGACAGAGGGAGGACAGGCCAAGGGAACCAACTCTCCACGAGGCCCTCTCCTCCATCATGGGAGCATACCACCACTCCCAGGAGACGATGGCCACGGTCCTGGACAAGTTTCAGGAGACCCTGCGTCTGCAGGACGAACTGTATTTGGGGTTCAGGGAGGAGCTCAGGACCATCAGCTCCGCCCTGGGCACCATCGTAGGGGTGCTGACGGACATTCAAAAGACCTTGGGGACACCGTGGCACTCCAAGGGGCCCCTGATACTAGCCAGGACGACGAACTGCCCACCACCTCTGCCGGCGCTAGTGGACAGGACGCCCCACCACAGGACCAACACACCAGCACCCCATCCCCTGCAGACGGATAACCACCACGCAAGCGGGCCCTGAGATCCAGGAACAGGACAGAGCAAGATGGCAAGACCACCACCAGGAAATAAGACCACCCTGATTGTCCCCCCACTGTCCCACTTTGTCACCCTGTCCAGATAGGAACTGCCCCAGCTTCACTTCCAATGCCCAGATGGGCAGTGCACCTGTGAGACTAATAGACTGGACTCTGCCATGGACATTCCTCCACCATCACCCATCCCAATTTAACAACCTTCCTTGATTTTTTTATCACTTAAATAAACACCCTTGAAAGCCAAAGAAATCTGGAGTCAGTCTATGATTTGGAACTTTGTATTATCAATTACAGTGTCATAATGGGTAACCCATTGTAAGGCAAACATACCAATGTAACACATCACAAGCCCTTCAAGGATGCAAGCAGTTGACACGTAGGTAACCACACCTGTGAAACTGAAATGGAAGGGTGCAACTCAATTAACAAATAGTGAGTGAAATGTAGGTACAGGATAGAGGTAGACGTGTGAAAGTTAATGTAATGTTAAACCTGAAAATGTTCTCACCTGTGTGCCACTGGAAATATTGCTGTATGACTGACTCCCTGTTGTCGTTTTCTTCATCCTCAGCTTCATCCTCATCACTGTCCACTTGCTCCACAGGCTCCACAGCTTCCGCAACACCGTCATCTGGATCATCCTCCTGCAGAAAAGGCACCTGGCATCGCAATGCTAAATTATGGAGCATGGAGCAGGCGATGATTATGTCACACACCTTCTTCGGTGAGTAGAATAGGGATCCACCTGTCATATGGAGGCACCTGAACCTGGCCTTAAGAAGGCCGGAGGTGCGTTCGATAACCCTCCGGGTCCGCCCATGGGCATCATTGTACCTGTCCTCAGCCCTGGTCCTGGGATTCCTCACTGGGGTCAATAGCCAGGAAAGGTTGGGGTAACCAGCCAGAGTCCCCCAATAGCCATACCCAGTGCCTCTGGAGTTTACCCATCATATCAGGGATGCTGCTATTCTGCAGGATGTAGGTGTGATGCACTGAGCCAGGGAACATTGCATTTACCTGCGAGATGTACTGGTCTGCCAAACAGACCATCTGGACATTCATCGAATGATAATGCTTCTGGTTCCTGTACACCTGTTCACTCCTGTGGGGGGGGACCAGAGCTACATGGGTCCCATCAATAGCACCTATGACGTTCGGGATATGTCCAAGGGCATAGAAGTCACCTTTCACTTTAGGCAAATCCTCCACCTCAGGGAAAATGATGTATCTCCTTACGTGTTTCAGCAAGGCAGCCAACACTTTGGAAAACATAGGCTGGGACATCCCTGATGCCATTGCCACTGTTGTCTGAAAAGACCCACTTGCAAGGAAATGGAGCACTGACAGCACCTGCACGTCAGGGGGGATTCCAGTCGGATGGCGGATCGGTGACATCAGGTCTGGCTCCAACTGGGTACATAGTTTCTGGATTGTGGCATCGTCAAACCTGTAGGTGACAATGATATGTCTTTCTTCCATTGTCAACAGGTCCACCAGCGGTCGGTACACCGGAGGATTCCGCCATCTTCTCATATGTCCCAGCTGACGGTGCCTAAGAAGGACAACAGCGAAGAACCAGTCACTATTCCTCCAGGTATGTACCCACAGTTACACACAAGACTACACCAGACAAAACCCCTTCCTGTGTGTGTGTTGAGTATAGGCCTAGCTATGTGTGACGCAGTAGTAAATGAAGCCATGTGGGCCCCTGAAATGGCGGCTGCCTGACCTCTAAACTGGGACAATGGGATTGTGGGGTAACTGCGCTGGCGTTGCACACCGTCGCTGTAGGCGGTCGTAGACCGCGGCGCAATGCTTCATTGGTTAACATTGGGCCCTATGGGTCCCAGGAGCCAATGAACAGGTGCGCTGGCGGTGATGATACGCATTGCTGCGGACGTCACCGCCGCGGACGTCACCGCCATTTTCTATCTCTTCAATCACTAGATACCTGACCTTCAACAGGAGAGGACCTGCACTGCGAGTGCTGCTGTGACCTCGGTCTGGAAGCGACGATGGCTGCTGCGTCTGGGGAGAGGGCCCCTGCCTTCACTGCACAGGAGTTGGAGAAACTTGTGGATGGGGTCCTCCCCCAGTACACGCTACTCTACGGTCCTCCAGACCAACAGGTTAGTACACAGGGAGCACGTTGTATGGGCTTGGCCTGGGTGGAGAGGGCTGGGTGGAAGAGGGAAGGGGGCAGAGTTCAGAGAACATTAATGCATGGGAATGAATGGGCCACATGGCCAGAGTAGGGAGGGGGCCACTCACATTGATGGTGCATTTGGTAATGACTGTTCCTCTTTCCTTGTGCATGTCATGTAGGTCAGCGCCCACCAGAAGAGGGACATTTGGCGTGCCATCGCCAAGGAAGTCCGGACCCTGGGGGCCCACCAGAGACGGGGCACCCACTGCCGTAAGAGATGGGAGGACATTCGCCGCTGCATCAAGAAGCCGGCGGAGGCTCAGCTGGGGATGGCCTCCCAACGTGGGAGGGGTGCCCGTCGCACCATGACCCCCCTGATGTTCCGGATCCTGGCGGTGGCCTACCCGGAGTTGGATGGGCGCTTGAGGACATCACAGCAGACACAAGGGGGTGAGTACAACCTCATTCTGCGGACTTTGCGCGCATTAGAGGGGTCTGGGCGGGGGAGGAGGCCTGTGGGTGTACCTAGGCCAGGGCGAGTTAGGTAGGCAAGGCCCCTCCGTAATGTAGGCCATGTGGCACTCAACCCCACCTCAGCAGAGTGCCAAGTTGAGGTACAGTTGCCCCTGTGGCATCCATGTGCGCAGATTTCCACCATTGCCATGTAGGCCATGTCCCAGAAATTGCATGTGCAGAGGTCAGGAGCAAGACGTAATGCAGGAGGCTGCTGCGTCTGTCTTGTCCGCCAACGGTAGTGGAATGCCATGCACTAAAACTATCTTTCTTCTGTCTCCCCCCCTTTTCCTGCTCTCCCTGTCCTTTTGTACATCAGCATCATCAGGCGGAGGTACAGTGGCACCGGAGCATGAGGGAGCTGCATCCCACATGGCCATGGAGGGCCACACCACAGACTCTGAATGCACCAGTGGGACGGAGGGCGACGGGAGCTTCACGTCGACCACCGGATCAACAACCAGCGACACGGACTCGTCCGCCAATGGGACCTCCCGTGTGGTGGCAGCACCATCTGTGCGCCCCACTTCTACAGGTACAGCCGCCACCCCCCCTACCTGCACCGTCCTCCCAGCAGCCCCTCAGCGTTCGCCCCGTGCCCGCTCACCCAGGAGGGTGGGCATCACCTTTGCCCCAGGCACCTCAGGCCCTGCCCTAGTCACCCCTGCTGCCCTCAGTGAGGAGGCCATTGACCTCCTCAGGTCACTCACTGTTGGGCAGTCTACCATTGTGAATGCCATCCAGGGTGTAGAAAGGGAGTTGCAACACAGTAATGCATTCCTGGAGGGCATTCATTCTGGTCAGGCTGTCCTTCAGCGAACCCTGCAATCTCTGGCCTCAGCACTGATGGCAGCCATTGTCCCTGTGTCTAGCCTCCCCCCTCCAACTTCCTCCACCCAGACCCAATTTCCTGTACCCCAGCCCATCCCAAGCACACCTACAGACCAGCATGCACACAAGTCAACACACACAAGTAGCTCAGGCAAACATAGGCACCACACACACCACAGGCACTCACGCAAGCCTCATCCACATACAGACACAGCAACATCCACTGCCTCCACTGTGTCCCCCTCCTCCTCTTCTCTCTCCTCCCTCCCAGTCTCGTCTACACACACCTGCATGGACCACATCTACAGGCACTAGGACTCGCACCAGGACACCCAGCACCACAACCCGCTCACCTGCACTCACCACCTCCACTGCCATTTACACATCCCCTGTGTCCTCTCCCAGTGTGTCTGGGACGCCCCCTGCTAAATTACACAAACGCCGGCAATCACTCGCCCAACATCCATCCACCTCACAACAGCCTCCAGTACCTGCACCTGCACCCAAAACAGCTAAAGTGACACCTCCTACAACCACCTCCTCTTCCTCCACTCCCAGACCCCTTCCAGCTACCCATCCCAGTGTTCGTCAGAAACTGTCCCTCTGCCAAATTGACCTTTTTGCCCCCACCCCCCCTCCAATTCATCAGTCCCGTCGTAGCGCCTCAGCCAAATATCCTCCAGTACTAGTGGCGCGTGTTCCAGGTTTTTGGAGTGCACTGTCCACCAGGGCAGGCAGTAGGACCCGGAGCCAAGGCACTGGCAGCCCACCCCCTGTAAAGGCTCTTAAAATGGAGAGTGGACGACGGGACCGTCTTAAGACCCCTGGTGGGACAACAAGTGACATGGGATCGAAGGGGATTGGTGAGACATCTGTAACTCCAACAAAGGTGGGGAAGGTCCAGAGGAAGTCTGCCCAGCTTGTTGTGAGTGTCACGGCGGAGAAGTGCGCCATCATGTCCGGCGGTCCAGACACAACCGCCAGCACCGTTGTCACTGGTCAGGAGACCACCGCCGGAGTCACAGCCCAGGAGGGCACAAGTATCGTCACTGGTCCAGAAACCACCGCCAGAGTCACAGCCCAGGAGGGCACAAGTATCGTCACTGGTCCAGAAACCACTGCCAGAGTCACAGCCCAGGAGGGCACAAGTATCATCACTGGTCCAGAAACCACCGCCGGAGTCACAGCCCAGGAGGGCCCAAGTATCGTCACTGGTCAGGAGACCACAGCCGGAGTCACAGCCCAGGAGAGCACAAGTATCGTCACTGGTCCAGAAACCACCGCCAGAGTCACAGCCCAGGAGGGCACAAGTATCGTCACTGGTCCAGAAACCACCGCCGGAGTCACAGCCCAGGAGGGCCCAAGTATCGTCACTGGTCAGGAGACCACAGCCGGAGTCACAGCCCAGGAGGGCACAAGTATTGTCACTGGTCCAGAGACCACCGCCGGAGTAACAGCCCAGGAGGGCCCAAGTATCGTCACTGGTCAGGAGAGCACCGCCGGAGTCACAGCCCAGGAGGGCACAAGTATCTTCACTGGTCCAGAAACCACCGCCGGAGTCACAGCCCAGGAGGGGCCAGGATGCCACAGCCCCGCTGGGCAATGATGGAACTTCATGCCACACACCAATGCCCAGTGTGGAGATTGTCATGCCACACACCAATGTCCAGTGTGGAGATCATCATGCCACACACCAATGTCCAGTGTGGAGATCGTCATGCAACACACCAATGTCCGTATCAGAACCGCCATGGCAAAGCACAGCTAAATAGTCCTGAACCGCCATGTCAAAGCACCGCTGAACTGTCCAGAACCGCCAGGTCAAAGCACCGCTGAACTGTCCAGAACTGCCATGTCAAAGCACTGCTGAACAGGGCAAAGACCGCCATGGCAAAGCACCGCTGAACTGTCCAGAACCGCCATGGCAAAGCACCGCTGAACAGGGCAAAGACCGCCATGGCAAAGCACCGCTGAACTGTCCAGAACCGCCATGTCAAAGCACAGCTGAACAGGGCAAAGACCGCCATGGCAAAGCACCGCTGAACAGGGCAAAGACCGCCATGGGAAAGCACTGCTGAACAGGGCAAAGACCGCCATGGCAAAGCATCGCTGAACAGGGCATGCACCGTGTAGGAATGAAAAGGCCGCCACATCAGGCATCCTTATCCCATGTGCAGCTGGGACAGTGACAGGACAGGTACTTTCACGTGGAGACTCATCCAGTCTGGGCACCAGTCCCCCTCCAGAACCAGTGGAGACCTGCATGTACTTGATAGACTGTGGCTTTGCACTCCCCAGGATGTAACAGTGGGCAACCCACCCACTGTAGAGACTTGAGAGACTGTGGCTTTGCACTCCCCAGGATTGAACAGTGGGCAAGCCACCCAGTGTAGAGACTTGAGAGACTGTGGCTTTGCACTCCCCAGGATGACAGAGTGGGAAACCCACCCACTGTAGAGACTTGAGAGACTGTGGCTTTGCACTTCCCAGGATGGTACAGTGGGCAAGCCACCCACTGTAGAGACTTGAGAGACTGTGGCTTTGCACTCCCCAGGATACATCAATGGGCATGGAGCCCCGTCGTGGATCTGGCTTCGCATTCATCTGGCTGAGATGCCCCCCCTTCCCTTGCCCTTGAGGTGCCTGTTTTATCGCCCATGCATTTTTGGACTGTTGGTACACGGACATTGTTGTGTACATATCTGCACTACTTCTCGGATTGTATGTGTGAATAAGAGTGAATATGAGATATGTATATCTGTATATTTTTTTATGACATGTATATTGGCACATTACAATGTTTGCCCAAATTTGGCTTTGTGTTTTCATTCTTCCGGGGGGATTGTGGGTTGTTACTGTGATTTTTGATAATGCATTGGTGTGTATGTTGTATAATGCGAGGGTGGGGGTGGGGTTGTTTGGTGGGTGTCCTCCTAACTTTTGCCTACCCCCTCCCCCGTGTCGTAGGTGCAGTACTCACCGGTATCTTCTGTGCCTACGTAGCTGTTGGTCGTAAAGGAGCAGAAAAACAAGCGCAGGGAGTATTTGGAGTTTGGGCTCCATGGTGTCCTCGTTCCTCGTGGGATGTGTTCAGGTGAGCATTTTCCCATTGCAAAAGCTGTTTCTGCCGTGTTTTTATCCGCGGTGCATCCGCCCCGGAAAAGGTGGCGGATTGGCGGGTTGTAATAGTGTGGGCGGTACATTGTCTCCCACCTGTCTGTTGGCGGTAACCGCCGCGCTGCTTGTCTGTACCACCGTGGCGGGCGGTGTGTTAAAGTGGCTGTCTTTGTTGGCGGGTTCCGCCAGGGTCATAATTCCCTTTTTTTGTCCGCCGGCCTGTTTGCGGTATTACCGCACCTTTAACACCGTCCGCCAGGGTTGTAATGACCCCCAATAGAGGCAATAGGTCCTGGTCCCCTATCCACAGTGCCCCTCCCCCACTGTCACTCAATGTTACTGTCGAAACCCATATGAGAACGGAAAAACAATAAACAGTGTTCAATCCATCAGGGCTACTGCCAGCAGGGCCTAGGCCACCCAGTAACGTGTTAACACAACAGGTGCAGGTAATAATAATGCTTTGAACAGTGCCCATTTGGGAATTCATTCAGAGTGAGGGGCATAGGCGTCAGAAGTTGACATCCTGTCTCTGCCACCCTGTATCAATTACTGTAGTTTCCTCAACCACCCGGACCCACCCTTTCCCCGGCTGATAATGCATGCACCCTGATCTCCAGTTCCCACAGGGAGACTGCATACAGACGAGCAGGTGTGGCAGCAGTCTGAGGCGCAGAACTACTTAGAGCGACACGGTAAATGCAAGACCATGCTTCTAAAGGCAAGTTTGTCCTTTCTCGCAGTTTGGGAACAGAGTGTTATCATCCAAAGTTAATATGTGATCTTAGAGGTCATCAGCTGTATGTGGGGTTACTTCCAGGCCCAACATCGAGGGAACTGTGGATTCACTAGAATGGCCCATCGACGAGTCAGAATCCAATGTTTTATCATCGCCGAGGGCAGCATATTGATTAGATGTAAGTTGGGTCGCCTCAAGTGGTGCCTGTGCTTGGCCCTCAGCTGCTTGTGCCTTGTTGGGGCACATTTTAATGCCAGATCTCTTTTTTTTACGCCGGGGGTTGGGGTGTCAGCCAAGCTCCCTCTAAAGAATCCTCACGGTGCAGTTTAACCAAGCCCTTGGCATGCAACCACATCCATGCATCTTCAGATGAAGGGAAAATATGAGTTTTCCCCTCGTCTACCACCCATATGCGTGCTGGAAACAACAAGGAGTAGGTGATGTTACATTCCCAAAGAAGCTGTTTGACTTTTATGTATGAAGTTCGCTTGTGTTACACCTCCATGGTGTAGTCGGGTAGGCTGTGATGACAGTACTATTGAACTTTCAGGGGTCCTGTGTACGGAAGCTTTGGAGAATCAAATCGCGGTCCCGGAAATTGAGGAGACGGGCTATTAGCGGCCTAAGCAGGCCTCCAGGTCATTGCGGCCTTCCGGGAATCCGGTGTGCTTGTTCTATTGAGAAGAAAGGCGGTACATTGTTTGTGAACACCGTGGCCTTCAACCATTGTTCAAGAAATAATTCAGAATTAGGCACCTCCACACGCTCCAGAAACCCCATCAACCAAATGTTATTTCTTCGTGAGTGTCCCTCCGCATCCTCTGCTCTGCCGTCAACTGTGTCACCTGGTTCAGAAGTTCCTTAACCTTTGTTGTACCACAGCCAATGAGGCCTCATACTCAGACATCCTTTCAGCTAGTTTGCGATGATCAACTCGGAGCAGATTGATTTCCTGCGCCACAGAGTACATTTTTACATCCAAAGATATTTTGGTGTCCAATACCGCCTGTAGGAGCTTATCGAATTGTACGGAATGAACTTGTAGAGTCTCATTCATCTCTTGGAGGGTTGCCGCGTTATCTTTAGCGGTGGCGGACAGGAGTGGCATCGCTCCGTCAGCAAGTGGTGGCAACCGCGCTGCTTTTGGTTTGACCATGGGTACTGCTGATTGGGAGAGCTCACCCACTAGAGCGTGACTCCCCATCTTATGTTCTCAACGACCAAATGGTTAGGAACAAAGTGCAGTAGCGTTCCTATACCAGGGGGCTAATGCCTCTCCCCGTCATGGACCTTCACTCGCCTCGTGTAACCGTCCGATTGGGGTGCTTAGAAGTAGACGTCCTGAGTGCCCCAGAGCTGGGCCTTAACTTCCAGGTCCTCGGTGTCGTGTTGGGCCCTCACAGTATGCCGGCGGGCTTCTCAGAGATGATCGTGCGGCAGAGCAACTCCCCAGTACAGCCCCTTTCTCTGCATGACATCCACGTCTAGTGCAGCCAATGGGGGTCAGGAGACCTTCTCATTCTACTCCTGCAGTCTATGTTAATGTTCTCTGATGCCAGTCAGTGCGTGGCTCCCCTCCCATAGGGCTTCCATCCATGTCCCTGCCAAGGACTTCACCCCCCCCGATCCCCAGGAGAGGCCGGAACTCTAAATGCACTCTCACCTCGGACTTGGGCCACGGGAGGCACAGCTTGTCATCCGGTGGATGCGCCCACACTCCGTGGCGCTACTCCCTTCTCTCATCCCCCCGGGGCATCACAGCACCTCCAGGTCCCTGCGCGTTCCTCCCACCGCCTCCTCCAGTGCTGTCGGTGCCAGGGGTCACAGGCTCCTCTGATGGCAATACTCATGCCAGCAGGCAGGACCACGGCATGCCACACCCCCTCCTTCTGCACCAGGCTCAGCCCGCAGCAGAGCCCGGACTCCTCTCCTGATGCGGGCACGCTTGTGGCACAGCCCTTGGGTGCACCGGCCATCACCAGCGGGGGGACCGAGTCCACACAGCATGACTCCTTACCCCTGGGGTCATTATGACTGCACATCCGATATCTGGGGGCCCGGAAAGGATGCTTCAACAGGGTTACTTTTGGGATGGGAGCAGAGCTATTCACCCAGCGTCCGCACCGGCCGCGATCTTGGCCACGCCCCCTGACTCAGACTTAATGGAGTTTTTTAGTGTTGCTTAAGTTCCAAAAATGTCCCCAGTATGATGCCACTAACCACTGTTCTTCTGTTTTCTTCATACATGTTATCTGTAACACAGAAAGTGCGCACACATGAATAAATCAGATGAGTGGCTACGAAACGGAGTTGGAGCTCACGCAGCAAGTTACACAGACGAGATAATGAATTGCCGCTTTCTTTGTTTTCAGGTCGCCAGGAATATAAGAGCCCACCACTGACGTAGAAACATGAAGAGAGTTCCGTAACAAAGAGATGCAGAGCACTGCAAGGACTCTTCTACGCAGGAGAATCAAAGATGCCAGGAGAATTGGCAAGCCAGAAGCGGAGGATGCAATGACAGGTGGGTTTGCACTAGATGTCATTCTGATGATGAGCGGCTTCCTTAAAGGCTATGCGCTCCTCCCCTTGAAGGCTATGTGCTCCTCCCCTTAAAGGCTATGCGCTCCTCCCCTTGAAGGCTCCTCCCCTTAAAGGCTATGCGCTCCTCCCCTTAAAGGCTATGCGCTCCTCCCCTTCAAGGCTCCTCCCCTTAAAGGCTATGCGCTCCTCCCCTTGAAGGCTATGCCCTCCTCCCCTTGAAGGCTATGCGCTCCTCCCCTTAAAGGCTATGCGCTCCTCCCCTTGAAGGCTACGCGCTCCTCCCCTTGAAGGCTACGCGCTCCTCCCCTTGAAGGCACCTCCCCTTAAAGGCTATGCGCTCCTCCCCTTAAAGGCTATGCGCTCCTCCCCTTGAAGGCTATGCGCTCCTCCCCTTGAAGGCTATGCACTCCTCCCCTTGAAGGCTGTGCGCTCCTCCCCTTGAAGGCGCAGCAGTATTCTGGACCCGCATTCCGACAGGCAATACAGGCATTTTCCATGGTTGTTGCCTGGGTGTTTCCACGCAACATTCATGGATTTTGACACATTCTCATATTTACAAGAACATGTTGACCAGAGAATGTGCCAAAAAATACACCTTCACAGGAGAGGCGCGCCAAGGAGAAATATTTTTATTTCTGCTTGTTTTACCTCTTTCTATGTCTGCTGCTTTCTGCAACACACTTAGAAAAAGGAAAAGAAAAACCTCTCAGGATTGTTTTTGTGTAGGAATGTGTGCCTTGCTGCACAAAAGCAATCCTGCATAAAATGCAAGCACTGTGGCACAAAGGTACCTGCATTGGTGTTCGGCTGCCAATGAGGCACCAGCACAGAGGGAATGAACAGGAATGCACCATGTTACATAAATACATCACATTCCTGCCCTCTGCCACAAATCCCATAAATCTGGGCTAAACTGACATGGGGTCTTGTAATACATACATTGGGTCATCAATGTGTTGGACTACACACTGCAGGGAACTCACTGGCTGATGAAGAAGCCAAATCTGCAATCATTAATGCAACTGGATCTGCCATTACTCGTTCTCTTACGAGAGTCGATGAAGAAATACTTGCTAACGTGTATGCTTGAGCCAACAGCACCCTCTTACCAAAAGCACATCTAGCAAAATATTCTAACACTTAAGTTCCCAAAACATTGCTTATGTAACCATTCTGGGGGAGGTTGATTGAGTGATTTCCAACCAGGACCGCAGGCTAGAATTAATTGAAGCAGCACATTGAGGGGTTTCTTTTACCCATGCTGATTTGACAGCTACAATTTCCTTGTTACAGAAACACTATTGGTGACATAATCATACAAACAGACAAAGAAATATGTCCTTAGGTGTGGCACTTGGCAACAAATTAAAGGTTCCACCATTTCACTGTTAATCACACACCGCAGACACCCCTCTGAGACTCTAACAAGCCACTGCAGTGTGCATACCTAGACCATTGTGGCACTTTAAATTTGAATCGTGCTGTCAAGTACATCCTACTTGCCTTTGATTCTTGCTCTAGATTCCTTTGGGTATGGCCACAGAGATCAGCTGATGCTCCCACTGTTATTAAATATTTGCAAGTCTTTATTGGACATAGGCAGTTTCTACATTTCACACATACCAGCGCCCTTCCTTTGCCTCCAACGCATGCAGGTATGCCATGGGAACCCTTGGTGTAGTTGTTCATTATTCTTCTCTATATCATCGTCAGGGAAATTCGATAGTGGAGAGAAGGAACCGAGATTTAAAGCAATCCTTAACAGCTAGAGGATTAGGTTCATGTCACAGTTGGATTCATCACCTCTACAGAGTCCAGAGAGCATGAAATATCTTCTGCCTAGAAGATCTTTGCGTGAATGTACCTGATCTGAAATCCTCTTTGATGTCCAGATGTATGTCTGAGATCTTGATGGCCCTGGAGCAGTGGCCGCAGAAACACCTTTTAACATAAATGAATGTCTCACTGTCTCACTGTCTTACAGGAACTACAGCACTTCGAAGATGAGTGTTCCACTAAGCATGCTGCCACTGAGAGAATGAGGAATACACCAGCACCCGCTGGCTGGATTCCAAATGTTGGGGATCTAATTCCAGAAACGTTTGTGGTGAAGAATTTGGCCCATTGTACCTTGCACCTGTGACAGTCCATCTCATTCAAGGTACCACAACTGTAATCTTGCCACCACTTGCTGGTTCGAAAGAAAAATGCTTTGTCTCCATTGTTCAAGTCAAGTTGCATGATGTGGCCCATTTTACACAGTAGGCACTGAGGACTCCTGGGTAGTTCCCTATTCCCTCTCACTACCATTCAGGAAATACCTCTTCAAGCATTGAACAACACCAACATTGTTTTCCCCTAGGCTGAGGATGGTGGAGAATGAACCTTTGTTGATTCCAATTACTGCTACAAGCACTAGGAACATACCAGATGTCAGTCTACAGTTTACTACTACTTCTCAAAACAATGGAGTGGTGTATGATGAACCACCTTTAGAGGTGTCTACGAGTTCTCTTTCACCTGCAGTGGCTCCAGTTTTCACACAGACTGCTTGTCAGTACTTTGTCAACGTTGATGACTTTTCTTCAGAGTTAACTTCCACTTGTCTTCATGGTATACATATGCTTCTTCATTGGCTTAAACCCACTTACCTGATTTGTGCATGGTCCTACTTGTGGATTGTACTCACCTTACTTGCTCTCTTATTGTGGATTGGGTTTGAGACTGTTTTTGTCTTGCTTATAAATGGGCATTATCTTCCTGATACCTCTGCTGTTGAACTGGTAGATGAGGTACTGAAGCCTCATTTGTCTTCCCACAAAATGTGAAGGTTCAATACAGCAGTTTTGGTCCTACAGAGACTATTCAAATTCCTTATGTCTTTAAAATCTTTATGGAGGATTTCAATGAACGTTGTGTCTGACTATTGGGGTGTGAATGCAGTTTCTTCAATGCTTTCTCAGCTTGATTATTATACTGCATTTGAAGGTGAAGATATGTACATGAACTCTATATATTGTGGTGAAATGTTTTGTAACCATCACTATGCACACTACAACACAATGGGACCATTGTCCAACTCCACCAGCAGGGACTTCAGACAAATTAACATATTCTTCTGGGTGTGATACTAACTAACCTGTATCTTACTATTTCACATTACCATCAACAAAAGCGAGAAAAAAAATGCTGACTGCTACAAACTAATTCATCCAGGGCTATGACTATTGGAAATGATTTAAAATCAGTTTGGGAAACAAATGATTGGCAAGTGCAGGGCATGGATGCCTTAATTAAAGCATGTCTGATTCAATTACAGATGATTTTTCTGAATGTCACAGGTCAGCTGACAGCTTGGCTAGGTCTTGCAAAAATTAAAGACATGAATATGCTCAGTATCCCTTTAATTGAAAAATTAATTTGACAATTGGCAAAGTTTGGTGAATTACACAGAAGATCACCTCAATTGAATGGTTAGAAATGGTACACTTAATTCAACACTTTCACGGCCAAAAGGGTAGTTATTGTGGCCAGTGGACACAAATGGTTGTCATGCATGTTTTAGAAACTCTTTGCATCGTTTCAAAGCAAGCAGACCTGACCCTCGTTATATCAAGATACAACATGCACGGATTGTGACCACTTACTGCGTTGGGGAGTTATGTCAGCAATGGTTACGCCATTTCACCTTGTCAGCTGTAAAAGAGAACCTCTCTCTCCTCTCTGATGACATTGATTTGCAAGATTGTTTGTTAGGTCCTTTGTTAACATGCTCCAAAAGATTCTTGCACACAATTTTCAATTAAATATGGAAGTTTTCTGAAACGCAAGCTGCTGCTCGTTTACAGCAAATAGACCAGACTAATTTGGAGAAAGCATTGTCTGTTGTTGATAAAATAATAAATATACTGTCTGTTCGTATTTAAACACTTAACATCATTGGGCCCGATTCACAGCGGTAAACTTAGACCAAAAGTCCAAGGCCCTCATTACGAGTCTGGCGGTCTTCAGACCCGTGGTGGCGGTCCCACTGCCGATGGGCTGGCGGTGTGGATCGCCATATTACGAGTGTGGCGGTTAGGCTGTGCGGTCGGACCGCCGGGCTGGAGATAAGCATCACCAACCCGGCAGTCCAACTAAGACCGCTGGCGGTATTACGAGTCCCCTTTCCGCCAGGGTTAGCACCGCCACCAAAACCCTGGCAGAAAGGCTACGAGCCACAGGAATTTGCATTCCTATCACCGGTAGACGACTCGCTTACCCCCCTACATCCAAGAGCCCCCACCCCCTCTTCCCATACAACATTCTCACCCCCATCCCCTTGCTGTAACCTCATCCGCCACACACGCCCAAATGCACAAACTTCAACATACTGACACACACACCCAGATGTACACATTGACACTCACACCACCCTTACACTTGAACACACACACAGACAACACCCTTCCTTCCCCTGAATCCATACACACACTCACACGCACACAAACAACCCCCCCTTCCCCACTTTCAGACAGTCACCTTACCTGGTCGTCAAGATGGTCGTCCGGGAGGGAATGGGTGCTGGCGCTCGCACTGTCACCATTGTCCTGCCACCACAACACC
Organism: Pleurodeles waltl; assembly: GCF_031143425.1. Classification (NCBI taxonomy): domain Eukaryota; kingdom Metazoa; phylum Chordata; class Amphibia; order Caudata; family Salamandridae; genus Pleurodeles; species Pleurodeles waltl. The sequence continues at coordinate 24,732,881 of NC_090444.1, forward strand.
AGAATGTCGTTTTTCTAATTGAAATACGGCAGGTGGTGTTTTGTTGGCGTGGGGGTGTCAGCAGTGCAACTGCCACTAGAACGCCGACTGCCAGTACGAATCCTGCCGGTTTTCAGCCTTGAAAATGCCGGCAAGCCACCAGCAGTCGTAATATGGTGGTCTGAGGACCGCCATGCTGGAGGTCTTTTGGCAGCCGCCAGCACAGCGGTTGGCGGTCTTCCTAGCCAAAGTTGTAATGAGTACCTAAGTTTACACCAAAAGTCTAAGTTTACCCATAGTAAGGTTAGACTTTTTGTCTAGTTTATCAGCACACAAACAGTAATAAAGTCAAACAGCAGCACAAGAAAAATCCCAAATCACTTTAGATAAATAGAACATATTTTAATAAATATTTGAATAAAAAGTAATGACAGCAAAACAACAAAAATCCAATAGTAGAATCATAGGTATGACATTTTAAGCTTTGAATTACAAATATCACCAAAATTCATAAAGTGACAACCACAGGTATCTGGTCACACTAGACTGGGTTAAACTCAAAGGTTAAGGTGGACTGTGACTTAGAAACTTTTATGGATGAAAAGTGGTTGTCAGCAAGCAGATGATGGGGCACGTTGCATGCTGGATCTGAAGTGAGGCTTGATGACAACAGAGAGCTGTTGAAGAGTAGGCTCTCAGTGCAGTCATCGCGAACGTTCTGAGTGGGCGAAGTCACAAGTCCATGTCCAGAAGGCCTCTATATCTATTGGATGCTTCTTGGCTTTGGTTCCAATGAAGCACTCTTCATTCAAACTTCCAAACTTTTCTAGATGTCACATTTCCTTCAGCCGGGCAAGCTGCGAAGTTGAGGCCAAATAATGATTAATGTTGACAGCTGTGAATTCGACAGCAACACTGGTCTTAGTTAGTTCTTCAGGCAGAAAGTTTGTAAAAGCTACTACTTGCAGTTAAAGACAGGAGGAATATCAGCCAAGAGTCCAGGGCCTGGGGGGTACCACCTGGGGGTTAGAACTTTATTCAACAGAGCCCAGCAGTACAGTCAAGGGCAGGCCCAGTTGGAACTGGTCAGCTGCAGGTACAGATGCCCCTCGAAGCTTGCTGTATCCCTGTAGCTCAAAACCGGCCAGACAACTGACACTCATAGTCACTTTTGGGATCCTCCCCTTAAGGCAAATGCATCTAGTCTTCAGAGAGCAGGGCTGGTCTAATTCTGATTCCTCACAGGTTCAGGAGTGACCCAAGTAGAAGTCTTTGTGATGCACATTTAGGCCCAGTGCCAGCCCGTGGGTAGAGGCAATCCTTTGTCCACCTCTGAACCAGTGCTGTCAGTACCACCTCCCAATGGCTTTGGAGCCAGACTTACTGGAGAGACAAAAGGGAGGAGGCCTATGTGTGAGCTTCATCTGCCACTGACAGAGAAGTATACTTTGAAACTCAGGAAGGGGCTGGGCACAGTCCCCATGTCATCGTGCCAAGGGAGGAGAGAACCTCCCCACATCCAGTGCTCCTTGTCCACTGTCTAGCATCAATACACATCTCACCACAGGGGAGACATCAGGGGACGAGCGACAGCTGGAAACTGGCAGGAAAGCCTTGTCTATTAAGCTGGATTATAAATTACTCTTCAAATGAGCTCACGTTTTTTTCTAGCTATTCACAATTTTATTCATTAAGTGTAATAGTATAAACCAGTGTTAACCTAGGAGAGAGCCAGCCTTGCCACAGTGAAAAAAAATAACTTAGAAACTTTTTTGTTTCCAGGACCTGTAAAACATTAAATACACATGAGATATTGATAAATACCATGCACCCTGCCTGCCCTTTGGGCTTTTAAGCCTATCTTAGGGGTGATTTGTAGGTATTAAAAAGGAGGATTTAGGCCTGGGTTACATTGTCAGGCTTGTCGAAAGGTTATTTTATGGTCACGTTACTTTGGCTATAGACCTGCAGACTGTGTCCTTCAACCTAAAACAATTAATCTTATTCTATTAGCAGAAGTTTCATTCTGCAGTGATGTTTTTATTCTTTTATCTATTATACTCTTAGCCTATGAATTGTTTTCATTTCTTAGCACAACATTTTTCACTCTGTGGACACAATAACATTGTCGGTACAAAATAGAACATCATATTCCCTGTCATTTCATGGAAACATGTGCGTTTTTACATTACGGCAGTTTTCTTAGACCACCAACTGTTTTATTATAAAACATCTCTCAGCCCCCTATACGTAAGAGGGTTATTGCAGCCAGAAATCACCACTGCGTGCTGTTGCTTCATTGCAGCTGTCTTCTGATGCTTTACATCTTTCCCGCCTACATGGGAGAGGACTCTGAGCAGACCAACAGCCCTCTTCACTACTACTATATTCAGGTATGGAGGATGGTGCCTTCCCAGGGGTTAGAATGGGCGGATTAGGGCTAACACTGCTGTGCTCTAATATAGAACCTTAGTGGTGTAGGTAGGAATTCTGACACTTAGGATTCTGACACTGTGGTGGGACTTTTCTTATGTTTTACTTTTTTGTCACTGTTCTATTGTTAAGTTTCATCATCCATATTATTGCCGTACATGCCTTTTTATGTCGGATGAAGTTGATTCAATAGAATTCATCGAACCAAGTCCTGCTTCTGTTTGTCTTTGCATGTATAAGACAAATGTAACTGAAAGAAAAGGCTGAGATCTGTTACACCACGCGGCTTCCCACATCACCTCTACTCTTGGGTACTGGTGAGGTACGTCTAGCTGTTCAGGAGGGTTAGGTCATCAGTTGTCAAACAGCCCTGTGGTGCTGCTGCCAGAATCCAATACTCTCATTGTTATAATGAGAACCAAAATCAACAGGCTGAAATGGCAATTTAAACTGCCCACAAGGCTGCCGTTGCCAGTCTGGAGACATGAGTTAAAGGTCTGGTAGGTGGCAAAATGAATGCTGCAGCCCACTAGTAGCAATTAATTTGAAGGCTCTGGGTACAGATGATAGCACATACTGGGACGTACACGCAAATTTAATGTGGCCAGTGAAAAATTTGTTTCAGAACACAAAGCAAACATCTAGGGGCATACCATGCAACAGGTAACCTTCATAAACTACCTTTCAACAGAGGGTGCTCTGTCAATAGGATATTACCTAGGCTCCTAATCCAGGAGGAAGTAGAGTTGTTTCCTATTTGAATGATGTACATGTAGGGATTTTCAGATAATGGATGCATAGCAACACATTATTATCACAGCTTTTTGTCATGTTCTTCCCTCTTTGCTGCTATTTTGGTCATTGGTTTTTGCTTGTAGCAAAGAGAAATTCTGCTGAATTCTAGATCTTGATGTTATGCTTGGATCTTTTCAATCAAGCACAGCCATATTACCAAAGATAAATTTTATCCTTTGCCACTTTTGACCCCTAATAGTGACCTTCTGAAGGAGTCACTTTCATGTATAATATTTCGTGAACGGATGAGAATGTGGCTTCTGGGAGGATTTAACCTTTCTGTGTGGCAATCAAGAAGAGAACTTAAATGACTTTCTGAGTGCCCAATCATTGATAATCAAGGGCATCATGTGCCACTACTTTAGCAGCTTGATCAGGGAGTGGGTGTCACTGACAGCCCTTCATAAAATAAAGCAGATACGCTGAGGTTTAAAGTTCCTTTGAATTTAATTGGAGACCTGGATCTCCAAATAAAAGCTGGCAAATGGCACTGCAAGACAACAGCATAATAAAGCTGAGGGTGGAGTCAGTGTAGGAAAAATAAAATAAGAGCACACAGAAGGGAAGATAGGTGGGATGGAAGGATGATAAGAAAGATAGAGAGAAGACTGGATGAAGAGACGGATTGAAGGAGACTAGGGTGGATGGACAGAAGGGTGGATAGCAAATCTTGGATATGGTGGGAGGTCAATGTATGTTGCCAGCCAGCGATTGTTGCCAGGAACTGCATCAGTAACATGAACCTCCTAGTTGAACCTGACTCCTCACCTGCCTTTCAGGAAACTCCTTGAGATAAAGCCTGGGTAAAATATTAGTCACTCCAGTGCAATTTTCATTTTTTTCGGAATTTGTGTATTACACTTGTCACATAAAGTTCCTGAAATTATGAGATTATGACACTTTATATAATATGCAACATTCACAATAAAAATGAACGGCAAACACATGGGAACCACAGATCACGAGTGGTTGTTGTTTGTGGTACTTTTAGTTTTGTTAACATTTAAATTTGCTGCAAGGACAAATTTCACACAAAATATATATGCAAAATTACAGATTTGCAATTTATGCAATTATGTGTGATTTCACAAACATTTTGCTAATTAAGAGAAAGAAAATTATCTGAGTATTGCACACCTGTACTCAAGACTAAAGGCGTGATTATGATCTTGGTGGATGGATTACTCCATCACAAATGTGACGGATACTCTGTCCACCAGGTTACGATCTCCATAGGATATAATGGAATCGTAACATGGCTATCTATCATGGTTCTGATGGAGTAACCCTATCTGCCAAACGCTAAATCAGACCCATAGTGAGGATCAATAGAGGGTCACGTGCTGGGGTCCAGATAACTTACCACCAGCAGTTTTTTGTGAAGCCCCCTTTGGTAGGCTTCTACTCTTTGCCCTTCTTACCACTGCGTAGTTTGGATTGCTGACATAGCAGACCCGTAGAGAGGGGCCATCATTAAGCCTATCAATAGAAAAGGAAACCGTAACGACCTGGCCAATTACAGATTGACAGCTTTAAATACTCTTTGTTAAAGTCTCAAAAATGGTCCTGTAATGTCTTGAAAGTTGTTCTGAGGAAAATATCCCTAAACAGCAAGGCAGTTAAAGTAAACCACTCCCGTAAAGGCCATTGTTTTGCTCTATAGACCCCAACCAGGAGGTCCATCTTAGTAGCAGGAAAACTTGCTGTTTTGTTGATTTCTGTGCACTCTTCCCTTTGACTTGAAATGTCCCTTGGAAAAAGCTCTGTAACCTTAATATTCCCTCTGCCCCTTCTCAGAATTCTGCTGGACCTTAATGTACATTATTGGGTCCAGGGAGACTATAATGGGACAGGGAAGTTTACAGAAAAGATTCTGGGTAAAAATGGTATCAAGCCAGGGTGTGTTTGTTATCCATTATTATGGAATCTTTTTTATCTGATCTATTAGGTGATGGTTCAAAGACAAATTGCTTCTCTCCGAAAGCAGGGAATGTCCATATTCCATGTCTAATTCATGCAGATTATTTTATTTTACTGACTATGTAACAGCCAGACTGGAATTAAAGATTTCAGCTCTTAGTATTTTTTTAAATAATTAACTATTTGATAAATAAAATTGAAAAGACTAAGGGGGTCATTATGAATACGGCGGGAATTTTCGCCGTGTTCATGCTGGCGGTCTTATCACAGACCACCAGCCCCTTGAGACCCTGTCGGCTGAATTATAAACATTTGGCTCGGCCGGTGGCTGGAAACACTTTTTCTGCCAGCCGGGCAGTTGTGACCGCCATGCCAGTGGCGGAAATTTCCACCACCGCCGGCATGGCGGTCTCAACCGCAAAGTTCATAATGAGGGCCGAAAACATGAATCTTTTTTAGGATGCCCAAAAGTTCACCTGCTTTCAACTGAACACTCCAGTAGAGCAAGGACGCGCTTAAAATAATTTAGGACTCCACTTCTCAGAAAATCTACTTTGAGATACTTATTTTTGGATCTTAAAACACATCTAATGACCACAAGAAATTATTTAAAGGATTTTGACTCATGGTATGGAAGGCTTTATTCTGCTCCTTTAAAAAAGCTATGCAGAGAGGTATTGATCCAGCAAGATTTATAAGGAGCTGAGTTATAGCTTTAGAGCCGAGGGTGAAAAGGTCAACATTGTGAAGCATTTAAAAAAAATCTTCTCTAAAAACCCTGACTGCTATGACCCCAGCACTAAGGTTAGAGTTAGATCTAACTTTGTCGAATCTTTTAGTTTTGGCTTGATGGTTTCAGTTTATTCACCCCCCTTTTTTAATATTTATTGTTATTTAACATCAACACATGCAAACATGACATATCAAACATGGTGTATGCGATCCAAGAGGTGACACCACTAAAGCGTGTAACATAGTTATGTGACACATATTTATAATCGTGTACACACATCAAAGGATGCTATTATGTCGCGGGTCCACTCCTATTTCCAAAAAAAAAAAATAGCAATTGCCATCTACAGGGAGGCCTGACTGGCGGTGATGGGTTCTTATGGTCATCAAAGCCCGGGTCTATCTGGTGAGCCTCCACATCATCGGCCCAAGTAGCTGCAGAAGGGCCCCCCAAATATTCATGGGGTGTGAGGTTAATGAAAGCATCAATGCATAGGTTTGGGTGCGGCTGTTGTGGACTGTGAGGTCACGAAGCCAGTCATTTGTCATGGGTGTGATATGACTTCCCCACATAGGGCTACTCTGCACTTGGCTAGGAGTTCTGCCAGTGCGCATGTCTCATACGTAGCCCACGAGCATTATAAGCAGAGTAGATTCTATGTAATGATCAGTCATCTGTTCTAGCTTATTTAGCAGGGTTTGCCAATAGGTACTTCCAGGCCTTCATGATCAGCTCTACAACACAGGCATTTATGGGAGCGAGTAGGATCAATGGCATGTGGGGGGCTGGTGTACTGTATGCCCTGTGTAGGTATTTATAATGCAGGAGTTTGTGTCAGTAGCTTAGAGATAAACATCCAGTTTGCATGCAACAGTTCCTCCATTGTTTATCAGCTTGTGTGTGTTGCAAGTGGGAGCCGGGACATGACACCCCTAACCTAACAGGGGAGTGGTCTGGCACGGTGGTGGGTAAGTGAGTGATGTCGGAGCCCAGGCCTCTGAGGTCCAGATGAGGGCCTAGCGCCTCCTTGCACCACATTAGTGTCTTTTTTAATGCTGATGTGGCCCAACAAGGCCAAAATTGCTGCGCCAGATTTACAAAGTGGCGCAATTCATGCATTGCACTACTGTGTATCCCCTTGCCCCACATTATATCCGTGCCAGGCATAATGTATTTAAGGGGGGAAATCCCCTTCAGGGGGGCCAAAAAAAAGGAGCAAAGAAAATTTCTTTGTGCCATTTTTTGCAGCATTTTTAACTCCTGCTCAGAGCACGAGTTATAGGGGGGCACACCATTGTTTATAATGGGCCCCTAAGTACTGCAATAACCCTGAACAGTGCATCAACAGCGTCAAGAATTGTAACGCTATTGCCCCCTACCCTGTGACACAGTGTGGCATATTTTAAATATAGTGCACACGTGGTGGCGGTAGGGGAGCTCTAAGGGACGCAAGAAAAGTGCAGTGCCACTTTTCTTAAATCTACCCCTAAGCCCGTTGTGCAAAGCCAGTAGTTAGGTCTGGAGGAAGACTCATATAGGACGAGTAGAACATGTATTCCCTGGTATGGGCACATTTCCCCAGATCCCACAGTTTCAGCAGATCCATAAATTTTCCCAATTGCTTAACCGCTTGTTGTAGGAGGCTGGACTGGCTTGTAGTGAGTACCAAGGGGTACTTACACCTTGCACCAGGCCCAGGTATCCCTTATTAGTGTATAGGGTGTCTAGCAGCTTAGGCTGATAGATAATGGTAGCTTAGCAGAGCAGCTTAGGCTGAACTAGGAGACGAGTGAAGCTCCTACAGTACCACTAGTGTCACTTGCACAATATCATAAGAAAACACAATACACAGATATACTAAAAATAAAGGTACTTTATTTCTATGACAATATGCCAAAGTATCTCAGTGAGTACCCTCAGTATGAGGATAGCAAATATACACAAGATATATGTACACAATACCAAAAATATGCAGTATAGCAATAGAAAACAGTGCAAACAATGTATAGTTACAATAGGATGCAATAGGGACACATAGGGATAGTGGCAACACAAACCATATACTCCAAAAGTGGAATGCGAACCACAAATGGACCCCAAACCTATGTGACCTTGTAGAGGGTCGCTGGGACTGTAAGAAAACAGTGAGGGTTAGAAAAATAGCCCACCCCAAGACCCTGAAAAGTGAGTGCAAAGTGCACTGAAGTTCCCCAAAGAGCACAGAAGTCGTGATAGGGGAATTCTGCAGGAAAGACCAAAACCAGCAATGCAACAACGATGGATTTCCAGACTAGAGTACCTGTGGAACAAGGGGACCAAGTCCAAAAGTCACGACCAAGTCGCGAGTGGGCAGATGCCCAGGAAATGCCAGCTGTGGGTGCAAAGAAGCTGCTACTGGAAGGTAGAAGCTGAGGATTCTGCAGGAACGACAAGGGCTAGAAACTTCCCCTTTGGAGGATGGATGTGCCACGTCGTGAAGAGTCGTGCAAAAGTGTTTTCCCGCCGAAAGACTGCAAACAAGCCTTGCTAGTTGCAAAGCTTGTGGTTAGAGTTTTTGGATGCTGCTGTGGCCCAGGAGGGACCAGGATGTCACCAATTGCGTGAGGGGACAGAGGGGGTGTCCAGCAAGACAAGGAGCCCTCTTAAAAGCAGGCAGCACCCGCAGAAGTGCCAGAACAGGCAGTACAAAGTGGAGTGAAACAGTGCTCACTCGAAGTTGCACAAGAGACTCCCACGCCGCCGGAGGACAACTCAGGAGGTCATGCAATGCAGGTTAGAGTGCCGTGGACCCAGGCTTGGCTGTGCACAAAGGAAATCCTGGAAAAGTGCACAGGAGCCGAAGTTGCTGCAAAAAACACGGTTCCCAGAAATGCAGTCTGGCGTGGGGAGGCAAGGACTTACCTCCACCAAACTTGGACTGAAGAGTCACTGGACTGTGGGAGTCACTTGGACAGAGTTGCTGAGTTCAAGGGACCTCCCTCGTCGTGCTGAGAGGAGACCCAGTGGACCGGTGATGCAGTTCTTTGGTGTCTGCGGTAGCAGGGGGACGATTCCGTCGACCCACGGGAGATTTCTTCGGAGCTTCTAGTGCAGAGAGGAGGCAGACTACCCCCTGTGAGAAAGTAGCCTCTTTCTAGCCTTGTTACCCCCACTTTTGGCCTGTTTGTGAGTGTATGTCAGGGTGTTTGTCACTGTTTTCACTGTCTCACTGGGATCCTGATAGCCAGGCCTCAGTGCTCATAGTGAAAACACTATGTTTTCAGTATGTTTGTTATGTGTCACTGGGATCCTGCTGGTCAGGACCCCAGTGCTCATAGGTTTGGGGCCTATATGTATGTGTCACTGGGACCCTGTCACACAGGGCCCCAGTGCTCATAGGTGTGCATGTATATGTTCCCTGTGTGGTGCCTAACTGTCTCACTGAGGCTCTGCTAACCAGAACCTCAGTGGTTATGCTCTCTCATTACTTTCAAATTGTCACTAACAGGCTAGTGACCAATTTTACCAATTTACATTGGCTTACTGGAACACCCTTATAATTCCCTAGTATATGGTACTGAGGTACCCAGGGTATTGGGGTTCCAGGAGATCCCTATGGGCTGCAGCATTTCTTTTGCCACCCATAGGGAGCTCTGACAATCCTTACACAGGCCTGCCACTGCAGCCTGAGTGAAATAACGTCCACGTTATTTCACAGCCATTTTACACTGCACTTAAGTAACTTATAAGTCACCTATATGTCTAACCTTTACCTGGTAAAGGTTAGGTGCAAAGTTACTTAGTGTGAGGGCCCCCTGGCACTAGCCAAGGTGCCCCCACATTGTTCAGAGTCAATTCCCTGAACTTTGTGAGTGCGGGGACACCATTACACGCGTGCACTACATATAGGTCACTACCTATATGTAGCTTCACAATGGTAACTCCGAATATGGCCATGTAACATGTCTATGATCATGGAATTGCCCCCTCTATGCCATCCTGGCATAGTTGGCACAATCCCATGATCCCAGTGGTCTGTAGCACAGACCCTGGTACTGCCAAACTGCCCTTCCTGGGGTTTCACTGCAGCTGCTGCTGCTGCCAACCCCTCAGACAGGCATCTGCCCTCCTGGGGTCCAGCCAGGCCTGGCCCAGGATGGCAGAACAAAGAACTTCCTCTGAGAGAGGGTGTGACACCCTCTCCCTTTGGAAAACGGTGTGAAGGCAGGGGAGGAGTAGCCTCCCCCAGCCTCTGGAAATGCTTTCTTGGGCACAGATGTGCCCAATTCTGCATAAGCCAGTCTACACCGGTTCAGGGACCCCTTAGCCCCTGCTCTGGCGCGAAACTGGACAAAGGAAAGGGGAGTGACCACTCCCCTGACCTGCACCTCCCCTGGGAGGTGTCCAGAGCTCCTCCAGTGTGCTCCAGACCTCTGCCATCTTGGAAACAGAGGTGCTGCTGGCACACTGGACTGCTCTGAGTGGCCAGTGCCACCAGGTGACGTCAGAGACTCCTGCTGATAGGCTCCTTCAGGTGTTAGTAGCCTATCCTCTCTCCTAGGTAGCCAAACCCTCTTTTCTGGCTTTTTAGGGTCTCTGTCTCTGGGGAAACTTCAGATAACGAATGCAAGAGCTCATCCGAGTTCCTCTGCATCTCCCTCTTCACCTTCTGATAAGGAATCGACTGCTGACCGTGCTGGAAGCCTGCAAACCTGCAACATAGTAGCAAAGACGACTACTGCAACTCTGTAACACTGATCCTGCCGCCTTCTCGACTGTTTTCCTGCTTGTGCATGCTGTGGGGGTAGCCTGCCTCCTCTCTGCACCAGAAGCTCCGAAGAAATCTCCCGTGGGTCGACGGAATCTTCCCCCTGCAATCGCAGGCACCAAAAAGCTGCATTACCGGTCCCTTGGGTCTCCTCTCAGCACGACGAGCGAGGTCCCTCGAATCCAGCGACTCTGTCCAAGTGACCCCCACAGTCCAGTGACTCTTCAGCCCAAGTTTGGTGGAGGTAAGTCCTTGCCTCACCTCGCTGGGCTGCATTGCTGGGAACTGCGACTTTGCAGCTACTCCGGCCCCTGTGCACTTCCGGCGGAAATCCTTTGTACACAGCCAAGCCTGGGTCCACGGCACTCTAACCTGCATTGCACGACTTTCTAAGTTGGTCTCCGGCGACGTGGGACTCCTTTGTGCAACTTCGGCGAGCACCGTTTCACGCATCCTCGTAGTGCCTGCTTCTGGCATTTCTCCGGGTGATACCTGCTTCAGTGAGGGCTCTTTGTCTTGCTCGAAGTCCTCTCTCTCTTCAGGTCCAAATTGCGACCTCCTGGTCCCTCCTGGGCCCCAGCAGCGTCCAAAAATGCCAAACGCACGATTTGCAGCTAGCAAGGCTTGTTGGCGTTCTTTCGGCGGGAAACATTTCTGCACGACTCTCCACGGCAAGACGGATCCGTCCACCAAAGGGGAAGTCTCTAGCCCTTTTCGTTCCTGCAGAAACCTCAGCTTCTTCTGTCCAGTTGAAGCTTCTTTACACCCGCAGCTGGCATTTCCTGGGCATCTGCCCATCTCCGACTTGCTTGTGACTTTTGGACTTGGTCCCCTTGTTCCACAGGTACCCTAGATTGGAAATCCACAGTTGTTGCATTGCTGGTTTGTGTCTTACCTGCATTATTCCTCTAACACGACTACTTTGTCCTTAGGGGAACTTTAGTGCACTTTGCACTCACTTTTCAGGGTCTTGGGGAGGGTTATTTTTCTAACTCTCACTATTTTCTAATAGTCCCAGCGACCCTCTACAAGGTCACATAGGTTTGGGGTCCATTCGTGGTTCGCATTCCACTTTTGGAGTATATGGTTTGTCTTGCCCCTATCCCTATGTTTCCCCATTGCATCCTATTGTAACTATACATTGTTTGCACTGTTTTCTAAGACTATACTGCATATTTTTGCTATTGTGTATATATATCTTGTGTATATTTCCTATCCTCTCACTGAGGGTACACTCTAAGATACTTTGGCATATTGTCATAAAAATAAAGTACCTTTATTTTTAGTATAACTGTGTATTGTGTTTTCTTATGATATTGTGCATATGACACTAAGTGGTACTGTAGTAGCTTCACACGTCTCCTAATTCAGCCTAAGCTGCTCTGCTAAGCTACCATTATCTATCAGCCTAAGCTGCTAGACACCCTATACACTAATAAGGGATAACTGGGCCTGGTGCAAGGTGCAAGTACCCCTTGGTACTCACTACAAGCCAGTCCAGCCTCCTACATTGGTTGTGCAGCGGTGGGATAAGTGCTTGAGACTACTTACCACTCTTGTCATTGTACTTTTCATAAGAGAAAAATATACAAAACAAGGCCAGTGTATATACACATAGCCAAAAAGTTTTGCATTTCCTCTTTTCACTCTTTTCTAAAGTGCTGAAAAGTACTTCTAAACTTTCAAAAAGTTCTTAAAAGTTTAAAAAAGTTTTTTTCTGTCTTTCCAAAAAGTTCTGAAAACTTTTTTCTCTTTTTCTATCACTTTAACTCTCTCTAAAAAATGTCTGGCACAGGCCAAAGTGTTGATCTGTCCAAACTTGCATATGACAACCTTAGCTGGAAAAGAGCAAGGAGTATCTGTATAGAGAGAGGTTTGAGTGTAGGGAAGAATCCTTCCTTGGAACTGTTACTTAACATGCTTAGAGAACAGGATAAGGCCATAGGTGCCCCATCTGTTGAAAAAGTACCTACTAGTTCTCAATCTGATTCAGGGACCCCCCCAGGAAAAGATTCAGGAAAGAAACTTCCTAGCCTGCCCATTACTAGACAATCTAGCATAGATGGTAATGATGATGAGCCACACCAAATAAATAGTGTTGTCTCACATCATAGCAAAAGCATTTATTCTCACCATACTGGTAGTAATGTTTCTGTAAACCAAGCTGTTAGGGTGCCTTCTGTAAGGGACAGGTCTCCTTCTGTTCATTCCCATCATAGCTCTGTTTCTAGAAATGTCCCTCCCACCAACCCTGATGACAGAATGTTAGAGAGGGAACTCAATAAGTTGAGGGTGGAACAAACCAGACTGAAGCTTAAAAAGCAACAGCTGGATTTGGATAGACAGTCTTTTGAATTATAGAAGGAAAGACAGAAGTTGGGTTTAGATACCCATGGTGGCAGCAGCAGTATTCCCCATAGTCATCCTGCAAAAGAGCATGATTCCAGGAATCTGCACAAGATAGTTCCCCCTTATAAGGAGGGGGATGACATTAACAAGTGGTTTGCTGCACTTGAGAGGGCCTGTGTTGTACAGGATGTCCCTCAAAGGCAGTGGGCTGCTATCCTATGGCTATCATTTAGTGGAAAAGGTAGGGATAGGCTCCTTACTGTGAAATAAAATGATGCTAATAATTTCCAATTTCTTAAGAATGCACTCCTGGATGGTTATGGCTTAACCACTGAACAGTACAGGATAAAGTTCAGAGAGACCAAAAAGGAGTCTTCACAAGACTGGGTTGATTTCATTGACCATTCAGTGAAGGCCTTGGAGGGGTGGTTACATGGCAGTAAAGTTACTGATTATGACAGCCTGTATAACCTAATCCTGAGAGAGCATATTCTTAATAATTGTGTGTCTGATTTGTTGCACCAGTACTTGGTGGACTCTGATCTGACCTCTCCCCAAGAATTGGGAAAGAAGGCAGACAAATGGGTCAGAACAAGAGTGAACAGAAAAGTTCATACAGGGGGTGACAAAGATGGCAACAAAAAGAAGGATGGTAAGTCTTCTGACAAGGGTGGGGACAAATCTAAAAATGAGTCTTCATCAGGCCCACAAAAACACTCTGGTGGGGGTGGTGGGTCCAAATCCTCCTTTAATCAGAACAAGGAAAAGAAACCATGGTGCTATTTATGTAAAATAAAAGGCCATTGGACAACAGATCCCAGTTGTCCAAAGAAAGGCACCACAGCTCCTACCACTACAACCCCTACTGCTACACCTAGTGTCCCTACTAATAGCAGTGGTGGTGGGAGCAAACCTACTAATAGCCAATCCAAGGGAGTAGCTGGGCTCACTTTTGGTAATTTAGTTGGGGTTGGTCTGATTAGGGAGACCACAGAGGCTACTTTAGTCTCTGAAGGGGCTATTGATTTAGCCACTTTGGTTGCTTGCCCCCATAACTTGGAGAAGTACAAGCAACTAACCCTAATAAATGGTGTTGAGGTCCAGGCCTACAGGGACACAGGTGCCAGTGTCACAATGGTGATTGAGAAACTGGTGCACCCTGAACAACACATACTTGGACACCAGTACCAAGTAACCGATGCTCACAACATAACACAAAGCCACCCCATGGCTGTTGTAAATCTCAACTGGGGGGGGGGGTAACTGGTGCAAAGAAAGTTGTGGTAGCTTCAGATTTACCTGTAGACTGTCTATTAGGGAATGATTTGGAGACATCAGCTTGGTCAGATGTGGAGTTGGAGGCCCATGCAGCAATGCTGGGCATCCCAGGGCATATCTTTGCTTTGACAAGGACTCAGGCCAAAAAGCAAAAAGGACAGGGAAGCTTGGATCCTGGAACAATGGACCAAGTGCTCCCTAAAGCTAGGGCTAGTAGAAGCAAACCACTTCCTACTATCCCTCCCTCTACAGTGGATTCTACTTCTGAGGAAGAAGAATTCCCTCCCTGTGCAGAACCTACACCAGAGGAGCTGGAAGCAGACACTGCTGAGCTTTTGGGTGAAGGGGGGCCTGCCAGAGAGGAGCTGAGTGTGGCACAGCAAACCTGTCCCACATTAGATGGTCTCAGACAGCAAGCTGTCAAACAGGCTAATGGGGATGTCAGTGACTCTCACAGAGTTTACTGGGAGGACAACCTCTTGTACACTGAGCATAGGGATCCTAAACCTGGAGCTGCCAGGAGATTAGTGATTCCTCAGGAGTACAGAAAGTTCCTCCTAACACTGGCACATGACATTCCCTTAGCTGGGCACCTAGGACAAATGAAAACTTGGGACAGGCTTGTTCCCCTGTTTCATAGGCCTAGGATGTCTGAGGACACAAAGGAATTTTGTAAGTCCTGTGAAACCTGTCAAGCCAGTGGCAAGACAGGTGGCACACCAAAGGCACCCCTTATTCCACTGCCTGTGGTTGGGGTTCCCTTTGAAAGGGTAGGGGTTGACATAGTTGGCCCCCTTGACCCTCCTACTGCTTCAGGCAATAGGTTTATCTTGGTGGTAGTGGACCATGCCACAAGATATCCTGAAGCAATTCCTTTAAGGACCACTACAGCTCCTGCAGTGGCAAAGGCCCTCCTGGGAATATTTTCCAGGGTGGGCTTCCCAAAGGAAGTAGTATCAGACAGAGGAAGCAATTTCATGTCTGCATACTTAAAGGCCATGTGGAAGGAGTGTGGTGTAACCTACAAGTTCACAACACCCTATCATCCACAAACAAATGGACTGGTGGAGAGGTTTAATAAAACTCTCAAAGGCATGATTATGGGACTCCCTGAAAAACTCTGCAGGAGATGGGATATCCTTCTACCATGCCTCCTTTTTGCCTACAGGGAGGTACCCCAGAAAGGAGTGGGCTTCAGCCCCTTTGAACTTCTTTTTGGACACCCTGTTAGGGGTCCACTCACACTTGTAAAGGAGGGTTGGGAACAACCTTTAAAAGCTCCTAAGCAGGATATTGTGGATTATGTACTTGGCCTCAGATCAAGGATGGCTGAGTACATGAAAAAGGCCAGTAAAAACCTTCAGGCCAGCCAAGAGCTCCAGAAGCAATGGCATGATCAGAAGGCTGTTTTGGTTCAATACCAACCAGGGCAGAAAGTGTGGGTCTTGGAGCCTGTGGCCCCAAGAGCACTCCAAGATAAATGGAGTGGACCCCACACAATTGTTGAAAAGAAGGGTGAAGTCACCTACTTGGTTGACTTAGGCACTGCCAGGAGTCCCATTAGGGTGCTCCATGTCAACCGCCTGAAACCCTACTATGACAGGGCTGATCTCACCCTGCTCATGGCAACTGATGAGGGACAGGAAGAAGACAGTGATCCTCTACCTGATCTCTTCTCTTCCACAGAACAAGATGCTCTTGTGGAAGGGGTAGTTTTGGCAGATTGTCTTACTGCTGAGCAGAAAGACCATTGCATAAATCTCCTAGGACAATTTTCAGAACTCTTCTCTACTGTGCCAGGCACCACTTCTTGGTGTGAGCACACTATAGATACTGGAGACAGTTTACCTGTCAAAAGTAAGATCTATAGGCAGCCTGACCATGTCAGGGACTGCATAAAGCAAGAAGTTCAGAAAATGTTGGAACTAGGAGTGGTTGAGCACTCTGACAGTCCATGGGCTTCTCCTGTGGTACTGGTACCAAAACCCAATTCTAAAGATGGAAAGAAGGAAACGCGGTTTTGTGTAGACTATAGAGGTCTCAACTTGGTAACCAAAACTGATGCTCACCCTATACCCAGGGCAGATGAGCTTATAGATACACTGGCATCTGCCAAGTATCTAAGCACTTTTGATTTGACTGCAGGGTATTGGCAGATCAAATTATCAGAAGATGCTAAATCTAAGACTGCATTTTCTACCATTGGAGGACATTACCAGTTTACTGTAATGCCTTTTGGTTTGAAAAATGCACCTGCCACTTTTCAAAGGTTGGTGAACACAGTCCTGCAAGGGCTGGAAGCTTTCAGTGCAGCATATTTGGACGATATAGCTGTCTTTAGCTCCAGCTGGGATGATCACCTGGTCCACCTATGGAAAGTTTTGGAGGCCCTGCAAAAGGCAGGCCTCACTATCAAGGCTTCAAAGTGCCAGATAGCGCAGGGTAAGGTGGTTTATCTGGGACACCTTGTTGGTGGGGAACAGATTGCACCACTTCAGGGGAAAATCCAAACTATTATTGATTGGGTTCCCCCTACCACACAGACTCAGGTGAGAGCCTTCCTAGGCCTCACTGGGTACTACAGGAGGTTCATTAAGAACTATGGCTCCATTGCAGCCCCTCTTAATGACCTCACATCCAAGAAAATGCCTAAAAAGGTATTATGGACAGCAAACTGTCAGAAAGCTTTTGAGGAGCTGAAGCAGGCCATGTGCTCTGCACCTGTCCTGAAAAGCCCTTGTTACTCTAAAAAATTATATGTCCAAACTGATGCATCTGAATTAGGAGTAGGGGCAGTCCTATCACAACTTAATTCTGAGGGCCAGGATCAACCTGTTGCTTTTATTAGTAGAAGGTTGATCCCTAGAGAAAGGCGTTGGTCTGCCATTGAGAGGGAGGCCTTTGCTGTGGTCTGGGCTCTGAAGAAGTTGAGGCCATACCTGTTTGGCACTCATTTCATTGTTCAGACAGACCACAAACCTCTACTTTGGCTAAAACAAATGAAAGGTGAAAATCCTAAATTGCTGAGGTGGTCCATATCCCTACAGGGAATGGACTATACAGTGGAACATAGACCTGGGAGTAGCCACTCCAAGGCAGATGGACTCTCCAGATATTTCCACTTAGACAATGAAGACTCATCAGGTCATGGCTAGTCTTATTGTCCTTCGTTTGGGGGGGGGGGTTGTGTAGGAAAGTACCATCTTGCCTGGCATGTTACCCCCATTTTTCACTGTATATATGTTGTTTTAGTTGTATGTGTCACTGGGACCCTGGTAACCCAGGGCCCCAGTGCTCATAAGTGTGCCTGAATGTGTTACCTGTGTAGTGACTAACTGTGTCACTGAGGCTCTGCTAATCAGAACCTCAGTGGTTATGCTCTCTCATTTCTTTCCAAATTGTCACTGACAGGCTAGTGACCATTTTTACCAACTTACATTGGCTTACTGGAACACCCTTATAATTCCCTAGTATATGGTACTTAGGTACCCAGGGTATTGGGGTTCCAGGAGATCCCTATGGGCTGCAGCATTTCTTTTGCCACCCATAGGGAGCTCTGACAATTCTTACACAGGCCTGCCACTGCAGCCTGAGTGAAATAACGTCCACGTTATTTCACAGCCATTTTACACTGCACTTAAGTAACTTATAAGTCACCTATATGTCTAACCTTTACCTGGTAAAGGTTAGGTGCAAAGTTACTTAGTGTGAGGGCACCCTGGCACTAGCCAAGGTGCCCCCACATTGTTCAGAGCCAATTCCCTGAACTTTGTGAGTGCGGGGACACCATTACACGCGTGCACTACATATAGGTCACTACCTATATGTAGCTTCACAATGGTAACTCCGAATATGGCCATGTAACATGTCTATGATCATGGAATTGCCCCCTCTATGCCATCCTGGCATAGTTGGCACAATCCCATGATCCCAGTGGTCTGTAGCACAGACCCTGGTACTGCCAAACTGCCCTTCCTGGGGTTTCACTGCAGCTGCTGCTGCTGCCAACCCCTCAGACAGGCATCTGCCCTCCTGGGGTCCAGCCAGGCCTGGCCCAGGATGGCAGAACAAAGAACTTCCTCTGAGAGAGGGTGTGACACCCTCTCCCTTTGGAAAATGGTGTGAAGGCAGGGGAGGAGTAGCCTCCCCCAGCCTCTGGAAATGCTTTCTTGGGCACAGATGTGCCCAATTCTGCATAAGCCAGTCTACACCGGTTCAGGGACCCCTTAGCCCCTGCTCTGGCGCGAAACTGGACAAAGGAAAGGGGAGTGACCACTCCCCTGACCTGCACCTCCCCTGGGAGGTGTCCAGAGCTCCTCCAGTGTGCTCCAGACCTCTGCCATCTTGGAAACAGAGGTGCTGCTGGCACACTGGACTGCTCTGAGTGGCCAGTGCCACCAGGTGACGTCAGAGACTCCTGCTGATAGGCTCCTTCAGGTGTTAGTAGCTTATCCTCTCTCCTAAGTAGCCAAACCCTCTTTTCTGGCTAGTTAGGGTCTCTGTCTCTGGGGAAACTTCAGATAACGAATGCATGAGCTCAGCCGAGTTCCTCTGCATCTCTCTCTTCACCTTCTGATAAGGAATCGACCGCTGACCGCGCTGGAAGCCTGCAAACCTGCAACATAGTAGCAAAGACGACTACTGCAACTCTGTAACGCTGATCCTGCCGCCTTCTCGACTGTTTTCCTGCTTGTGCATGCTGTGGGGGTAGCCTGCCTCCTCTCTGCACCAGAAGCTCCGAAGAAATCTCCCGTGGGTCGACGGAATCTTCCCCCTGCAACCGCAGGCACCAAAAAGCTGCATTACCGGTCCCTTGGGTCTCCTCTCAGCACGACGAGCGAGGTCCCTCGAATCCAGCGACTCTGTCCAAGTGACCCCCACAGTCCAGTGACTCTTCAGCCCAAGTTTGGTGGAGGTAAGTCCTTGCCTCACCTCGCTGGGCTGCATTGCTGGGAACCGCGACTTTGCAGCTACTTCGGCCCCTGTGCACTTCCGGCAGAAATCCTTTGTGCACAGCCAAGCCTGGGTCCACAGCACTCTAACCTGCATTGCACGACTTTCTAAGTTGGTCTCCGGCGACGTGGGACTCCTTTGTGCAACTTCGGCGAGCACCGTTTCACACATCCTTGTAGTGCCTGCTTCTGGCACTTCTCCGGGTGCTACCTGCTTCAGTTAGGGCTCTTTGTCTTGCTCGAAGTCCTCTCTCTCTTCAGGTCCAATTTGCGACCTCCTGGTCCCTCCTGGGCCCCAGCAGCGTCCAAAAACTCCAAATGCACGATTTGCAGCTAGCAAGGCTTGTTGGCGTTCTTTCGGCGGGAAAACACTTCTGCACGACTCTCCACGGCAAGGCGGATCTGTCCACCAAAGAGGAAGTCTCTAGCCCTTTTCGTTTCTGCAGAAACCTCAGCTTCTTCTGTCCAGTCGAAGCTTCTTTACACCCGCAGCTGGCATTTCCTGGGCATCTGCCCATCTCCGACTTGCTTGTGACTTTTGGACTTGGTCCCCTTGTTCCACAGGTACCCTAGATTGGAAATCCACAGTTGTTGCATTGCTGGTTTGTGTCTTACCTGCATTATTCCTCTAACACGACTACTTTGTCCTTAGGGGAACTTTAGTGCACTTTGCACTCACTTTTCAGGGTCTTGGGGAGGGTTATTTTTCTAACTCTCACTATTTTCTAATAGTCCCAGCGACCCTCTACAAGGTCACATAGGTTTGGGGTCCATTCGTGGTTCGCATTCCACTTTTGGAGTATATGGTTTGTGTTGCCCCTATCCCTATGTTTCCCCATTGCATCCTATTGTAACTATACATTGTTTGCACTGTTTTCTAAGACTATACTGCATATTTTTGCTATTGTGTATATATATCTTGTGTATATTTCCTATCCTCTCACTGAGGGTACACTCTAAGATACTTTGGCATATTGTCATAAAAATAAAGTACCTTTATTTTTAGTATAACTGTGTATTGTGTTTTCTTATGATATTGTGCATATGACACTAAGTGGTACTGTAGTAGCTTCACACGTCTCCTAATTCAGCCTAAGCTGCTCTGCTAAGCTACCATTATCTATCAGCCTAAGCTGCTAGACACCCTATACACTAATAAGGGATAACTGGGCCTGGTGCAAGGTGCAAGTACCCCTTGGTACTCACTACAAGCCAGTCCAGCCTCCTACAACTGGTTACTCCCTTTATCATCCACTATATGGTTACTTCCCTGTGGGGATGTAAACCACCCTGTTTGAAGTTTTTTAGCTAAGCAACAATGTGAAGATGTATTTTCAGAGTTTCTATCAGTAAGTTTTAGTTTGGAGCAGTGGGAATTGTCCACTGAACCTATTTGTAGTGATGAAAATGCCAGACAGGGATGCTGTCTCAGTAAAGCCATAGCTGGGCAAAAACTTTGTCCATATGGCTGGAAGAGAGAACAGGGATGCTGTTTCTCTTGAGTTGGAGCAGGGCAGGGATGCTGTCCTATGAGCTCCACACTAGGGCAGGGATGCTGTCCTAAGTGTTGTGAGGCAGTGCAGGGTTTCTGCACTAAAGTTTCTCGGGGAGGGTTGGAGGGATGCTCCATGTTAACTAAAATGGTGCTCTTTTTGTCACCAATGTTAGTTATCCCACAGAGAGGTACTTCTACCTCAGGGAGTCCAGCTTTGCCAGCTGATGATTCCCTTGGAACAGGTGCCACCCCAGGAGAGGTTTCTTCTACCACAGGAATTATATCCTGATTGGCAGGGTGGTTAGGGGACACTGTGATACCCTTTTTACCTGTTGTTGGAGAGGGTTCCTGAGTTTTCAGGCCTTCTCTCCTTTGCCTTTTCATTTCAGTAGAAATGAGAGTGAACAATTCCTCTGGGATGCCTAGCATGGCTGCATGGGCATAGAACTCTACATCAGTCTGTGAGAAGGTAGCCTCTTTCTAGCCTTGTTACCCCCACTTTTGGCCTGTTTGTGAGTGTATGTCAGGGTGTTTGTCACTGTTTTCACTGTCTCACTGGGATCCTGATAGCCAGGCCTCAGTGCTCATAGTGAAAACACTATGTTTTCAGTATGTTTGTTATGTGTCACTGGGATCCTGCTGGTCAGGACCCCAGTGCTCATAGGTTTGTGGCCTACATGTATGTGTCACTGGGACCCTGTCACACAGGGCCCCAGTGCTCATAGGTGTGCATGTATATGTTCCCTGTGTGGTGCCTAACTGTCTCACTGAGGCTCTGCTAACCAGAACCTCAGTGGTTATGCTCTCTCATTACTTTCAAATTGTCACTAACAGGCTAGTGACCAATTTTACCAATTTACATTGGCTTACTGGAACACCCTTATAATTCCCTAGTATATGGTACTGAGGTACCCAGGGTATTGGGGTTCCAGGAGATCCCTATGGGCTGCAGCATTTCTTTAGCCACCCATAGGGAGCTCTGACAATTCTTACACAGGCCTGCCACTGCAGCCTGAGTGAAATAACGTCCATGTTATTTCACAGCCATTTTACACTGCACTTAAGTAACTTATAAGTCACCTATATGTCTATCCTTTACCTGGTAAAGGTTAGGTGCAAAGTTACTTAGTGTGAGGGCACCCTGGCACTAGCCAAGGTGCCCCCACATTGTTCAGAGCCAATTCCCTGAACTTTGTGAGTGCGGGGACACCATTACACGCGTGCACTACATATAGGTCACTACCTATATGTAGCTTCACAATGGTAACACCGAATATGGCCATGTAACATGTCTATGATCATGGAATTGCCCCCTCTATGCCATCCTGGCATAGTTGGCACAATCCCATGATCCCAGTGGTCTGTAGCACAGACCCTGGTACTGCCAAACTGCCCTTCCTGGGGTTTCACTGCAGCTGCTGCTGCTGCCAACCCCTCAGACAGGCAGCTGCCCTCCTGGGGTCCAGCCAGGCCTGGCCCAGGATGGCAGAACAAAGAACTTCCTCTGAGAGAGGGTGTGACACCCTCTCCCTTTGGAAAATGGTGTGAAGGCAGGGGAGGAGTAGTCTCCCCCAGCCTCTGGAAATGCTTTGTTGGGCACAGATGTGCCCAATTCTGCATAAGCCAGTCTACACCGGTTCAGGGACCCCTTAGCCCCTGCTCTGGCGCGAAACTGGACAAAGGAAAGGGGAGTGACCACTCCCCTGACCTGCACCTCCCCTGGGAGGTGTCCAGAGCTCCTCCAGTGTGCTCCAGACCTCTGCCATCTTGGAAACAGAGGTGCTGCTGGCACACTGGACTGCTCTGAGTGGCCAGTGCCACCAGGTGACGTCAGAGACTCCTGCTGATAGGCTCCTTCAGGTGTTAGTAGCCTATCCTCTCTCCTAGCTAGCCAAACCCTCTTTTCTGGCTATTTAGGGTCTCTGTCTCTGGGGAAACTTTAGATAACGAATGCATGAGCTCAGCCGAGTTCCTCTGCATCTCTCTCTTCACCTTCTGATAAGGAATCGACCGCTGACCGCGCTGGAAGCCTGCAAACCTGCAACATAGTAGCAAAGACGACTACTGCAACTCTGTAACGCTGATCCTGCCGCCTTCTCGACTTTTTTCCTGCTTGTGCATGCTGTGGGGGTAGTCTGCCTCCTCTCTGCACCAGAAGCTCCGAAGAAATCTCCCGTGGGTCGACGGAATCTTCCCCCTGCAACCGCAGGCACCAAAAAGCTGCATTACCGGTCCCTTGGGTCTCCTCTCAGCACGACGAGCGAGGTCCCTTGAATCCAGCGACTCTGTCCAAGTGACCCCCACAGTCCAGTGACTCTTCAGCCCAAGTTTGGTGGAGGTAAGTCCTTGCCTCACCTCGCTGGGCTGTATTGCTGGGAACCGCGACTTTGCAGCTACTCCGGCCCCTGTGCACTTCCGGCGGAAATCCTTTGTGCACATCCAAGCCTGGGTCCACGGCACTCTAACCTGCATTGCACGACTTTCTAAGTTGGTCTCCGGCGACGTGGGACTCCTTTGTGCAACTTCGGCGAGCACTGTTTCACGCATCCTTGTACTGCCTGTTTCTGGCACTTCTCCGGGTGCTACCTGCTTTAGTGAGGGCTCTTTGTCTTGCTCGACGTCCCCTCTCTCTTTAGGTCCAATTTGCGACCTCCTGGTCCCTCCTGGGCCCCAGCAGCGTCCAAAAACGCCAAACACACGATTTGCGACTAGCAAGGCTTGTTGGCATCCTTTCGGCAGGAAAACACTTTTTCACGACTCTCCAAGGCGAGAGGGATCCATCCACCAAAGGGGAAGTCTCTAGCCCTTTTCCTTCCTGCAGAAACCTTAGCTTCTTCTGTCCAGTAGAAGCTTCTTTGCACCCGCAGCTGGCATTTCCTGGGCATCTGCCCATCTCCGACTTGCTTGTGACTTTTGGACTTGGTTCCCTTGTTCCACAGGTACCCTAGATTGGAAATCCACAGTTGTTGCATTGCTGGTTTGTGTCTTTCCTGCATTATTCCTCTAACACGACTTATTTGTCCTTAGGGGAACTTTAGTGCACTTTGCACTCACTTTTCAGGGTCTTGGGGAGGGTTATTTTTCTAACTCTCACTATTTTCTAATAGTCCCAGCGACCCTCTACAAGGTCACATAGGTTTGGGGTCCATTCGTGGTTCGCATTCCACTTTTGGAGTATATGGTTTGTGTTGCCCCTATCCCTATGTTTCCCCATTGCATCCTATTGTAACTATACATTGTTTGCACTGTTTTCTAAGACTATACTGCATATTTTTGCTATTGTGTATATATATATTGTGTATATTTCCTATCCTCTCACTGAGGGTACACTCTAAGATACTTTGGCATATTGTCATAAAAATAAAGTACCTTTATTTTTAGTATAACTGTGTATTGTGTTTTCTTATGATATTGTGCATATGACACTAAGTGGTACTGTAGTAGCTTCACACGTCTCCTAGTTCAGCCTGAGCTGCTCTGCTAAGCTACCATTATCTATCAGCCTAAGCTGCTAGACACCCTATACACTAATAAGGGATAACTGGGCCTGGTGCAAGGTGCAAGTACCCCTTGGTACTCACTACAAGCCAGTCCAGCCTCCTACATTGGTTGTGCAGTGGTGGGATAAGTGCTTGAGACTACTTACCACTCTTGTCATTGTACTTTTCATAAGAGAAAAATATACAAAACAAGGTCAGTGTATATACACATAGCCAAAAAGTTTTGCATTTCCTCTTTTCACTCTTTTCTAAGTGCTGAAAAGTACTTCTAAACTTTCAAAAAGTTCTTAAAAGTTAAAAAAGTTTTTTCTGTCTTTCCAAAAAATTCTGAAAACTTTTTTCTCTTTTTCTATCACTTTAACTCTCTCTAAAAAATGTCTGGCACAGGCCAAAGTGTTGATCTGTCCAAACTTGCATATGACAACCTTAGCTGGAAAAGAGCAAGGAGTCTCTGTATAGAGAGAGGTTTGAGTGTAGGGAAAAATCCTTCCTTGGAACTGTTACTTAACATGCTTAGAGAACAGGATAAGGCCATAGGTGCCCCATCTGTTGAAAAAGTACCTAATAGTTCCCAATCTGATTCAGGGACTCCCCCAGGAAAAGATTCAGGAAAGAAACTTCCTAGCCTGCCTATTACTACACAATCTAGCATAGATGGTAATGATGATGAGCCACACCAAATAAATAGTGTTGTCTCACATCATAGCAAAAGCATTTATTCTCACCATACTGGTAGTAATGTTTCTGTAAACCAAGCTGTTAGGGTGGCTTCTGTAAGGAACAGGTCTCCTTCTGTTCATTCCCATCATAGCTCTGTTTCTAGAAATGTCCCTCCCACCAACCCTGATGACAGAATGTTAGAGAGGGAACTCAATAAGTTGCGGGTGGAACAAACCAGACTGAAGCTTAAAAAGCAACAGCTGTATTTGGATAGACAGTCTTTTGAATTAGAGAAGGAAAGACAGAAGTTGGGTTTAGATACCCATGGTGGCAGCAGCAGTATTCCCATAGTCATCCTGCAAAAGAGCATGATTCCAGGAATCTGCACAAGATAGTTCCCCCTTATAAGGAGGGGGATGACATTAACAAGTGGTTTGCTGCACTTGAGAGGGCCTGTGTTGTACAGGATGTCCCTCAAAGGCAGTGGGCTGCTATCCTATGGCTATCATTTAGTGGAAAAGGTAGGGATAGGCTCCTTACTGTGAAAGAAAATGATGCCAATAATTTTACAGTTCTTAAGAATGCACTCCTGGATGGTTATGGCTTAACCACTGAACAGTACAGGATAAAGTTCAGAGAGACCAAAAAGGAGTCTTCACAAGACTGGGTTGATTTCATTGACCATTCAGTGAAGGCCTTGGAGGGGTGGTTACATGGCAGTAAAGTTACTGATTATGAAAGCCTGTATAACACAATCCTGAGAGAGCATATACTTAATAATTGTGTGTCTGATTTGTTGCACCAGTACCTGGTAGACTCTGATCTGATCTCTCCCCAAGAATTGGGAAAGAAGGCAGACAAATGGGTCAGAACAAGGGTGAACAGAAAAGTTCATACAGGGGGTGACAAAGATGGCAATAAGAAGAAAGATGGTGAAAAATCTCAAGATAAGCATGGGGATAAGGGTAAAACCAAAGATCACACTTCAAATCTTAAACACTCTTCAGAGGGTGGGGATAAAACAAATTCTTCCTCTTCTTCCCAACCTGCACACATTAAAAAGCCTTGGTGCTTTGTGTGTAAAAACAGAGGCCATAGGCCAGGGGATAAGTCCTGTCCAGGTAAACCCCCTGAGCCTACCACCACTAATACATCAAGCTCTAGTGCCCCTAGCAGTAGTGGTACTAGTGGTGGGACTGCTGGCAACAGTCAAGCAAAGTGTGTAGTTGGGTTCACTTATGGGTCCATAGTAGAAACTGGGGTAGTCAGTCCCAAGACAGTTTCTGTCACACCTAGTGGCACTGGCCTTGCCACACTGGCTGCTTGTCCCCTTACAATGGATAAGTACAGGCAGACAGTTTCAATAAATGGTGTTGAGGCCTTGGCCTACAGGGACACAGGTGCCAGTTTCACTTTGGTGACTGAAAACCTAGTGCACCCTGATCAACACATCATTGGACAACAGTATAAAATTATTGATGTCCATAACTCCACTAAGTTTCTTCCCTTAGCTATAATTCAGTTTAGTTGGGGTGGAGTTACTGGCCCTAAGCAGGTGGTGGTATCACCTAGCTTACCTGTAGACTGTCTCTTAGGTAATGACCTAGAGGCCTCAGGTTGGGCTGATGTAGAGTTTTATGCCCATGCAGCCATGCTGGGCATCCCTGAGGAATTGTTCCCTCTCATTTCTACTGAAATGAAAAAGCAAAGGAGAGAAGGCCTGAAAACTCAGGATCCCTCTCCATCAACAGGTAAAAAGGGTATCACAGTATCCCCTAACCACCCTACCATTCAGGATACCATTCCTGTGGTGGGAGAAACCTCTCCTGGGGTGGCACCTGTTCCAAGGGAATCATCAGCTGGCAAAGCTGGACTCCCTGAGGTAGAAGTACCTCTCTGTGGGATAACTAACATTGGTGACAAAAAGAGCACCATTTTAGTTAACATGGAGCATCCCTCCAACCCTCCCAGAGAAACTTTAGTGCAGAAACCCTGCACTGCCTCACAACACTTAGGACAGCATCCCTGCCCTAGTGTGGAGCTGATAGGACAGCATCCCTGCCCTGCTCCAACCCAAGAGAAACAGCATCCCTGTTCTCTCTTCCAGCCATATGGACAAAGTTTTTGCCCAGCTATGGCTTTTCTGAGACAGCATCCCTGTCTGGCATTTCCATCACTACAAATAGGTTCAGTGGACAATTCCCACTGCTCTAAACTAAAACTTACTGATAGAAACTCTGAAAATACATCTTCACATTGTTGCTTAGCTAAAAAACTTCAAACAGGGTGGTTTACATCCCCACAGGGAAGTAACCATATAGTGGATGATAAAGGGAGTAACCAGTCTATTGCAGAGCTACTCTCTACTTATCACCACTTAGACAATAAAGTCTCAACTGGCCAAGGTTAGCCTTATTGTCCTTCGTTTGGGGGGGGTTGTGTGAGAAGGTAGCCTCTTTCTAGCCTTGTTACCCCCACTTTTGGCCTGTTTGTGAGTGTATGTCAGGGTGTTTGTCACTGTTTTCACTGTCTTACTGGGATCCTGATAGACAGGCCTCAGTGCTCATAGTGAAAACACTATGTTTTCAGTATGTTTGTTATGTGTCACTGGGATCCTGCTGGTCAGGACCCCAGTGCTCATAGGTTTGTGGCCTTTATGTATGTGTCACTGGGACCCTGTCACACAGGGCCCCAGTGCTCATAGGTGTGCATGTATATGTTCCCTGTGTGGTGCCTAACTGTCTCACTGAGGCTCTGCTAACCAGAACCTCAGTGGTTATGCTCTCTCATTACTTTCAAATTGTCACTAACAGGCTAGTGACCAATTTTACCAATTTACATTGGCTTACTGTGTAGGAAAGTACCATCTTGCCTAGCATGTTACCCCCATTTTTCACTGTATATATGTTGTTTTTGTTGTATGTGTCACTGGGACCCTGGTAACCCAGGGCCCCAGTGCTCATAAGTGTGCCTGAATGTGTTACCTGTGTAGTGACTAACTGTCTCACTGAGGCTCTGCTAATCAGAACCTCAGTGGTTATGCTCTCTCATTTCTTTCCAAATTGTCACTGACAGGCTAGTGACCATTTTTACCAATTTACATTGGCTTACTGGAACACCCTTATAATTCCCTAGTATATGGTACTGAGGTACCCAGGGTATTGGGGTTCCAGGAGATCCCTATCGGCTGCAGCATTTCTTTTGCCACCCATAGGGAGCTCTGACAATTCTTACACAGGCCTGCCACTGCAGCCTGAGTGAAATAACGTCCACGTTATTTCACAGCCATTTTACACTGCACTTAAGTAACTTATAAGTCACCTATATGTCTAACCTTTACCTGGTAAAGGTTAGGTGCAAAGTTACTTAGTGTGAGGGCACCCTGGCACTAGCCAAGGTGCCCCCACATTGTTCAGAGCCAATTCCCTGAACTTTGTGAGTGCGGGGACACCATTACACGCGTGCACTACATATAGGTCACTACCTATGTGTAGCTTCACAATGGTAACTCCGAATATGGCCATGTAACATGTCTATGATCATGGGATTGCCCCCTCTATGCCATCCTGGCATAGTTGGCACAATCCCATGATCCCAGTGGTCTGTAGCACAGACCCTGGCACTGCCAAACTGCCCTTCCTGGGGTTTCACTGCAGCTGCTGCTGCTGCCAACCCCTCAGACAGGCATCTGCCCACCTGGGGTCCAGCCAGGCCTGGCCCAGGATGGCAGAACAAAGAACTTCCTCTGAGAGAGGGTGTGACACCCTCCCCCTTTGGAAAATGGTGTGAAGGCAGGGGAGGAGTAGCCTCCCCCAGCCTCTGGAAATGCTTTCTTGGGCACAGATGTGCCCAATTCTGCATAAGCCAGTCTACACCGGTTCAGGGACCCCTTAGCCCCTGCTCTGGCGCGAAACTGGACAAAGGAAAGGGGAGTGACCACTCCCCTGACCTGCACCTCCCCAGGGAGGTGTCCAGAGCTCCTCCAGTGTGCTCCAGACCTCTGCCATCTTGGAAACAGAGGTGCTGCTGGCACACTGGACTGCTCTGAGTGGCCAGTGCCACCAGGTGTTGTCAGAGACTCCTGCTGATAGGCTACTTCAGGTGTTAGTAGCCTATCCTCTCTCCTAAGTAGCCAAACCCTCTTTTCTGGCTATTTAGGGTCTCTGTCTCTGGGGAAACTTCAGATAACGAATGCATGAGCTCAGCCGAGTTCCTCTGCATCTCTCTCTTCACCTTCTGATAAGGAATCGACCGCTGACCGCGCTGGAAGCCTGCAAACCTGCAACATAGTAGCAAAGACGACTACTGCAACTCTGTAACTCTGATCCTGCCGCCTTCTCGACTGTTTTCCTGCTTGTGCATGCTGTGGGGGTAGCCTGCCTCCTCTCTGCACCAGAAGCTCCGAAGAAATCTCCCGTGGGTCGACGGAATCTTCCCCCTGCAACCGCAGGCACCAAAAAGCTGCATTACCGGTCCCTTGGGTCTCCTCTCAGCACGACGAGCGAGGTCCCTCGAATCCAGCGACTCTGTCCAAGTGACCCCCACAGTCCAGTGACTCTTCAGCCCAAGTTTGGTGGAGGTAAGTCCTTGCCTCACCTCGCTGGGCTGCATTGCTGGGAACCGCGACTTTGCAGCTACTCCGGCCCCTGTGCACTTCCGGCAGAAATCCTTTGTGCACAGCCAAGCCTGGGTCCACGGCACTCTAACCTGCATTGCACGACTTTCTAAGTTGGTCTCCGGCGACGTTGGTCTCGTGGGACTCCTTTGTGCAACTTCGGCGAGCACCGTTTCATGCATCCTCGTAGTGCCTGCTTCTGGCACTTCTCCGGGTGCTACCTGCTTCAGTGAGGGCTCTTTGTCTTGCTCGAAGTCCTCTCTCTCTTCAGGTCCAATTTGCGACCTCCTGGTCCCTCCTGGGCCCCAGCAGCGTCCAAAAACGCCAAACGCACGATTTGCAGCTAGCAAGGCTTGTTGGTGTTCTTTCGGCGGGAAAACACTTCTGCACGACTCTCCACGGCAAGACGGATCCGTCCACCAAAGGGGAAGTCTCTAGCCCTTTTCGTTCCTGCAGAAACCTCAGCTTCTTCTGTCCAGTCGAAGCTTCTTTACACCCGCAGCTGGCATTTCCTGGGCATCTGCCCATCTCCGACTTGCTTGTGACTTTTGGACTTGGTACCCTTGTTCCACAGGTACCCTAGATTGGAAATCCACAGTTGTTGCATTGCTGGTTTGTGTCTTACCTGCATTATTTCTCTAACACGACTACTTTGTCCTTAGGGGAACTTTAGTGCACTTTGCACTCACTTTTCAGGGTCTTGGGGAGGGTTATTTTTCTAACTCTCACTATTTTCTAATAGTCCCAGCGACCCTCTACAAGGTCACATAGGTTTGGGGTCCATTCGTGGTTCGCATTCCACTTTTGGAGTATATGGTTTGTGTTGCCCCTATCCCTATGTTTCCCCATTGCATCCTATTGTAACTATACATTGTTTGCACTGTTTTCTAAGACTATACTGCATATTTTTGCTATTGTGTATATATATCTTGTGTATATGTCCTATCCTCTCACTGAGGGTACACTCTAAGATACTTTGGCATATTGTCATAAAAATAAAGTACCTTTATTTTTAGTATAACTGTGTATTGTGTTTTCTTATGATATTGTGCATATGACACTAAGTGGTACTGTAGTAGCTTCACACGTCTCCTAATTCAGCCTAAGCTGCTCTGCTAAGCTAACATTATCTATCAGCCTAAGCTGCTAGACACCCTATACACTAATAAGGGATAACTGGGCCTGGTGCAAGGTGCAAGTACCCCTTGGTACTCACTACAAGCCAGTCCAGCCTCCTACATTGGTTGTGCAGCGGTGGGATAAGTGCTTGAGACTACTTACCACTCTTGTCATTGTACTTTTCATAAGAGAAAAATATACAAAACAAGGTCAGTGTATATACACATAGCCAAAAAGTTTTGCATTTCCTCTTTTCACTCTTTTCTAAAGTGCTGAAAAGTACTTCTAAACTTTCAAAAAGTTCTTAAAAGTTTAAAAAAGTGTTTTTCTGTCTTTCCAAAAAGTTCTGAAAACTTTTTTCTCTTTTTCTATCACTTTAACTCTCTCTAAAAAATGTCTGGCACAGGCCAAAGTGTTGATCTGTCCAAACTTGCATATGACAACCTTAGCTGGAAAAGAGCAAGGAGTATCTGTATAGAGAGAGGTTTGAGTGTAGGGAAGAATCCTTCCTTGGAACTGTTACTTAACATGCTTAGAGAACAGGATAAGGCCATAGGTGCCCCATCTGTTGAAAAAGTACCTAATAGTTCTCAATCTGATTCAGGGACCCCCCCAGGAAAAGATTCAGGAAAGAAACTTCCTAGCCTGCCCATTACTAGACAATCTAGCATAGATGGTAATGATGATGAGCCACACCAAATAAATAGTGTTGTCTCACATCATAGCAAAAGCATTTATTCTCACCATACTGGTAGTAATGTTTCTGTAAACCAAGCTGTTAGGGTGCCTTCTGTAAGGGACAGGTCTCCTTCTGTTCATTCCCATCATAGCTCTGTTTCTAGAAATGTCCCTCCCACCAACCCTGATGACAGAATGTTAGAGAGGGAACTCAATAAGTTGAGGGTGGAACAAACCAGACTGAAGCTTAAAAAGCAACAGCTGGATTTGGATAGACAGTCTTTTGAATTATAGAAGGAAAGACAGAAGTTGGGTTTAGATACCCATGGTGGCAGCAGCAGTATTCCCCATAGTCATCCTGCAAAAGAGCATGATTCCAGGAATCTGCACAAGATAGTTCCCCCTTATAAGGAGGGGGATGACATTAACAAGTGGTTTGCTGCACTTGAGAGGGCCTGTGTTGTACAGGATGTCCCTCAAAGGCAGTGGGCTGCTATCCTATGGCTATCATTTAGTGGAAAAGGTAGGGATAGGCTCCTTACTGTGAAATAAAATGATGCTAATAATTTCCAATTTCTTAAGAATGCACTCCTGGATGGTTATGGCTTAACCACTGAACAGTACAGGATAAAGTTCAGAGAGACCAAAAAGGAGTCTTCACAAGACTGGGTTGATTTCATTGACCATTCAGTGAAGGCCTTGGAGGGGTGGTTACATGGCAGTAAAGTTACTGATTATGACAGCCTGTATAACCTAATCCTGAGAGAGCATATTCTTAATAATTGTGTGTCTGATTTGTTGCACCAGTACTTGGTGGACTCTGATCTGACCTCTCCCCAAGAATTGGGAAAGAAGGCAGACAAATGGGTCAGAACAAGAGTGAACAGAAAAGTTCATACAGGGGGTGACAAAGATGGCAACAAAAAGAAGGATGGTAAGTCTTCTGACAAGGGTGGGGACAAATCTAAAAATGAGTCTTCATCAGGCCCACAAAAACACTCTGGTGGGGGTGGTGGGTCCAAATCCTCCTTTAATCAGAACAAGGAAAAGAAACCATGGTGCTATTTATGTAAAATAAAAGGCCATTGGACAACAGATCCCAGTTGTCCAAAGAAAGGCACCACAGCTCCTACCACTACAACCCCTACTGCTACACCTAGTGTCCCTACTAATAGCAGTGGTGGTGGGAGCAAACCTACTAATAGCCAATCCAAGGGAGTAGCTGGGCTCACTTTTGGTAATTTAGTTGGGGTTGGTCTGATTAGGGAGACCACAGAGGCTACTTTAGTCTCTGAAGGGGCTATTGATTTAGCCACTTTGGTTGCTTGCCCCCATAACTTGGAGAAGTACAAGCAACTAACCCTAATAAATGGTGTTGAGGTCCAGGCCTACAGGGACACAGGTGCCAGTGTCACAATGGTGATTGAGAAACTGGTGCACCCTGAACAACACATACTTGGACACCAGTACCAAGTAACCGATGCTCACAACATAACACAAAGCCACCCCATGGCTGTTGTAAATCTCAACTGGGGGGGGGGGTAACTGGTGCAAAGAAAGTTGTGGTAGCTTCAGATTTACCTGTAGACTGTCTATTAGGGAATGATTTGGAGACATCAGCTTGGTCAGATGTGGAGTTGGAGGCCCATGCAGCAATGCTGGGCATCCCAGGGCATATCTTTGCTTTGACAAGGGCTCAGGCCAAAAAGCAAAAAGGACAGGGAAGCTTGGATCCTGGAACAATGGAGCAAGTGCTCCCTAAAGCTAGGGCTAGTAGAAGCAAACCACTTCCTACTATCCCTCCCTCTACAGTGGATTCTACTTCTGAGGAAGAAGAATTCCCTCCCTGTGCAGAACCTACACCAGAGGAGCTGGAAGCAGACACTGCTGAGCTTTTGGGTGAAGGGGGGCCTGCCAGAGAGGAGCTGAGTGTGGCACAGCAAACCTGTCCCACATTAGAGGGTCTCAGACAGCAAGCTGTCAAACAGGCTAATGGGGATGTCAGTGACTCTCACAGAGTTTACTGGGAGGACAACCTCTTGTACACTGAGCATAGGGATCCTAAACCTGGAGCTGCCAGGAGATTAGTGATTCCTCAGGAGTACAGAAAGTTCCTCCTAACACTGGCACATGACATTCCCTTAGCTGGGCACCTAGGACCAATGAAAACTTGGGACAGGCTTGTTCCCCTGTTTCATTGGCCTAGGATGTCTGAGGACACAAAGGAATTTTGTAAGTCCTGTGAAACCTGTCAAGCCAGTGGCAAGACAGGTGGCACACCAAAGGCACCCCTTATTCCACTGCCTGTGGTTGGGGTTCCCTTTGAAAGCGTAGGGGTTGACATAGTTGGCCCCCTTGACCCTCCTACTGCTTCAGGCAATAGGTTTATCTTGGTGGTAGTGGACCATGCCACAAGATATCCTGAAGCAATTCCTTTAAGGACCACTACAGCTCCTGCAGTGGCAAAGGCCCTCCTGGGAATATTTTCCAGGGTGGGCTTCCCAAAGGAAGTAGTATCAGACAGAGGAAGCAATTTCATGTCTGCATACTTAAAGGCCATGTGGAAGGAGTGTGGTGTAACCTACAAGTTCACAACACCCTATCATCCACAAACAAATGGACTGGTGGAGAGGTTTAATAAAACTCTCAAAGGCATGATTATGAGACTCCCTGAAAAACTCCGCAGGAGATGGGATATCCTTCTACCATGCCTCCTTTTTGCCTACAGGGAGGTACCCCAGAAAGGAGTGGGCTTCAGCCCCTTTGAACTTCTTTTTGGACACCCTGTTAGGGTTCCACTCACACTTGTAAAGGAGGGTTGGGAACAACCTTTAAAAGCTCCTAAGCAGGATATTGTGGATTATGTACTTGGCCTCAGATCAAGGATGGCTGAGTACATGAAAAAGGCCAGTAAAAACCTTCAGGCCAGCCAAGAGCTCCAGAAGCAATGGCATGATCAGAAGGCTGTTTTGGTTCAATACCAACCAGGGCAGAAAGTGTGGGTCTTGGAGCCTGTGGCCCAAAGAGCACTCCAAGATAAATGGAGTGGACCCCACACAATTGTTGAAAAGAAGGGTGATGTCACCTACTTGGTTGACTTAGGCACTGCCAGGAGTCCCCTTAGGGTGCTCCATGTCAACCGCCTGAAACCCTACTATGACAGGGCTGATCTCACCCTGCTCATGGCAACTGATGAGGGACAGGAAGAAGACAGTGAACCTCTACCTGATCTCTTCTCTTCCACAGAACAAGATGCTCTTGTGGAAGGGGTAGTTTTGGCAGATTGTCTTACTGCTGAGCAGAAAGACCATTGCATAAATCTCCTAGGACAATTTTCAGAACTCTTCTTTACTGTGCCAGGCACCACTTCTTGGTGTGAGCACACTATAGATACTGGAGACAGTTTACCTGTCAAAAGTAAGATCTATAGGCAGCCTGACCATGTCAGGGACTGCATAAAGCAAGAAGTTCAGAAAATGTTGGAACTAGGAGTGGTTGAGCACTCTGACAGTCCATGGGCTTCTCCTATGGTACTGGTACCAAAACCCAATTCTAAAGATGGAAAGAAGGAAACGCGGTTTTGTGTAGACTATAGAGGTATCAACTTGGTAACCAAAACTGATGCTCACCCTATACCCAGGGCAGATGAGCTTATAGATACACTGGCATCTGCCAAGTATCTAAGCACTTTTGATTTGACTGCAGGGTATTGGCAGATCAAATTATCAGAAGATGCTAAATCTAAGACTGCATTTTCTACCATTGGAGGACATTACCAGTTTACTGTAAAGCCTTTTGGTTTGAAAAATGCACCTGCCACTTTTCAAAGGTTGGTGAACACAGTCCTGCAAGGGCTGGAAGCTTTCAGTGCAGCATATTTGGACGATATAGCTGTCTTTAGCTCCAGCTGGGATGATCACCTGGTCCACCTATGGAAAGTTTTGGAGGCCCTGCAAAAGGCAGGCCTCACTATCAAGGCTTCAAAGTGCCAGATAGCGCCGGGGAAGGTGGTTTATCTGGGACACCTTGTTGGTGGGGAACAGATTGCACCACTTCAGGGGAAAATCCAAACTATTATTGATTGGGTTCCCCCTACCACACAGACTCAGGTGAGAGCCTTCCTAGGCCTCACTGGGTACTACAGGAGGTTCATTAAGAACTATGGCTCCATTGCAGCCCCTCTTAATGACCTCACATCCAAGAAAATACCTAAAAAGGTATTATGGACAGCAAACTGTCAGAAAGCTTTTGAGGAGCTGAAGCAGGCCATGTGCTCTGCACCTGTCCTGAAAAGCCCTTGTTACTCTAAAAAATTATATGTCCAAACTGATGCATCTGAATTAGGAGTAGGGGCAGTCCTATCACAACTTAATTCTGAGGGCCAGGATCAACCTGTTGCTTTTATTAGTAGAAGGTTGATCCCTAGAGAAAGGCGTTGGTCTGCCATTGAGAGGGAGGCCTTTGCTGTGGTCTGGGCTCTGAAGAAGTTGAGGCCATACCTGTTTGGCACTCACTTCATTGTTCAGACAGACCACAAACCTCTACTTTGGCTAAAACAAATGAAAGGTGA
The DNA here is from genome assembly GCF_031143425.1 of Pleurodeles waltl. Taxonomy (NCBI): domain Eukaryota; kingdom Metazoa; phylum Chordata; class Amphibia; order Caudata; family Salamandridae; genus Pleurodeles; species Pleurodeles waltl. The sequence goes on from NC_090444.1 coordinate 24,768,704, forward strand.
AAATCCTAAATTGCTGAGGTGGTCCATATCCCTACAGGGAATGGACTATACAGTGGAACATAGACCTGGGAGTAGCCACTCCAAGGCAGATGGACTCTCCAGATATTTCCACTTAGACAACGAAGACTCATCAGGTCATGGCTAGTCTTATTGTCCTTCGTTTGGGGGGTGGGGTTGTGTAGGAAAGTACCATCTTGCCTGGCATGTTACCCCCATTTTTCACTGTATATATGTTGTTTTAGTTGTATGTGTCACTGGGACCCTGGTAACCCAGGGCCCCAGTGCTCATAAGTGTGCCTGAATGTGTTACCTGTGTAGTGACTAACTGTCTCACTGAGGCTCTGCTAATCAGAACCTCAGTGGTTATGCTCTCTCATTTCTTTCCAAATTGTCACTGACAGGCTAGTGACCATTTTTACCAATTTACATTGGCTTACTGGAACACCCTTATAATTCCCTAGTATATGGTACTGAGGTACCCAGGGTATTGGGGTTCCAGGAGATCCCTATGGGCTGCAGCATTTCTTTTGCCACCCATAGGGAGCTCTGACAATTCTTACACAGGCCTGCCACTGCAGCCTGAGTGAAATAACGTCCACGTTATTTCACAGCCATTTTACACTGCACTTAAGTAACTTATAAGTCACCTATATGTCTAACCTTTACCTGGTAAAGGATAGGTGCAAAGTTACTTAGTGTGAGGGCACCCTGGCACTAGCCAAGGTGCCCCCACATTGTTCAGAGCCAATTCCCTGAACTTTGTGAGTGCGGGGACACCATTACACGCGTGCACTACATATAGGTCACTACCTATATGTAGCTTCACAATGGTAACTCCGAATATGGCCATGTAACATGTCTATGATCATGGAATTGCCCCCTCTATGCCACAGATGTGCCCAGTTCTGCATAAGCCAGTCTACACCGGTTCAGGGACCCCTTAGCCCCTGCTCTGGCGCGAAACTGGACAAAGGAAAGGGGAGTGACCACTCCCCTGACCTGCACCTCCCCAGGGAGGTGTCCAGAGCTCCTCCAGTGTTCTCCAGACCTCTGCCATCTTGGAAACAGAGGTGCTGCTGGCACACTGGACTGCTCTGAGTGGCCAGTGCCACCAGGTGACATCAGAGACTCCTGCTGATAGGCTCCTTCAGGTGTTAGTAGCTTATCCTCTCTCCTAAGTAGCCAAACCCTCTTTTCTGGCTAGTTAGGGTCTCTGTCTCTGGGGAAACTTCAGATAACGAATGCATGAGCTCAGCCGAGTTCCTCTGCATCTCTCTCTTCACCTTCTGATAAGGAATCGACCGCTGACCGCGCTGGAAGCCTGCAAACCTGCAACATAGTAGCAAAGACGACTACTGCAACTCTGTAACGCTGATCCTGCCGCCTTCTCGACTGTTTTCCTGCTTGTGCATGCTGTGGGGGTAGCCTGCCTCCTCTCTGCACCAGAAGCTCCGAAGAAATCTCCTGTGGGTCGACGGAATCTTCCCCCTGCAACCGCAGGCACCAAAAAGCTGCATTACCGGTCCCTTGGGTCTCCTCTCAGCACGACGAGCGAGGTCCCTCGAATCCAGCAACTCTGTCCAAGTGACCCCCACAGTCCAGTGACTCTTCAGCCCAAGTTTGGTGGAGGTAAGTCCTTGCCTCACCTCGCTGGGCTGCATTGCTGGGAACCGCGACTTTGCAGCTACTCCGGCCCCTGTGCACTTCCGGCAGAAATCCTTTGTGCTCAGCCAAGCCTGGGTCCACGGCACTCTAACCTGCATTGCACGACTTTCTAAGTTGGTCTCCGGCGACGTGGGACTCCTTTGTGCAACTTCGGCGAGCACCGTTTCACACATCCTCGTAGTGCCTGCTTCTGGCACTTCTCCGGGTGCTACCTGCTTCAGTGAGGGCTCTTTGTCTTGCTCGAAGTCCTCTCTCTCTTCAGGTCCAATTTGCGACCTCCTGGTCCCTCCTGGGCCCCAGCAGCGTCCAAAAACGCCAAATGCACGATTTGCAGCTAGCAAGGCTTGTTGGCGTTCTTTTGGCGGGAAAACACTTCTGCACGACTCTCAACGGCAAGTCGGATTCGTCCACCAAAGGGGAAGTCTCTAGCCCTTTTTGTTTCTGCAGAAACCTCAGCTTCTTCTGTCCAGTCGAAGCTTCTTTACACCCACAGCTGGCATTTCCTGGGCATCTGCCCATCTCCGACTTGCTTGTGACTTTTGGACTTGGTCCCCTTGTTCCACAGGTACCCTAGATTGGAAATCCACAGTTGTTGCATTGCTGGTTTGTGTCTTACCTGCATTATTCCTCTAACACGATTACTTTGTCCTTAGGGGAACTTTAGTGCACTTTGCACTCACTTTTCAGGGTCTTGGGGAGGGTTATTTTTCTAACTCTCACTATTTTCTAATAGTCCCAGCGACCCTCTACAAGGTCACATAGGTTTGGGGTCCATTCGTGGTTCGCATTCCACTTTTGGAGTATATGGTTTGTGTTGCCCCTATCCCTATGTTTCCCCATTGCATCCTATTGTAACTATACATTGTTTGCACTGTTTTCTAAGACTATACTGCATATTTTTGCTATTGTGTATATATATCTTGTGTATATTTCCTATCCTCTCACTGAGGGTACACTCTAAGATACTTTGGCATATTGTCATAAAAATAAAGTACCTTTATTTTTAGTATAACTGTGTATTGTGTTTTCTTATGATATTGTGCATATGACACTAAGTGGTACTGTAGTAGCTTCACACGTCTCCTAATTCAGCCTAAGCTGCTCTGCTAAGCTACCATTATCTATCAGCCTAAGCTGCTAGACACCCTATACACTAATAAGGGATAACTGGGCCTGGTGCCAGGTGCAAGTACCCCTTGGTACTCACTACAAGCCAGTCCAGCCTCCTACATTGGTTGTGCAGCGGTGGGATAAGTGCTTGAGACTACTTACCACTCTTGTCATTGTACTTTTCATAAGAGAAAAATATACAAAACAAGGTCAGTGTATATACACATAGCCAAAAAGTTTTGCATTTCCTCTTTTCACTCTTTTCTAAAGTGCTGAAAAGTACTTCTAAACTTTCAAAAAGTTCTTAAAAGTTTAAAAAAGTGTTTTTCTGTCTTTCCAAAAAGTTCTGAAAACTTTTTTCTCTTTTTCTATCACTTTAACTCTCTCTAAAAAATGTCTGGCACAGGCCAAAGTGTTGATCTGTCCAAACTTGCATATGACAACCTTAGCTGGAAAAGAGCAAGGAGTATCTGTATAGAGAGAGGTTTGAGTGTAGGGAAGAATCCTTCCTTGGAACTGTTACTTAACATGCTTAGAGAACAGGATAAGGCCATAGGTGCCCCATCTGTTGAAAAAGTACCTAATAGTTCTCAATCTGATTCAGGGACCCCCCCAGGAAAAGATTCAGGAAAGAAACTTCCTAGCCTGCCCATTACTAGACAATCTAGCATAGATGGTAATGATGATGAGCCACACCAAATAAATAGTGTTGTCTCACATCATAGCAAAAGCATTTATTCTCACCATACTGGTAGTAATGTTTCTGTAAACCAAGCTGTTAGGGTGCCTTCTGTAAGGGACAGGTCTCCTTCTGTTCATTCCCATCATAGCTCTGTTTCTAGAAATGTCCCTCCCACCAACCCTGATGACAGAATGTTAGAGAGGGAACTCAATAAGTTGAGGGTGGAACAAACCAGACTGAAGCTTAAAAAGCAACAGCTGGATTTGGATAGACAGTCTTTTGAATTATAGAAGGAAAGACAGAAGTTGGGTTTAGATACCCATGGTGGCAGCAGCAGTATTCCCCATAGTCATCCTGCAAAAGAGCATGATTCCAGGAATCTGCACAAGATAGTTCCCCCTTATAAGGAGGGGGATGACATTAACAAGTGGTTTGCTGCACTTGAGAGGGCCTGTGTTGTACAGGATGTCCCTCAAAGGCAGTGGGCTGCTATCCTATGGCTATCATTTAGTGGAAAAGGTAGGGATAGGCTCCTTACTGTGAAATAAAATGATGCTAATAATTTCCAATTTCTTAAGAATGCACTCCTGGATGGTTATGGCTTAACCACTGAACAGTACAGGATAAAGTTCAGAGAGACCAAAAAGGAGTCTTCACAAGACTGGGTTGATTTCATTGACCATTCAGTGAAGGCCTTGGAGGGGTGGTTACATGGCAGTAAAGTTACTGATTATGACAGCCTGTATAACCTAATCCTGAGAGAGCATATTCTTAATAATTGTGTGTCTGATTTGTTGCACCAGTACTTGGTGGACTCTGATCTGACCTCTCCCCAAGAATTGGGAAAGAAGGCAGACAAATGGGTCAGAACAAGAGTGAACAGAAAAGTTCATACAGGGGGTGACAAAGATGGCAACAAAAAGAAGGATGGTAAGTCTTCTGACAAGGGTGGGGACAAATCTAAAAATGAGTCTTCATCAGGCCCACAAAAACACTCTGGTGGGGGTGGTGGGTCCAAATCCTCCTTTAATCAGAACAAGGAAAAGAAACCATGGTGCTATTTATGTAAAATAAAAGGCCATTGGACAACAGATCCCAGTTGTCCAAAGAAAGGCACCACAGCTCCTACCACTACAACCCCTACTGCTACACCTAGTGTCCCTACTAATAGCAGTGGTGGTGGGAGCAAACCTACTAATAGCCAATCCAAGGGAGTAGCTGGGCTCACTTTTGGTAATTTAGTTGGGGTTGGTCTGATTAGGGAGACCACAGAGGCTACTTTAGTCTCTGAAGGGGCTATTGATTTAGCCACTTTGGTTGCTTGCCCCCATAACTTGGAGAAGTACAAGCAACTAACCCTAATAAATGGTGTTGAGGTCCAGGCCTACAGGGACACAGGTGCCAGTGTCACAATGGTGATTGAGAAACTGGTGCACCCTGAACAACACATACTTGGACACCAGTACCAAGTAACAGATGCTCACAACATAACACAAAGCCACCCCATGGCTGTTGTAAATCTCAACTGGGGGGGGGGGGGTAACTGGTGCAAAGAAAGTTGTGGTAGCTTCAGATTTACCTGTAGACTGTCTATTAGGGAATGATTTGGAGACATCAGCTTGGTCAGATGTGGAGTTGGAGGCCCATGCAGCAATGCTGGGCATCCCAGGGCATATCTTTGCTTTGACAAGGGCTCAGGCCAAAAAGCAAAAAGGACAGGGAAGCTTGGATCCTGGAACAATGGACCAAGTGCTCCCTAAAGCTAGGGCTAGTAGAAGCAAACCACTTCCTACTATCCCTCCCTCTACAGTGGATTCTACTTCTGAGGAAGAAGAATTCCCTCCCTGTGCATAACCTACACCAGAGGAGCTGGAAGCAGACACTGCTGAGCTTTTGGGTGAAGGGGGGCCTGCCAGAGAGGAGCTGAGTGTGGCACAGCAAACCTGTCGCACATTAGATGGTCTCAGACAGCAAGCTGTCAAACAGGCTAATGGGGATGTCAGTGACTCTCACAGAGTTTACTGGGAGGACAACCTCTTGTACACTGAGCATAGGGATCCTAAACCTGGAGCTGCCAGGAGATTAGTGATTCCTCAGGAGTACAGAAAGTTCCTCCTAACACTGGCACATGACATTCCCTTAGCTGGGCACCTAGGACAAATGAAAACTTGGGACAGGCTTGTTCCCCTGTTTCATAGGCCTAGGATGTCTGAGGACACAAAGGAATTTTGTAAGTCCTGTGAAACCTGTCAAGCCAGTGGCAAGACAGGTGGCACACCAAAGGCACCCCTTATTCCACTGCCTGTGGTTGGGGTTCCCTTTGAAAGGGTAGGGGTTGACATAGTTGGCCCCTTTGACCCTCCTACTGCTTCAGGCAATAGGTTTATCTTGGTGGTAGTGGACCATGCCACAAGATATCCTGAAGCAATTCCTTTAAGGACCACTACAGCTCCTGCAGTGGCAAAGGCCCTCCTGGGAATATTTTCCAGGGTGGGCTTCCCAAAGGAAGTAGTATCAGACAGAGGAAGCAATTTCATGTCGGCATACTTAAAGGCCATGTGGAAGGAGTGTGGTGTAACCTACAAGTTCACAACACCCTATCATCCACAAACAAATGGACTGGTGGAGAGGTTTAATAAAACTCTCAAAGGCATGATTATGGGACTCCCTGAAAAACTCCGCAGGAGATGGGATATCCTTCTACCATGCCTCCTTTTTGCCTACAGGGAGGTACCCCAGAAAGGAGTGGGCTTCAGCCCCTTTGAACTTCTTTTTGGACACCCTGTTAGGGGTCCACTCACACTTGTAAAGGAGGGTTGGGAACAACCTTTAAAAGCTCCTAAGCAGGATATTGTGGATTATGTACTTGGCCTCAGATCAAGGATGGCTGAGTACATGAAAAAGGCCAGTAAAAACCTTCAGGCCAGCCAAGAGCTCCAGAAGCAATGGCATGATCAGAAGGCTGTTTTGGTTCAGTACCAACCAGGGCAGAAAGTGTGGGTCTTGGATCCTGTGGCCCCAAGAGCACTCCAAGATAAATGGAGTGGACCCCACACAATTGTTGAAAAGAAGGGTGAAGTCACCTACTTGGTTGACTTAGGCACTGCCAGGAGTCCCCTTAGGGTGCTCCATGTCAACCGCCTGAAACCCTACTATGACAGGGCTGATCTCACCCTGCTCATGGCAACTGATGAGGGACAGGAAGAAGACAGTGATCCTCTACCTGATCTCTTCTCTTCCACAGAACAAGATGCTCTTGTGGAAGGGGTAGTTTTGGCAGATTGTCTTACTGCTGAGCAGAAAGACCATTGCATAAATCTCCTAGGACAATTTTCAGAACTCTTCTCTACTGTGCCAGGCACCACTTCTTGGTGTGAGCACACTATAGATACTGGAGACAGTTTACCTGTCAAAAGTAAGATCTATAGGCAGCCTGACCATGTCAGGGACTGCATAAAGCAAGAAGTTCAGAAAATGTTGGAACTAGGAGTGGTTGAGCACTCTGACAGTCCATGGGCTTCTCCTGTGGTACTGGTACCAAAACCCAATTCTAAAGATGGAAAGAAGGAAATGCGGTTTTGTGTAGACTATAGAGGTCTCAACTTGGTAACCAAAACTGATGCTCACCCTATACCCAGGGCAGATGAGCTTATAGATACACTGGCATCTGCCAAGTATCTAAGCACTTTTGATTTGACTGCATGGTATTGGCAGATCAAATTATCAGAAGATGCTAAATCTAAGACTGCATTTTCTACCATTGGAGGACATTACCAGTTTACTGTAATGCCTTTTGGTTTGAAAAATGCACCTGCCACTTTTCAAAGGTTGGTGAACACAGTCCTGCAAGGGCTGGAAGCTTTCAGTGCAGCATATTTGGACGATATAGCTGTCTTTAGCTCCAGCTGGGATGATCACCTGGTCCACCTATGGAAAGTTTTGGAGGCCCTGCAAAAGGCAGGCCTCACTATCAAGGCTTCAAAGTGGCAGATAGCGCAGGGTAAGGTGGTTTATCTGGGACACCTTGTTGGTGGGGAACAGATTGCACCACTTCAGGGGAAAATCCAAACTATTATTGATTGGGTTCCCCCTACCACACAGACTCAGGTGAGAGCCTTCCTAGGCCTCACTGGGTACTACAGGAGGTTCATTAAGAACTATGGCTCCATTGCAGCCCCTCTTAATGACCTCACATCCAAGAAAATGCCTAAAAAGGTATTATGGACAGCAAACTGTCAGAAAGCTTTTGAGGAGCTGAAGCAGGCCATGTGCTCTGCACCTGTCCTGAAAAGCCCTTGTTACTCTAAAAAATTATATGTCCAAACTGATGCATCTGAATTAGGAGTAGGGGCAGTCCTATCACAACTTAATTCTGAGGGCCAGGATCAACCTGTTGCTTTTATTAGTAGAAGGTTGATCCCTAGAGAAAGGCGTTGGTCTGCCATTGAGAGGGAGGCCTTTGCTGTGGTCTGGGCTCTGAAGAAGTTGAGGCCATACCTGTTTGGCACTCACTTCATTGTTCAGACAGACCACAAACCTCTACTTTGGCTAAAACAAATAAAAGGTGAAAATCCTAAATTGCTGAGGTGGTCCATATCCCTACAGGGAATGGACTATACAGTGGAACATAGACCTGGGAGTAGCCACTCCAAGGCAGATGGACTCTCCAGATATTTCCACTTAGACAATGAAGACTCATCAGGTCATGGCTAGTCTTATTGTCCTTCGTTTGGGGGGAGGTTGTGTAGGAAAGTACCATCTTGCCTGGCATGTTACCCCCATTTTTCACTGTATATATGTTGTTTTAGTTGAATGTGTCACTGGGACCCTGGTAACCCAGGGCCCCAGTGCTCATAAGTGTGCCTGAATGTGTTACCTGTGTAGTGACTAACTGTCTCACTGAGGCTCTGCTAATCAGAACCTCAGTGGTTATGCTCTCTCATTTCTTTCCAAATTGTCACTGACAGGCTAGTGACCATTTTTACCAATTTACATTGGCTTACTGGAACACCCTCATAATTCCCTAGTATATGGTACTGAGGTACCCAGGGTATTGGGGTTCCAGGAGATCCCTATGGGCTGCAGCATTTCTTTTGCCACCCATAGGGAGCTCTGACAATTCTTACACAGGCCTGCCACAGCAGCCTGAGTGAAATAACGTCCACGTTATTTCACAGCCATTTTACACTGCACTTAAGTAACTTTTAAGTCACCTATATGTCTAACCTTTACCTGGTAAAGGTTAGGTGCAAAGTTACTTAGTGTGAGGGCACCCTGGCACTAGCCAAGGTGCCCCCACATTGTTCAGAGCCAATTCCCTGAACTTTGTGAGTGCGGGGACACCATTACACGCGTGCACTACATATAGGTCACTACCTATGTGTAGCTTCACAATGGTAACTCCGAATATGGCCATGTAACATGTCTATGATCATGGAATTGCCCCCTCTATGCCATCCTGGCATAGTTGGCACAATCCCATGATCCCAGTGGTCTGTAGCACAGACCCTGGTACTGCCAAACTGCCCTTCCTGGGGTTTCACTGCAGCTGCTGCTGCTGCCAACCCCTCAGACAGGCAGCTGCCCTCCTGGGGTCCAGCCAGGCCTGGCCCAGGATGGCAGAACAAAGAACTTCCTCTGAGAGAGGGTGTGACACCCTCTCCCTTCGGAAAATGGTGTGAAGGCAGGGGAGGAGTAGCCTCCCCCAGCCTCTGGAAATGCTTTGTTGGGCACAGATGTGCCCAATTCTGCATAAGCCAGTCTACACCGGTTCAGGGACCCCTTAGCCCCTGCTCTGGCGCGAAACTGGACAAAGGAAAGGGGAGTGACCACTCCCCTGACCTGCACCTCCCCTGGGAGGTGTCCAGAGCTCCTCCAGTGTGCTCCAGACCTCTGCCATCTTGGAAACAGAGGTGCTGCTGGCACACTGGACTGCTCTGAGTGGCCAGTGCCACCAGGTGACGTCAGAGACTCCTGCTGATAGGCTCCTTCAGGTGTTAGTAGCCTATCCTCTCTCCTAAGTAGCCAAACCCTCTTTTCTGGCTATTTAGGGTCTCTGTCTCTGGGGAAACTTCAGATAACGAATGCATGAGCTCAGCCGAGTTCCTCTGCATCTCTCTCTTCACCTTCTGATAAGGAATCGACCGCTGACCGCGCTGGAAGCCTGCAAACCTGCAACATAGTAGCAAAGACGACTACTGCAACTCTGTAACGCTGATCCTGCCGCCTTCTCGACTGTTTTCCTGCTTGTGCATGCTGTGGGGGTAGTCTGCCTCCTCTCTGCACCAGAAGCTCCGAAGAAATCTCCCGTGGGTCGACGGAATCTTCCCCCTGCAACCGCAGGCACCAAAAAGCTGCATTACCGGTCCCTTGGGTCTCCTCTCAGCACGACGAGCGAGGTCCCTCGAATCCAGCGACTCTGTCCAAGTGACCCCCACAGTCCAGTGACTCTTCAGCCCAAGTTTGGTGGAGGTAAGTCCTTGCCTCACCTCGCTGGGCTGCATTGCTGGGAACCGCGACTTTGCAGCTACTCCGGCCTCTGTGCACTTCCGGCAGAAATCCTTTGTGCACAGCCAAGCCTGGGTCCACGGCACTCTAACCTGCATTGCACGACTTTCTAAGTTGGTCTCCGGCGACGTGGGACTCCTTTGTGCAACTTCGGCGAGCACCGTTTCACGCATCATCGTAGTGCCTGTTTCTGGCACTTCTCCGGGTGCTACCTGCTTTAGTGAGGGCTCTTTGTCTTGCCCGACGTCCCCTCTCTCTTCAGGTCCAATTTGCGACCTCCTGGTCCCTCCTGGGCCCCAGCACCGTCCAAAAACGCCAAACGCACGATTTGCAGCTAGCAAGGCTTGTTGGCGTTCTTTTGCTGGGAAATCACTTCTGCACGACTCTACACGGCGAGAGGGATCCGTCCACCAAAGTGAAAGTCTCTAGCCCTTTTTGTTCCTGCAGAAACCTCAGCTTCTTCTGTCCAGTCGAAGCTTCTTTGCACCCGCAGCTGGCATTTCCTGGGCATCTGCCCATCTCCGACTTGCTTGTGACTTTTGGACTTGGTCCCCTTGTTCCACAGGTACCCTAGATTGGAAATCCACAGTTGTTGCATTGCTGGTTTGTGTCTTACCTGCATTATTCCTCTAACACGACTACTTTGTCCTTAGGGGAACTTTAGTGCACTTTGCACTCACTTTTCAGGGTCTTGGGAGGGTTATTTTTCTAACTCTCACTATTTTCTAATAGTCCCAGGGACCCTCTACAAGGTCACATAGGTTTGGGGTCCATTCGTGGTTCGCATTCCACTTTTGGAGTATATGGTTTGTGTTGCCCCTATCCCTATGTTTCCCCATTGCATCCTATTGTAACTATACATTGTTTGCACTGTTTTCTAAGACTATACTGCATATTTTTGCTATTGTGTATATATATCTTGTGTATATTTCCTATCCTCTCACTGAGGGTACACTCTAAGATACTTTGGCATATTGTCATAAAAATAAAGTACCTTTATTTTTAGTATAACTGTGTATTGTGTTTTCTTATGATATTGTGCATATGACACTAAGTGGTACTGTAGTAGCTTCACACGTCTCCTAGTTCAGCCTAAGCTGCTCTGCTAAGCTACCATTATCTATCAGCCTAAGCTGCTAGACACCCTATACACTAATAAGGGATAACTGGGCCTGGTGCAAGGTGCAAGTACCCCTTGGTACTCACTACAAGCCAGTCCAGCCTCCTACACAGCCCAACCTGAGGACTCTAGGTCATTACCTAAGAGACAATCTACAGGTAAGCTAGGTGATACTACCACCTGCTTAGGGCCAGTAACTCCACCCCAACTAAACTGAATTATAGCTAAGGGAAGAAACTTAGTGGAGTTATGGACATCAATAATCTTATATTGTTGTCCAATGATGTGCTGTTCAGGATGCACTAGGTTTTCAGTCACCAAAGTGATACTGGCACCTGTGTCCCTGTAGGCCAAGGCCTCAACACCATTTATTGTACTTATCCATTGTAAGGGGACAAGCAGCCAGTGTGGCAAGGCCATTGCCACTAGGTGTGACAGAAACTGTCTCGGGAGTGACTATCCCAGTTTCTATTATGGACCCATAAGTGAACCCAACTACACCCTTAACTTGACTGTTGCCAGCAGTCTCACCACTAGTACCACTACTGCTAGTGGCACTAGAGCTTGATGTATTAGTGGTGGTAGGCTCAGGGGGTTTACCAGGACAGGACTTATCCCCTGGCCTATGGCCTCTGTTTTTATACACAAAGCACCAAGGATTTTTAATGTGTGTGGGTTGAGAAGAAGAGGAAGAATTTGTTTTATCCCCACCCCCTGAAGAGTGTTAAAGATTTGAAGAAGGATCTTTGGTTTTACCCTTATCCCCATGCTTATCTTGAGATTTCTCACCATCTTTCTTCTTGCCATCTGTGTCACTTCCTGTATGAACTTTTGTGTTCACCCTTGTTCTGACCCATTTGTCTGCCTTCTTTCCCAATTCTTGGGGAGAGATCAGATCAGAGTCTACCAGGTACTGGTGTAACAAATCAGACACACAATTATTAAGAATATGCTCTCTCGGGATTAAGTTATACAGGTTTTCATAATCAGTAAGTTTACTGCCATGTAACCACCCCTCCAAGGCTTTCACTGAATGGTCAACAAAGTCTACCCAGTCTTGTGAAGACTCCTTTTTGGTTTCTCTGAACTTCATCATGTACTGTTCAGTGGTTAAGCCATAACCATCTAGGAGTGCATTCTTAAGAACTTTGAAATCATTGGCTTCACTTTCTTTCACAGTAAGGAGCCTATCCCTACCCTTTCCACTAAATGATAGCCATAGGATAGAAGCCACTGCCATTGAGGGACCTCCTGTACAACACATGCCCTCTCAAGTGCAGCAAACCACTTGTTAATGTCATCCCCTTCCTTATAAGGGGGAACTATCTTGTGCAGATTCATAGAATCATGCTCTTTTGCAGGATGACTATTGGGAATACTGCTGCTGCCACCATGGGTTTCTTAACCCAATTTCTGTCTTTCTGTTTCTATTTCCAAGGACTGCCTATCTAAATCCAGCTGTTGCTTCTTGAGCTTCAGCTTGGATTGTTCCACTCTCAATCTATTGAGCTCCCTTTCTAATACTCTGTCATCAGGGTGGGTGGGTGGGGCATGCCTTGACACAGAAGTATGGTGAGATTGAACAAAAGGAGACCTGTCCCTAACAGATGGCACTCTAACAGCCTGGCTAACAGAAACAGCACTTCTACTATGATGAGAAGGAACACTCTTACTGTGATGTGAGACAACACTATCAGTATGATGTGACTCTACATCAGTGCCAGCTATGTTAGGTGGTCTGCTAATGGGCAGGCTGGGAAGTTTCCCTTCTAAATCTTTTGCTAGGGGTGCCTCAGGGTCAGATTGGGAACCATCAGCTAATTTCTCAACAGAAGTGCCAACTCTGGTCTCATCATTCTCTAGAGGGATTCTTCCCTATACTTAAACCTCTTTCTATGCAGATACTCCTTGCTCCTTTCCAGCTAAGGTGATCATAAGCAAGTTTGGACAGACCAACAGTTTGGCCTGTGCCAGACATTTTAGAAAGTGTTGAAGTGATAGAATAAGTGAGAAAAAGTTTTTCACAACTTTTTGAAAGCAGAAAAATAAACTTTTAAAACTTTTAAAGAACTTTTTAGAAAGTTTAGAGGTACTTTTCAGCACTTAGCAAAGAAGTGAAAGGAGAAAAGCAAACCTTTTTGGTTAGGTGTACATACACTGAACTTGTTTTGTATATTTTTCTCTCATGAAAAGTACAATGACAAAAGTGGTAAGTAGTTGCAAAGTACTTATCCCACCGCTGAACAACCAATGTAGGAGGCTGGACTGGCTTGTAGTGAGTACCAAGGGGTACTTACACCTTGCACCAGGCCCAGGTATCCCTTATTAGTGTATAGGGTGTCTAGCAGCATAGGCTGATAGATAATGGTAGCTTAGCAGAGCAGCTTAGGCTGAACTAGGAGACGAGTGAAGCTCCTACAGTACCACTAGTGTCACTTGCACAATATCATAAGAAAACACAATACACAGATATACTAAAAATAAAGGTACTTTATTTTTATGACAATATGCCAAAGTATCTCAGTGAGTACCCTCAGTATGAGGAAAGCAAATATACACAAGATATATGTACACAATACCACAAATATGCAGTATAGCAATAGAAAACTGTGCAAACAATGTATAGTTAGAATAGGATGCAATGGGGACACATAGGGATAGGGGCAACACAAACCATATACTCCAAAAGTGGAATGCGAACCACAAATGGACCCCAAACCTATGTGACCTTGTAGAGGGTCGCAGGGACTGTAGGAAAACAGTGAGGGTTAGAAAAATAGCCCACCCCAAGATCCTGAAAAGTGAGTGCAAAGTGCACTGAAGTTCCCCAAAGAGCACAGAAGTCGTGATAGGGGAATTCTGCAGGAAAGACCAACACCAGCAATGCAACAATGATGGATTTCCAGACTAGAGTACCTGTGGAACAAGGGGACCAAGTCCAAAAGTCACGATCAAGTCGAGAGTGGGCAGATGCCCAGGAAATGCCAGCTGTGGGTGCAAAGAAGCTGCTACTGGAAGGTAGAAGCTGAGGATTCTGCAGGAACGACAAGGGCTAGAAACTTCCCCTTTGGAGGATGGATGTCACACGGCGCGAAGAGTCGTGCAGAATTGTTTTGCCGCCAAAAGACTGCAAACAAGCCTTGATAGCTGCAAAGCTTGTGGTTCGGGTTTTTGGATGCTGCTGTGGCCCAGGTGGGACCAGAATATCAGCATTTGCGTGAGGGGACAGAGGAAGCGTCCAGCAAGACAAGGAGCCCTCTCAGAAGCAGGCAGCCCCCGTAGAAGTGCCAGAATAGGCACTACAAAGTGGAGTGATACGGTGCTCACCCGAAGTTACACAAGAGAGTCCCACGCCGCCGGAGTACAACTCAGGAGGTCATGCAATGCAGGTTAGAGTGCCGTGGACCCAGGCTTGGCTGTGCACAAAGGAAATCCTGGAAAAGTGCACAGGAGCCGGAGTAGCTGCAAAAGACGCGGTTTCCAGCAAAGCAGTCTGGCGTGGGGAGGCCAGGACTTACCTCCACCAAACTTGGACTGAAGAGTCACTGGACTGTGGGAGTCACTTGGACAGAGTTGCTGAGTTCAAGGGACCTCGCTCGTAGTGCTGAGAGGAGACCCAAAGGACCTGTGATGCAGTTCTTTGGTGTCTGCGGTAGCAGGGGGACGATTCCGTCGACCCACTGGAGATTTCTTCGGAGCTTCTAGTGCAGAGAGGAGGCAGACTACCCCCACAGCATGCACCACAAGGAAAACAGTTGAGAAGGCGGCCGAATCAGCGCTACAGTGTCGCAGTAGTCGTCTTTGCTGCTTTGTTGCAGTTTTGCAGGCTTCCAGCGCGGTCAGCAGTCGATTCCTTGGCAGAAGGTGAAGAGAGAGATGCAGAGGAACTCTGATGAGCTCTTGCATTCGTTATCTAAGGAATTCCCCAGAGAAGAGACCCTAAATAGCCAGAAAAGAGGGTTTGGCTACTTAGGAGAGAGGATAGGCTAGCAACACCTGAAGGAGCCTATTAGAAGATGTCTCTGACGTCACCTGCTGGTCCTGGCCACTCAGAGCAGTCCAGTGTGCCAGCAGCACCTCTGTTTCCAAGATGGCAGAGGTCTGGAGCACACTGGAGGAGCTCTGGGCACCTTCCAGGGGAGGTGCAGGTCAGGGGAGTGGTCACTCCCCTTTCCTTTGTCCAGTTTCGCGCCAGAGCAGGGCTGAGGAGTCCCTGAACCGGTGTAGACTGGCCTATGTAGAAATGGGCACCATCTGTACCCATGAAAGCATTTCCAGAGGCTGGGGGAGGCTACTCCTCCCCTGCCTTAACACCTTTTTCCAAAGGGAGAGGGTGTAACACCCTCTCTCTGAGGAAGTCCTTTGTTCTGCCTTCCTGGGCCAAGCCTGGCTGGAGCCCAGGAGGGCAGAAACCTGTCTGAGGGGTTGGCAGCAGCAGCAGCTGCAGTGAATCCCCTGAAAAGGCAGTTTGGCAGTACCCGGGTCTGTGCTAGAGACCCGTGGGATCATGGGATTGTGCCAACAATGCCAGGATGGCATGGAGGGGGCAATTCCATGATCATAGACATGTTACATGGCCATGTTCGTAGTTACCATTGTGAAGCTACACATAGGTAGTGACCTATGTGTAGTGCATGCGTGTAATGGTGTCCCCGCACTCACAAAGTCCGGGGAATTTGCCCTGAACGATGTGGGGGCACCTTGGCTAGTGCCAGGGTGCCCACACACTAAGTAACTTAGCACCCAACCTTTACCAGGTAAAGGTTAGACATATAGGTGGCTTATAAGTTACTTAAGTGCAGTGGTAAATGGCTGTGAAAAAACGTGGACGTTATTTCACTCAGGCTGCAGTGGCAGGCCTGTGTAAGAATTGTCAGAGCTCCCTATGGGTGGCAAAAGAAATGCTGCAGCCCATAGGGATCTCCTGGAACCCCAATACCCTGGGTACCTCAGTACCATATGCTAGGGAATTATAAGGGTGTTCCAGTATGCCAATGTGAATTGGTGAAATTGGTCACTAGCCAGTTAGTGACAATTTAGAAAGTAATGAGAGAGCATAACCACTGAGGTTCTGGTTAGCAGAGCCTCAGTGAGACAGTTAGTCATCACACAGGGAACACATACAGGGCACACTTATGAGCACTGGGGCCCTGGGTTACCAGGGTCCCAGTGACACATACAACTAAAACAACATATATACAGTGAAAAATGGGGGTAACATGCCAGGCAAGATGGTACTTTCCTACACAACCCCCCCCCAAACGAAGGACAATAAGACTAGCCATGACCTGATGAGTCTTCATTGTCTAAGTGGAAATATCTGGAGAGTCCATCTGCATTGGAGTGGGTACTCCCAGGTCTATGTTCCACTGTATAGTCCATTCCCTTTAGAGATATGGACCACCTCAACAATTTAGGGTTTTCACCTTTCATTTGTTTTAGCCAAAGTAGAGGTTTGTGGTCTGTCTGAACAATGAAGTGAGTGCCAAACAGGTATGGCCTCAACTTCTTCAGTGCCCAGACCACAGCAAAGGCCTCCCTCTCTATGGCAGACCAACGCTTTTCTCTAGGGGTCAACCTCCTGCTGATAAAAGCAACAGGTTGATCCTGGCCCTCAGAATTGAGTTGTGATAAGACTGCCCCTACTCCTAATTCAGATGCATCAGTTTGAACAATGAATTTCTTGGAGTAACATGGGCTTTTTAGGACAGGTGCAATGCACATGGCCTGTTTCAGCTCCTCAAAAGCTTTCTGACAGTTAGCTGTCCATAATACCTTTTTAGGCATTTTCTTAGATGTGAGGTCATTAAGAGGGGCTGCTAGGGAGCCATAGTTCTTTATGAACCTCCTGTAATACCCAGTGAGGCCTAAGAAGGCTCTCACCTGTGTCTGAGTTGTAGGGGGAACTCAATCTATAATAGTTTGGATTTTCCCCTGAAGTGGTGCAATCTGTTCTTCACCTACAAGGTGTCCCAGATAAACCACTTTCCCCTGCCCTATCTGGCACTTTGAAGCCTTGATAGTGAGGCCTGCCTTTTGCAGGGCCTCCAAAACTTTCCATAGGTGGACCAGGTGATCATCCCAGGTGGAGCTAAAGACAGCTATATCATCTAGATATGCTGCACTTAAAGCCTCCAACCCTTGCAGGACTGTATTCACCAATCTTTGAAAAGTGGCAGGTGCATTTCTCAAACCAAAGGGCATTACTGTGAATTGGTAGTGCCCTCCAATAGTCGAAAATGTAGTTTTTGCTTTAGCATCCTCTGATAACTTGATCTGCCAATACCCTGCAGTCAAATCAAAGGTGCTTAGATACTTGGCAGATGCCAGTGTATCTATAAGCTCATCTGCCCTGGGTATAGGGTGAGCATCAGTTTTAGTTACCTGGTTGAGACCTCTGTAATCCACACAAAATCTCATTTCCTTTTCCCCATCTTTGGAATGAGGTTTTGGTACAAGTACCACAGGAGAGGCCCATGGACTTTCAGAGTGCTCAACCACTCCCAGTTCAAGCATTTTCTGAACTTCTTGCTTTATGCAGTCCCTGACATGGTCAGGCTGCCCATAGATCTTACTTTTGACAGGCAAGCTGTCTCCAGCATCCATAGTGTGCTCACACCAAGAAGTGGTGCCTGGCACAGTAGAAAAGAGTTCAGAAAACTGACCCAGGAGATTTATGCAGTGGTCTTTCTGCTCAGCAGTAAGACAATCTGCCAAACTACACCTTCCACTAGAGCATCTTGTTCTGTGGAAGAGAAGAGATCAGGGAGAGGGTCACTCTCTTCTTCCTGTCCTTCATCTGTTGCCATGAGCAGGGTGAGATCAGCCCTGTCATAGTAGGGTTTCAGGCGATTGACATGGAGCACCCTAAGGGGACTCCTGGCAGTGCCTAAGTCAACCAAGTAGGCGACTTCTCCCTTTTTCTCAACAATAATGCGGGACCACTCCATTTGTCTTGGAGTGCTCTTGGGGCCACAGGCTCCATGACCCACACTTTCTGCCCTGGTTGGTGCTGAATCAGAACAGCCTTCTGGTCATGCCATTGCTTTTGGAGCTCTTGGCTGGCCTGAAGGTTTTTACTGGCCTTTTTCATATACTCAGCCATTCTGGATCTTAGGCCAAGTACATAGTCCACTTTGTCTTGCTTAGGAGCTTTTAAAGGTTGTTCCCAACCCTCCTTTACAAGTGTTAGAGGACCTCTTACAGGGTGTCCAAATAGGAGTTCAAAGGGGCTGAGTCCCACTCCTTTTTGGGGTACCTCCCTGTAAGCAAAAAGGAGGCAAGGTAACAGGACATCCCATCTCCTCCTGAGTTTTTCAGGGAGTCCCATTATCATTCCTTTGAGAGTTTTGTTAAACCTCTCAACCAGTCCATTTGTTTGTGGATGATAAGGCGTGGCGAATTTGTATGTTACACCACATTCCTTCCACATGGCCTTCAAGTATGCAGACATAAAGTTGCTACCCCTGTCTGATACCACCTCTTTTGGGAAACCCACCCTGGAAAAGATTCCCAGGAGGGCCTTTGCCACTGCAGGAGCTGTAGTGGTCCTTAGAGGAATTGCTTCAGGATATCTTGTGGCATGGTCCACTACCACCAAGATAAACCTATTGCCTGAAGCAGTAGGAGGGTCAAGGGGACCAACTATGTCAACCCCTACCCTTTCAAAGAGAACCCCAACCACAGGTAGTGGAATAAGGGGAGCCTTTGGGGTGCCACCTGTTTTGCCACTGGCTTGACAGGTGAAACAGGACTGACAAAATGATTTTGTGTCCTCTGACATTCTAGGCCAATGAAACAGGGGGACAAGCCTATCCCATGTTTTCATCTGCCCCAAATGTCCAGCCAAGGGAATGTCGTGGGCTAGAGTTAGGAGGAACTCTCTGTATTGCAGGGGAACAACCAATCTCCTGGCAGCTCCAGGTTTTGGGTCCCTTGCCTCTGTATACAAGAGGTTGTCCTCCCAGTAAACTCTGTGAGAGTCACTGACATCACCATTTTGCTGTTTGACAGCTTGCTGTCTTAGACCCTCTAGTGTGGGACAGGTCTGCTGTGCCACACTCAGCTCCTCCCTCGCAGGCCCCCCTCCACCCAAAAGCTCAGCAGTGTCTGCTTCCAGCTCCTCTGGAGAAGGTTCTGCACAGGGGGGACATTCTTGTTCCTCAGAAGTTGAATCTACTGTAGAGGGAGGGATAGTAGGTAGTGATTTACCTTTACTAACCCTAGCTTTAGGGAGCACTTGGTCCATTGTTCCAGGATCCAAGTCACCCTGTCCTGTTTGCTTTTTGGCCTGAGCCCTTGTCAAAGCAAAAATATGCCCAGGAATGCCCAGCATTGCTGCATGAGCCTCCAACTCCATTTCTTCCCAAGCTGATGCCTCTAAATTGTTCCCTAGTAGACAGTCTACAGGTAAATCTGAGGCAACCACAACTTTCTGTGGACCAGTAACCCCCCCCCCCAGTTGAGATTCACAACAGCCATGGAGTGTCCCTGTAGGCCTGAACCTCAACACCATTTATTCGGGGAAGTTCCTTGTACTTATCCATATTAATGGGACAAGCAACCAAGGTGGCCAAATCAATGGCCCCTTCAGAGACTAACACAGCCTCTGTGGTCTCCCTAACAAGACCAACCCCAACAAATTACCAAAAGTGAGCCCAGCTACTCCCTTGGATTGGCTATTAGTAGGTTTGCTCCCACCACCACTGCTATTACTAGGGGCACTAGGTGTAGCTGTAGGGGTTGTAGTGGTGGGAGGCTTGGTGCTTTTCTTTGGACAACTGGCATCAGTTGTCCAATGGCCTTTTACTTTACATAAATAGCACCATGGTTTCTTTGCTTGATTAGAAGAGGATTTTGACCCACCACCCCCACCAGAGTGTTTTTGTGGGCCTGATGAAGACTCATTTTTAGATTTGTCCCCACCCTTGTCTGAAGACTTACCATCCTTCTTCTTGCCATCCTTCTCACCACCTGAATGAACTTTTCTGTTCACTCTTGTTCTGACCCACTTGTCTGCCTTCTTTCCCAATTCTTGGGGAGAGGTCAGATCTGAGTCCACTAGATATTGGTGTAACAAATCAGATACACAGTTATTAAGAATATGCTCTCTCAGGTTCAAGTTATACATGCTTTCATAGTCAGAAACTTTACTGCCATGTAACCACCCCTCCAAGGTCTTCACTGAATGGTCAATAAGTCTACCCAGTCTTGTGAATACTCATTTTTGGTTTCTCTGAACTTAATCCTGTACTGTTCAGTGGTTAAGCCATAACCATCCAGGAGTGCATTCTTTAAAACTGTAAAATTATTGGCATCACTTTCCTTCACAGTAAGGAGCCTATCCCTACCCTTTCCACTGAAAGATAGCCATAGGATAACAGCCCACTGCCTTTGAGGGACTCCCTGTACAACACAGGCCCTCTCAAGTGCAGCAAACCACTTGTTAATGTCATCCCCCTCCTTGTAAGGGGGAACTATCTTGTGCAGATTCCTAGAATCATGCTCTTTTACAGGATTACTATCTGTAATACTGCTGCTGCACCCATGGGGTCCAAACCCCAACCTCTGCCTTTCTTTTTCTAAGTCAAAGGTTTCCCTGTCTAGAGCCAGGTGTTGCTGTTTAAGCTTCAGTCTGGACTCTTCCACTCTCAATCTATTGAGTTCCCTTTCTAACATTCTGTCATCAGGGTTGGTGGGTTGGGCATGCTTTGACACAGAAGAATGGTGTGAATGAACAGAGGAAGACCGGTCCCTAACAGTTGGCACCCTAACAACCTGGCCTAAAGGAATGACATCCCTACTGTGATGAGAACTCACATCAGTACCAGCTATGCTAGGTGGCCTGCTAAGGGGCTGGTTGGAAAGAATACCATCTAACATTCTTACTGGGGCTACCCCAGAATCAGAGTGTGAACCATCTGCTAACTTCTCACCAGATGTGCCAGCTAAGGCCTTATCATTTTCAATGAGCATGTTAACTAACAATTCTCTAGAGGGATTCTTCCCCACCCCTAAACCTCTATCAATGCAGAGACTCCTTACACCTTTCCAGTTAAGGTGGTCATAAGCTGTGCTGGCCAGATCAAGAGTAAGACCTGTACCAGACATGATAGAAAAGAGTTTAAGGGACAGAAAAAGAAAGACAAAGTTTCAGAACTTTTTAAGGAAACAGAAAAAAAACTTTTTCAACTTTTAAGAAACTTTTTGAAAGTTTAAAGGTACTTTTCAGCACTTAGCAACAGAGTAAGAGAAGAAAAGCAAAACTTTTTGGTTAGGTGTACATACACTGAACTTATTTTGTATATTTTTATCTTATGAAAAGTACAAAATGACAAAGTGGTAAGTAGTTGCAAGTACTTATCCCACCGCTGCACGACCAATGTAGGAGGCTGGCCTGGTTTGTAGTGGGTACCAAGGGGTACTTACACTCTGCACCAGGTCCAGGTATCCCTTATTAGTGTAGAAGAGGTGTCTAGCAGCTTAGGCTGATAGAAAATGTAGCTTAGCAGAGCAGCTTAGGCTGAACTAGGAGACATGCAAAGCTCCTACTATACCACTGGTGTCATATGCACAATATCATAAGAAAACACAATACACAGATATACTAAAAATAAAGGTACTTTATTTTTATGACAATATAACAAAAGTATCTCAGTGAGTACCCTCAGTATGAGGATAGCAAATATACACAAGGTATATGTACACAATACCAAAAATATGCAGTAATAGCAAAAGGAAGTAATGCAAGCAATGTACAGTCACAATAGATTGCAATGAGAGCACATAGGTATAGGGGCAACACAAACCATATACTCCAAAAGTGGAATGCGAACCACAAATGGACCCCAAACCTATGTGAGCTTGTAGAGGGTCGCTGGGACTGTAAGAAAACTGTGAGGGGTAGAAAAATAGCCCACCCCAAGATCCTGAAAAGTAGGTGTAAAGTGCACCTAAGTTCCCCAGAGAGCACAGAAGTTGTGATAGGGGAATGCTGCAGGAAGACCAACACCAGCAATGCAACAACGATGGATTTCCGGACTAGAGTACCTGTGAAAAAAGGGGACCAAGTCCAAGAGTCGCGACAAAGTCGAGATTGGGCAGATGTCCAGGAAATGCCAGCTGAGGATGCAAAGAAGCTGCCACCGGATGGTAGAAAAACTGGATTCTGCAAGAACGAAGAGGACTAGGAACTTCCCCTTTGGAGGATGGATGTCCCACGTTGTGAAAAAGCTTGCAGAGGTGTTCCCACGCAGAAAGACCGCAAACAAGCCTTGCTAGCTGCAAGGGTGGCGGTTAGGATTTTTGGATGCTGCTGTGGCCCAGGAGGGACCAGGATGTCGCCAATTGCGTGAGGAGACAGAAGGGGCACCCAGCAAGACAAGGAGCCCTCTCAGAAGCAGGCAGCAACCGCAGAAGTGCCGGAACAGGCACTACGACGAGGAGTGAACCGGAGCTCACCTGAAGTCACAAAAGAAGATCCCACGACGCCGGAGGACAACTCAGGAGGTTGTGCACTGCAGGTTAGAGTGTCAGGGACCCAGGCTTGGCTGTGCACAAAGGAAATCCTGGAAGAGTGCACAGGAGCCGGAGCAGCTGCAAATCACGCGGTACCCAGCAATGCAGTCTAGCGTGGTGAGGCAAGGACTTACCTCCACCAAACTTGGACTGAAGAGTCACTGGACTGTGGGAGTCACTTGGACAGAGTTGCTGAGTTCCAGGGACCACTCTCGTCATGCTGAGAGGGGACCCAGAGGACCGGTGATGCAGTCTTTTGGTGCCTGCGGTTGCAGGGGGAAGATTCCGTCGACCCACGGGAGATTTCTTCGGAGCTTCTAGTGCAGATAGGAGGCAGACTTCCCCCACAGCATGCACCACCAAGAAAACAGTCGAGAAGGCGGCCGGATCAGCGATACAAGGTTGCAGTAGTCGTCTTTGCTACTTTGTTGCGGTTTTGCAGGCGTCCAGAGCAGTCAGCGATCGATTCCTTGGCAGAAGGTGAAGAGAGAGATGCAGAGGAACTCTGATGTGCTCTTGCATTCGTTATCTAAAGAATTCCCCAAAGCAGAGACCCTAAATTACCAGAAAAGGAGGTTTGACCACTTAGGAAGGAGGATAGGCTAGCAACACACGTAAGAGCCTATCAGAAGGAGTCTCTGACGTTACCTGCTGGCACTGGCCACTCAGAGCAGTCCAGTGTGTCAGCAGCATCTCTGTTTCCAAGATGGCAGAGGTCTGGAGCACACTGGAGGAGCTCTGGGCACCTCCCAGGGGAGGTGCAGGTCACGGGAGTGGTCACTCCCCTTTCCTTTGTCCAGTTTCACGCCAGAGCAGGGCTGGGGGATCCCTGAACCGGCGTAGACTGGCTTATGCAGAGATGGGCACCATCTGTGCCCATGAAAGCATTTCCAGAGGCTGGGGGAGGCTACTCCTCCCCAGCCCTGACACCTTTTTCCAAAGGGAGAGGGTGTAACACCCTCTTTCTGAGGAAGTCCTTTGTTCTGCCTTCCTGGGCCAAGCCTGGCTGGACCCCAGGAGGGCAGAAACCTGTCTGAGGGGTTGGGAGCAGCAGCAGCTGCAGTGAAACCCCAGGAAAGGCAGTTTGGCAGTACCCGGGTCTGTGGCATTGGGGTGACAATTCCATAATTTTAGAGATGTTACATGGCCATGTTCGGAGTTACCATTGTGACGCTGTACATAGATAGTGACCTATGTGCAGTGCACACGTGTAATGGTGTCCCCGCACTCACAAAGTCCAGGGAATTTGCCCTGAACGATGTGGGGGCACCTTGGCTAGTGCCAGGGTGCCCACACACTAAGTAACTTAGCACCCAACCTTTACCAGGTAAAGGTTAGACATATAGGTGACTTATAAGTTACTTAAGTGCAGTGGTAAATGGCTGTGAAATAACGTGGACGTTATTTCACTCAGGCTGCAGTGGCAGGCCTGTGTAAGAATTGTGAGATCTCCCTATGGGTGGCACAAGAAATGCTGCAGCCCATAGGGATCACCTGAAACCCCAATACCCTGGGTACCTCAGTACCATATACTAGGGAATTATAAGGGTGTTCCAGTATGCCAATGTGAATTGGTGAAATTGGTGACTAGCCTGTTAGTGACAATTTAGAAAGTAATGAGAGAGCATAACCACTGAGGTTCTGGTTGGCAGAGCCTCAGTGAGACAGTTAGTCATAACACAGGTAACACATACAGGGCACACTTATGAGCACTGGGGCCCTGTTTGGCAGGGTCCCAGTGACACGTATAACTAAAACAACATATATACAGTGAAATATGGGGGTAACATGCCAGGCAGGATGGTACTTTCCTACAGTCATAAAAATAAAGTACCTTTATTTTTAGTAACTCTGAGTATTGTGATTCTTATGATATGGTGCTATATGATATAAGTGGTATAGTAGGAGCTTTGCATGTCTCCTAGTTCAGCCTAAGTTGCTCTGCTATAGCTACCTTCTATCAGCCTAAGCTGCTAGAAACACCTCTTCTACACTAATAAGGGATAACTGGACCTGGCACAGGGTGTAAGTACCCATGGTACCCACTACAAGCCAGGCCAGCCTCCTACGATATATTATGACAAGAAGAAGGGAGTAAAACAAATCTCCATCTCTAAAGGGGATTGGGTACGAATTAAGATCCCAACATTTGTCAAGAAAGGCAGTTCTAAAGGTTCTGATCCTGCAATAGTAGAAGCTATACATGGCAGTGCCACATGAGCGATGGGAACAAGTCAAAGGTGGTTAAGGTTCAAGACCTATGCTATAATGACTCTAACAATAGTGTTATTCCTGATCACAAAGATGGCGGACGTCAAGAAGTAATGATTCGTAAGAGTAATAGAATACGTAAAGTACCTTGGAGATTTCGTTAATGATATCGGTTGAGATTTCTATTTTTATGGATGGAATGTAAATTATTATTTAAACATAGGTTTTCTAGGTCTGAATTAAGTCTGTTGGTCCTTTAAACTTAAGGTCAATATACGTATGGAATTATTTTTGTGAACAAAAAGAAAACAAAATAACTCAATGTAGTATTTTCAAGTTACACAGTAAAATGTTAAATCTATTTATGTTACATTATATATATAGCAGGTTACATGGGAGGCTGTTTATGCTACTTTCTATGCAGTTCTAGCACGTAGGTTCAGATTGTTGGAATGGGAAGGTCCGAGGGAGAATGCTGAGAAGGGACGGCTGGGCGAACAGTGAGCGATACGATGGTCGGAGCCTCCTGAGGTGTTTAAGCTGTGTTTTCTTCAATAAAAGAATAATTTCCTAACCTGCGATACACGTCTTGATCACTACACCATACAAAGTGGCTTTACGTGGCCTTGTAGACATGGGTGTGCCGCCTGTGCCGCGAGTGCATCACAAGAAGTGACACACTGGCTGCGCAGGCCGCTTGTAAACACGGGCCGTTGTTTTTTAGTAAATGTATTAATTTACAGGTTTTGATACATTCAGATGCAAGAGGTAGAGCATGAGGCCTGAAAACATCACTGTTCTGGCTCATAAGCACCTAGAGATTGCTTTTGTTGTGTGTGTTATATCATTCAATGTTGTGCATT
This sequence comes from Pleurodeles waltl, assembly GCF_031143425.1. NCBI lineage: Eukaryota > Metazoa > Chordata > Amphibia > Caudata > Salamandridae > Pleurodeles > Pleurodeles waltl. Next base: position 24,794,379 of record NC_090444.1, read on the forward strand.
GAATAGCACTTATACTGTGATACATCTAGAACGGTATGGCTGATAATTCCATGTATTGTTATATTTTATAATATGAAAGTCCATGTGCCGTTATATTTCATGATGTGAAACGACCACGTAACCATACTCCATGAGCCCTCCTTGAGTCTGCCCACAGATGACATTTGAGAGCAGGCATTGGGGCTCAGTTAGCCTCACTGACTGCACGTGGTCTCCTTCTGGGCCAGGGGCACACTGGCGTCTGAGGCTCAGCCTGGATCAGTAATGTGAGGGACTCACTCACTGGTGTCTGAGGCTCAGCCTGGACTCACGCCTGGCCTGGATCAGTAATGTGAGGGACTCACTCACTGGTGTCTGAGGCTCAGCCTGGATCAGTAATGTAAGGGACTCACTCACTGGTGTCTGAGGCTCAGCCTTGATCAGTAATGTGAGGGACTCACTCACTGGTGTCTGAGGTTCAGCCTGGACTCACGCCTGGCCTGGATCAGTAATGTGAGGGACTCACTCACTGGTGTCTGAGGCTCAGCCTGGATCAGTAATGTGAGGGACTCACTCACTGGTCTTATCCTGAGTAGTTCGGGTCAGTGAGATGCTTCAAGCGCGGAGTGCTGGGCTGACTCTGCCACCTTTCTGCCAGTCCTGGCTCCATGCTGCCTCTACTCTACTGAAAGTACTCCGACTTCCCAGCTATCATCCCATGACCCTGATGCTGTTCTTCAGAGGGTTCTGGGACTTGTAGTTTGTCTTAAAAATGGTTCCATTGCCCAGCACTCCGAGCTTGAAGGATATCACTGACCTGAGCTATGGGCTGCGAAGGAAACCCAACGCACGCCCCCCAGGAGCTCACCCCTCACCCACACATTCATGCAGCTGGCACTGGGAGAGGGGCTGAGCTGCACTGGGCAGGTGAGAAGACCCGGGTAGGGGTGGCCGGGCAACGCTCCACCCTCTTGCAGAGCTCCAGAGAGTTTGGCGTTGTTTTTACTCCGCAAGCTGCTCTCAGGTCCACTTGACATGACCTTGCAGAACGTCCAAATTCAGAGCCAATGCTGAACTTGCAAAGACCACAAGTCTGGACAAACGAGGACATCTCATATGTGACAAGCATTTAGCTAGCTTAACTCTCTATGCATGTGTCACCAACTTTTATAAATGATTGGAGGAATATAAAGGAATGACCTGATTGGCTGTGTACCTTGAGCAAGATGTATTGAATGAATGAATAAAATTTATGGAGCACAAACAGCTGCTCTGAAAAGGACCACCCGGCATTAGATGGTAGTAAGGTGCAGCTAGGGGAAGATGAAAGAGGTGGGGACAACCAGGTGAGGTCTCCCCAGAAAGGTGGGTCTTCAAAAGGCTTTATAAAGAATCCTCTGAAGTAGCATGTGTAATATTCAGGTAAAAGAGTCCAGTGCTTTGGGGCCAGATTAGAGAAGGACCACCCACATGCATAGGGTGTTGTGATTGGCTGAGCTCAAAACTCTGTAAGGCAGGTATCTTTTCATCTTATCACAGACGTACATTGTTCCTATTAACTGAGTGGCCCTAAAAGGTGTTGTCAGCGCTTTAAATGCAATTTTGAGTGATTGTCATTTAGGAATATTCAGAATCAGTCCGGCTGCCATGTTCTGAACCCATTGCAAACTGTTTACCAATGCTTGTGGAGATCCTAAAACCAGCAGGTTGGCATAGTCGAGTCTTGATGTAATCAATGCATGAACAATGACCTTTCTGGTGTATTCTGGCAGGAAATATATTATTGTAAAATTGAAATGTGTAAAACTCATGGACTGTTTTGCTCAGGGGTTCAGATGAAACATGTATCTAGTCTTCATACAGCTGTGGATACAGCTTTGCTTTGAACATTAAATGCATTTTCGTCCTATTGATTTTATGTTTAATAAATGTGAATAGTTACATGTATGAGACATTTTTTTAGTAGCCTGTCAGGACCTAGAGGTAATAGAGTACACAGTGTGTACAATTTCATTAGATACATAAATATTCTGCCTGGAATGGCAAATTTGAACTGAGGGCAGCAAAGCAGCGTAAACAAAATTAGAAATATCAGAAGAGACCTTTTAGAGCTTATACCCAGAGATGCACACCTCTAATTGTGTCTCTTAATTGTTCTGGGATGTGTGTATTTGTTTTGTCTCTAGAGATCTAGTTTTGTGGTGCCATAGTGCAGGCGCCATGGATGTTTAAGGAGGAAACAACATCTCCAGAGGCCTTCCTGGATTACTCAAAAGCAGTAGCATGTCAGTATCGAGATCAGAGGGGTATCCTTCTTTCAAGGCAGACGTTTGGGTTCACTGTGATGTGTCCATTGCGGGTGTAGGGATACATCCCTCCCCCATGGATGCTTGTGTAGAGTCTGCTGTATGGCATCCTTCATGAGAGCTGGGAGTGCAACCCCCCTTCATAGGGCCTCATTTGGGGTCTGCTCTACACGGATGCCATGGAAAGATTTACCTGAACTTAAAAAGCACTAAGAGTGAGTGGTGAAGGTAAGAATGCACATCATTTACACCATGCATCTTTTCTAAGAGCAGAGAAATTAAATCAGATATTCATATAAGAACGGGTAAATATATCAATTTAGGGGGTGTATATTGAAAGTGGTGCTGTACATTTCATACAAAAAAAATCACATATCAGCAGACTTGAGTAAATAAAGAAGTCATCAAGTACTAAAAGCACCAGGAATGGACAATGCACTTCCTCCGTTTCCCCCAATAGCTCTGCGTGATATTCCACAATCAAGAGCCAAGTGCTGCAGAGTGTGCATGAATAGGTTGAGTTTGTTACACATCACATTCTTTAGGTAATGAGTTTGGTGTCACATGCCTCCTGCAATGGCATTGTATCTGCGTCTGCCCTGCACTAAAAGGAGCTCTGTGTCTGTTTGTACTGGTTGGTATGTGGTGTTACACACCTCTTGCATTGACGGGCTCTGCGTCTGTGTGTGCTGATTGGTATGTGGTGTCAGACACCTCCTGAAGTAGCACAGGCTCTGTGTCTGTTTGTACTGAATGCTATGTGGTATCACACATCTCTTGTACTGACAGGGGCTCTGCACCTGTTTGTACTGGTTGGTATGTGGTGTTACACACCTCTTGCATTGACAGGGGCTCTGCGTCTGTGTGTGCTGATTGGTATGTGGTGTCAGACACCTCCTGAAGTAGCACAGGCTCTGTGTCTGTTTGTACTGAATAGTTTGTGGTATCACACACCTCCTGTACTGACAGAGGCTCTGCATCTGTTTGTACTGGTTGGTATGTGGTGACAGATGCCTCTTGCATTGACAGGGGCCCTGTGTCTGTGTGTGCTGATTGGTATGTGGTGTCAGACACCTCCTGAAGTAGCACAGGCTCTGTGTCTGTTTGTACTGAATAGTTTGTGGTATCACACACCTCCTGTACTGACAGGGGCTCTGCACCTGTTTGTACTGGTTGGTATGTGGTGGCAGATGCCTCTTGCATTGACAGGGGCCCTGTGTCTGTGTGTGCTGATTGGTATGTGGTGTCAGACACCTCCTGAAGTAGCACAGGCTCTGTGTCTGTTTGTACTGAACGGAATGTGGTATCACACACCTCTTGTACTGACAGGGGCTCTGCACCTGTTTGTACTGGTTGGTATGTGGTGGCAGATGCCTCTTTCATTGACAGGGGCCCTGTGTCTGTGTGTGCTGATTGGTATGTGGTGTCATACACGCCCTGAAGTAGCACAGGCTCTATGTATGTTTGTACTGAATGGTTTGTGGTGTCACACACCTCCTGCACTGATAGGGGCTCTGCATCTGTTTGTACTGAATGGAATCTAGTGTCATATGTCTCCTCCACTGACAGGGACTCTGCGTCTGCTCTTTCTGAATGGTATGTTGTGTAATTCACATTCTACACAGACAAGGGCTTGGTGTCTGTTTGTACTAAACATTATCTGGTGTCACACAGCTCCTTCACTGACAGGGGCGCTGCGTCTGTTTCTTTTCACTGTTATATGGTGTCACACAGCTCCTTCACTGACAGGGGCGCTGCGTCTGTTTCTTTTCACTGTTATATGGTGTCACACAGCTCCTTCGCTGACAGGGGCTCTGTGCCTGTTTGTTTTCACTGTTATATGGTGTCACACAGCTCCTTCGCTGACAGGGGCTCTGTGTCTGTTTCTTTTCACTGTTATATGGTGTCACACAGCTCCTTCGCTGGCAGGGGCTCTGTGCCTGTTTCTTTTCACTGTTATATGGTGTCACACAGCTCCTTCGCTGACAGGGGCGCTGCGTCTGTTTCTTTTCACTGTTATATGGTGTCACACAGCTCCTTCGCTGGCAGGGGCGCTGCGTCTGTTTCTTTTCACTGTTATATCGTGTCACACAGCTCCTTCGCTGACAGGGGCTCTGCGTCTGTTTATTTTCAATGTTATATCGTGTCACACAGCTCCTTCACTGACAGGGGCTCTGTGTCTGTTTCTTTTCACTGTTATATCGTGTCACACAGCTCCTTCACTGACAGGGGCGCTGCGTCTGTTTCTTTTCACTGTTATATTGTGTCACACAGCTCCTTCACTGACAGGGGCGCTGCGTCTGTTTCTTTTCACTGTTATATTGTGTCACACAGCTCCTTCACTGACAGGGGCTCTGTGTCTGTTTGTATTCACTGTTATATTGTGTCACACCGCTCCTTCACTGACAGGGGCGCTGCGTCTGTTTCTTTTCACTGTTATATCGTGTCACACAGCTCCTTCACTGACAGGGGCGCTGCGTCTGTTTCTTTTCACTGTTATATCGTGTCACACAGCTCCTTCACTGACAGGGGCTCTGTGTCTGTTTGTATTCACTGTTATATTGTGTCACACCGCTCCTTCACTGACAGGGGCGCTGCGTCTGTTTCTTTTCACTGTTATATCGTGTCACACAGCTCCTTCACTGACAGGGGCGCTGCGTCTGTTTCTTTTCACTGTTATATCGTGTCACACAGCTCCTTCACTGACAGGGGCGCTGCGTCTGTTTCTTTTCACTGTTATATTGTGTCACACAGCTCCTTCACTGACAGGGGCTCTGTGTCTGTTTGTATTCACTGTTATATCGTGTCACACAGCTCCTTCACTGACAGGGGCGCTGCGTCTGTTTCTTTTCACTGTCATATCGTGTCACACAGCTCCTTCACTGACAGGGGCGCTGCGTCTGTTTCTTTTCACTGTTATATCGTGTCACACAGCTCCTTCACTGACAGGGGCGCTGCGTCTGTTTCTTTTCACTGTTATATCGTGTCACACAGCTCCTTTACTGACAGGGGCGCTGCGTCTGTTTGTATTCTATGGTATGCGGTGTCACAATCCTTCTGCAGTGACAATGAGATCTTTTCTCAAGAAATGAAATTATTTGTACAACGTTTTCAAAACAGAGGATACTCGGAAAAAACAGTCTCTATGGCCAGTAAATGTATAACATCCAAACAACGCAGTACCCTGCTCATTAGGGGACACAACAACAATCTCAAGCCAGCAAGAGAAAGGACATTTCCTTCATTACCCGATTTAGTCTTGCCAGCAAATTAATATTTCATATACTCAAAAAACATTGTCATTTATTACTTTTGGACACGGGTCTTGGTACTATTGTAGGTAAAACACCATCCATTACCCACAGCAGAGGACGGACAGTGAGGAACATTCTTCGTCCCAGTTACATTGCGCCTCTCACACAAACCAATTCCCAAATGTGGCTAGCCAATATACCTGGCGGCTTGTTCAAATGTGGTTGCTGCATTCCCTGCCAATTCACCCTTAATAGAACCCCGACCTTCTCACACAACACAGGTGAAACCTATCACATCAAACAATTCATTAACTGCAATGACTAATGGACTAATATATGTGGGGAGTAGCATTCGCCCATTGAAGGAACGCATTCAAGAACACATCAGATCCATCAGGAACTACAACTCCAGTTATCCCCTTGCAGTACACTTTAACGCACAACATGAAAAACTAGCTCTCCTAGACTGGGCGACAGGACCAAAGAATTGCCCAAATGTGAAGCAAAATGGATACTTAAACTACGGGCTGTAGAAAAAGGCTTAAACGTTGAAAGGGAATTACATGTGTTCATGACATTGAAGTGTTCCCAGATATTGGTGGTCATTACAACCCTGGCGGACGGTGTTAAAGATGCGGTAATACCGCAAACAGTCAGACGGACAAAAAAAGAGAATTATGACCCTGGTGGAAACCGCCAACAAAGACAGCCACTTTAACACACCTCCTGCCACGGCGGTACAGACAAGCAGCGCGGCGGTCACCGCCAACAGACAGGCGGGAGACAATGTACCGCCCACAGTATCACAACAGGCCAATCCGCCACCTTTTCCGGGGCGGATTCACCGTGGATAAAAACACGGCGGAAACAGCTTTTGCTATGGGAAAACACTCACCTTCTACACATCCCACGAGGAACGACGACTCCATGGAGCCGGAACTCCAAATACTACCTGACCTTGTCTTTCTGCTCCTTCACGACCAACAGCGACGTAGGCACAGAAGATACCGGTGAGTACTGCACCTACGACACTGGGGAGGCAAAAGTTAGGGGGGCACCCACCAAACACCCCCACCCTCGCATAGTACAACATACACACCAATGCAGTCACAAAAAGAACAGTAACAACCCACAATCCCCCCGGAAGAATGCAAAGACAATGCAAATTTCGGGCAAACATTATAATGTGCCAATATACATGTCATACAAAAATATACAAATATATGTATTCCAAAATCACTCATATTTACATAAATAATCCGAGAAGTATTGCAGATATGTACACAACAATGTCCGTGCACAAACAGTCCAAAAATGCATGGGCGAGGCCCACAATAGATACCTGACCAAAATCTGAGAGAACACTGCTGGGGCATCAGATAGAACTGATCTACAGGCACCTCAGGGGGAAGGGAAGGGGGGGCACCTCAGCCAGATGAATGCAAAGCCAGATCCACGACCGGGCTCCATGCCCATTGATATATCCTGGGGAGTGCAAAGCCACAGTCTCTCAAGTCTCTACAGTGGGTGGCTTGCCCACTGTTAAATCCTGGGGAGTGCAAAGCCACAGTCTCTCAAGTCTCTACAGTGGGTGGCTTGCCCACTGTTCAATCCTGGGGAGTGCAAAGCCACAGTCTCTCAAGTCTATACAGTGGGTGGCTTGCCCACTGTTCAATCCTGGGGAGTGCAAAGCCACAGTCTCTCAAGTCTCTACAGTGGGTGGCTTGCCCACTGTTCAATCCTGGGGAGTACAAAGCCACAGTCTCTCAAGTCTATACAGTGGGTGGCTTGCCCACTGTTCAATCCTGGGGAGTGCAAAGCCACAGTCTCTCAAGTCTCTACAGTGGGTGGCTTGCCCACTGTACCATCCTGGGGAGTGCAAAGCCACAGTCTCTCAAGTCGATGCAGGTCCATACTGGTACTGGGGGGTGACTGGTGCCCAGACTGGATGAGTCTCCCCGTGAAAGGCAGTGTCCTGTCACTGTCCCAGCTGCACATGGGATAAGGATGCCTGATGTGGTGGGCAATTCATTCCTACCCGGTGCATTGCCCTGTTCAGCGGTGCTTTGCCATGGCGGTCTCTGGACTGTTCAGCGGTGCTTTGCCATGGCGGTTCTGGACTGTTCAGCGGTGCTTTGCCATGGCGGTTCTGGACTGTTCAGCAGTGCTTTGACATGGCGGTCTCTGGACTGTTCAGCAGTGCTTTGCCATGGCGGTCTTTGCCCTGTTCAGCGGTGCTTTGCCATGGCGGTTCTGTACTGTTCAGCGGTGCTTTAACATGGCGGTCTTTGCCCTGTTCAGCGGTGCTTTGCCATGGCGGTCTTTGCCCTGTTCAGCGGTGCTTTGACATGGCTGTCTCTGGACTGTTGAGCGGTGCTTCGCCATGACGGTTCTGGACTGTTCAGCGGTGCTTTGCCATGGCGGTTCTGGACTGTTCATCAGTGCTTTGACATGGCGGTCTCTGGACTGTTCAGCGGTGCTTTGCCATGGCGGTCTCTGGACTGTTCAGCGGTGCTTTGCCATGGCGGTTCTGGACTGTTCAGCGGTGCTTTGCCATGGCGGTTCTGGACTGTTCAGCGGTGCTTTGACATGGCGGTCTTTGCCCTATTCAGCGGTGCTTTGCCATGGCGGTCTTTGCCCTGTTCAGCGTTGCTTTGACATGGCGGTCTCTGGACTGTTCAGCGGTGCTTCGTCATGGCGGTTCTGGACTGTTCAGTGGTGCTTTGACATGGCGGTCTTTGCCCTGTTCAGCGGTGCTTTGCCATGGCGGTCTTTGCCCTGTTCAGCGGTGCTTTGACATGGCGGTTCTGATACGGACATTGGTGTGTGGCATGGCGATCTCCACACTGGACATTGGTGTGTGGCATGACAATCTCCATACTGGACATTGGTGTGTAGCATGACGATTTCCACACTGGACATTGGTGTGTGGCATGACGATCTCCATACTGGACATTGGTGTGTGGCATGATGTTCCATCATTGCCCAGCGGGGCTGTGGCATCCTGGCCCCGCCTGGGCTGTGTCTTGTGCGGTGGTCTCAGGACCAGTGACGATACTTGGGCCCTCCTGGGCTGTGTCTTGTGCGGTGGTCTCTGGACCAGTGACGATACTTGGTTCCTCCTGTGCACTGACTCTGGCGGTGGGCTCTGGACCCGTTACGATACTTGGGCCCTCCTGGGCACTGACTCTGGCGGTGGGCTCTGGACCAGTTATGATACTTGGGCCCTCCTGGGCACTAACTCTGGCGGTGGGCTCTGGACCACTGACGACAGTGCTGGCGGTTGTGTCTGGACCGCCGGAAATGATGGCGCACTTCTCCGCCGTGACACTCACAACAGGCTGGGCAGACTTCCTCGGGACCTTCCCCACCTTTTTTGGAGTTACAGCTGACTCACCAATCGCCTTCGATCCCATTTCACTTGTTGTCCCACCAGGAGTCTTGACACGGTCCTATCGTCCACTCTCCATTTTCGGAGCCTTTACAGGGGGTGGGCTGCCAGTGCCTTGGCTCCGGGTCCTACTGCCTGCCCTGGTGGACGGTGCACTCCAAAAACCTGGAACACGCACCACTGGTACTGGTGGCTTTTTGGCTGAGGCGCTACGATGGGACTGATGAATTGGAGGGGAGAGGTGGGGGCAAAAAGGTCAATTTGACAGAGGGACAATTTCTGACGAACACTGGGATGGGTAGCTGGAGGGGGTCTGGGAGTGGAGGAAGAGGAGGTGGTTGGGTTCTTTGGGAGGGGGCGTCACAGACACACTGGGAGAGGACACAGGGGACGTGTAAATGGCAGTGGAGGTGGTGAGTGCAGGTGAGCGGCGTGTGGTGCTGGGTGTCCTGGTGCTTGTCCTAGTGCCTGTAGATGTGCATGCAGGTGTGTGTGTAGACGAGACTGGGAGGGAGGAGGGAGAAGAGGAGGAGGGGGTCACAGTGGAGACAGTGGATGTTGCTGTGTCTGTATGGGTGTGATGCTTGTGTGAGTGCCTGTGGGATGTGTGGTGCCTATGTTTGCCTGAGCTACTTTTTTGTGTGTTGACTTGTGTGCATGCTGGTCTGTAGGTGTGCTTGGGATGGGCTGGGGTACAGGGGATTGGGTCTGGGTGGAGGGAGTTGGAGGGGGGAGGCTGGACACAGGGACAATTGCTGCCATCAGTGCTGAGGCCAGAGATTGCAGGGTTCGCTGAAGGACAGCCTGACCAGAATGAATGCCCTCCAGGAATGCATTACTGTGTTGCAACGCCCTTTCTACACCCTGGATGGCATTCACAATGGTAGACTGCCCAACAGTGAGTGACCTGAGGAGGTCAATGGCCTCCTCACTGAGGGCAGCAGGGGTGACTGGGGCAGGGCCTGAGGTGCCTGGGGCAAAGGTGATGCCCACCCTCCTGGGTGAGCGGGCACGGGGCGAACGCTGAGGGGCTGCTGGGAGGGCGGTGCTGGTAGGGGGGGTGGCGGCTGTACCTGTAGAAGTGGGGCGCACAGATGGTGCCGCCACCACAGGGGTGCTCACATCGGCGGACGAGTCTGTGTCGCTGGTTGGTGATCCGGTGGCCGACGTGAAGCTCCCCTCACCCTCCGTCCCACTGGTGTATTCAGAGTCTGTGGTGTGGCTCTCCATGGCCATGTGGGATGCAGCTCCCTCGTGCTCCGGTGCCACTGTACCTCCGCCTGTTGATGCTGATGTACAAAAGGACAGGGAGAGCAGGAAAAGGGGGGGAGACAGAACAAAGAGAGTTTTAGTGCATGGCATACCGCTACCGTTGGCGGACAAGACAGACGCAACAGCCCCATGCACAACGCCGCGCTCCTGCCCTCTGCACATGCAATTTCTGGGATATGGCCTACATGGCATTGGTGGAAATCTGCGCACATGGATGCCACAGGGGCAACTATACCTCAACTTGCTAATTTACTGAGGTGGCGTAGAGTGCCACATGGCCTACATTACGGAGGGGCCTTGCCTACCTAACTCGCCCTGGCCTAGGGACACCCAGAGCCCACCTCCCACACCCAGACACCTCCACTGCATGCAAAGTCCGCAGAATGAGAGTGTACTCACCCCCTTGTGTCTGCTGTGATGTCCTTAAGCGCCCATCCAACTCCGGGTAGGCCACCGCCACGATCCAGAACATCAGGGGGGTCATGGTACGACGGGCACCCCTCCCACTTTGGGAGGCCATCCCCAGCTGAGCCTCCGCCGTCTTCTTGCTGCAGCGGCGAGTGTCCTCCCATCTCTTACGGCAGTGGGTGCCCCATCTCTGGTGGGCCCCCAGGGTCCGGACCTCCTTGGCGATGGCACGCCAAATGTCCCTCTTCTGGTGGGTGCTGACCTACATGACATGCACAGTCATTACCAACTGCACCATCAATGTGAGTGGCTCCCTCCCTACTCTGACCATGTGGCCCATTTATTCCCATGCTTTACTGAAGTATGACTTCTGCCCCCTTCCATCTTCCACCCAGCCCTGTCCACCCAGGCCTAGCCCCTACAACGTGCTCCCTGTGTACTAACCTGTTGGTCTGCAGGACCGTAGAGTAGCATGTACTGGGGGAGGACCCCATCCACAAGTTTCTCCAACTCTTGTGCAGTAAAGGCAGGGGCCCTTTCCCCAGACGCAGCAGCCATCGTCGCTTCCAGACCGAGTTTACAGCAGCACTAGCAGTGTAGGTCATCTCCTGTCGAAGGTGATTGAACAGATAGAAAATGGTGGTGACGTCCGCGGTGGTGACGTCCACGGCGGGGCGCATCATCACCGCCGGCGCACCTGTTCATTGGCTCCTGGGACCCATAGGGTCCAATGTTAACCAATGCAGCATTGCGCCGCGGTCTACGACCGCCTACCGCGACGGTGTGCAACGCCAGCGCTGTTACCCCACAATCCCATTGTCCCAGTTTAGAGGTCAGGCAGCCGCCATTTCAGGGGCCCACATGGATTCATTTTCAACTGCGTCACACATACTGAGGCCTACACTCAACACACATACAGGAAGGGTTTTGTGAGTGGCGTAGTCTTGTGTGTAACAGTGGGTACATACCTGGATGAATAGTGACTGGTTCTTCGCTGTTGTCCTTCTTAGGCACCGTCAGCTGGGACATATGAGAAGATGGCAGAATCCTCCTGTGTACCGACCGCTGGTGGACCTGTTGACAATGGAAGAGAGACATTTAATCGTGACCTACCGGTTTGACCGTGTTACAATCCAGGAACTATGTACCCAGTTGGAGCCAGACCTGACGTCACCAATCCGCCATCCGACTTGAATCCCCCCTGACGTGCAGGTGCTGTCAGTGCTCCATTTCCTTGCAAGTGGGTCATTTCAAACAACAGTGGCCATGGCATCAGGGATGTCCCAGCCTATGTTTTCCAACGTTTTGTCCAGAGTGTTGTCTGCCCTGCTGAAACACGTAAGGAGATACATCATATTCCCTCAGGTGGAGGATTTGCCTACAGTGAAAGGTGACTTCTATGCCCTTGGACATATCCCCAACGTCATAGGTGCCATTGATGGGACCCATGTAGCTCTGGTCCCCCCGCAGGTCTGAACAGGTGTACAGGAACAGGAAGAGTTATCATTCAATGAATGTCCAGATGGTCGGTTTGGCAGACCAGTACATCTCTCAGGTAAATGCTATGTTCCCTGGCTCAGTGCATGATGCCTACATCCTGCGGAATAGCAGCATCCCTGATATGATGGGTGAACTCCAGAGGCACCGTGTATGGCTATTGGGGGACTCTGGTTACCCCAACCTTTCGTGGCTATTGACCCCAGTGAGGAATCCCAGGACCAGGGCAGAGGAACGCTACAATGAGGCCCATGGGCAGACTAGGAGGGTGATCGAACGCACCTTCGGCCTCCTGAAGGCCAGGTTCAGGTGCCTCCATATGACAGGTGGATCCCTATTCTACTCACCGAAGAAGGTGTGCGACATCATCATCGCCTGCTCCATGCTCCATAACTTGGCATTGTGACGCCAGGTGCCTTTTCTGCAGGAGGATGATCCAGATGACGGTGTTGTGGCAGCTGTGGAGTCTGTGGAGCCTGTGGACAGTGATGAGGATGATGCTGAGGAAGACGAAAACGACAACAGGGAGTCAGTCATACAGCAATATTTCCAGTGACACACAGGTGAGAACATTTTCGTTTTTACCATTACATTAACTTTCACACATCTACCTCTATTCTGTACCTACATTTCACTCACTATTTGTTAATTGAGTTGTACCCTTCCATTTCAGTTTCACAAGTGTGTTAACCTACGTGTCAACTGTTTGCATCCTTGAAGGGCTTGTGATGTGTGACATAGGTATGTTAGCCTTCCAATGGGTAACCCGTTATGAAACTGTAATTGATAATACAGATTTACAAATCATAGACTGACTCCATTTGTTTTTAGTGTTTCAAGGGTGTTTATTTAAGTGCTAAAAAAATGAAGGGGGGTTGTAAACTGGTGATGGGTGATGGTGGAGGAATGTCCATGGCAGAGTCCAGTCTATTAGTCTCACAGGTACATTGCACATCTGGGCATTGGAAGTGGAGCTAGGTCAGTTCTGATTTGGACAGGGTAACAAAGTGGGACAGTGGGGGGACAATCAGGGTGGTCTTATTTCCTGGTGGGGGTCTCGCCATCTTGCTCTGTCCTGTTCCTGGATCTCAGGGCCAGCTTGCGTGGTGGTTGTCCGTCTGCAGGGGATGGGGTGCTGGTGTGTTGGTCCTGTGGCGGGGCGTCCTGTCCACTAGCGCCGGCGGAGGTGGTGGGCATTTCATCGTCCTGGCTAGTGTCAGGGGCCCCTTGGAGTGCCACGGTGTCCCTCAAGGTCTTTTGAATGTCCGTCAGCACCCCTACGATGGTGCCCAGGGCGGAGCCGATGGTCCTGAGCTCCTCCCTGAACCCCAAATATTGTTCCTCCTGCAGACGCAGGGTCTCCTGCAACTTGTCCAGGACCGTGGCCATCGTCTCCTGGGAGTGGTGGTATGCTCCCATGATGGAGGAGAGGGCCTAGTTGAAAGTTGGTTCCCTTGGCCTGTCCTCCCTCTGTCGCACAGCAGCCCTCCCAGTTCCCCTGTGTTCCTGTGCCTCCGTCCCCTGGACCGTGTGCCCACTACCACTGCCCCCAGGTCCCTGTTGTTGTTGGGGTGGTGGGTTCGCCTGGGTGCCCTGTAGTGGTGGACACACCGCTGATTGACATGTCCTGGGTAGGGAGGTTTGGGCCCGCTGGGTGGGTGCTGTGCTGGTGTTACCAGAGGGTGTAAGCTCGGTGTTGGGCTGTGGCTGGGAAAGGGGAACTGACTGTCCTGAGGCCCACGATGGTCCGGCCTGGTCATCAAGATCCAGTGGGGCAGAGCTGCTGTCGTCACTGTGGGCTTCTTCTGGGGGTGGAGTGGTGTTGTCTGGACCCTCTGGTGTGGTGACGTTCCTTCGGGTTCCTGCGGGGGTATGAGTACATGATTATTGTATGTGTGTGTTTCATGGAGTGCAATGGTTGGGTGTTCGTGAACCCCAGTGCAGGCATTCCTGTGTGGGGGCTTGTGTGCTGATGGTTGTTGGGTGTTGTGGGTCTGTGCAGTGGGCATGCTTTGGTGATGGGTGTCCATGCTTAGTTATGTCATGCAGGTCTTGGGGTTTGGATGGGTGGTTGGTGTCATGGGTAGATAGGTGAGGATTTGGGGTGATAGGGGAGGGTGTGATGGTGGGGGTGTGTGATATCATGCAGGTAGGGTGGGGGGCATGATGGTTAAGATTAGACTTACCAGTGTCCGTTCCTCCAACGACTCCTCCGAGGCCCTCAGGATGCAAGATGGACAAGACTTGCTCCTCCCATGTTAGTTGTGGGGGAGGAGGTTGGGGTCCGCCGCCAGTCCGCTGTACCGCGATGTGGTGCCTGGATACCGTGGAACGCACCTTCCCCCGTAGGTCGTTCCACCTCTTCCTGATGTCCTCCCTATTTCTTGGGTGCTGTCCCACAGCGTTGACCCTGTCCACTATTCTTTGCCATAGCTCCATCTTCCTGGCTATGGATGTATGCTGTACCTGTGAGCCAAATAGCTGTGGCTCTACCCGGATGATTTCCTCCACCATGACCCTGAGCTCCTCCTCGGAGAAGCGGGGTGTCTTTGGCGTGACATGGGGTGGTGTGTGTGATGTGTGGGGTGGTGTATGTATTGATGAGTGTGGTGAGTGTAGTGCTATGTGGTGTTTTGTGCTTGGATGTTGCGTGGATGATGGTGTTGTGTGCCTCTGTGTGATTGGGTTGTCTGTTCTGTGCTGTCTCTCTGGCCTTCTCTCAGAATTTTTGGTAGTAGGGGTTTGTGGGTGATGTGGGTGTGTGTTTTATGTAGTATTGGGTGTGTGGGAGTGGTGTGTGTATGTGTGTCAGGTGTGTGTATTTCAAATTGTCCAATGTGGCGGTGTTTTGGAGATGTGTGTGTATTTTGAGCGCGGCGGTGTGTACCGCCAATGGAATACCGCGGTTGAAAGACCGCTGCGTGGATTCGTGGGTCGTAATGGCATGGGCGTGTTTCTGTTGGCGTGGAGGTGGAGGATGTGTTTCCGCCACTTTCTCGCTGATCTTTGGTGTGGCGGTATTGTGTGGGTGTCTGAATTTCGGCAGATTCTGTGATGTGTGTCATAATAGCTGTGGCGGTCTACCGCGGCCGCGGCGGTGTATTGGCGGTCTTCTGCACGGCGGTAAGCGCCTTATACCGCCAATGTTGTAATGACCCCCTTTATCTTTGTTACAAAACCTGTATGTTTTCACTATTGTGGGATGTAAACATGATCATTCTGCTGGATAACTCTCTGAGAATGACTTGCAACTATAATTATAACACTGTAATGTAACTATTCATAATGCTGTAAATGACACTGTAGATTTTGTACTCTTTGCCAAATGTATGTTTCCTAATCATCACTGATTATGCAACAGGAATAAGGAATTGTAGTTATGTTCAATTCAATTTTCATGTTCAAACTGCAAATCACCCTTAATTGTTACACTCATGACATACAACTATTACTATCTGGTGCATGTCCTAATGTCTCTTTATATATCTACCTACTTGTAGTGCATTATCTTACTCCACGTTTGCTGTGCATTTTCCAAGTCATTAGCTGCTAGCCACTTACACCACCTCTTGCACACTTTTACTCATGTATTACATTATCCTGAGTAGTCTGTTTGCTCTGTCAGCTTCAGTTACTACTGGTTGCCACTTTTTGGCGACCTACTTCATTTTTTATAGCATCCCATGTTACGTCTATTTATTACTTACTTCTGAAAGGAGAATTCTTGACCTTTGTAACTACGAAGAGTGTCCATTTCCAAATGTTGCCACCTTTTACATTTCCTTGGTTATATACTTTCTTTATCGGACAAAGCTCTACGAATTTGTCGTATGACTTAGGGGGTCATTCCGACCCGGCGGTCAAGGACCGCCGGGGCCGGGGATGCGGGAGCACCGCCAACAGGCTGGCGGTGCCCCGCAGGGCATTCTGAGCGCGGCGGTTTGGCCGCGGTCAGACCAGGAAAACCGGCAGTCTCCCACCGGTTTTCTGCTGCCCTGGGAATCCCCCATGGCGGCGCAGCTTGCTGCGCCGCCATGGGGGATTCCGACCCCCTCACCGCCATCCTGTTCCTGGCGGTTCCGACCGCCAGGAACAGGATGGCGGTGAGGGGTGTCGTGGGGCCCCTGGGGGCCCCTGCAGTGCCCATGCCAATGGCATGGGCACTGCAGGGGCCACCGTAAGAGGGCCCCACTTTGAATTCCAGTGTCTGCTTTGCAGACACTGGAATTCGCGACGGGTGCCACTGCACCCGTCGCACATCCTCCACTCCGCCGGCTCCATTTGGAGCCGGCTTCCTCGTGGGGAGGGGTTTCCCGCTGGGCTGGCGGGCGGCCTTCTGGCGGTCGCCCGCCAGCCCAGCGGGAAAGCCAGAATGGCCTCCGCGGTCTTTCGACCGCGGAGCGGCCATATGGCGGCTCCCGCCGCCCGCCGGGGTCAGAATGACCCCCTTAGTCTTTAGTTTCAAATTTATTTTTCCTTCTAATTATACAATTACTTCTCCGATTCACATTTAACTTACATAAAGCAAGGAGCTCTGTTCCGTTTACACATGGCTGCCGGCCCCGCCCACACCTCTGAATTCGCTTTAGTTTCAATACAATATATTTGCCAACTACCTTACATAGTTAGTCCTTCTTTTACCTTTTTGGCCCCAGGTACTATTTAAGTACCATGAAGCCCAGGTGTTACCAGAACTGCCTCGAACTTCTCGCACTCTGAACGAGTGCGCTTGTCGCTGTTTCATCAGGTAAGAAACTGTTCGCCTTTACTACGGCTTAACTTTTCAATCGCATCTTGGCACGATCGTAGTAACTGTTTACTAATTGTTTATACAAACGGTCAGATACCTTTTGTATCGGCTAGTAATGCCCAGTTCCTATGGCGTACGACCATATTTACAACATGTATTTATAGATCTCCTTCCTAATTTTTTGGAATATAACGGCTTCACCGCTTCACTGATTTCTCCAAGGACTCCTCCACAAGTTGTAATAACCTAGTTACTGCTTACCGATTGTTTATCGGACCGGATGTGATATACTGTGGATCGGCATTGCATGCACACCTCCTGCCGTGAAACAGCAATACTCAAGATACTAATGATTTACATTCAAATCTCCTTCTCCATCTAGTGTTACACAACGGCTTCACCGTTTTATGATTTCTTTAAAGACTCTCTAGCACATATTTAAACTATTGGCTACACCTTTATCTAAGTACGTATGACAACTATCCATTGCATGATATTTACTCAATTACTGCACAATTATTCTATTATATTACTCTTCAATGTTATTTACTTACTTCCCGATACATACGGGTTCGCTTTGTATGTTAACATTACTTGCACTTACAGTACCTGTTCTTTATCTCCCCCTAGAACAGTTCTGCCGCTACATTGCGTTTATTAATTCTCTTCTGATCCAACTATGCTTATTTGCTTAGCCTTCTTTAGCTCCTCTTACTAAATCTGGAACTATTTAAATTCGATCTGAAATTAGACATACCAAGTTCATGTGCTATTACTTACCTGTGTACTCCTATATTCTTCCATTTCAATAATTTCCGGTACTGAATTTTTCCCACCCCCTTTCTTATAGGACTTACCAAGGTCTCCCAATCCCTCGCTCTTTGAGGTCTCTCTTCTTATATACTGTCTATTCACAGACCCAGGGTTACTTTCGCTCTGTGTTACCCGACTGATATACTCCCTCGCTGGCTCAACTTTGATACAGGTACTTATTTTGGTAACTATCTACCTTTGTGTACCTTATCAGAGGTGTGACTCATCAACACTTTTTGTCTTACTTTTGTTTTTCTCCTTGTCCCCGTTACAGCTTTCTCATATTGTTTTTCGAGTTGGACATTTTGTTATCTCATCTCCAGGTAAGGTAGGTTCTAATTATCAGATGCCTCTCACTTTTCCACGTGTGATAGGTGTTTTCAAATACTTGGGTTCTTCCGCTATTCACACACAACTTACATCTTGTTGCTGTTTTTGAAAACATTGAGCACCTCATTACGACCCTGGCGGCCGGCGGGAAGCTGGCGGTAACACCGTCAACAGGCTGGCGGTGTTTCGCCAGCTATTATGACCGTTTCGCAGTAGCCACGGCCATACCCCCGGCCCCTCCACTATACCGCCAGGCGGAAAGCCCTGGGGATTATGAGTCCTCGACCGCCAGCCTGGCCACGGCGGTAAACACCACCATGGAAAGGCTGGCGGTAAGGGGGACTTGGGGTGCCCCAGGGGCCCCTGCACTGCCCATGCACTTGGCATAGGCAGTGCAGGGGCCCCTAGTCACAGCCCCATCGTGCTTTTTACTGCCCGAATTTTGGGCAGTGAAATGCGCAATGGGTGCTGCTGCACCTGCTGGACATCAGCATTTTCCGCCGGCTCTATTACGAGCCGGCAGCAATGTTGATGTGACTTTTCCGCTGAGCCAGCGGACGGTAACATTGTTACCGTCCGCTGGCCCAGCAGAAAAGTCGCAATAGGGAGCCAGAAAAACCACCGGCACTGGCGGTATTCTGGCTCCCGCAGCCTCGGCGGTCTTATAAAAAGACCGCTGAGGTTGTAATGAGGGCCTATGTCTCTTGCAGCCTTGAAAAAGTCACTGTGTGACGAAACACATGTTGGCTGTGCTTGAAATACATATAAATTCCAAAGGCTATCACTATACATGGCCTATAATTCCAACCATTAAAATCTTTCTGGAACATCAAGAAGAGTACTGTTCTATTCCCCAGCGGACCTCTCACATTGGACTATGTATTTGTGTCTTTAACCATATATGTTTTGAGTGCTGTGGTCTTATCTGTTTTTCTGCACTGACAGGTGCGCTGCATCTGTTTTTCCTAAATGCTATGTGGTGTCACACGACTCCTTCACTGACGGGGGTCTGCGTCTATTTATACTAAATGTTTTCTGGTGTCACAAGCCTCCTCTTCTTACAGGGGCTCTGCATCTGTTTGTACTGAATGGTATATGGTGTCACACATCTCCTTGACTGTCAGGGACTCTGCGTGTGTTTGTACTGAACGGTATTTGGTGATACACACCTTCTGCACTGACAGGGGCTCTGTGAATGTTTATACTTAATAGTATGTGGGGTCACATGCCTCTTGCACTAACAGGGGGTCTGCGTGTGTTTGAACTAAATGGTATGTGGTGCCACTGGCCGTCTGCACTTGCCGGTGCTCTGCATCTGTTCTACTGAATGGTATGTGGCTCTATATGCCTCAGCACCGACAGGGTCTCTGCACCAGTTTGTACTGAATGGTATCTGGTTTCACACACCTCCTACAGTTACAGGGGTTCTGCGTGTGTTTGTACTAAATGGTATGTTCTGTCATATGGCTCCTTCACTGACAGAACCTCTTCATTTGTTTGTACTGAATGGTTTGTGTTATCATACGCCTTCTCCACTGAATGGTATCTGTTCTCAGACACTTACATGGGAATCTATTGCTGTGGGTACAGAATGGTATGCGATGTTGCACACCTACAACTGTACAACATGTTGTGTGATATCACACACCTCTAGTACTGTACCTCAAGTACTGTACAGAACGGTGTGCAGTGTCAGACCTCCAATACTGTTCACAAGTATATGCAGTATAACTCACCTCTGAAACTGTACAGAATTGTGTGTCGTGCCACACACCTCACAAGCCTTGTTCTCTAACAGCCTAGTTCCTCATTAGTGTATATAAAGCATCCCTCTTTACACTTGTATCTTACATGCTCAGAAGGGAGATTTATTTCCTGTGTTTACACATGTGTGTCTTGTATGTCCCACAGACGTATTTATTCCTGTCCCCTTTCTGAGAGTCAAGAGCTCATTCATTTGGCCCATTATATTCTCTAGTTAGTGTCTTTGTTGGACTCTCTGGACTCTGGTGCAGTTGCAACAGCAGAGGGCTTTGCATCTGTTTGTACCGAATGGTATATGGTGTCACACACCTCCTGTACTGACAAGGGCTTTGCATCTGTTTGTACTGAATGCTATGTGGTGTCACACACCTCCTGTACTGACAGGGGCTCTGCGTCTGTTTGTACTGAATGCTATGTGGTATCACACACCTCCTGTACTGACAGGGGCTCTGCACCTGTTTGTACTGAATGCTATGTGGTGTCACACACCTCCTGTACTGACAGGGGCTCTGCATCTGTTTGTACTGAATGCTATGTGGTGTCACACACCTCCTGTACTGACAGGGGCTCTGCATCTGTTTGTACTGAATGCTATGTGGTGTCACACACCTCCTGCACTGACAGGGGCTCTGCATCTGTTTGTACTGAATGCTATGTGGTGTCATTCTCCTCCTCTACTGACAGGGGCTCTGCGTCTGTTTGTACTCAATTGTTTGTGGTGTCACAAGTCTCCTCCACTGACAGAGGCTCTGAGTGTGTTTCCACTAAAGGGTATGTGATGTCACACACCTCCTCCACTCATAGGGGATCTGGGTGTGTTTGTACTACATGATATGTTGTGTCATATGCCTTCTGAAATGGCAGCGTCTCTGCGTCTGTTGGTACTACATGATATGTGGTGTCACGTGCCTCCTCCACTGACAGGGGCTCAGCACGGTTTGTTCTGAATGGTATCTGGTTTCACACACCTTCTCCACTTACAGGGGCTCTGCGTGTGTTTGTACTACATGGAATGTTGTGTCACACACCTCCTATACTGACTGGGGCTCTGTGTGTCTTTGAACTAAATGGTATGTTCTGTCACATGCCTCCTCCACGGACAGAACCTCTGCATGTGTTTGCACTGAATGGTTTGTGTTGTCACACACCTCCTCCACTGACAGGGGCTCTGCCTCTGTTTGCACTGAATAGTATCTGGTCTCGGACACTTACATAGGAATCTATTGCTGTGGGTACAGCATGGTACGCAATGTTGCTCACCTTCTGTATTGTTCAGAATGATGTGTAATATCACACACCTCTGGTACTGTACAGAATGGTACGCAGTGTTGCGCCTCCACTATTGCTCACAATTATGTGTTGTGTAACTCACCTCTGGACCTGTACAGTATTGTGTGTCATGTCACAAACCTCCTAAGAATCTAGCTACTCAATATTGTATACAAAACATCCCCCTTTACAATTGTATCTTACATGCTAATAAGGGAGACTTACCTGTGTTTACAAGTCTGTTTCTGTAATGGCCCCCAGACTTAATTTATTCCGGTCCCCTTCCTGAGAGTCAAGAGCTGGTTCCTTTGGCCCACCATATTCTCCAGTTTGTGTCTTTGTTGGGATCTCTAGACTGGGGCGCAGTTGCAACATCAGAGGGACTGTAAAATCACAGCTTGGTGTTCATGTCTGCCTCTCATTTTGGGAAGCTTTCTGATAATGTTCTACTTTCCAGACCCTGACTCCCACCTCTGGTCTGGTGCTGTCATAGACCCTGACTCCAACCTCTGGGCCGCTGCTGTCATCGACCCTGACACTGACCCCTGGCTGGGCTGGTGCAGTCATCGACCCTGACTCTGACCCCTGGGCTGGTGCTGTCATAGACCCTGACTCTGACCCCCGGGCTGGTGCTGTCATAGACCCTGACTCTGACCCCTGGGCTGGTGCTGTCATAGACCCTGACACTGACCCCTGGCTGGGCTGGTGCTGTCATGGACCCTGACTCCAACCTCTGGGCTGGTGCTGTCATAGACCCTGACTCTGACCCCTGGGCTGGGCTGGTGCTGTCATAGACCCTGATTCTGACACCTTGAGCTGGGCTGGTGCTGTCATAGACCCTGACTCTGACCCCTGGGCTGGTGCTGTCATAGACCCTGACAATGACCCCTGAGCTGGGCTGGTGCTGTCATAGACCCTGACTCTGACCCCTGGGCTGGGCTGGTGCTGTCATAGACCCTGACTCTGACCCCTGGGCTGGGCTGGTGCTATCATAGACCCTGACTCCAACCTCTGGGCTGCTGCTGTCATAGACCCTGACTCTGACCCCTGGGCTGGGCTGGTGCTGTCATAGACCCTGACTCTGACCCCTGGGCTGGGCTGGTGCTGTCATAGACCCTGACTCTGACCCCTGGGCTGGGCTGGTGCTGTCACAGACCCTGACTCTGACCGTTGAGCTGGGCTGGTGCTGTCATAGATCCTGACCTTGACCCCTGAGGTTGTGTTATCAGACACCCTGACTCTGACCCCTGGGCTGGGCTGGTGCTGTCATAGACCCTGACTCTGACCCCTAGAGCTGGGCTGGTGCTGTCATAGACCCTGACACTGACCCCTGAGCTGGGCTGGTGCTGTCATAGACCCTGACTCTAACCCCTGGGCTGGGCTGGTGCTGTCATAGACCCTGACTCTAACCCCTGGGCTGGGCTGGTGCTGTCATAGACCCTGACTCTGACCCCTGAGCTGGGCTGGTGCTGTCATAGAACCTGACTCTGACCCCTGGGCTGGTGCTGTCATAGACCCTGACTCTGACCCCTGGGCTGGGCTGGTGCTGTCATAGACCCTGACTCTGACCCCTGAGCTGGGCTGGTGCGGTCATAGAACCTGACTCTGACCCCTTGGCTGGTGCTGTCATAGACCCTGACTCTGACCCCTGGACTGGGCTGGTGCTGTCATAGACCCTGACTCTGACCCCTGGCTGGGCTGGTGCTGTCATAGACCCTGACTCCGACCCCTGGGCTGGGCTGGTGCTGTCATAGACCCTGACTCTGACCCCTGAGCTGGGCTGGTGCTGTCATAGAACCTGACTGTGACCCCTGGGCTGGTGCTGTCATAGACCCTGACTCTGACCCCTGGGCTGGGCTGGTGCTGTCATAGACCCTGACTCTGACCCCTGGCTGGGCTGGTGCTGTCATAGACCCTGACTCTGACCCCTGGGCTGGGCTGGTGCTGTCATAGACCCTGACTCTGAGCGCCTCAGCCTGGCACATGTTGTGAGAGTCACTAATTGTGGCCTCATGGGCCAGGCTAGTTATGTGATTGATGTAGTTGTAATCTGGTGGTGATACTATTGCAGATTCTAGATTACTTTGGAAACTTGAAGTATTTAAATAAAAATCTGAATCTGAAGAAACTACCCTGTGGAACATCAGTAAATACAAAAGGTGAACTTTGAGCTATTGCCTTAGTGTAACTGCAACAGCTAAGACTCTCCACCAGCCTGAGGGCTCCTCTTCCTCAAAGCCTGGTTGGGATGTGGCTGCAGAGACAGGAGCTTGGATGAGTTAAAAGACAGCTTTTCTTCTTGGTGGGAAAGCCCATGTGCTGGCCTGTACATCCAAAGAGCCCAGAAAGCAAGGACCTGAAGAGCAAATCAGCAGAAGCAAAGAGAGTTCTTCATGTTCAGGGGAGAGTCTGTGTTAGGATGTTTTCTAGAGAACAGGCCAAAGTGAGAGTTGGAGCCTTGACTAGTTCAGTTCTCCTCTGCTCCAAGGTTCTGAGCCTTATTTACAGATGCTGGAAGGTCCCACACTCAATTTTATTGGGAAAAGACTGAGAGAAGTTGCTGGTCCTCAACAACAGGAGACCAGAGCCCGGTAAGACATGTCCCAGAACTCCCGCATTTGCCATTGTGTTGTGTTCTGTCCTGTGCCATCAAGCCTGCTGGTAACTTGCACATACTTAGCTCTTAGAAGCTAAAGTGAATTCTTAACACCAAACCTAGACTTTGTCATGTGAGGACTAGGGTGGGCCACATCTGAAAGTCACCTCCATCATCCAATGAGGTATAATCAGCATCAACTAGAACAGAAAGAGGGACTTGGGGATAATGCCCTCGATGACACTAGAGCGTTGACCTTAAGAGACTTTGGATAATAGTTAGTGTGTTGTTTCTGTGCTTCGTATATATAAAGTACTATGTTTTTTTTCAAAAAATGGGTATTTGACTGGGCAATCAGCTTATTGTGGTTGCTGTTTGTATCTGGAACGTTATGGTCCCCTGTGTATACTCCATACCTACTTCACCCTCAGGAACCTTGGGGTTTTCAACGCATCCTACCACTGAGAGCCAAGTGGTGAAAAGGGCAGTACTTGGCTCAGTTATTCCGGGCATAGAGGTAGTCAGGCCCTGGAACAGCAGACGTACAAGCTAGCAACCTCAACAATTGGGCCAAGCAACCCCTGCTTGCCCTGCAGCCAAAGACAGGTTCCTGAATCTGGTCTCCCACTGAGCTGGGGAATATTAATGGACTCAATGGCATTGTATTTAAAATTGTTCGCCTCCTTTTGATATTTAGGTGTGATTTCAGTAGTTAAGCAATGAGGTGGACGTTTCAGACACTTTTGCGCCTGTTTTTTTAAGTATGGTCTTGCAATGAGCTGGACTGCACTGATGGTCCCGGCGTGATAGGTTTTAAGTCATGCACGTTCGCATTGATGTATGTCTGTCTCTTGAGTGGAATGGTATTGGGGCAGACCTGGAAATGATTATCTCATATACTGGCAGACTATTGGACTCTTCACTGTTTTTATTCTGTTTCAATGTGTTCCTGTTTTTATGTTGAAATTGTCTCATGTCCTGTAAAGAGCAAAATATTAGGTCACTGCTGGGCATCAGAGCTAAACTCTGAAATGGGACTACATTGTTATTATATTTGACTCCATTTGGCTCAGGCCGCAGTGGCCTTGAAGAAAGCATATTGAGCAGGCTTGGTATATACTTGTAAGAGCTCTGAGACTGGACCCATTCCGTTCTTTAGCCTGTGTTTCTGTTCTTTCAATGTTGATCTTCAGTCTTCACATAATCAAGCAATTTGTAGCCTAGACCAGGATGTCAAATAGATTCACAACCTGATTAAAATATGTAAACATGCTCAGGATTTGTTCTTTCTGACGTTCTTTACTTTCTTGTTGTCCAGTGACAGTAAGAGGGCTGTGTGCCACTTGTTCAGTGCTTTTGTTCAGTCTTCTTCAACAGGTCAGGCCCTGCTGTTCCCTCCTATCAAGTTTGGCTGGAAAGAGAACTGTGTTTACATACCAGAGGTCCTACTCTCCCTCAAGAGTGTTGGTATATAAATAAAAATGTAAATATACAGGTTTTCTGAGGGGGCTTAAGTTCATGTATCATGTTTGACATATGGCAAGGTGGGCCTTGCTGCCTTCCGCATGAGAAAGGGCAAGGGAGTCGACTGAGGATATGAAACTAGTTTCAGGGAAAGGATGGTCTCATTGTCTGCAGACTCTGGACTTAGTAGGCCATTTTCATCTTCTTGAGGATGGGGATTTTCAAGGAATGCTGCTGCTGATGTATAGCCTTGTGACTTTGCACCAGGGTGAGTGAGGGGGAGACGTTTTCACGTCCTTCTCTGTGAGCCAGCTCTTTAACTGAGCTTTTTGAGAACCATTGGCCATCAGACGAAATTCAGTCTGGGTGAGGATTGTTGAAAATTTGCCCCCTCTACACGGTCACCCCAGTTTTTTTGTCTTTTTTAAGATCCCTATTTTTGGGGTTGTTGAACTCGGGGCACTTTACCCCTGCTAACCAGTAGTAAACTGTTCCCTATTTCAGCATGATCAAATGGTCATATTCCTAATTGGCATCTTTAACTTTGCTAAACATCCCTAGTTTACGGAACAGACAGTACCCGGGGCCTGTAGGTTATGTCACCAGTGAGCTGCAGCTTCTGTTGTGCCACCCACTGCAGCGACAGTGCAAACATGACAGCAGACCCGACACATACAGTACAGCTTTGCCGTGTGCAGGAATGACCTGCAAACTCAATATGCGCTACTGTCCGTAAGGAATGATGTGTGGTATTTAAGAGTAGCACATGTAAAGGTTTAATGTTAAACGTGTCCTTGTAGTAAAAAAGCTCAATAGACTATTTACTAGTGGTAGGTGGAATGTTTCATTCTACCCAAAGGACTGCCAGAATTTTAGTCACTCCACGTTAATCTTTAATGGGGAGTTCCAGCCAGATCCCACCAATTGCATTGTGGTAGTTTTTTCCCCCCGTGTGGTTCCAGTAAATGCGAGCTGGCGAGAGAGAATTGGTGTCTCACTGAGTGATTTACTAAAGTGGGTGATTGCGGGCAAACTTGGTCAGAGGGATGCTGCTTGAGTAGATTTGCTGCTGCTTGAGTAGATTTTCTACTTGAACGGCCCTGAGCTGTTACAGAATGCATCGTTTCGTTTGCAATGATTTTTCAGCACTTCTCGGGCTACCGGCGCTTAATTGCAGCATGAGCTACATATTTTTCTCCTGTTGGCAGAACTCTGTGGAATCGTGCAGAGTCTTTAGTAACTCTGCAGAATTCCGCTGAGGGAAACTTGGCGGTTTTTCCTCCACCCTTTGCCCTGTTGAATTCCCTGAAAGGGATGCGGACTTGCTCCCATGGATGACCTAGCTAAGCCTGACAGAATATGAAGGGCTGGACCGTGAGAATCCTTTTTGACAATAATGTGTTAAATCGAGCTTCAATGTTATATCCTGCACGAGAGGTCTGCTGGGGTTTTTCACATGACACGTGGGTTTCCTCATTACATGTCCCATGCAAACCCCCAGTCCTCAAAGCCCAAGTTTAGTGTGGCAGAAAACGTTTGCCATCTTGTGAATGGCAACAGTGGGTAGGGTTGGCCCCGGGAACATTTATCCCATTAGTTAGGGGGTGCACAGGAGCCATTCTCACTCACTATCCCTTGTAAGGCATAAATAAAGCCCCTTCAGGAACCCACTTTGGAACACTTTTGGACAGGAGAAGGATCAGAAGTGAACTGAGCCTGCTGTACGGAAGCTGAGATGAGCCCTGAAAGACTGGACCTGCTCTCTCTTGTACCAAAGACAAAAACGTGAGCAGTAGGGTTCATAGGGCTGACCTCCTGGTAAATCTATGTGGGTACAACAAGCACTGAGAGTCCTTTCTTGTAGCTGCCCAGGTACTCAGTGACAACTCGATCTGACTGGACTCTTACTGTCACTCTAAGAACCGCTAAGTGCCTCGTCTGAGTTTCTGTGGGGTCTAGAAGTCTACTCCCTTGGTGGATTGGGACTTGAAAGACTAAGGCCCAGCTTTGAGAAGCTCAATTGCCACATCAGTGTCATTGTTCTCTTGCTAATTTGGCGTTTGTCTTCAAAAAGTGCTGCACCAGATGTATTGCACCACTTTGTAACCCCTTGCACCACATTGTGCCTGCGCCAGGCACAATGTATGCAAGGAGGGGGCGTTCCCCTATTAGGGGGGGCCGCAAAAAATGCACAACTAAATCGAAATTATTTCTTTACACCATTTTTTGTGGCATTTCTAACGCCTGCTCTGAGCAGGTGATAAAATGGTTCTCTTTTTACGCTAATCCTGCAAAGCGCCAAACTAGCGTCAAACATTTTGATGCTAGTTCCCTAACTTCCTCCATGGTGTGCGATGCATCTTAAATACGGAGCACCCATGGTGGTGTTAAATGGGGTGCTGAGGGGCGCAAGACAAGTGGTGCTGGGTTGGATGCTGCGCCACTTTCTTAAATCTGCCTCTAAAGTCAGAAGGCAAAATCTTTGACCAGGACAAACCTGTTTGGTGCACCCGACCCGCGATCGATTGCACTCAGTGTCAAATTGTGCCTGGACTATCACAACCGTTGACTATCATTGGCATTTTGTGCTTCTTGCTGTTAGTTCTGGGTAATGAAAATGTAAAAAATCATATCCCCGTTTCCCATTTTTATTGCTCATTGATATCTGTTTTAGTACTGTAGATACACTTTACACATTTCCTCTAAGTCAGGACTGTCTGCTCTGTGCCATAGCCCCCAGAGGCGTGGCGCTCAGGTTTATTCAGTGATTTTAGTGGTTCGCTCTGACAAGGACTGTGATTATTACTTGCGATAGGTACTTACCCACTCAACTAATAATCCAATTTCTTACTGTGATCATTCCAGGACAGAATGCAAATGAGGCAGATATTAGGTCTGTTGTAGTTTATACCTAATAGGACCTTCAGAGTGAGTGGTATGATTGGCACTTTAATGGATTGTGTTTCACCATTGGCCAATAGGACGGTGATAGGGAGTGAGAATGGGGTAACGTGTGACTTGGAACTGGAGAGTATGATATGAATGGTGTAGTGTGGGCTGGAGTAAAATGATCAGGCAGAATGTTAGGTAGGGTGAGCTACAAACATTCACCATAAAGAGACCTTATTTACCCAGAGAAGTTACAAATCAAGAATTTGATGCCATCTCACAAATTCATACCTATTCTGGTGCAAGGTGGCCCAGTGGCATTGATTGTGTGCAGGGCAAGAGGTTGCATGAATAACCACGCAATTCCTGGAATTAATGACTCCATCTGACTTCAGTAGTGCTTCAGAGATGACATACACAGAAAAGCCACCGACCAATGAAATTTCAAAATAAAGACACTTGTACCTTCAAAGTTCTGCATGCATTTGAAAAGCTGTAATTAAACTACTGCTGTCTTCTATCCAGAGCTGGTGATAGCCCATATTCAGTTCATAGTTGAGCCCTATCTGATGCCATTCAAATTTTTCAGCAAATGTGAGAAAATGCCAGCTGTGTTGGTGGTCATCCCCCAAGTTTTTGAAATATATTGCTGGTTTTTAAATTCTGCCCAGTTTATGTACTCTGACCTCTGAAACATGTAGAGCTGTATACACAAAGGTAAACCTACTCCTTTGGTGTAAGTTTTTACTATTTTCTTTACAATCCCTAATTGTCCACAGTCGGGGTGGAGAATACACATAAAAAGATAGCACATGTCCTTTAAACAAATGTATGTAAAAAGAAACTCATATGAGTGAAAAGATGAGCATTATACATTGTTTCAAACCGACCTACAGATTAATATTTGGTTGCAATAAATGGAGAAATGATACAGTGTATTAACCTTGTAAGCAGTGAATTGTCACTAACTGAAGACGGTGCTTTTTCCATTTGTTCGATACTCAGTAGTGTATATGTGGATACTTTCTAAGGCAACGTTTCATATTTTAAGATCACATTGTAAAATTGAAAAATGTCATTCAAAAGTTGCCAAAGGGCACAACCTGTTTTATGGGTTTTTAAGGGTTTGTAAGGCCCAACTTAACTGTATTAGTGCTCTGAACTTCTGGCTTGTTGTAATAGACCCAGGTTTCCTTTGAGAAGATCTAAATCTGAAGACATAATGGGCCTGATTCTAACTTTGGAGGACGGTGTTAAACCGTCCCAAAAGTGGCGGATATACCACCTACCGTATTACGAGTCCATTATATCCTATGGAACTCGTAATACGGTAGGTGGTATATCCGCCACTTTTGGGACGGTTTAACACCGTCCTCCAAAGTTAGAATCAGGCCCAATGTTATTTATTGAGTGCACTGTTTTTTAAAGCATGTGCACATATTACAGATCAAGCTAATTAGCTTTAGGACCAGGGGTGTTGGAAAGAAAACAACACATGCAGGTAACAGAATCCTGGATCCATAGGGCTAAACTTTGAGGAAGGAACTGAGTAGAATTATAGTTTCCATTTTGGAAAGTGTCATTTATTTCAAAATCTGGAATGTTGATTTTTGGTTGTCAGTTCATGAACAAGGTTAAATTAACTTGTGGTATTGGCGGTCTTTCATGGTTCCAAGTCCCAGACAAGTAGTCTCCTGGATAGCTTTATTCAGAAAAATAATTTCTTTAGGTACAATTCAGGCTCACTGGGCCACCGGAAGCAAGCTGTACCTGGCGGATGACCCTAACTGGGCGAAGTCGGTCCCAGGTTGCTTGTGTTGCAGTTCAGGGAAGACCTGGCAGTTCAGGACTGGTTGATCCCACGAGGATAAGGACCGATTTGCATATGTCTGGGTCCAAACTGAGGTGGGTTGGTGAGCAGAAAATGATCGGTTGGGATGATTCCTGGAGCGATTGCCAGTGGCTGAGATTAATTCATCCTTCCATCACCTTCTTGTTTTTTCATAATCTACCACAGCAGCAGTAAAACTCTCCATTCCAACCGAACACAAACAAAATGGATGAAAAAACCTTAAACACAGGTGAATATCTATCACCGTCTTAGAAATCGTAGATTGTAAATATTATTGCATAAAGAACAGTAAGTAGCTAGACGATAATTCATGTGTCCATTTGACCAGAGTTTGCAAAACATATGTCAATGACTATTGAAACAATTGCCCAAGCAGCCTTGGCATAACTAGAGATGAGCAGCTCTGGGGCCAGAGACTTTAGGCACACCTGAGTGCACCCGAGGATCCAATGAACCACGTAACACTGTGATATACGTTTCCCACAAATACAGCCGGACTCTGCATTAGACCAACACAAACCTCACAATATAGACACTCAGTCCACACATACCATCAGTAAGCGCTGCATAATCGTGGCTACCTACCAGTACCACACCCAACCCCTAAACAGACCCGGGAAAGATGATGTTGGCAACCTCAAGCTTGACACTCTGATCCCCAAGTAATCCATGTGTTAGTTACGCCCCAGGTAAACACAAGAAATATATGGAGAACATTTTTAAAGCATTTATTGAAATGATTGTATTCTTGTATAAAAATCATGAGCTGTAATTATTCGAGAGATGAGACATGATACAGTAATGGTAAACAATATCAAACATTTAACCATGGCAATTATTGCTAATGCTAATGTTGGTGTACTTCTATCTGTAGCTAATGCTATCCTAAAATGAGCATAGCGGGAGTACCCTTTGCCAGATCAGATGACATGGTGAAAACTCCATACATTGGTGTTAGTAGTCTGAAAGCCAGTATAGGTTATCCTCCTTGGCAGGATGGACGTCAGAGTCAGCATGATTGAGGTTCTGTTCTGTGATAGTCCCAGCATGGAAGTGCTTCTCTTCCTGAATCATAGTACGGAAGCTGTTTATATAGTAAAATAGCATTGTTATCACACTGTGAGAGAGATGCTCAGCAGTGCATTCATATCATCAAGCTGAAATGATTTGTCTCCTAATCAGCACACCAAGAAAGCAAACAAGTGACATTGAGCTAAAAAATGTGTGACCCTGTATCTACCTGTACAGACCTCAGGGTGTCAGTGCCTACCAGCAATGGTCATACTGCACACTTATGCACTAAAGTGTGGCAAAGGCTACTACAAGAAGGAGATATAAACTTAAGGAGCCGCATCTATAATAGCCACTGCATGCAAGCCATGCGACAGCTGGGCCTTACTTTACTGCATTCTGCTGCAGCTAACACTGGGCCTTACTTTACAGCATTCTGCTGCAGCGGGGAGCAAGCGTTAACACTGCGCCTTACTTTACAGCATTCTGCTGCAGCGGAGAGCAAGGAAGTGTTAACACTGGTCCTTACTTTACAGCATTTATCTAGAGTGGGGACATCCATCCATCAAATTATGACCACAGCCTGATTTCCGCCACAAGAAGGGTGGAAATCCGGCTGTGGCCATGCTGACGGATGGTATTAAGGTGGCAGTAGACCGCTGCCAGCAATATTATGACAAATAATATGGCCTGCCGGCGCACCGTGCCCTTCCCTGCTTGAAGACCCCCTGGATGCAGGTAAGTTGGGCTTCCAACACGGGAGTGGGGTGGGGGGTGTTGTGTGTGTGTGGGGTTGTGTGCATGAATGTGTAAGTGTGTGCATGAACGCAACTGTGTGTGTAGTGTTGTTTGTGTGGGTGTATGCATGTGTGAGAATGCGTGTATGAATGGAAATGTGAATGCGTGTCTGCGTGTCAGTGTGAATGTGTGTATGGATGTGTGCGAGAATGAATTGATGTATGAGTGAATGGATGCATGTATGCCTGTGTGAATGAGTGTGTGTATGCGTGGTGCATGTCTGTGAGTGTGTATCAATGGGGGAATTGGAAGGGGATTGAGTCTGGATGGTGGAGTGTGGGGGGTTCTGGGGAGTGTTTAGGGGGTGGGTGAGCCTCCTACCTGTGACAGGGAAGGAATTCCCTGTCACTGGTAGGGCCTACCGCCATGGTTTTTGTGGCGTTGCGAACACCACAAAAAGCATGGCGGTAGGCAGGATCAACATGCCGCCGGTGGTACAATAACGGCCTCCGGGCTGGAGATTGTTAACTCCGGCCCGGCAGCTGCTACCTCCATAGCGGTCAGAATGGGATATACACAGTTTGACTGTAGCCAACCCGCCAATGTCATAAGGTAACACCGCCACATTATCACTGACCACAGGGGTCATAATGACCCCCTGAGTGTGCTCAGGATGTTTACAAATCAGCATCACTTTTGGAGCAGGATTTGCACATAAGGTAATGGCCGTGGGCATGATGGCTCCAGTCTAGCCATTTGCATTCTGGGAGCTGCAGGTGTTCTCAGATTCTCTTAGAGTAATGAGTGTTCAGTTGTTGTTGTAATGTTCGTGAGCCAGATCTGGACACTCATGGTGGGAGCGGCAGTGGCATTGCTAGGGTGCCTGTAGGAAAGTGGCCTCTTTCTGGTATGGTTACCCCCACTTGTGGCCTGTTTGTGGGTGAATGTCAGTGTGTTTTTACTGTGGCACTGGGATCCTGCTAGGGATTTTGTAGTGTTGAGATGACTGCCATGCTCAGTCTTCTTAAACCCATGTTCAAGGACTTCTGCGGGTGCTGCCTTCTTATGCATGGACTTTCCACGTAGCTGAGGGCCCCCTCTGTCTCTTCTCCCAAGTGGCGAAGTCCTGGTCCTTCCTGGGCCCAGGCAACACCCTTTATCTTCAACTGCAATCTTTGCAGCTAGCAAGGCTTGTTTGCAATATTTTTCCAAAGAAAGAACTCTGCATCCTCCAGCACTCCGTGGGACATCTTCTGTATGAAGGAGAAGTTCCTAGCACCTTTCGTTGTTGCAGAATCTTTAGCTTCTTCCATCAGGAGACAGCCATTTTGCACCTTCATCTGGGGTTTAGTGGGCTCCAGCCCCCCCGGACACTTTCACGACTCTTGAACTTGGTCTCCTTCCTTTGCAGGTCCTCAGGCCCCGGAATCCATCTTCAGTGCTTTGCAGTCTTTTGTGGTCTTTGCAAAATCCTCTATCACGACCTTAGTGTGTTTCTGGGGAAATAGTAGTACTTTACTCCTACTTTACATTGTCTTGGGGTGGGGTATGTTGGACACCCTTAGTGTTTTCTGACACTCCCAGCGACCCTCTACACATTACACTAGCCTAGGGGTCCATTTGTGGTTCGCATTCCACTTTCTTAGTATATGGTTTGTGTAGCTCCTAGGCCTATTGCATCCTATTGTATTCTACAGTGTTTGCACTACTTTCTGACTTTTTTTCTTACCTGATTTTAGTTTGTTTGTATATTTTGTGTATTTTACTTGCCTCCTAAGGGAGTATATCCTCTGAGATATTTTTGGCACATTGTCACTAAAATAAAATACCTTCATTTTTTAGCAACTCTAAGTATTGTGTTTCTTATGATATAGTACCTATGTGATATAAGTGGTATAATAGGAGCTTTGCATGTCTCCTAGTTCAGCCTAAGCTACTCTGCTATAGCTACCTCCATTAGCTTAAGCTGCTAGAACACTTTTAATCTACTAATAAGGGACAACTGGACCTGGCACACGGTGTAAGTACCATCAAGTACCCACTATAAGCCAGGCCAGCCTCCTACAGGAATGCAACAATTGCCACTCCTATGGACTTAGGAGTGACGCACCCTCTACATACTCTTACATATTTTTTTTCCAGAGCTCCCAATACGACCTGTGGAGGGTTTTGTTGTGCCGTTCTATTTACGGTTTGCTATATTGAGGGGAGGAAGGGGAGGAGGGTAGTTTCTGTGGGAGGGGTAACCATCTTCCATCCTTTGATTAGTGCTTAGGCCATATTTTTTTTAACAGATGCTTTAAGTTTGGAAGTATGAGGTGGTAGGAGAAGTTCCTCTTGGGGTCATAAGCTAATAGAGTTTATACACTCAGGGCCAATGCATGATCACACAACCATGCCTTTTCACAACTCTACTTTCCATTACAAAAATCTCTCTACTATTGAGACCAGAGGCTCTGGTGATGTGTGCTTCCCAAAATATGAACCAGCTCCTCAAAATGATCAAAAGAGGGGGTCTTTAACATCTCTAAACAATATGGGACGATACATTACTTTTGCAGAAGGCACATTTAATTGATGGTCTAAATAGGTATGGTTTTATTATTCTGGTTCACTTTGGATTCGGGTAGGGGTCCGATAGAGTGGTGCAAATAACCCCCTTTTGTAGTAACCTAGACCTTCAAAGATGTAGGTGGGTGTTATGATATGATTCAAGGAACCCTCTGTGATCAGCACCTCATGATCTGCTCAGTTTTACTGCCTCTTCTCCATTCCAAGACTTTTTGTCCAAGCTCAGTTCCACCACAGTAGAGGACTCAAAGAGACAATGAAAAGTAGGTGGGGACTTCAATGGATTGGTATACGATACACAAGATAGTCCAGGCCTCCTTTGGTAATGCCCCCCCCCTTATCTCCTCTGTCAGATATATGTAGATAGGGTAGAAGAAGGGTATACTTTATTTTCGGGGGCACATCAATAATTTTCTCACTATGATTATTTCCTGACTGCCACATCAGTTCTGAGTGGCATTAAATCTTTGTCCCTGCATGCTAGAGGTCTTTCAGCCCCACCCTTCCAATCGAAATCCAATTTCACAGTGTTGCCAGGCAAAAAACAATATATGTAGAGATTGAGTTTATGGCGGATTAAAAATCCAGATGTCAGGGTTTTTTTAATCTATGACGTGTCGCAGAAATTTGAGACCAATCACAGCTTTTGGATTCTCCTGTGGTGCCTTTGGAGGCTTATATGCGGCAATGCACAGGAAGATTTTCAGCTCAGTGTCTTATCAAAGGTACAACAGCAATGCAAACTTTGCTAACTGGAGGATGGAGTCCTTGAAGTCAAGTGAAAATATACGTCCAACTCTTCAGAGGATACTTTACATAGACTCACCTAAGTGAAAACATAATTCAATCCAGTCAGTAAATATATGACATATAAACATGGCAGGTAGCCCAAAGTACATGTATGAAAAGGATGATTAAACAGGTTACTCTCACAATGGTTTGCAATCAATCAAGGATTTATAAATAGCGACAACTCACCTGTAAGGGTCTCATGACACTGCGGTTGCAACTGCGTTGTGGTGATCTGTTCTTTCGAATAGCCAATTCTTGAGTTCTTTCCTGAATTGCTGGAGTGATGAGGCGGTCCTGAGGGTAAGGTCATTCCAAGCTTTGACCACAAGGTGTGAGAAGGAACATCCTCTGCTGTTGCCTCTGTAGATCTAGAGGGAGTCTGCAAGGAATAGGGAGGCAGAGTGTAGGTGTCTGGTAGGCAATGGGTTGGTTGATATATGCTAGTCCTGCGTTGTGCAGGGCTTTGCAGGTGTGGTTCAATACCTTGAATTGGCATCTCTTCTGAAATGGGAGCCAATGTAGCTTCTTGCAGTAGGGTGTGATGTGTGTTCATCTGGGGAGGTCCAGGATGAGTCTGGACGCTGAGTTTTATATTGTCTGTAGTCTTTTCAGGGGGTGTGGGTTGATTCCTATGTAGAGTGTGTTCTCGTAGTGCGGCCTGCTGGTGATGAGGGCCTGCGTGACGGTCCTTCTGATGTTGACTGGGAACCACTTGAAGATCTGGTGGCGCAAGCATAGGGTGTGGACGTAGGTGGAAATGACTGCATTTACCCATTTCTTCATAGATAGCTTACTGTCAAGATGATGCCTGCATCGAAAAGGGCACCTATACACATCCACTAACTCATGAGGGGAGAGGGGTATCTTTATACTCTTCTAGAGGAAAATGCACATGAATTTGTATTATGTTGTGGTTCCCTGTACATACTAAATTCACTAGGCTCACTGGATGACTTTACTATATATTTGTCCTTCATGGAAATGTCAACATCAACTGGAACTAAAACATCAGAACTAGACTAATCCATCTCAATATGCAAGATTTCAGAATCCATCACACACGTCTTCAGGTAAATCTCCATGTCGGAATGCATTCCCAGTAAGTTTAGAAGTGCTTTGCCTTTCTCCTGGTGCAATCATTACTAGAACTGTTTGAGAGTGCAGGGATCCAGGGGAGGTTACCTACTGAGCTCTGTGAGATTCAAATTGTAAAAGATTAAACTCATATTGTTCACTCTCCCTGATTGATACTAAGTCCCAAATTCTTGTGAAAATATTGGTGACGCACATTTCTAAGGTTATAACTAGCGTGATTCATCATGATCAATGTGACATTTTGAGACATTGACAGACCATTTGTTATTTATGTTGTGCATTTAACGTTCTTTACCTGGGTAACAGCATGTACACCTCTTTCATTTATGAATTATTAACGTAAAAAAGCCTTTGATCACTGATTGAGGATTATTTGTTTATGCATCATGAGCTTCTGATCACATTTTGTTGCATAATTTTATATATTATACATGTGGTAGTGAATCCAGGACAAAGTAGGCTGTATCAATCCCATTTGGCTTGGAAAGTGGGAAAAGACAGGATGTGCTCTGTCGCTAATAATATTTGTGATTTCAATTGAACCATTGGCTTTTAGAAACAGACAGCAGAAGAGAATGATTTTGTTTCGGTTTGAAGAGCGTAGTAGATAAAATATTGCTATGTGCACATGATCTCCCAAGCAGTCATGAAATATTGGATCACATGGTAATGGAGATCCTTGAGCTATTCAGCCAGTATTCAGGTCTTAAGGTAAACAGGTTCGAGTCAAGGCTCTATCCCCTAAGTCTGAAGGAGCAGCTACAGCCTGGGCAGAAGAACATGTGATTCACATCACCAAACATAACATTAGATGCATATGGATTCAACTCACCCATGTGGGATGAAGTAGCTAGAGTTGATAATATCACCCTAATGGTAGAATGTATTTGTAGGGGCAGGAAATCATTTATATCTCTATCTATGATGGGGCAACATTATCCATTTTCTCTCCCCTTGGATGCATGAACACATAGATGTGGCTAATATAGTCCTTCCTATGGAATGAAGGCCACCTTGGGTTTCATACATCAATTGTTGCAAATCAAGATATGACGGGAACTGGCAATAATAGACCGCATTTCATACAATGGAACAGCACATTTGATACTGGTGAAAAACTGGATTTACTCTTTCGTTAATGGAAATGTGCAGGACTCTGTGTATGTTCTGGTCCATGGGTGAGAGTCTTCCAATTCAGTTATTGTACTGTGAAAGGATCCTACATGGGGCACCACTGTCTACAATAATGGTTGTAGGAACATGGGTGGTCTCTAATGATAAAACTGGCTTCCATGGTACCATTTGGCTTGGCACTTTTTTTCCAGAGGGGACCTTCCTTAATGGATTTAGATGGTGTGTCTCACTTGGAGTATCTAAATCAGAGGACATTGGAATGGGAAAGAAACTTAAAACCTTTTTAGAAATTAGGGCAAAATTTGGGCTACTGCTAACACAGTTTTATATATACCTGCTATTGAGGCACGCTATTAGACCATACCTGGTTGGGCATGCAGTTGTTCTGTGACTTTGAAACTGTGACTTTAATTCATACAACACTCCAATTAGGCTGAGAGAAAGACAAGAGGTGGACATTGGCCCTTTTGAAGATGAGGAATAGGTGTTACTTTGATGACTCAAGAGAAGTTTCATTCACTAACAGGACAACTTCTCCTTCACCTGCCTTCGCTCAGCCTGCCATTTCTTTTGAATACTCTCCAATCTGCGTACCTCCTCAACCAATGCATTGCATGTAGTGTTTGACCACAAACTTTACTACAAGAGCTGTCTCCTTCTCAGTGACGTTACTCTTCCTCTTGTGGTCTCCATCCTGGAGAATGAATGTGGCAGGATCACATTGATCTTTTGTAAGGGGATCGGGCACAGCCTAATGTTTCTGCTGTATTTATGTGTTTGTTAGTGAATATGTGTCTGGTGTGTGTGATCTGGGTCATGTGTATACTATATGCTTATTCCATAACATGCAGTTGTAAAGCCTCTTGTAGTAACTTTACAGTTGAAATTCGGTCATAGTGGACTCTACACCCCATTGGGGGGAGGAGGGAT
Organism: Pleurodeles waltl; assembly: GCF_031143425.1. Taxonomy (NCBI): domain Eukaryota; kingdom Metazoa; phylum Chordata; class Amphibia; order Caudata; family Salamandridae; genus Pleurodeles; species Pleurodeles waltl. Next base: position 24,832,484 of record NC_090444.1, read on the forward strand.
TAGTTCACAAACAAAACATCATTTTTGACTTAGAAATGTTCTGCATAGCAAGGAAGCTGTGGGACTTTATCAAAATACATGTATCAGTTCAGTCAACTCATTATGCACACTTGACCTAAGACTCTCCCATAAAATACTTCATAACCGTTCCTCCAATTAAATTCTAGGTAGTAGATCCCATTCATGCTGGCAATGTGCTCCCACCCCCACATCATTGTCTCCTCTGGGAATGAGTGAATACATTGCAATCTTTCTTGTGCAGGTGAACCAGTGCTGAACCTTGAGATACACATGCATGTTTTGAATTTGTACTTTAACCTTATCAGACCATGAATGGCATTTGAAGCCCCTCCAACTCCACCTGCTATTTTCTGATGAAGCTGGGCAAGAATCAAGAAATGTATGCACTTGCAGCACTGGAAAACTAATGATGAACCGTCTTCTACCTGTGATTAAATACAACAAGTGCCATAGTCCTTTTGAGAGAACTGGTGATGAGATGTTGGCAGTCTGTACCTTCACCCTAAATTTTGACTTCCATTTTCATTTTATTAATGCTTAGGAGAATTATTGGGGGCTTAGATGAGTAGCTTTAAATGTCAGGAATTTGAAAGGTCAAAGTTTACAGTGCACACAAAGAGACTGGATGTTATTGAGGTTGAGGAAAACAGAAAGATGGAAGCTAAGGCGCTAGATTTGTGGTCAAGTATATCAAAATCCCGATAGCAGTTTGTCTCCTACGTCTGAGTCAGAGCTTGTTGACCTCTACCAAAAGGAATGTAACTCATTTGGTAACTAACCATTAACTGTGCACTTTGCATTTTTGCTATTGCTCTAGTTTGTCACCAAACCTGGTCATCCTTACTCGGTCTTTCAGTCCCTATGTGTCTGCCTAGCTTGGCAGGTTCCTGTTGCTGCAGGGACTGCTGTTCAGTGAATTTTGCTTGTGTTTGTGAATGTCTCTTGGTCTTTTGCAGTGATTTCATTGACCCCAATTTTAAGAGAATATCTAGCAGGGACACTGAGGCCCTCATTGGGAGTTTAGTGGGCAGAAAAGGCTGCCCACCAAACCCACACAGGACAGGAGGCCACCAGTGGGGCCGTCTCCCCGATGGACCTATTATGTGTTTCTGCTGGGCCAGTGGGCAGAAAAACTTTTTCTGCCCACTGGCCCAGTGGGAAACGCACAACAACATTGACACCGGCTCTTAATAAAGCTGGCGGCAGAGCTGTTGTGCGTCAGGTGCACCAGCACCCATCGCGCAAATCACAGTCTGCAAAACAGACAGTGATTTCCATGGCGGGGAGGCTATGGGGGACCCCAGCACCCCGTCCCTGCCAGCATTTACATGGCAGTGAAACCGCCATGTTGACACCGGCAGAGAAAGGGGTCATAATCCCCAGGGCAGCACTTCTTGCAACTCTGCGTTGGTGGATTGAGACTGCCAGCACCACCAGGCCGTCTGGTGGCCAAAATATGGTAGTGCCGGCGGTCCGACCGTAGCGCTTTCACCACAGGCTTAATGACGCTGACCACGACTGTGAGCCTGGTGGTCTGGAGACCGTCAGGGTCATAACGAGGACCTGAATTTATATTGTTACAGTTACAAAGCATTCATATTTAGTTGTGATCCTGGATTTTTAAGTACAAATAACTTCATCATCATCAAACACAATGTGGTCTTGATGTGGTCTCCGAGTATCTAGTTTTCACATCCCCCTAGAACACCATGAAGTAAGAGACAGGGGTCTCCATGTAAGATCTTTGAAGAGATGCTGGGTCACCTGTTCTTTTTTTTTATGTAGGTTTTACACATCTTGAGTGCTATCAACCTTTAGGGTGGTTTCCACATTTGCAGTATGCACAGAGCCCTGGGACATCATTCAAAAAGAGATAACGAGAGGTCTCCATAAATCCAAACAGATCTTGGAATAGTTGTTTTTCTCTTTCTTGCTCCCCACTGCACTTTGCCCTTGCCATCTTCAGAGTTTTAGCCTTCTAACTCTGACACTAAAGACAGTATAGGGAGGCTTGAGTTTACTGCAGACTCAATACTTCCTGATATTGATGTTAGGTTATTCACAAACTTTGTGATTTTTTGAAGGCATTATTTACTAAGTGTTTTTTTAATTTGACTTTTAAATAAACTAGTTTAAAATGTAATACATTTTTGGTTATCTACATTTTAAATTTTAGAACATTTTTAAAATATGTTATATTGTTATTTGGGAGAGTGTGTGTGTGGTTTGCAGGTTAATTTATTTAAATTATACTTTAATATTTTCCTTCTTAGCTAAGCATCTTTTATTTTGACCTCAAAACATTTTTATTTTGTATTAAACATATGGTCAATTTATTTTCCCCACTCTAGAAAAATGCATTTGATTGTTTTCTGATCCTTGCGCTTTCAGCAATGTTTCCTATTTTGAAATTAGAATAATAAATCTCACCCTTTTATTTGTGCCCTTTCCCCAAGGTCTGTTGAACTGAACATAGAACTGTCACCAATATTTGGGACTGAAATTAGAAAGGTAAATCATAGACCCTTCATTTATGCGTGTTTTTGTGAGACTAAAGTTAAGTAGAACATTTCACACTCGTCATGAAATGACTTTCCTCAGTGTATGTGGGACTAGAGTGAGATTACATTTCCATTTTCAGAATAGTAAATTGCACTAACTTCACTTAAGCATTTTCCCTATTGTTTGTGGCACTATAACTATGTGTGCGTGTACGTATGTGCATGATATTGCTATAGATCAATCTAGCCAAAAGGCAGCGGAGAGCTGCAAGGACATTTCAACAAGTAATAGGAGATTAAGTTGGGTTGTGGATGATCAATGGTTAATGCTCTGTGACAAAGTTCACCTTGAAATAGGCGAGTCTTCAGGTCTTTCCTAGATTGGAGCAACCCTGGAGCTCTTGATGGAGCTGGGGATGCTGCCACCCATCCTCAGTGGTGTCTTGTTCTTTTCTTTTTTACACTTTTTAGTCTGTAGTCTGATAGTGCTGTGGCTGCACCAAAAGCCACCAGAGATGGTTAGTTTGTCCGCAGCATAAGTGGAGTGCTGATGGAGATGGGTTTGTGTATGATGCTGTTTGCTTTGAAGATGGTGAGGGCTAGCAAGAGGAGCCAATGGAGTTTCATCTGGGTGGTGTTGATGTGATCATATGTCTTCAGGCTCTGGATGAGGTATACTGAAGCAGGACAGGAGTTTGTGAGGTCATGGGATAGAGCATTACCACCATCCAGGGGCAAGAGCATGAAGGCTTGAACACTAGACCTGAACTTGCTGTCTTTGTTTTTTGGTAATGTGATCCTTGTGCATGGGGTTGGTCTCCAGGGAATTCATAATATTATCTCCCATTCCATTTATTTCTACACTTTCTTCTGTCTTTTGGGGATTAGAAAGGTAGCATTTACCCCTTTTATGTATTTACTTTACCCAATGTTTATAGGACTGGCATTAGAATGACACATTTTATTCCCTTCATTTATAAACGTTCTCCCTTGTTCGTAAGATCGGTCCTAGAGCGGTATCATTGACTCCTTTAATTTATGATCTTTCCATAAATTGTGTTGAGTTGGAGTTGGAACAGTAAATTAGACCTGTTTTACTTAAGTATTTTCTCCAATGTTAAGGGGGCTGAATTAGAAGAGTTAGTTTTAACCCTCAGAATTATTTATGTTTTTTGCACAATATTTGCTGACATGGAGGTAAATAATAAAATTCATGTCCTTGATTACTGTACTTTCCTCAATGTTTGTGGGATTAGAGTTAAAATAGTAAACTTTACCCCCTCTTAATTTATACACTTTCTCCAATGTTTGTGAATCTGGAGTCACAATTGCTCATTCCAGTCCCTAATATACACTGTACATCAATGTTGTTGGCCTGGAGAGAGAATAGTAAATCTCACCACTTCTCTTGAGCACTTTCTCCAATGACTGTAGGATTGGTGTTATTGCATCTTCTTCATATATGTGCATTCTCCAATATGTGTGAGACACAAGTTAGAAAATAAATAAGGGCCTGGATTAGATATTGGCAGAAGGACTACTCCGTCACAACGATGACAGATATCCACTAAAATATAAATCCAATTATATATAAATCAGCCCCTTAGTGGTTTCAACAATGTTTTTGGAAGAGGATTTTAAACAGCTAATTTGATCTCTTCGGAATTAATGCAAACGTGTTGTGCTGGAGATAGAATAACAAATCTACACCCCTAAATGTATGCGTTGTTCCGAACATTTGCTGGGTTGGAGCAAGATGTCTGGTAGGAATCTCACAGCTTTGAGTTGCGGTCCTTCTGTGGTTTTTGTGTTAGGATAGTGAAGCTCACCCGTTCATTTGTGCAAGGTGCCCACTTGCTGTGGAACGGGTGTTGGGATTTGAAATGACTGAGGTAGCCTCGTCAGTTAGGAACTGATCATTATAGGGCTGTTATCAAAACAGAAATTGTTGGATTATGGTCAGAATATACATTTGTTCCTCTTTGTAGGCACTTTTCCTAATTTTATTTGGGATAGAGTTAGGAAAGTATCATATGGTCTACATTGTTCGTGGAACGGGAGGCAGAGTAGTTCATTTCAAATCACTGATTTAAGTATTTTACACACCTTTTATTAGATCATATATAGAATATTCAATTTCACTCCCTTTATACACACACTCTTTCAACGTTTTTGGAGAAAAAAAATTAGAATATTTAGTTTCGCTTTCCAGAATTAATTATGTCCCTAAAGGTTTTGTGACTAATAGTAAATCTGACTGCCTAAAAATTTATGCAAATTCCTCATTGTTTATTGTCCTGGAGCTGCAAATATAAACGTTATCTCTTTTATGTAGATATATTCGTCTGTTTTTGTTGGACTGGAGTTATACTCTCTCCAATGTTTATGGGACTCGGGTTAGAAACCTATATTTCAACTTCCTCCATTTATGCATTTCTAATAATCTTTGTGGTACTATTGTAAATGACTAGCAATTAATTGTAAGTTGTTTTGTTTTAACGACTGAATTTAATTTACTTTTTTATATATTTTTTTGCTAAAAATATTTGAAAGAGTAAAACATATTTATGTTAATTATTTACAGTTTTGAGTAAGTAATGTATATTTGTTGCTACAAACATTCTTAAATACATTGCTTGCGTTAAATTATACATTTTAAAATTATTTTAGATTAAATAAATATAGTTGTATACATGTAGCTTTTTTATTTTTCTACTAATGATAAGCTTCCAGAAAGTGAGTTCTGAGCTGCTGTTTGAGAGTTCCTACTCTGCGCCTGTGGTGCTGTGCATGTTTGGAGGAGGGAGCCTGACGCGGAGCAGACCACTGTGATGCCAGCTGCTAGTGGCTCCGTGACCTGCTCCCCTTTCTACCTGCTGTTACCTGTGCCCCAGCTCCAGCCGCGCAGCACCGCACAGTGTGGGAGGAGTGGACGGGGCTGGGCGCGCTGCGGCCGGTTGGCAGGCCGTGCCATGCTTCCGACATCCGGAGGGGACGGGGAGTCGCTGGAAAGGGCGGCTGTTTGGATGGGAAGGTGAGGGGGCTCTGAGCTGCGGATCACCCTCGGAGAAGGGTGAAGCGGCTGGCAGTAGGGCACCGCGGCTTGTGCCACAGAGGGATCTCGGTTACCCTCGCTGCCCATCTGCCCCACCGTTCACATCACCCGCCAGACTGTCAGGCTGCATCTCCGAGGCACCCGGCCCCCTCCTAGCGGCGCAGCACAACACAGCACCACCTGCAGCACAACTTGGCCAGCTTCTGAACTACAACTACACCTACACCTGCACCTACACCTGCACCTGCACCTACACCTGCACCTGCACCTACACCTCCACCTGCACCTACACCTGCACCTCCACCTGCACCTACACCTACACCTGCACCTGCACCTACACCTCCACCTGCACCTACACCTACACCTGCACCTGCACCTACACCTCCACCTGCACCTGCACCTACACCTGCACCTGCACCTACACCTGCACCTGCACCTACACCTGCACCTACACCTCCACCTGCACCTACACCTGCACCTACACCTGCACCTACACCTCCACCTGCACCTACACCTGCACCTACACCTGCACCTACACCTCCACCTGCACCTACACCTGCACCTACACCTGCACCTGCACCTGCACCTCCACCTGCACCTACACCTGCACCTCCACCTGCACCTGCACCTTCACCTACACCTACACCTGCACCTGCAGCTGCACCTACACCTGCACCTACACCTGCACCTGCACCTACACCTGCACCTGCACCTGCACCTACACCTGCACCTGCACCTACACCTCCACCTGCACCTACACCTCCACCTGCACCTACACCTGCACCTGCACCTACACCTACACCTGCACCTACACCTGCACCTACACCTGCACCTGCACCTGCACCTACACCTACACCTGCACCTACACCTACACCTGCACCTGCACCTACACCTACACCTGCACCTGCACCTCCACCTGCACCTGCACCTGCAACTGCACCTACACCCACACTTACCCCTGCACCTGCACCTACACCTGCACCTGCACCTGCACCTACACATGCACCTGCACCTGCACCTTCACCTGCACCTACACCTACACCTACACCTGCACCTACACCTGCACCTACACCTACACCTACACCTGCACCTACACCTGCACCTGCACCTGCACCTACACCTGCACCTGCACCTACACCTACACCTGCACCTCCACCTGCACCTCCACCTGCACCTACACCTGCACCTGCACCTACACCTGCACCTACACCTCCACCTGCACCTACACCTACACCTGCACCTGCACCTACACCTCCACCTGCACCTGCACCTGCACCTGCACCTGCACCTACACCTGCACCTACACCTCCACCTGCACCTACACCTGCACCTACACCTACACCTCCACCTGCACCTCCACCTGCACCTACACCTGCACCTACACCTCCACCTGCACCTCCACCTGCACCTACACCTGCACCTGCACCTCCACCTCCACCTGCACCTACACCTGCACCTCCACCTGCACCTGCACCTGCACCTGCACCTACACCTGCACCTCCACCTGCACCTACACCTCCACCTGCACCTACACCTGCACCTCCACCTGCACCTGCACCTGCACCTGCACCTACACCTGCACCTGCACCTGCACCTGCACCTGCACCTGCACCTACACCTGCACCTGCACCTGCACCTACACCTGCACCTGCACCTACACCTCCACCTGCACCTACACCTGCACCTACACCTGCACCTACACCTACACCTGCACCTGCACCTACACCTCCACCTGCACCTACACCTACACCTGCACCTACACCTGCACCTGCACCTACACCTGCACCTGCACCTGCACCTGCACCTACACCTCCACCTGCACCTGCACCTGCACCTGCACCTGCACCTACACCTCCACCTGCACCTACACCTGCACCTACACCTGCACCTACACCTCCACCTGCACCTACACCTGCACCTACACCTGCACCTGCACCTACACCTCCACCTGCACCTACACCTGCACCTCCACCTGCACCTGCACCTACACCTGCACCTACACCTCCACCTGCACCTACACCTGCACCTACACCTGCACCTCCACCTGCACCTACACCTACACCTGCACCTGCACCTACACCTGCACCTACACCTGCACCTGCACCTACACCTACACCTGCACCTGCACCTCCACCTGCACCTGCACCTGCAACTGCACCTACACCCACACCTACCCCTGCACCTGCACCTACACCTGCACCTGCACCTACACCTGCACCTGCACCTACACCTGCACCTACACCTACACCTACACCTGCACCTACACCTGCACCTACACCTACACCTACACCTGCAACTGCACCTACACCTGCACCTACACCTGCACCTACACCTACACCTACACCTGCACCTGTGCAGAGACCGATTTTTGCCTAGATACTGTTGATCAACTGTGCTCTAGTGCATGTCAACTATTAACTGGAAGTCAACATTAGCCAACAGAGCTTGAGCCCTGAGCCCAGAGAGCTGTGTCCTATGTCCTGAGAGGTTCTTCATCGTCGCACCCCCCCCCCCCCCCAAGACTAAGGGCCTCAATAAGGAATAGGAAGGTGGCTGTGGCGGCCCAAAATGGGGAACAGGTATACGCAGGCAGAGCGACAGCGTGAGGCGGCTGGCTGCTTGATGGGGCTCATGCATGCTCGCGCCCCCCCCCCCCTGCAAAAGGGAAAAAGGAAAGTGTCTCTGGTGCCGCAGAACTGGATGAAAAGTGACAACAGGTGGAAATGCCAACCCAGCCAGAAGCAAGTGGCTTTGAAATCAAGAGTGAAGAATTCAAAAAGCTCCTAAGAAGAAAGAAAGAGGCCTGGGGGCTGCTACCTCCTCCTGCCCCCCTCCCTGAAGCTACCCATCGGGGCGGAGGCTTGAAGAGGGGCGAGGATGCGCAGCTGGCTATATTTCTTTGGTTGACTTCCATGAGGGCTTTAATAGGATGAGATCTGGAAAATCCAGAGGGCCAGTGGTGAACCTAAAAAGGAGAAATAAGAGGAAAATAAATGCAGCACGGGGCCCTCAGGGGGTGGAAGCCAAAGGATCAGGAGGCCCTACTCTGAAGCTTGGCCAACCAAAAATCACCTAAAAATGTAACTATTTAAAGGACGCCGGGCAGCCTTTTTCTCCCCCATTGATAACATCAACGGTCTGCCTGTTTCCCTAGACCCTATTGTGATCATTGTAAAAAGGGCCCAGTACCCCCGGGGCATCAGGGGGTCTGAACAGTTGTGCTACTCTCCATAATGGGCATACCCCTCTGGGTATCAGGCTCTTTCCCTCCCAAAGTAAGGCGTGGCACAGGGAGGACTCCCTGTTTGATATCTCACACACAAGCACTCACTAGAGTGACATCCATAACGTTTTGCATGAAGGAGACTCTGTGCAGCTTCAACCTGCACTCAGGGATCACAAGGCTTTGGAGAACAACTACAGATGTGGGGGTTCTGAATGCAGCCCCACCTTTCCTTACATCTTCCTTAGGAGGCACAGACCTGTTCCAGTTACTGTCACAGCTTACCGAAGAGAAAAAATATATGGGCCTTCACCGGTTTAGACACTCCACGTGGCGCCATGAAGGTATGGGGGGTCAGGCACAATGTGCACCAAGTGCCCCAATGGCTCTACTCAGCCCCTGAGGCAATTGACAGCTGTAAATCCCACAAAAATGAGGAATTTGGATTATGCAAACAGGCCTGTGATGAGGCCCAATCAACAACTGGCAAAGATCTTTCATACCTGTATTCTAAGGAATGGTAGAACATGTTGACTTCGTATGCTACAGATTCTCCAAAGAAATCTAGTCCCTTTATAGCGAGGCCTGCGACTCCCAGGGACCTCAGGAATCCTTGTAGGTTAGAGCACTTGGGATTTTACAGAGCTCAGTGGAGGCCATGAATTTTCAAGCTAATAAGATGGACATACAGACTAGCCTGCTAAATACCTTAGCCATGTATTTTGCAAGTATCAATGAAAAAAAGGGACAGTTCAGAGATGTAATTACTATCCGATATTAGATACACTAAGCATGCTACCAGACGTATTGTCAAAGCTAGTTGATGACTTGAAGGAATCAGCTAATGCCAACCCCCAAAAAACCTCATCGGGCACCTGTAAACAGGAGTCATGTTAGCTGTTGGAACCCAGGATGGCATAAGCACCGATCCCGCTACATCTATGGACAGTGGGGAGAGGCCACCGCCGGGCATGTGTGCAGCTAACTCTCCTGCCAATTGCACCAGCCAGTTGGAGTCACTGAAGGGCTGCAACCAGTGCCTCACTCAAACTTCTCTGCAGGCACCAGTTGCAGAGGGCCCGGCGCATGAACGAGAGCAACAAATGCAGAGATCCAAGAAAAGGAAAGGGCATAATAAAAGGGTACCCCGGGCTCAAAACCTGTCAGTTTATCCTATCTTGTAACCTCTAACAAGCATGCAGCGTCCGGGCTCAAGTTGTGGGGATTTTCAATGTGGTCTGGCCTCAGGGTCAATTAGCTGAAGCTCAAGCAGTGAACCAGAAGATGCTCCTTCCATCTGTACTGCATCAAAGACAAGCGGGCATTGCCAACAGGACAACAAGTCTCCAAATTGGTCACACATATGGGCAAAAGTCAGGCTCAATTTACCCCAGTGTGGTCGCCTATGGCTAGGAGGCCCCCTATCTTGCTATCAAATGTGACGCTGGAGAGGCCTTGCTCGTATGGCCAGTTAAATGCGTCCGCTATGCTTACATCTGGGGAAACCATCATGGGCCCTGCATCGTAAACCACCCTGGTCGCAGGCATAGTGCAGGTGTCTTCGGACTGTTAGCAAAAAGAATGGAGCCACAGTTACAACTGCCCCCATCGTGGGGGAAATGCATACGCCTCAGGTGACACAACAAACGGTGGCCAGCAGTGGCCTAGCCTCACCTCAAACAGACTGGGGAGAACTCTCGGCCGGTGGGGCTAGCAAGGGGTTACAAAAAATGGCACAACCATTCCCAGCTTACATGCATCTTTACCTAGAATATTCGTCTACATGCTTGTTTGACATTTTGAATCGTGGAAACATTCTCAGATTCAATTAGTCAACTAAGAGATTTAATATCGCAGGATGTTCCCTCTGTTGATTTCATTGCTCGCGTTCCTGGTCAATTTTACGAATTAACTAAGGTTATCTGGAGTTCTGTGGAATTTTCTCAGAAGGTACTGGACTGCTCTGATACTCTTAAGCAGTGGGGTATCATTTATGCTCCCTTCAAGGAACCTGGTTACCCGCATGTCTTAGAGTACGGGCATAAGGAGCCTGTAACTCCAAGGCAAAACAAAACTGTGTGATAGTATTAATAAACACCTTAAGCAAAACTCCTAGTTCGACCTCTCAGCTGAACTGTACATGCTGGGAGGAGTGGAGGATAACTGGGACTGGCTGCCAGGAGCCTTTAACACTACCAGACTGCTGAGCTATGTAGGAAAGTACCCTCTTTCTTGGCATGGTTACCCCCATTGTCTGCCTGATGTCAGTGTGTTTGACTGTGTTCACTGGAATCCTGCTAACCAGGACCCCAGTGATTATGCTCTCTCTCCCAAAACTCTGTATTTCACCAACAATTGGCATACTGGTGCATACTGCTGCCCCCTTATAAGTTCCTAGTATATAGTACCTAGGTACCCAGGGCATTGGGGTAATATGGACTGCAGCATATATTTTGCCCACAATAGGGAGTCAATGCAAAGGCTTCTGCAGGACTGCTATTGCAGCCTGTGTGATTCGGATTGCAAGACTCCAGCAGGAATCCTCTGCATCCTCCACTTCGAGTTCTCACTGAAGAAACAGCATTTGGACCCTCCAGGAACTCTACAAGCTGCAACAAAGAAGCAAGATGCCTTCTGCAACATTGTATCTTCACTCCTGCAAGCAACTGCAACAGTTTTCCCGGTCTTTCAGCCTCTGAGGACAGCCCATCTTCAGCCTGCACCAGAAGAGTGCAGGAATCTCCCTTGTGGTGAAGGAGTCACTCCCCTGCTTCAGGGGGCATCAACTGTGATGACAACCGTATATGTGGATCCCCTTTCCCGCTGAGCTGCATGGATCCTGCATCACGGGTGGTCGAAAGAACTGGTCCCCATGGCCCTCTCTTCCAGCTATCCCACTTTGGTGGAGGTAAGAGCTTTCCACCCCAGGCAAGGTAGTACCCCTGTGCACTGTGTCTTTTGCAGCTGTCAAGGTTTGTTGGCATCCCTCCTCCAAGTCTTTCGTGCATCTTGTAGTTCTGGCCCCAGCACTCTATCCTGCAAAGCACAGCTTCCTGAGTGGTTCTCCAGAGGCGTGGGAACTTTGTCGTAGTGCTTCATGGGCCTCTTCTGCAACTTTCTTGTCCCCATGCTGTGGGACTCATGGGTGCGCTGCCTGGTCTACTGGGGGCTCTCTGTATCAGTGAGGGCCTGCTCTGACTCCCCCTCCTGGGTAGAGTCCACCTCGTCATTCCTGGTCCCCGTCAGCACCCTTTTCTGCTAACCGCGAGCTTTGCGTGTGCAAAGGCTTGTTAGCGGACTCCGACAATGCAAACCTGACTGCAATCCTCCATCCAGCGTGGGACATCACTTGCTCTCTCCAGGAACCCGACTTTCTCTCCTTGGGTCAGTGCTGAATTTTCTTCTTCACCAGTGGTTCACCTTTTGCACCTTCATCCGGGTTAGCAGGGGCTCCTGCTCTTCCTGGACTCTTCTGTACTTCTTTGACTTGGTCCCCTTCTTCCACAGGTCTTCTTGTCCAGGAATCCACTGATGGTGTCTTGCAGTCTCTTCTGGGTTTTGCATAATTCTTCTTCTCGTTTCTGTGTGTGTTCTGGGAATCTTACTGTTATTTACTCCTGTTTTCCTGGGAACTGGAGTGAGCTGTAGTACTTACCTTTAGGTGTTTCTAGTACTCCCAGCTCCCCTCTACATGCTACACTTGCCTAGGTGGGAGACCGAGTTTTGCATTCCACTTTCTTAGTATATGATTTGTGCTCCCCCAGACCCCCTTCTAACTATTGTGATTTTCACTAATTGCACTGTTTTCTAACTGTTTTTATGCCAATTTCTGCATACTAGCGTATATAATTTGTGTATTACTTACCTCCTAAGGGACTATAGGCGGTCATTACAACATTGGTGGTAAAAGCCGCATACCGCTGTGCAGAAGACCAGCAACAAACCGCCGCGGAAAACTGCCACAGCCATTATGACCCACAGCAAGGAATCCGCCAAAATTCCCTCACTGTTGGGCAGTCTACCATTTTGAATGCCATCCAGGGTGTAGAAAGGCAGTTGCAACAAACAAATGCATTCTTGGAGGGCATTCATTCTGGTCAGGCGGCCCTTCAGGGAGCTTTTCAGACTCTGGCCTTAGCACTGATGGCAGCCATTGTCCCTGTCTCTAGCCTCCCCCCTCCAATTTCCTCCACCCAGACCCAATACCCTCTACCCCAGCCTATCCCAAGCACACCTCTAGACCAGCATGCACACTCGTCAACACACAAGGGAAGCTCAGGCAAACATAAGCACCACACATCCCACAGGCACTCACGCAAGCATTACACACATGCAGACACACCAACATCCACTGCCTCCACTGTGTCCCCCTCCTCCTCGTCTCCCTCCTCCCTCCCAGTCTTGTCTACACTCACACCTGCATGCACTACCTCTACAGCCACTACTACCATCACCAGCACACCCACCACCACACCCCGCTCACGTTCAGTCACCACCCCACTACCATTCACACGTCCCCTGTGTCCTCTCCCAGTGTGTCTGTGACGCCCCCTCCCAAGAAACACAAACGCAGGCACACACCCACCCAACAGCCATCCACCTCACGACAGCCTCCAGCGCATGCACCTTCACCCAAATTCAGCAAATGAACACCTCCAACAACCACAACCTCTTCCTCCACTCCCAAACACCCTCCAGTTACCCATCCCAGTGTCTCCAGAAAACTTTTCCTGTCCAACCTTGACCTCTTTCCCACAGCTCCCCCACCCCGTCCGTCTCCTAGGTCCCAAAGTAGCACCTCAGCCACAACATCTTCGGGACCAGTGGTGCCTGTAGTAACCGGAATCTGGAGTGAACCGGCCACCAGGGCAGCCAGTGTGGCACGGAGCCACAGCACAGACAGTCCCCCACCTGTCAAGCTTCAGAAGTTGGCCAGTGCACGGCTGGAGAGGGGGAAGACTCCAGCAACCAAAGCCACTCCCAGGGTACAGGTGGGAGTGAGGAGTCAGCTGCGACACCTTCCAAGGTGGGGAAGGGGCACAAGAAACTCAGCAAGTCTGGGAAGAGCAGCACGGCGGAGAAGACCGCCATCATCCCCGCTGCCCAGGAGGCCACCGCCAGCACCAGCCCAGCTGCCCAGGAGGCCACCGCCACCAGCCCTGCTGCCCAGGAGGCCACCGCCAGCACCAGCCCATCTGCCCAGGAGGCCACCATCAGCACCAGCCCTGCTGCCCATGAGGCCACCGCCACCAGCCCTGCTGCCCAGGAGGCCACCACCAGCATCAGCCCAGCTGCCCAGGTGGCCACCGCCAGCACCAGCCCTGCTGCCCAGGAGGCCACCGCCAGCACCAGCCCAGCTGCCCAGGAGCCCACCGTCAGCACCAGCCCTGCTGCCCAGGAGGCCACCGCCACCAGCCCTGCTGCCCAGGAGGCCAGCACCAGCCCAGCTGCCCAGGAGGCGACCGCCATCATCCCACTGCCCAGGAGGCCACAGCCGTCATCCCCGCTGGGCTAGAGATGACTGACATCACAAGCCCCGCTGGGATAGAGAGGACAGCCAGCACAAGCCCCGCTGGGACAGAGAGGACCGCCAGCACAAGGCCCGCTGGGCTAGAGAGGACCGCCAGCACAAGCCCCGCTGGGCCATGAAGGACAGCCAGCAGCTGAGTCACTGCAAAGGAGCCCGCTGCTCCAAGCACCGCTGAACAGGGCACCGCTGTCTCAAGCACCGATGATCAGGGCACCGCCGTCTCAAGCACAGCTGAATAGGGCACCGCCGTCTCAAGCATAGCTGAACACTGCACCGCCGTCTCAAGCAACGCTGGCCCATGAGCTCCAAGGGCACTGACGCTACTGAGTCCGTCACGGGCAGAATGAAGCACTGTGGGCACAATGCCCCCTCCAGAACCAGTGGAGAGATACATCCACTACCTCTGTCCTTAGCAGGATGAAGCACTCTGGGCGCCAAGCCCCCTCCAGAACCAGTGGAGACTGTTATCCACTTGAGAGACTGTGGCTTTGCACTCCCCAGGATTGAACAGTGGGCAACCCACCCACTGTAGAGACTTGATAGACTGTGGCTTTGCACTCCCCAGGATTGAACAGTGGGCATGTGGCCCTCTCGTGGATTTGGCGTCGTGCACTCAACCGGCTGAGGTGCCCCCCCTTTCCCTCCCCCTGAGGTGCCTGTTTTGTTGCTCTCTGATGCCCCTGCAGTGTTCTCTCCGTCATGGTCGGGGATCTTGTGTGGGCCTCGCCCATTCCGTGTGGGCCCAGTGTTGCACGGACCTAATTGGAGCACTACCTGGACCACTATGCTTGGTGTATATTTTGTTTATGGTGTATATATATATATATATTTTTGCCTACTTGATTTTAATATATTACAATGGTTACACTTATTTTCTTTTGTCTTTGCATTCTTCCGGGGGGGTTTGGGGGTGTAACTGTGATGTTTAAATATGTATTAGTGTGTGTGTTGTAGTGGGTGAGGGTGGGGGTGTTGCGTGTTGCTTGTCCCTGTTTTTTCTCTCCCCCCTCCCCTGTGTCGTAGGTGCAGTACTCACCGTGGTCTCCGCCGCCGGCGTTCGTGCTCCTGGTAGAGGAGCAGGAAAACCATTGCAGGGACAATTTGGAGTTCCGGATCCATGGTGTCATAGTTCCTCGTGGGGTGTGTAGAGGTGAGCGTTTTCCCTTCGGAATCCTGTTTTCACCGTGTTTTTATCTGCGGTGAATCCGCCCCGGAAAAGGTGGTGGATTGGTAGGTTGTGATACTGTGGGCGGTACTTTGTCCTCCGCCTGTCTGTTGGCAGAGACCGCCGCGCTGTTTGTTTGTATCGCCGTGGCAGTCGTAGTGTTAAAGTGGCTATCTTTGTTGGCGGTTTCCGCCACGGTCGTAATTGCAAAATGTTTACCGCCGGCCTGTTGACGGTCTTACCGCCGCTTTAACACCGACCGCCAGGGTTGTAATGACCACCATAGTATTTTTGGTATTTTTGTCACCAAAATAAAGTACCTTTATTTTTGTAACACTGACTGATTCCTTTCATGTGTGTAAGTACTAAGTGTGACTACAGTGGTATTGCATGAGATTTGCATCTCTCCTAGATAAGCCTTGGCTGCTCATCCATAGCTATCTCTAGAGAACCTGGCTTCAAGACACTGCCTACACTACACTAAGGGATAACTGGAGCTGGTATAAGGTGTAAGTATTATAAGTACCCACCACACACCAGGCCAGCCTCCTAGACGCTGATAAAAATCAAACCAAGTAGTCTCTACAGAATGACCTCTTAAGATTTGTTTCTGGAACATCAATGGGTTGGCAAGCAAGTTAGGAGATTCACACATCATGGGCTACCTTTGCTCTTTTCATATCATCCTCTTACAAGAGACATGGGTGGTCATAACAAACCTGGTGGTCGGTGTTGAAGTGGCGGTAAAACTGCCAACAGGCCGGCGGTAAAAGAAATTAAATCACGGCGGTACAAACAAACACCGCAGTGGTAACCACCAACAGACAGACGGAGTACAATGTACCGCCCACAGAATTACAACAGTCCAATCCGCCACCTTTTCCGGGGCGGATTCACCACAAACAAAAACACGGCGGAAACAGGACTTGGAAGGGAAAACGCTCACCTCTACACACCCCACGAGGAACCAGGACTTCAGATACTCCCAGCCTTTATCTTCCTGCTCCTCTACAAGAAGCACGAATGCCGGCGGCGAAGACCACGGTGAATACTGCACCTACGACACAGGGGAGGGGGGAGGAAAAAAAACAGTAACACACACACGCAATACGCACACCCCCAGTCCCACCCTCACCCACTACAACACACACACTTATACATACTGATACATTACAGTTACACCTCCCAACCCCCCTGGAAGAATGCAAGGACAAAAGGAAATTAGTCGAATAATTGTAATATATTCAATTACATAAATCAAAATTTTTACATATATATACATTTACACTATAAAGAATTATATACACCAAGAACACAAGTCCAAGGGATTCCACCATCATAGTTCGTGGACCACTGGGCCCAAAAGGCATGGGCGAGGCCCACACTCAATACCCGAACAAGACGGAGAGAACACTGCTGGGGCATCAGATAGAAATAAAACAGGCACCTCAGAGGGAAGCGAAGCGGAGGGGCACTTCAGCCGGAGGAGTGCATGACGCCAGATCCACGAGGGGGCTCCATGACCACTGTTCAATTTGGGGGGAGTGCAAAGCCACAGTCTCTCAAGTGGATAACATTCTCCACTGGTTTCTGGAGGGGAATTTGTGCCCAGAGTGCTTCATCCTGCCAAGGACAGAGGTAGTGGATGTAACTCTCCACTGGTTCTGGAGGGGGCTTGGTGCCCAGAGTGCTTCATCCTGCCAAGGACTGAGGTAGTGGATGTAACTCTCCACTGGTTCTGGAGGGGGCTTGGTGCCCAGAGTGCTTCATTCTGCCAAGGACTGAGGTAGTGTATGTAACTTTTCACTGGTTCTGGAGGGGGCTTGGTGCCCAGAGTGCTTCATCCTGCCAAGGACTGAGGTAGTGTATGTAACTCTTCACTGGTTCTGGAGGGGGCTTGGTGCCCAGAGTGCTTCATCCTGCCAAGGACAGAGGTAGTGTATGTAACTCTTCACTGGTTCTGGAGGGGGCTTGGTGCCCAGAGTGCTTCATCCTGCCAAGGACAGAGGTAGTGGATGTAACTCTCCACTGGTTCTGGAGTGGGCTTTGTGCCCAGAGTGCTTCATCCTGCCCGTGGCGGCCTGAGAAGCGTTGTAATCATTGGTGCTCACTGTCCTGCGGTGGTGCTGGCGGGCTTGTCCTGGGCAGCAGTGCTGCTGGCGGCGGTCTTGTCCTGGGCAGCGGGGCTGCTGGCGGCGGGGTCCTGGGCAGCGGGGCTGGTGGCAGTCTTGTCCTGGGCAGCATTGCTGCTGGCGGCGGTCTTGTCCTGGGCAGCAGGGCTGGTGGCGGTCTTGTCCTGGGCAGCGGTGCTGCTGGCGGTGGTCTTGTCCTGGGCAGAGGGGCTGGTAGCGGTCTTGTCCTGGGCAGTGGGGCTGCTGGCGGCGGTCTTGTCCTGGGCAGCGGTGCTGCTGGCGGCGGGGTCCTGGGCAGCGGGGCTGGTGGCGGTCTTGTCCTGGCCAGCGGGTCTGCTGGCGGCGGTGTCCTGGGCAGCAGGGCTGGTGGCGGTCTTGTCCTGGGCAGCAGGGCTGCTGGCGGCGGTGTCTTGGGCAGCGGGCTGCTGGCGGTCTTGTCCTGGGCAGCGGTGCAGCTGGCGGTCTTGTCCGCCGTGCAGATCTTCCCAGACTTGCCAGTTTTACTGTGCCCCTTCCCCACCTGGGATGGTGGCGCAGCTGTCTTCACACCCCCAACTGTATCCCTGGGAGCGGTTTTGGTGGCTGATTTCTTTCCCCTCTCCCGCGGGGCACTGGCCAACTTTTTATGCTTTACAGGCGGGGGACTGTCCGTGCTCTGGCTCCTTGCCACACTGGCTGCCCTGCTGCCTGGTGCACTCCAGAAGCCAGTTACTACTGGCACCACTGGTCCTGCAGATGTTGTGGCTGAGGTGCTGGGTTGGGACCTCGAGAGTCGGGCCCTAGGAGACTGAAGGGGTGGGGGAGGTGAGGGAAAGAGGTCAAGGTTGGACAGGAAAAGTTTCTTAGGAACACTGGGACGGGTAGCTGGAGGGGGTTTGGGAGTGGAGGAAGAGGTAGTGGTTGTGGGAGGTGTACGTTTGGTGACTTTGGGTGAAGGTGCATGCGCTGGAGGCTGTTGTGAGGTGGATGGCATCAGGGACCGTTTGCTGGGTGGTTCTCCCTCTGCAGGGGGTGGGGTGCTGGTGTGGTGGTCCTGTGGCGGTGCCTCCTGTCCACTAGCGCCGGCGGAGGTGGTGGGCAGTTCATCGTCCAGGCTAATGTCAGGGGCCCCTTGTTGTGCCACAGTGCCCCTCCTGGTGTTCACGAGTTCCTTCAGCACCCCTACAATGGTGCCCAGGGTGGAATTGATGGATTTGAGTTCCTCCCTGAAGCCCAAATACTGTTCCTCCTTCAGCCGCTGGGCCTCCTGAAACTTGGCCAGTACTGTTGCCATTGTCTCCTGGGAATGGTGGTATGCTCCCATGATGATGGAGAGGGCCTTGTGGAGCGTGGGTTCCCTGGGCCTGTCCTCCCCCTGTCGCACAGCAGCCCTCTCAGTTCCCCTGTGTTCCTGTGCCTCTGTCCCCTGAACCGTGTGCCCACTGCCCCCAGGTCCCTGTTGTTGTTGGGGCGGTGGGTTAGCCTGGGTTCCCTGTAGTGGTGGACACACTGCTGCTTGTCGTGTCCTGGGACAGAGGTATGGGCCCGCTGGGTGGGTGCTGTGCTGGTGTTTCCAGAGGGGGGAAGCTCTGTAGTGGCTTGTGCCACTGTGAGGGGAACCGACTGTCCAGAGGTCCCAGAAGGGCAGGGCTGGTCATCTAGATCCAATTGGACAGAGCTGCTGTCATCACTGTGGGCCTCTTCTGTGGGTGGAGTGGACATATCTGGACCCTCCCGTCCGGTGACGTTGGGTAGGGGTCCTGCAGGGGTGTAAAAGCATGAAAATTGCATCTGTGTGTGCTATGGTGTGCAATGGGTGGGTGACCGTGTACCCCAGTGCTTGCATTCCTGTGTAGGCCCTTGTGTGATGATGGGTTAGGGGGGTGTATGGGTATGTGCAGTGGCTATACTTTGGTGATGGGTGTCCATGCTTTGGTGTTGCATGCAGGACTTGGGTTTGGGATTTGTGGTTTGTGATATTGGGACATGTGTAAGGAGTTTTAGTGATGGGGGTGAGGGTGGGAGTATGTTATGGCATGCAGGTTGGGTGGGGGATGAAGTAGTAAAGATTTGACTTACCGGAGTCCATTCCTCCAGCTACTCCTGCGAGGCCCTCAGGATGCAGTATGGCCAAGACTTGCTCCTCCCATGTTGTTAGTTTTGGGGGACGAGGTGGGGGTCCACCACCAGTCTTCTGAACCGCGATGTGGTGTCTTGAGACCACGGAACGCACCTTCCCCCGTAGGTCGTTCCACCTCTTCCTGATGTCATACCTAGTTCTTGGGTGCTGTCCCACTGCGTTGACCCTGTACACGATTCTTCGCCATAGCTCCATCTTCCTAGCTATGGAGGTGTGCTGCAACTGTTTATCCGAATAGCTGTGGCTCTCCCTGGATGATTTCCTCCACCATGACCCTGAGCTCCTCCTCAGAGAACCTGGGGCGTCTTTGCGGTGCCATGGGTTGGTGTGGGTGATGTGTGGGGTGGTGTGTGTTGTGATGTGTTTGGTGATATTTAGAGGTGTGTTGTGTGAGATGTGTGGATGTTATGTGATTGATGGTGTTGAGTGCCTGTGGATGCTAGATTGTAGATGGTGGTTTCTCTCTCTGGCCTTCAGTCGCAATTGTGGTCGTAGGGGTTTGTGGGTGATGTGGGTGAGTGTTTTATATTGTATTGAGTGTGTGGGAGTGGTGTGTGTATGTGTATCAGGTGTGTGTATTTCGATTTGTCCAATGTGGTTGTGTTTTGTAAATGTGTGTGTATTTTGAGCGCAGCGGTGTGTACCGCCAATGGAATACTGCGGTTGAAAGACCGCCACATGGATTCGTGGGTCGTGATAGTGTGGGCTTATTCCTGTTGGCGTGACGGTGGAGGTTTTGTTATCACCAGTTTATCACTGACCTTTGGTGTGTCGGACTTGTGTGGGTGTCTAACTTTTGGTGGATTCCGAGCTGCGGGTCGTAATAGTTGAGGTGGAATTCTGCGGCCGCGGCGGTGTGTTGGCGGTCTTCTGCACGGCAGTAAGCGGCATTTACCACCAATGTTGTAATGACCGCCATGGTCTTAGGAGGACACGATGACCCCACCACCGCAAACCTCCTGGACAACCTCACAACTCTCGGCCTCAAACAATTCGTCATTGTCCCCACCCACAGAGCCGGACACATTCTCGACCCCGTTTTCTCTGCAGGGGACAACATCCCCATCTCCCACTTCTCCAAATACTATTGGACCTATGTGAGAAAGTAGCCTCTTTCTAGCCTTGTTACCCCCACTTTGGGCCTGTTTGTGAGTGTATGTCAGGGTGTTTTCACTGTCTCACTGGGATCCTGCTAGCCAGGGCCCAGTGCTCATAGTGAAAACCCTATGTTTTCAGTATGTTTGTTATGTGTCACTGGGACCCTGCTAGTCAGGACCCCAGTGCTCATAAGTTTGTGGCCTATATGTATGTGTTCCCTGTGTGGTGCCTAACTGTCTCACTGAGGATCTGCTAACCAGAACCTCAGTGGTTATGCTCTCTCATTTCTTTCAAAATTGTCACTAACAGGCTAGTGACCAATTTTACCAATCTACATTGGCTTACTGGAACACCCTTATAATTCCCAAGTATATGGTACTGAGGAACCCAGGGTATTGGGGTTCCAGGAGATCCCTATGGGCTGCAGCATTTCTTTTGCCACCCATAGGGAGCTCTGACAATTCTTACACAGGCCTGCCACTGCAGCCTGAGTGAAATAACGTCCACGTTATTTCACAGCCGTTTTACACTGCACTTAAGTAACTTATAAGTCACCTATATGTCTAACCTTTACCTGGTAAAGGTTAGGTGCAAAGTTACTTAGTGTGAGGGCACCCTGGCATTAGCCAAGGTGCCCCCACATTGTTCAGGGCCAATTCCCCGGACTTTGTGAGTGCGGGGACACCATTACACGCGTGCACTACATATAGGTCACTACCTATATGTAGCTTCACAATGGTAACTCCGAATATGGCCATGTAACATGTCTATGATCATGGAATTGCCCCCTCTATGCCATCCTGGCATAGTTGGCACAATCCCATGATCCCAGTGGTCTGTAGCACAGACCCTGGTACTGCCAAACTGCCTTTCCTGGGGTTTCACTGCAGCTGCTGCTGCTGCCAACCCCTCAGACAGGTTTCTGCCCTCCTGGGGTCAAGCCAGGCTTGTCCCAGGATGGCAGAACAAAGGACTTCCTCTGAGAGAGGGTGTTACACCCTCTCCCTTTGGAAAATGGTGTGAAGGCAGGGGAGGAGTAGCCTCCCCCAGCCTCTGGAAATGCTTTCTTGGGCACAGATGTGCCCAATTCTGCATAAGCCAGTCTACACCGGTTCAGGGGACCCCTTAGCCCTGCTCTGGCGCGAAACTGGACAAAGGAAAGGGGAGTGACCGATCCCCTGACCTGCACCTCCCCTGGGAGGTGTCCAGAGCTCCTCCAGTGTGCTCCAGACCTCTGCCATCTTGAAAACAGAGGTGCTGCTGGCACACTGGACTGCTCTGAGTGGCCAGTGCCACCAGGTGACGTCAGAGACTCCTTCTGATAGGCTCCTTCAGGTGTTGCTAGCCTATCCTCTCTCCTAGGTAGCCAAACCCTCTTTTCTGGCTATTTAGGGTCTCTGTCTCTGGGGAAACTTTAGATAACGAATGCAAGAGCTCATCAGAGTTCCTCTGCATCTCTCTCTTCACCTTCTGCCAAGGAATCGACTGCTGACCGCGCTGGAAGCCTGCAAAACTGCAACATAATAGCAAAGACGTCTACTGCAACTCTGTAACGCTGATCCTGCCGCCTTCTCGACTGTTTTTCCTGGTGGTGCATGCTGTGGGGGTAATCTGCCTCCTCTCCGCACTAGAAGCTCTGAAGAAATCTCCCGTGGGTCGACGGAATCTTCCCCCTGCACCGGCAGGCACCAAAAAGCTGCATTACCGGTCCCTTGGGTCTCCTCTCAGCACGACGAGCCAGGTCCCTCGAATCCAGCAACTCTGTCCAAGTGACTCCCACAGTCCAGTGACTCTTCAGTCCAAGTTTGGTGGAGGTAAGTCCTTGCCTCCCCACGCCAGACTGCATTGCTGGGAACCGCGACTTTTGCAGCTACTCCGGCCCCTGTGCACTTCCGGTGGAAATCCTTTGTGCACAGCCAAGCCTGGGTCCACGGCACTCTAACCTACATTGCATGACTTTCTAAGTTGGTCTTCGGCGACGCGGGACTCCTTTGTGCAACTTCGGGTGAGCACCATTTCACGCATCCTCGTAGTGCCTGTTTCTGGCACTTCTCCGGATGCTACCTGCTGCTGAGAGGGCTCCTTGTCTTGCTCGACATCTCGTCTACCTCCTGGCGCAAATTGCGACATCCTGGTCCCTCCTGGGCCACAGCAGCGTCCAAAAACACAAACCGCATGATTTGCAGCTAGCAAGGCTTGTTGGCAGTCTTTCGGCGAGAAAACACTTCTGCACGACTCTCCACGGCGTGAGGGATCTGTCCTCTAAAGGGAAAGTCTCTAGCCCTTGTCGGTCCTGCAGAAACCTAAGCTTCTTCTGTCCAGTAGAAGCTTCTTTGCACCCACAGCTGGCATTTCCTGGGCATCTGCCCATCTCCGACTTGCTTGTGACTTTTGGACTTGGTCCCCTTGTTCCACAGGTACCCTCGACTGGAAATCCATCGTTGTTGCATTGCTGGTTTGTGTCTTTCCTGCAGAATTCCCCTATCACGACTTCTATGTCCTTTGGGGAACTTTAGTGCACTTTGCACTCACTTTTCAGGGTCTTGGGGTGGGCTATTTTTCTAACCCTCACTATTTTCTAATAGTCCCAGCGACCCTCTACAAGGTCACATAGGTTTGGGGTCCATTCGTGGTTCGCATTCCACTTTTGGAGTATATGGTTTGTGTTGCCCCTATCCCTATGTGTCCCCATTGCATCCTATTATAACTATACATTGTTTGCACTGTTTTCTAAGACTATACTGCATATTTTTGGTATTGTGTACATATATCTTGTGTATATTTCCTATCCTCTCACTGAGGGTACACTCTGAGATACTTTGGCATATTGTCATAAAAAAATAAAGTACCTTTATTTTTAGTATAACTGTATTGTGTTTTCTTATGATATTGTGCATATGACACTAAGTGGTACTGTAGTAGCTTCACACGTCTCCTAGTTCAGCCTAAGCTGCTCTGCTAAGCTACCATTATCTATCAGCCTATGCTGCTAGACACCCTATACATTAATAAGGGATAACTGGGCCTGGTGCAAGGTGCAAGTACCCCTTGGTACTCACTACAAGCCAGTCCAGCCTCCTACAACCTACCACAAGTGCATCCACTTTACCTACACAACGAACATCGCACGCCACTATGTCCCTAGCCCCCCTGGCAGATGCTGGGGCAAAGTCACGGAAGCACAACACACCAACACTCTCCACCACTCCCTCCCATCAGACGCTGGGGACGCAAATGAAGCCACTTGCAACCTACACCGTTGGCTATCAAACTGCACCGACAACATAGCCCCCCAAGGAAAACACCAGGAAATCGACAGAGCAAAACACCTAAATGGTTTACAGCAGACGTCAGGAATCCAGGGGCTCCTGCAGACGACTGGAATGGAAATGGAGGATCAGCAAATCAACCAAAGACTGCACAGCCTACAAAATTGCAGTCACCATGCACTATCAGAACATCAGAGCTACCAAAAAGCCGCCTTTCAAGCACCCCTCAACACCAGTACATACAACAGCAAAGAACTCATAGTCAAAGAGTTCACGAACCACTGGACAGATACCTCATCCACCCCTACCTTCCAAGACCTCTGCAACGACCTCAACACCTTCTTTCACCATAAAATCCAGAACATCTACGAAGGCTTCAGGCACCAACACCCGTCAGCACCGCTCACCACCATGGACCTAGCACCTCACCAGATACTGAACTCTTGGCCCCCATCACCAAAGAGGACACCCAAAGACTGATGAACTCCATCCACTCGGGAGCACCCCTGGATCCATGCCCTCATCATAGCCTCAGCCTTGCCAGTGCCACCATAGCACCGGAGCTCTGCCAAACCATCAACCGGTCCTTTGAGACTGCCACATTCCCCACAAACTGGAAGAATGCAGACATCAACCCAGTAATCAAGAAACTCACCACCGACCCTAGGGAGCTGAAGAACTACAGACCTATCTCTCTGCTCCCTTTCCCAACCAAGGTAACAGAGAAGGCCCTCTACTAGCAACTCACCGAATTCCTCGAGATACACCGTATCCTAGACCCATCCCACTCTGGATTCAGAAGCAACCACAGCACTGAAACCGCACTCTTAGAAGCCACTGATGACATAGACATCATTCTAGACCACGGAGGCACAGCCGCACTCATCGTCCTCGACCTCTCCACTGCATTTGACTCCTTCTCCCACTCCACCCTCTGCGACAGACTGCACGATGCCGGCATCCGAGATAAAGTGCTGGATTGGATCAGGTCCTTTCTCACCGGAAGAACATAGAGTGTCAGACTACCGCCATTCACGTCAGAACCCAAACACACATGCTCCGGAGTGCCCCAAGGATCTTCACTTAGCCCAATGCTTTTCAACATCTAAATGGCCCCGCTTGCCAAGATCACCAAACAGTACTGGCTAATCATAGTCTCCTACGCCGATGACACCCAGCTGATCATCTCCCTGTCCAAGGACTCTGCTCAGGCCAAGAGAAATTTCCACAATGGGATGAGGTACCAGCTGCCTCAAGCTAAACTCGGACAAAGCAGAGATCCTCGTAATCGACTACACCCCGTCTGCCTAGAATTACTCCTAGTGGCCCACCGCTCTGGGAAATGCCCCCGCAGACCATGCGAGTAACCTTGGCATCATCTTGGACTCCTCTCTATCAACGACTCGCCAAGTCAACGCCATCTCTTCATCATGCTTTCACACCTTCTGACTCCTGCGTAAGATCCTCAAGTGGATTCCCTCCAACATGAAGAAGACAATCACCCACGCACTCACAGCAAACTGGACTACAGCAACACACTCTATTTCGGACATCCCCCAACAGAGCTGAATCTCCTCCCTTCTCAGAGACCTACACTGGCTCCTACTCAACAAGCACATCACATAAAAACTCCTGATCCACACCTACCAAGCACTGCACAACATAGGAGTGGCATACCTCAACCACCGCCTCACCTTCAACGTACCCCACTACGTTCTTCCCAGCTCGCCATTGCAGCCATCCCCAAGATCCGGAAAAGCACAGCAGGAGGAAGATCCTTCTCCTACCTAGCAGCCTGGACATGGAACATCCTACCTCACAAACTCAGTCAGACCGCATCACTGAAGCAGTTCAGGAAGGACCTCAATACCTGTCTGTTCTACTGAGCAGCACGCCCACAAACAGCACCTTGAGACCCTCTGGGTGATTAGCTGCGCTCTACACATTCATGATTGAATGATTGAGGAGGCCCAGCATCTAGATGGTTACACCACCCATTTTATTCCAGCAATTAAAACACAAAAACGTGGCACTAGCAGACGTACCACTTATTTCTCAACCTCTAGCCAAATCAAGTCCCAAGGAAGATTGATTGCCGAGGCTAGTCTTCGAGTAGAGAACCTAACCACCAGCTCTGCCAATGAGTGTGAAAAGGAAATCACCCTGGTTAATGTTTATATACACCCAAGGGCCTCAGCTACGATGGATAAGTTGACTGATATTGTAACAGATCTATCGTTGAAAGGCTTCAAGGGTGACCTCCTTCTCTCAGGTGACTTCAACACATGGCTGATGAACCCAACTTCTGTAAGCGAGGTCACAGAGGCTCGAGATAGCCTGTGGATGACTCTACCCCAGGCGCTGCCAGGTGGGAGGAAATGTGATAAGAAACGTTGCGTTCTGCGGGATTCCCTGGAACTCCTTGGCCTTAGTGCACTAAATGGCTGTTTCGCCCCTGATAAGCCGCCACGTCTTTCTTTTTTAATGGCAACGAGGGCTGCTTTAATTGATTATACTTTTGTCAGCCTTCCTTACTGCATCATATATCTTCCTTCGGTGTACCTCAGTATCTCTACCTTCTCTTGCAGCAAAGGCAAAACCTTTCTTTTCCTCCATCCACTTGGCTGTTGGTGACCCACTGTTGAAATGGATGTAATTTATGGAGTTTTTTTTTAATGCAGCAAGCCAATCAGGGCCACTCAAGGAAGCTGCAGATACCAAAGAGCACAGCCTTTTCCAGTGGTGAGGCAAGCAACTATTTTGTAAAATGGGCCAAAAAGAGAGTTAGTTCATTATGGAGAGCATTAAGGAGATCTCCAATGGACACCAGAGCCTTGTCCTTTCTGAAGATGGCCAAAAGAAATCCGAAAATTGAGAAAAAGATCTACTGAGCAGCAAGTTGGAATACATTCTGGGCTAAACTACCCCGCAGCAGTAAGTCCAACAACTCTGCAAACTTTTGGCAGGCAATCAACGGCCTGGGTAGAGTCACACCTGCTGTAGCCTCCTCAAACATCTCTGAATCACACTCCAAGTACACAAGCTTTATTTGGTCAAAAAAAATCAAGCAATAAAAAAAACATTGTTTGTAAAATATATGTATATAAGAGATAAGAAAATGATAATAAATAACAATCAAGAAAGCGACACCATCCAATATTCACAATAAAACAATAAAATCTCTCAATACTTGTCCCGGAACATACAGGATTATGGGTTACAGTGAATTAAAAAAATGAGTCCGTATATGCCATGCAGCCACAAGGAACTTGCTAACTGCATGGATTAAAATGGCAGAAGTATCACTCTTTAAAATCCTAAGGGCAGTAGCAATTTGCCTAACGCCCAGCATCTGACAAACTGGGCGTTTCCACTTACATGGGGGGAAGGCACACACTGGACAGAAGAATATAAAATGTTCAACTGATTCCAGGGCAATATTACAACATAGACATAAACTGGGTACCAACAGTGACCTCCTATTACCAATAAAGGACAATAGCGGTAAACACCCATAACAAAAACGAGCAGACACACTCTTTGCCAAAATATCAGGGATGAGATCTAAAAAAGGCTCAAACTCAGGGTACCATTTAAAATCAAGGAAAACATTAGTCAATCAACCATAAGATGAGCAAAGGAGATAATCATTCCTAACATGGAACCAGTATGCTCTTTTCAAGGGCAGTATGTGAACCTTCTCTTGTGGGTTTTCCCTGTATATCCCAAGCCCTAAAATATGGAGCCTATTAAAAACATGCCTAAACCAAGGATTGGAAGTCACATTAGATCTTTTTAAAAGGTCAGAAAGGGACTCCCTATAAACAGCAAGCTTGGGAGTCGTCCAAATTCTTACCCAAAAAAGCAACGGTTTTAGGGCGATCAAATCAGAGATGCGGTTGAAACCAAGATCCAAAAAAACAGGGATTCGAGGGTTGCTACCTGGACACGCAAGTAGTGTCTAGCAAAATTATTTTCGCCCACCACTAATTTTGAAGTTTCACAGAAGCCCCACACCTCGGCACTGTAGGTAGCAACATTTTGCACTTTGGCTAAATAGATCTTTATGGCCGGAGAGACTGCTTTCTTAGCTATACTCTTATAAAATCGCAAAATGGCCCCAGATCTGTGTTGAAGAAGGGACACATTCTTATTAATCTGTTCTTCCCAAGTCAGTTTGTTAGAGATCCTCACACCCAGATAATCTATTGAACTTACTTCCCCTAACGGGGCCCCTGCCATTGTAATAGTACATCTCCTAGTTGGTCGTGGACTAAACACCATCAATTTGGTTTTACTGGCATTCAATTCCAACCCGTGGTTAGCACAGAAAGCAAATCAACTTGGTATCACTTTCCTAAAGACCATATTGATACTGAGTCAAACACAGAGAACTTCAGTATAGATGGGGATAGCCAAAGGATTTTCAATTCTCTATCATGGAAACGTGACTGGGAAAATCAAGTGGTGGCACTGGGTCTCATTTCTGCTAGTTAAGGTCAGAAACATATAGCCAAAGGGCGTAAGGAAAGAGCTCCAGGATCAGGTGGCATACCACCAGCCATCTACCAAGAGGATCCAAAGTTCTCATCCAGCCATCTACCCCCATTATTTACCACAATTCAGCAGCAGAATTGAATTCTGCCTTTGTGGCTTGGCTCGATTCTAGTTCCAATTTACAAGGATGGCGATAGGGGAGCCCCAGGGAATTATGGCTTGGTAGCCCTCATTGACAATGATGCAAAATATTTTGTAGGGGTGCTTCTGGAGGAGCTGCAGACATGGGTCAAGGTGACCAACATCATCCCCCGTAAACCAGACAGGACTCATGAAGAGTTCCGGAACCTCAGTTAATCTGCCGGCTCTTTCCCTATTATCTAACCAGGCAAGGACAAATAGTCACAGAACTTATATGGGGTTCATTGACTTTAAAACAGCGTTTGATAAAGTCAAAAGAGGGAAGCTTTGGCTAAAATTAGCCAACTTCAGGATCCCGCCTATCCATCTTAGAGCCCTGGAGCTCTTGCACAAGGACCTGTGTCCAAGTAAAAATCAGTGTTGGCTCTCAATTATCTAGATCGATTAAAACTACACAGAGCTTTAATCAGGGCTGTGTCCTCGCCCCAACCTTATTTAATCTGTTCTTATCGGACTTACCGCCAGCTCAGAATGCAATAAGTTCTCAGCCACTGTAGGAAAGTACCCTACTTTTGCCATGGTTACCCCCATTTTCTGCCTGATGTCAGTGTGTTTGACTGTGTCACTGGGATCCTGCTAACCTGGACCCCAGTGATTATGCTCTCGCTCCTATAAATGTTGTCCAAAATTGGCATACTGGTGCCCCCTTATAAGTCCCTTGTATATGGTACTTAGGTACCCAGGGCATTGGGGTACCAGGGGATCCCTATGGGCTGCAGCATTTGTTTTGCCACCCATAGGGAGCCTATGTAAAGGCTTCTGTAGGACTGTCATTGCAGCCTGCGTGAAAAGGTGCATGCACCCTTTCTCTGCCATTTACACTGCACCAGATCACTTATAAGTCACCCCTATAGCAGGCCCTTCCGCCCTGAGGGCAGAGTGAAGAGTACCTGTGTGTGAGGGCACCCCTGCACTAGCAGAGTTGACCCCATGACTTCCAGGACCATTTTCCCGGACTTTTTGTGTGCGGAGATGCCATTTTACGCGTGTACTGGACATAGGTCACTACCTATGTACAGCTACATAAAGGTAACTCCGAACATACGCATGTTTGGTATCAAACATGTTGGAATCATACCACAATGCTTTTGAAAGCATTGGTTGTATGATTCCCTGCACTCTGGGGGCTTATTAGAGGACCCCCAGTATTGCCATTACAGCCTTCTGAGGCTTTCAAGGCAGCTCCAGCTGCTGCCACCTCTCAGATAGGTTTCTGCCCTCCTTTTGCTCAATCAGCTTGAGCCCAGGAAGGCAGAACAAAGCAGTTTCTTTGGAGATGGGTGTTACACCCTCTCCCTTTGGAAATAGGTGTTAAAGGCTTGTGAGGGGTAGCCTTCCCAGCCCACTGGAAATGCTTTGAAGGGCACATTTGGTGCCCTCCTTGCATAATTCAGTCTACACCAGTTCAAGGATCCCAAGTCCCTGCTCTGGCACGAAACTGGACAAAGGAAAGGGGAGTGACCACTCCACTGTCCATCAGCACCCCAGGGGTGGTGCTCAGAGCTCCTCCACAGGGTCCCTGGGTTTTGCCATCTTGGATTCCAAGTTGGCAGGGAACTCGGGGCCATCTGAGTGGCTAAAGCCAGCAGGTGACATCAGAGCCCTCCCCTGATAGGTGCTTACCTGTTTAACTGACCAATCCCCCTTTCAGGGCTATTTAGGGTCTCTCTCTTCGGCGGTTATATCTTCAGCTCCTGCCAGCAACTGCAACTGTTTCCACATCGTGCATCCTCAGAGGGCAGCCTGTCTTCAGCCTGCACCAAAAGAATGAAGGAATCTCCCTTGGAGAAAAGTAGTCACTCCCCTGGTTCAGCAGGCCCCCACTGCAGCGACAACCAGTGGCATGCGTCCCCTTTCCTGACAAAGTGCGTGGATCCAGCATCATGGGTGGTGGACAGAAGTGGTCCTGATGGTCCTGACATCCAACTGTCCAATTTTGGTGGAGGTAAGAGCTTGCTTCCCCATGCAAGACAGTACCCCCATGCACCATGTGTTTTTGCAGTTACCAAGGCTTGTTGGCATCCTGCTACAAAGTTCTTTGTTCACCGCGTTGCTCCAGCCACCAGCACTCCTTCCTGTGATGCACCACTTCCTGTGTGGTTCTCCGGCGGTGTCGGACCCTTTGTTTTTGTGCTGCGTGGGCCTCCTTTTGCACCTTCTTTGTCCCCATGTTGTGGGACTCCTGTGCACGCTGCCTGGCCTTTTCAGGGCTCTCTGAGATGCTGGAAGCCCCCTCTGACTCCCTCTCCTGGGTAGAGCCTATCAAGTCCCTCTGGTCCCGGGCGCACCATTTTCTACAACAACCGCAATCTTTGCATGTGCCAAGGCTTGTTGGTGGAATCCAGCGATGCAAACCAGACTGCAATCATCCATCCAGCGTGGGACATCATCTGTACCAACCAGGAACACGCATCCGTCTTCTTGGGTGCAGTACTGACTGTTGTTCTTCACCAGTGGTTCTTCTTCTGCACCTTCATCCGGGTTAGCAGGGGCTCCTGTTCTCCCTGGACTCTTCAGTGCTTCTTGGAGTTGGTCCCCTTCTTCCACAGGTCTTCAGGTCCAGGAATCCATTTTTGGTGTCTTGGGTTCTTGCATAATCTTCTTTCTTGTGTTCTTGTGTGTTCTAGAAAAGTTACTGTGATTTACTCCTGTTTCCTGGGCTCTGGGGTGGGTTCTATTACTTACCTTTGGTGCTTTCTTACACTCCCAGCGCCCCTCTACACACTACACTTGCCTAGGTGGGAAACCGACTTTCGCATTCCACTTTCTTAGTATATGGTTTGTGTTCCCCCTAGGCCCATTTATAACTATTGTGATTTTCACTATTTGCACTGTTTACTAACTGTTTTTACAGATATTTCTTCATACCACTGTATATAATTTGTGTATTACTTACCTCCTAAGGGAGTATAGTCTCTATGGTATTTTTGGCATTTGTGTCACTAACATAAAGTACCTTTATTTTTGTAACACTGAATGTTTCTTTCATGTGTGTGAGTACTGTGTGACTACAGTGGTATTGCATGAGCTTTGAATGTCTCCTAGATAAGTGTTGGCTGCTCAGCTACAGCTCCCTCTAGACAGCCTGGCTTCTAGACACTGCCTACATTTCACTAGGTATAACTGGACATGGTATAAGGTGTAATTACCTTAGGTACCCACTACAACCCAGGGCAGCCTCCTACACTCACCCAAGCTGGGGGGGTTCCAGCTCTCAAATGTGTTGTATGCTGACGATTTGGTGCTAATAAGTTGCACAAAGGTTGGTCTGCAATGTCTTCTTGATGCAATGTCGGGATTACTAAATTAAGAAAGGCCTGGTAATCAACAAGAAGAACACAAAGATCCTGGGGCCATATGCACAAACACTTTTTCCCATAGACACAGAATGGGGAAAAACCTTTGCTACATCTGGCCCCTGGTTCTCAAAGGCAACCGGTCAGAGCAGCAAACGCGGTTCCTAGAAACAGAGGGGCTTGAGTCCACCACCACCTCTAAATACTTGGGTGTTTATTTCAATGAGAATTAAAACTACGTAGATCAGTTGGAAGAAATCAGAAGGAAAGGAAACACTCTGTGTGCGGGTCTCGGATCTCTTGCCACAAAGCTGGAAGACCCTATTGTGTCCCCTATCCTGCAGGTGGCTCAGGCAAAGGTTGTGCCCACACTGGCTTAGGGGAGTGAGGTACTTAAAGGGAAAGGTTGTGACTTGTTGGATAAAAGGTTACTTAAGATATACAGAGTGATGTTTCACCTTCCCTCGTATGTGTCACCTGCTCAGATCAGACTTGAAGTTGGGATCACTGAGCAAGGGGGCTTTTATTTTGCAATGTCACAAATTAAGATCTGAAACATAATCTTAGGCCTGTTCCATGTGGGATGAACTAAACTCCACACTCAGTTCTCAGGCACGATCTTACCTGCAGCAGTCTCTGAACTCCTTGAACTTACAGTCTGCCTGGGATTTACCAATTAGTCACCAGGAGTTGAAAAGGATAAAAATAGAAGCAGCAAACGGCTTTCCCTTCCTGAAGACGCGGCCTCCCTAGCCCGACTCAAACACGGCAGACTGACACTCAACTTACGATCTCCTGAACCCCGAGGTATCTCAGTGAGATACAGCCTGGGGCTCCTGCCTGTCAGCTGTTACCTGCCGGGTTGGAGGTGATGTGAAGAAGGCGGGAGCTGCCGGCTGTGCATCCTTGGGCCACAGGACATTACTCATGTGCTGTGCATGTGCCCAGCTCTACCACAGAGCCGGTGTCTGCTTCTACGAAGATGGGAGCGCTAGAGGTATGAGATCCTGTAGGGACGCAGTTTTAGGCAGTTTTGTCCTGCTTTGACACCACAGACCTCAGATTAAGCTGCATTTTGGTAAACTTTTTGCAGAGATTTGCAAAACAGGTAGCGGCAGATTCCAGTGGGCAACAGTGAGGGCCTGCGGGTTATGTGGCCTAGCCTTCAAGGCAAGAGTGGTTGATGTGGCAAGAATGGGTATATTTAGTTTTAGCCCAGTCGCCGTTACTTCGTGCTTCCAGGCCTTTTTTAACAACTTTTGCTGAACATGATTATTCTTTTATTTTTATTTTCTCTAATAATTTAAATCTGAGTTGGAAAAAGAGCGAGGGTATTTATACCAGTTTTATAATCCTGGTATTGTTCAAGGGTTTGATAGTGATCAATATAAATGTATTATAATGCACTACTGGCAGATGCACCCCACACTACTTTTTAAAAAAGGATGGTAATACTCCGACGCTGTAATATAGGGGTTGACAGACGACATTAGTGTATTTATCTCACAAACCTTTTAATACCAATTTGTATGTGTCGGCCACAGCGTGGATATATGGGATTTATTTTAATGTTGTGTTAAGTACTGCCATGCAATGATTTTAAGAAATCAAGCAATAAAGCATTTGGACTTCGCACTCTTGCATCTGGGAGGTGGTACTCTTGCATCTGGGTGGTGGTACTCTTGCATCTGGGTGGTGGTACTCTTGCATTTGGGTGGTGGTACTCTTGCATCTGGGAGGTGGTACTCTTGCATTTGGGTGGTGGTACTCTTGCATCTGGGAGGTGGTATTGTCCTACTCCATCACCTCCAACACGTCAAACTGGTGCCCCTTAAGGGCGCCCTACATGCTGCAGCAACTATCCAGGTCTGAAGGAAGATGATGACATCTCTGCCATCCTGGTGGAACACCAGTGGCTCCTGTTGCTCGCTTGTGCCATTTTCATAACTAGTGCATGACTTACAAAGACATCACAACACGAAACGCCACTGGCAACTAAAATAGGCAATCTAAGGGAAAGAGACAGCCAGGGTCAGACTGGACCATAGGAAAACAGACAATGCCTCAAAGGCTGGTCTGACAGATCAGTTTGTATGGCTGTTTTATGGCTGTTTCCAGGCCTGTTTATGGGTCAGGTTTACTGTTCATTTCCCTAACAAAATATTCAGGCAGCCTAACATACTGCACAGCTACCTCGGTTTGGAAACATAGGCCTAATCTCTGTCCCAGTCTAATCCTGACCTCCTGGACACCTGAATGAATACATGCAATAGATCATGAGCACCCTGGGCCATGTCATGATTGGAGGGGCCCAAACATATAACTGCCTTTGAGTTAATGCATGATGAACCTAGATAGAAGAAGTTGAAAACAGAGAGAAAATCTTTGCTTACTCTATCGTACTTGTTCTGTTTAAAGTTCTTGCATTAACACAGATAAATTCTGAGATATATATTTGAACTTTGTAGACCTTGTACGCTGAAAAGCTGGCACTTTACTCAGTATAATAGATCTCTCATCATCCATATCAGATGTACAATACCTCCCTATACAAGTATTTACATGATATATGGCCCCTGTGGTGTTTAGAAGTAGAAAGCATGCACTTGAACACCTCTGAGCTTTGAAGATTGCTAAAATGTCTGACATTTCTTACACTACAAAGACAGAAGAATGTGCCACCAGTACCATTTTCAATTTGCTCACAGATAGTAATGCATACTAAGTATACATTTACAAACACTAAGGGGGGTTTCAATGCCCCTAATGTATATATAGGAGGAATCATTGAGAGGGAATAATGTGCAATATTTTCATAGCAACATAGATTATTTTGACCCAAGAGGAGAAGAATGTTTTGGGGAAAAAAAGTTGATTGATAGGTTGGTAGTAGGTTTGCAAAAAGTCGTATTTTCCTAGAAAAAACTACAAAGTGCTGAGCAGAGTGTTTGAATTAGTCTCCGACACGAGGCACTAAGGCCCAGATGTGTGAGGATTGGACTCAGGGCAGCGCATTAAGTCAACATACTGCGCTGCCCTGCATCAAAGAGAAAGGGTAGAAATACGCTGTCTCTGTGGTATACGGCGCATTCCTGTCCTTTCTCCCTGCGCTGGTGCACAATGCGCTGCCTAACATGGTGCAAGGGTACCTGCGTTGCATGCAGGGTTGTTTTGGTGCAGGAAGGCGAGGCTTTCTTCTCTTTCTATGTGTGCCGCAAACTACAGAACACATAGAAAGAGGAGTAAATGAAGAGTAAATAAAGATTGAGGAGGCGTAAGAGTTTGACACATCCCCAGATTTACATGGCCTTCAAAATCTATGGGTGTTGCGTGGAAACGCCCACCGCAACACCCACAGAATGCCTCCCTGGCGTATAGTAAGGCAGTCCAGCCATTTGCTCTACCTTGCCTTGCTCCATATCTACGAGGACAATTCACAAAGTTAAATCTATAAGCAGAGATCTCTGCACATACAGAGATAGTTTTGTGCCTGAATGTAATGCTCTGCTTGGATAGACTTCACAAACAGCTGACCGAGATTTACGCCAAGCCGAAGGCCTATGTGTCCCCCCCCCTTATAGGAGGACATAGAAACGCATACAATTCAACATAAAACTGTACAATTACTACTGGACTTGTTGCAGGACAGAGACACAATATGGGAGTAGAACATGGACCTCTGCTCTAAGGGGGTCTTCTCAGTAAAGCCAGCTGGGACTGCTGGCAAAACCCTGAGTTCCTCCTGCTCTAAATAGGACTTGGAAAGGGGAGTTTTGCTGAACTGTGCATCTGCAACTTCATGGGAAAGGCACCGTCCCTCAAACGCTGAATGACTCTTAGTTACTTCTTTGTTTCCCATAATCCAGTGCTGCAAAGCAGGATACTCTATAGAACAAGGGCTCAACGAGGTGAGACTCCTTTTCAACATTACTGCAGCCACCGTGGACTTCTCTTCAAAACACTCCAAGCTGGAGAAACTGGCGACTGTAAGCACTATGATAAACGTTCTGGGGGCATCTTGGTGTCCTCGTCTTCTAGAGGAACTAGAACCCCCCACTTTTTGAAGGTGCTAGTAAACCTCTTCCTCATCCCCCACACTGCTCCCCGGCTTCCCATGAACACTCCTGTGGTCCCAGTGGTGGTTCCTGCAGGGTCTACTCTTCACTTGGACAGCCGGTTCTCCCACATAGGACGGAGCTATTTATACAACGTTTCTATTTATGGGTCAAACAGGAGTCCAAGAACCTGACCTTTGGGGAGCACATCCAGCGCTTGGTACAAACAGAGAGTAGGTCACACCTCCGCTCGCTTCACTGTGAGGTCCAGACGCAGCTCCTTTTTCTGGGACCTCAGCAGGTCCAGTGGTGCTCTGATTAGAGAACGGCGGGAAGCCTCTTTTGTCCTGCCCACTATTGAATGATTGGTGACAGGCACTGCTTCCCTCATGCCAGAGCTTCCACCGTCCAGCTATCCCACCGTTGCATCCGCTGCTGTCTGCTTTCGGGCACACCAACCCAGGCATCATTCATCAAGACGGGGCGGCCCTTCTTCCTGGGTCCAGAGAGGCCAAAGTCCTTGCAGGGCCTGCCACGCGGCAACGAAACCACCAATCCAATCCCTTACTGCCCTTTCTCACACGTAAACGAGGACCCTTACATGTGAACATGCGAATAACTGAGAGAGACTGATGACCCTTACATGCGAATAAATGAGAGAGACCGATGACCCTTACATGCGAATAACTGAGAGAGACTGATGACCCTTACATGCGAATAACTGAGAGAGACTGATGACCCTTACATGCGAATAACTGAGAGAGACGATGACCCTTACATGCGAATAACTGAGAGAGACCAATGACCTTTACATGCGAATAACTCAGAGAGACTGATGACCCTTACATGCGAATAACTGAGAGAGACTGATGACCCTTACATGCGAATAACTGAGAGAGACTGATGACCCTTACATGCGAATAACTGAGAGAGACTGATGACCCTTACATGCGAATAAATGAGAGAGACCGATGACCCTTACATGTGAATAACTGAGAGAGACCGATGACCTTTACATGCGAATAACTGAGAGAGACTGATAACCTTTACATGTGAATGACTGAGAGAGACCGATGACCTTTACATGCGAATAACTGAGAGAGACTGATAACCTTTACATGTGAATGACTGAGAGAGACCGATGACCCGTACGTGCGAATAACTGAGAAAGACCAATGACCTTTACATGCGAATAACTGAGAGAGACTGATGACCCTTACATGCGAATAACTGAGAGAGACTGATAACCTTTACATGTGAATGACTGAGAGAGACCGATGACCCGTACGTGCGAATAACTGAGAAAGACCAATGACCTTTACATGCCAATAACTGAGAGAGACTGATGACCCTTACATGCGAATAACTGAGAGACCATTACATGCGAATAACTGAGAGAGACCGATGATTCTTACATGTGAATAACTGAGAGAGATTGATGACCCTTACATGCGAATAACTGAGAGAGACTGATGACCCTTACGTGCGAATAACTGAGAGAGACCGATGACCTTTACATGCGAATAACTGAGAGAGACCGATGACCCTTACATGCGAATAATTGAGAGAGACCGATGACCCTTACATGCAAATAACTGAGAGAGGCTGATGACCCTTACATGCGAATAACTCAGAGACTGATGACCCTTATATGCGAATAACTGAGACTGATGACCCTTACATGCGAATAACTGAGAGAGACTGATCACCTTACATGCGAATAACTGAGAGAGACCGATGACCCTTACATGCGAATAACTGAGAGAGACTGATCACCTTACATGCGAA
Organism: Pleurodeles waltl; assembly: GCF_031143425.1. NCBI lineage: Eukaryota > Metazoa > Chordata > Amphibia > Caudata > Salamandridae > Pleurodeles > Pleurodeles waltl. The sequence continues at coordinate 24,870,434 of NC_090444.1, forward strand.
TAACTGAGAGAGACCGATGACCTTTACATGCGAATAACTGAGAGAGACTGATGACCCTTACGTGCGAATAACTGAGAGAGACCGATGACCTTTACATGCGAATAACTGAGAGAGACCGATGACCCTTACATGCGAATAATTGAGAGAGACTGATGACCCTTACATGCGAATAACTGAGAGAGACTGATGACCCTTACATGCGAATAACTGAGAGACTGATGACCCTTACATGCGAATAACTGAGACTGATGACCCTTACATGCGAATAACTGAGAGAGACTGATCACCTTACATGCGAATAACTGAGAGAGACCGATGACCCTTACATGCGAATAACTGAGAGAGACTGATGACACTTACATGCAAATAACTGAGAGAGACTGATGACCCTTACATGCGAATAACTGAGAGAGACTGATCACCTTACATGCGAATAACTGAGAGAGACGGATGACCTTTACATGTGAATAACTGAGAGAGACTGATGACCCTTACATGCGAATAACTGAGAGAGACTGATGACCCTTACATGTGAATAACTAAGAAAGACTGATCACCTTACATGCGAATAACTGAGAGAGACTGATGACCCTTACATGCGAATAACTGAGAGAGACTGATGACCCTTACATGCGAATAACTGAGAGAGACCGATGACCCTTACGTGCGAATAACTGAGAGAGACCAATGACCTTTACATGCGAATAACTGAGAGAGACAGATGACCCTTTGTGTGAATAACTGAGAGAGACCAATGACCTTTACATGCGAATAACTGAGAGAGACCGATGATCCTTACGTTCGAATAACTGAGAGAGACCGATGACCCTTACGTGCGAATAACTGATAGAGACCAATGACCTTTACATGCGAATAACTGAGAGAGACAGATGACCCTTACGTGCGAATAACTGAGAGAGACCAATGACCTTTACATGCGAATAACTAAGAGAGACAGATGACCCTTACATGCGAATAACTGAGAGACCCTTACATGCGAATAACTGAGAGAGACCGATGACCCTTACATGCAAATAACTGAGAGAGACTGATGACCCTTACATGCGAATAAGTGAGAGAGACTGATGACCCTTACATGCGAATAACTGAGAGAGACTGATGACCCTTACATGCGAATAACTGAGAGACTGATGACCCTTACATGCGAATAACTGAGACTGATGACCCTTACATGCGAATAACTGAGAGAGACTGATCACCTTACATGCGAATAACTGAGAGAGACCGATGACCCTTACATGCGAATAACTGAGAGAGACTGATGACACTTACATGCAAATAACTGAGAGAGACTGATGACCCTTACATGCGAATAACTGAGAGAGACTGATCACCTTACATGCGAATAACTGAGAGAGACGGATGACCTTTACATGTGAATAACTGAGAGAGACTGATGACCCTTACATGCGAATAACTGAGAGAGACTGATGACCCTTACATGTGAATAACTAAGAGAGACTGATCACCTTACATGCGAATAACTGAGAGAGACTGATGACCCTTACATGCGAATAACTGAGAGAGACTGATGACCCTTACATGCGAATAACTGAGAGAGACCGATGACCCTTACGTGCGAATAACTGAGAGAGACCAATGACCTTTACATGCGAATAACTGAGAGAGACAGATGACCCTTTGTGTGAATAACTGAGAGAGACCAATGACCTTTACATGCGAATAACTGAGAGAGACCGATGATCCTTACGTTCGAATAACTGAGAGAGACCGATGACCCTTACGTGCGAATAACTGATAGAGACCAATGACCTTTACATGCGAATAACTGAGAGAGACAGATGACCCTTACGTGCGAATAACTGAGAGAGACCAATGACCTTTACATGCGAATAACTAAGAGAGACAGATGACCCTTACATGCGAATAACTGAGAGACCCTTACATGCGAATAACTGAGAGAGACCGATGACCCTTACATGCAAATAACTGAGAGAGACTGATGACCCTTACATGCGAATAAGTGAGAGAGACTGATGACCCTTACATGCGAATAACTGAGAGACTGATGACCCGTACATGCGAATAACTGAGAGAGACTGATGACCTTTACATGCGAATAATTGAAAGAGACTGATGACCCTTACATGCGAATAACTGAGAGAGACCGATGACCTTTACATGCGAATAACTGACAGAGACTGATGACCCTTACATGCAAATAACTGAGAGAGACTGATGACCCTTACATGCAAATAACTGAGAGAGACTGATGACACTTACATGCGAATAACTGAGAGAGACTGATGACACTTACATGCGAATAACTGTGAGAGGCTGATGACCCTTACATGCGAATAACTGAGAGAGACTGATGACCCTTACATGCGAATAACTGAGAGAGACCGATGACCTTTACATGCGAATAACTGACAGAGACTGATGACCCTTACATGCAAATAACTGAGAGAGACTGATGACCCTTACATGCAAATAACTGAGAGAGACTGATGACACTTACATGTGAATAAATGAGAGAGACTGATGACACTTACATGCGAATAACTGTGAGAGGCTGATGACCTTTACATGTGAATAACTGAGACACACAAAGACACTCATGGATGCTGTTCAATGCAACCATGTTTATTATTTTGCAAACTAATTTGCAAAGTTAAATGTTTTGCTGCATTGTTTCATTTTTCTGCTGTAGGGCTTTATTCCCTATGGTGTTGTGAATATCTATCCTTTTCTCTGCAGAACTCAAAGAGAACTCCCATGGAAAACATAAGCCATCTCCAAGTGACTGAATTTATTCTCCTAGGATTTCCTTATCAGCCTCAAACCAAGATTGCAATATTTTTGGGAATTCTAACTGTTTACCTGCTTGCCATCACTGCAAACACTATTTTCATTATAGTCACTCTGACTGATGTTCATCTTCACTCACCGATGTACTTCTTTCTCTGCAATCTGTCCTTCTTGGATCTCTGCTACTCTTCCGTCAACACCCCCACAATCCTGGAAGGGCTCCTTGTTCGGATCAGCACCATCAGCTTCTCCCGATGCGTTACTCAAATGTACTTGGGTCTCTCCTTGGCACAAACTGAATGTTTCCTCCTGGCAGTGATGGCTTGGGACCGCTACGTCGCCATCTGCAAACCCTTCCATTATCAGCAGATTATGAATAATCAGGTCTGTGTCAGAATTGCCATCATGACGTGGGCTGGTGGGTTCATTTACTCTCTGGCGTCCTTGGTTGTCCTTCCATCGACACACTTCTGTGGACGTAACGTCATTGACCACACATTCTGTGAGCCGGAAGCCATCTCCCAACTGGTCTGCATAGAGAGCAGGTTTCTAGCTCCTGCTTTGGCAATTGTCAGCCTCGTGTCGCCACTTTCCTTCATTCTCTTCACCTACTTCCGTGTCATCTTCACCATTGTGCGAATGCCAACAGCGGACAGGAAGCGAAGGGCGTTTGCGACCTGCGGGTCCCACCTCCTGGTCGTCACTCTCTTTTATGGGACAGCCATGGGGATGTACCTCTCGCCCAAGTCAAGCCACAACTCCAAGAAGGGAAAATCAATGTCTGTTTTCTACTGCCTAGTGGTTCCGGCACTTAATCCTCTCATCTACACGCTGCGGAACAAGGATGTGAAGGGGGCACTGAGGAGAACTTACAACAGGAACAATTCCTGCCAACAATTCACATAACGATTCCGTTTAGGCCGGGACCCATTTGTCTTCAATTGTCCACCGATCTCACTTGAGGTTTCAATATGCTCGATATGCTGCTCTTGAAAGCAGATGGAAAAGTAAGAGTGTGTCTTATGATGTAGGGGGTCAGTTGTGGGCAGAAATTGAACTTTTTAACAAATATAAATGGTTTTTTTAGGCATTTGTTATGTAAACTACTGACACATATCAACAGTTTATTAATACTTTATAGAAAACTCACTCACTCTTATCTTCATTTTGATGTCACCGCTGACAGTTAAAGGGCAAGATGTTCAAATTATGCAGTTTACAAAGTCTCTGGTGGGGTGACTTCCAGGACAGGATGGAATGGACACAAAGTATGAATATAGGAGTAGCAGCAATATTGTCAGCTGTTTAGCATATTTTAAAAGATCCACAATACCAGCATGTGAACTACATCCAAATAAAGATCACAGATATATTTAGTTGCATGACACATATGGGGAACATAAATCACAATGCACCAATCTTTTGACAGAAATATGGAAAACACAAATAATCGATTTTACATATTTTACCAGTAAGCTACAAAAACCTTAAAAATAAAATGTTGTGGACCAGACTGTCACATAAAAAGGAAAGTATATTGCAATATCTATATGGCCAGCAATAAAGGAATAAAGGAAATTAATTTAAAATATTAAACGCTAAAATAAATATAATTATAATATAAATAAATAAAAAAAAACATTTAAAATAATATATATATATGTCTATATATATTTAAAAAATAAAACAATATGTAAACAACTAAAGATAAATAAAAATGCCTAATAACCATAAAACAATTAATATATACATAACAAAAAGATGCTTCAAATTATATAAACAAATAAAATACAATTAATACACAAACAACAACATTCAAATAGAAAGAAACAACTGATAAAGTATTTATTTTGATTAATCATTCTTAAAATTGTATAAAATAAAAAAATAATAAATTAGAAATGAACTATCCTAACAGAACAGTAGTAGGGGACATTTTAGACTTTGAAGAGTCAAATGTTTTTTATTTTGCTGTTTTATAGCTCACACCTGGTCCAAAGGCATCAGAGTGCTTTACATGAGAAGCAGATTACATTATACAAGATTGGATTTAAAAGCATTTTTTTTCGGAAATGGAAATTTAAATCAAGAATTACAGGATGTTAAGCTGATACCGGGACTTAAACCTGGTTCCCAGTTACAATATTGGCAGCTCTGACTATTAGACAACATTTCCTCCCACTTACCATTCCCACAACTACAAGAGCAAAAGCAAGAAAAGTGTTGAACTTGGGAGGAATTAGAGTTACTATTCCCACTTCAATTTGAGCATCAGTAGGTATAGTGTTGGCATTTGGAGAGGCAAATTAACTATTTCCACTCCAAAATAAGCAAAAGCAAGAAAAGTGTTGGGCTTTGGAAAGGTTAAATGTACCATTGCCTGTGGGATCAGAGAACAGTAGAGAAAATGTGGGACTTTAGAGGGGTTAAACGTACGAATGCCTCTCCTAAATAAGCAAAAGTAGAGAAAGTATTCGACTTTGGAAGGGTTAGATTTACTATTCCTCATCCAAGGTAAAAAGTTGGGAAAGTGGTGCACTATTAAGGCGACAGATTTACTAATCTAACACCAACACTTAAATAAATAAATAAATAAATATAAAACAAATAATATAAGCTCTCTCTATATATGTAAATGTGTGTATATACATATAGATATTGATATAGATAGATATAGAGATATATTTAATTTTAGGAAAATAAATGTTCTAAAGAAAATAGAAAATATAACATTTACACAATAATTGAGAAAATGCACTTCCCTCACTCCCTACCATTTAAATAATTAAAAATAAAAATGAAAAATTAACATCACATTAATTATTAAAGAAAACAATCACAATGTGAATAACTAATAACTATTATACACTTCTTGTACACAACTTTATAATTAGACTGATTAACTAATTCCCAGTCATTAAAAGCTATAAATAATTGAGATAACAATTTGTCCATTAAATAATTTCCAACCAAAGTATAAAGGTCAACATTAAAATGTACAAACCATGTTAAAGGATTAGACTTAAATATTGTTATAATACTAATATCTTAGAATGATACAGTGATCAATATTTACTAAATTATAACAATATATTTTTATAACTGCATTATGTGAAATGGCATTCTATGCAACAATATTGTAATCAATGATATTACATACCTAAAAATTAATTAGTATTATTAACCTTCTGTACTCTGTTCGACAATATTTCTGAGTTGAAGATATTTTGCATGTATTTGTCTTGTATCATAACATTGTTTCCTCAATACCTTAGTAATTCACTGTGTGTGTAAGTCAAATGTATTTTCGCACTGTATGATCAGTAATATCATATATCAGTTATGTCGGTCATCCATAAGAAGTTTTGGTGTTATGGCCCCAACATACTGGTACTTGGATTTAACTTTATTTGATCGAGATGTCCTATGCTATCTGGTCATTGAATGTTTCCATACCAAGCATAAAGCCATTTTTTCTTCTATGAGCTCCTATACTGTTTAAGTACCACCAGTAATTGATACAAGGAGCTGCATGTTTGATGGTGTGTTTGTGATTAATGCATATGCCACTTTGTTTGGTCTCAATTTACCTATCAAAGTGTTCTCTCAATCTATAAACCCCTAGATATTGACAACAAACCATGTGAACCATGAAATATTCAAGTAATTGGATAGAATAACGTCAGGTCTAAAACATTGGTTCTTTTGGGCATCTTTCAGTTATTTTAAAATGGTCACTTTGGTGCATACTCCATACTCTGCAGCCACAATCAACACCCTACCTGTAGGAAAGTACCATCTTGCCTGGCATGTTACCCCCATATTTCACTGTATATATGTTGTTTTAGTTGTATGTGTCACTGGCACCCTGCCAGCCAGGGCCCCAGTGCTCATAAGTGTGCCTGAATGTGTTACCTGTGTAGTGACTAACTGTCTCACTGAGGCTCTGCTATCCAGAACCTCAGTGGTTATGCTCTCTCATTTCTTTCCAAATTGTCACTAACAGGCTAGTGACCAATTTCACCAATTTACATTGGCATACTGGAACACCCTTATAATTCCCTAGTATATGGTACTGAGGTACCCAGGGTATTGGGGTTCCAGGAGATCCCTATGGGCTGCAGCATTTCTTTTGCCACCCATAGGGAGCTCTGACAATTCTTACACAGGCCTGCCACTGCAGCCTGAGTGAAATAACGTCCACGTTATTTCACAGCCATTTACCACTGCACTTAAGTAACTTATAAGTCACCTATATGTGTAACCTTTACCTGGTAAAGGTTGGGTGCTAGGTTACTTAGTGTGAGGGCACCCTGGCACTAGCCAAGGTGCCCCCACATTGTTCAGGGCAAATTCCCCGGACTTTGTGAGTGCAGGGACACCATTACACGCGTACACTATACATAGGTCACTACCTATGTATAGCTTCACAATGGTAACTCCGAACATGGCCATGTAACATGTCTAAGATCATGGAATTGCCCCCCCCCAATGCCATCCTGGTATTGGGGAGACAATCCCATGATTCCCCGGGTCTCTAGCACAGACCCGGGTACTGCCAAACTACCTTTCCTGGGGTTTCACTGCAGCTGCTGCCAACCCCTCAGACAGGTTTCTGCCCTCCTGGGGTCCAGCCAGGCTTGGCCCAGGAAGGCAGAACAAAGGACTTCCTCAGAGAGAGGGTGTTATACCCTCTCCCTTTGGAAAAAGGTGTCAGGGCTGGGGAGGAGTAGCCTCCCCCAGCCTCTCGAAATGCTTTGATGGGCACAGATGGTGCCCATCTCTGCATAATCCAGTCTGCACCGGTTCAGGGATCCCTCAGCCCTGCTCTGGCGCGAAACTGGACAAAGGAAAGGGGAGTGACCACTCCCCTGACCTGCACCTCCCCTGGGAGGTGCCCAGAGCTCCTCCAGTGTGCTCCAGACCTCAGCCATCTTGGAAACAGAGGTGCTCTTGGCACACTGGACTGCTCTGAGTGGCCAGTGCCAGCAGGTGACGTCAGAGACTCCTTCTGATAGGCTCCTTCAGGTGTTGCTAGCCTATCATCTCTCCTAAGTAGCCAAACCCTCTTTTCTGGCTATTTAGGGTCTCTGCTTTGGGAAATTCCTTAGATAACGAATGCAAGAGCTCATCAGAGTTCCTCTGCATCTCTCTCTTCACCTTCTGCCAAGGAATCGACTGCTGACCGCGCTGGAAGCCTGCAAAACTGCAACAAAGTAGCAAAGACGACTACTGTCACCTTGTAGCGCTGGTCCTGCCGCCTTCTCGACTGTTTTCCTGGTGGTGCATGCTGTGGGGGTAGTCTGCCTCCTCTCTGCACTAGAAGCTCTGAAGAAATCTCCCGTGGGTCGACGGAATCTTCCCCCTGCAACCGCAGGCACCAAAGAGCTGCATCACCTGTCCTCTGGGTCTCCTCTCAGCACGACGAGCGAGGTCCCTTGAACTCAGCAACTCTGTCCAAGTGACTCCCAGGATTTCCGCCGGAAGTGCACAGGAGCCAGAGTAGCTGCAAAAATCGCGGTTCCCAGCAATGCAGTCTGGCGTGGGGAGGCAAGGACTTACCTCCACCAAACTGGGACTGAAGAGTCACTGGACTGTGGGAGTCACTTGGACACAGTTTCTTGATTCAAGGGACCTCGCTCGTCGTGCTGAGAGGAGACCCAGGGGACTGGTGATGCAGTTCTTTGGTGCCTGCTGTAGCAGGGGGAAGATTCCGTCGACCCATGGGAGATTTCTTCGGAGCTTCTTGTGCAGAGAGGAGGCAAACTACCCCCACAGCATGCACCACCAGGAAAACAGTCGAGAAGGCGGCAGGATCAGCGTTACAGAGTTGCAGTAGTCGTCTTCGCTACTTTGTTGCAGTTTTGCAGGCTTCCAGCGTGGTCAGCAGTCGATTCCTTGGCAGAAGGTGAAGAGAGAGATGCAGAGGAACTCTGATGAGCTCTTGCATTCGTTATCTAAGAAATTCCCCAAAGCAGAGACCCTAAATAGCCAGAAAAGAGGGTTTGGCTACTTAGGAGAGAGGATAGGCTAGCAACACCTGAAGGAGCCTATCAGAAGGAGTCTCTGACGTCACCTGCTGGCCCTGGCCACTCAGAGCAGTCCAGTGTGCCAGCAGCACCTCTGTTTCCAAGATGGCAGAGGTCTGGAGCACACTGGAGGAGCTCTGGGCACCTCCCAGGGGAGGTGCAGGTCAGGGGAGTGGTCACTCCCCTTCCCTTTGTCCAGTTTTGCGCCAGAGCAGGGCTGAGGGGTCCCTGAACCGGTCCCTGAACAGGTGTAGACTGGCTTATGCAGAAATGGGCACCATCTGTGCCCATGAAAGCATTTCCAGAGGCTGGGGGAGGCTACTCCTCCCCTGCCTTAACACCTTTTTCCAAAGGGAGAGGGTGTAACACCCTCTCTCTGAGGAAGTCCTTTGTTCTGCCTTCCTGGGCCATCCTGGGCCAGGCCTGTCTGAGGGGTTGGCAGCAGCAGCAGCTGCAGTGAAACCCCTGAAAAGGCAGTTTGGCAGTACCCGGGTCTGAGCTACAGACCTGTGGGATCATGGGATTGTGCCAACAATGCCAGGATGGCATAGAGGGGGCAATTCCATGATCTTAGACATGTTACATGGCCATATTCGGAGTTACCATTGTGAAGCTACACATAGGTAGTGACCTATGTGTAGTGCACGCGTGTAATGGTGTCCCCGCACTCACAAAGTCGGGGGAATTTGCCCTGAACAATGTGGGGGCACCTTGGCTAGTGCCAGGGTGCCCTCACACTAAGTAACTTTGCACCTAACCTTTACCAGGTAAAGGTTAGACATATAGGTGACTTATAAGTTACTTAAGTGCAGTGGTAAATGTCTGTGAAATAACGTGGACGTTATTTCACTCAGGCTGCAGTGGCAGGCCTGTGTAAGAATTGTCAGAGCTCCCTATGGGTGGCAAAAGAAATGCTGCAGCCCATAGGGATCTCCTGGAACCCCAATACCCTGGGTACCTCAGTACCATATACTAGGGAATTATAAGGGTGTTCCAGTATGCCAATGTGAATTGGTGAAATTGGTCACTAGCCTGTTAGTGACAATTTGGAAAGAAATGAGAGAGCATAACCACTGAGGTTCTGGTTAGCAGAGCCTCAGTGAGACAGTTAGTCACTAACACATTCAGGCACACTTATGAGCACTGGGGCCCTGGTGAACAGGGTCCCAGTGACACATACAACTAAAACAACATATATACAGTGAAAAATGGGGGTAACATGCCAGGCAAGATGGTACTTTCCTACACAACCCCCCCCCCCCAAACGAAGGACAATAAGACTAGCCATGACCTGATGAGTCTTCATTGTCTAAGTGGAAATATCTGGAGAGTCCATCTGCATTGGAGTGGCTACTCCCAGGTCTATGTTCCACTGTATAGTCCATTCCCTGTAGGGATATAGACCACCTCAACAATTTAGGATTTTCACCTTTCATTTGTTTTAGCCAAAGTAGAGGTTTGTGGTCTGTCTGAACAATGAAGTGAGTGCCAAACAGGTATGGCCTCAACTTCTTCAGTGCCCAGACCACAGCAAAGGCCTCCCTCTCAATGGCAGACCAACATTTTTCTCTAGGGGTCAACCTCCTACTAATAAAAGCAACAGGTTGATCCTGGCCCTCAGAATTAAGTTGTGATAGGACTGCCCCTACTCCTAATTCAGATGCATCAGTTTGGACATAGAATTTTTTAGAGTAACAAGGGCTTTTCAGGACAGGTGCAGAGCACATGGCCTGCTTCAGCTCCTCAAAAGCTTTCTGACAGTTTGCTGTCCATAATACCTTTTTAGGCATTTTCTTGGATGTGAGGTCATTAAGAGGGGCTGCAATGGAGCCATAGTTCTTAATGAACCTCCTGTAATACCCAGTGAGGCCTAGGAAGGCTCTCACCTGAGTCTGAGTGGTAGGGGGAACCCAATCAATAATTGTTTGGATTTTCCCCTGAAGTGGTGCAATCTGTTCCCCACCAACAAGGTGTCCCAGATAAACCACCTTTCCCTGCCCTATCTGGCACTTTGAAGCCTTGATAGTGAGGCCTGCCTTTTGCAGGGCCTCTAAAACTTTCCATAGGTGGACCAGGTGATCATCCCAACTGGAGCTAAAGACAGCTATATCGTCCAGATATGCTGCACTAAAAGCTTCCAGCCCTTGCAGGACTGTGTTCACCAACCTCTGAAAAGTGGCAGGTGCATTTTTCAATCCAAAAGGCATTACTGTGAATTGGTAATGGCCTCCAATGGTTGAAAATGCAGTTTTAGCTTTAGCATCTTCTGATAATTTGATCTGCCAATACCCTGCAGTCAAATCAAAGGTGCTTAGATACTTGGCAGATGCCAGTGTATCTATGAGCTCATCTGCCCTGGGTATAGGGTGAGCATCAGTTTTGGTTACCTGGTTGAGACCTCTGTAGTCTACACAAAACCGCATTTCCTTCTTTCCATCTTTGGAATGAGGTTTTGGTACAAGTACCACAGGAGAAGCCCATGGACTTTCAGAGTGCTCAACCACTCCTAGTTCTAACATTTTCTGCACCTCTTGCTTTATGAAGTCCCTGACATGGTCAGGCTGCCTATATGTAGGAGGCTGGACTGGCTTGTAGTGAGTACCAAGGGGTACTTGCACCTTGCACCAGGCCCAGCTATCCCTTATTAGTGTATAGGGTGTCTAGCAGCTTAGGCTGATAGATAATGGTAGCTTAGCAGAGCAGCTTAGGCTGAACTAGGAGACGTGTGAAGCTACTACACTACCACTTAGTGTCATATGCACAATATCATAAGAAAACACAATACACAGTTATACTAAAAATAAAGGTACTTTATTTTTATGACAATATGCCAAAGTATCTTAGAGTGTACCCTCAGTGAGAGGATAGGAAATATACACAAGATATATATACACAATAGCAAAAATATGCAGTATAGTCTTAGAAAACAGTGCAAACAATGTATAGTTACAATAGGATGCAATGGGGAAACATAGGGATAGGGGCAACACAAACCATATACTCCAAAAGTGGAATGCGAACCACGAATGGACCCCAAACCTATATGACCTTGTAGAGGGTCGCTGGGACTATTAGAAAATAGTGAGAGTTAGAAAAATAACCCTCCCCAAGACCCTGAAAAGTGAGTGCAAAGTGCACTAAAGTTCCCCTAAGGACAAAGAAGTCGTGTTAGAGGAATAATGCAGGAAAGACACAAACCAACAATGCAACAACTGTGGGTTTCCAATCTAGGGTACCTGTGGAACAAGGGGACCAAGGCCAAAAGTCACAAGCAAGTCGGAGATGGGCATATGCCCAGGAAATGCCAGCTGTGGGTGCAAAGAAGCTTCTACTGGACAGAAGAAGCTGAGGTTTCTGCAGGAACGAAAAGGGCTAGAGACTTCCCCTTTGGTGGACGGATCCCACTTGCTGTGGAGAGTTGTGCAGAAGTGTTTTCCCGCCGAAAGAACGCCAACAAGCCTTGCTAGCTGCAAATCGTGCGGTTAGCGTTTTTGGACGCTTCTGTGGCCCTGGAGGGACCAGAAGGTCGCAAATTGGACCAGGAGAAAGACGGGATGTCCAGCAAGAAAAAGAGCCCTCTCAGCAGCAGAAAGCACCCGGAGAAGTGCCAGAAACAGGCACTACGAGGATGCGTGAAACAGTGTTCACCTGAAGTCGCACAAAGGAGTCCCACGTCGCCGGAGACCAACTTAGAAAGTCATGCAATGCAGGTTAGAGTGCGTGGACCCAGGCTTGGCTGTGCACAAAGGATTTCCGCCGGAAGTGCACAGGGGCCGGAGTAGCTGCAAAAGTCGCGGTTCCCAGCAATGCAGCCCAGCGAGGTGAGGCAAGGACTTACCTCCACCAAACTTGGACTGAAGAGTCACTGGACTGTGGGGGTCACTTGGACAGAGTCGCTGGATTCGAGGGACCTCGCTCGTTGTGCTGAGAGGAGACCCAAGGGACCGGTAATGCAGCTTTTTGGTGCCTGCGGTTGCAGGGGGAAGATTCCGTCGACCCACGGGAGATTTCTTCGGAGCTTCTGGTGCAGAGAGGAGGCAGACTACCCCCACAGCATGCACAAGCAGGAAAACAGTCGAGAAGGCGGCAGGATCAGCGTTACAGAGTTGCAGTAGTCGTCTTTGCTACTATGTTGCAGGTTTGCAGGCTTCCAGCGCGGTCAGCAGTCGATTCCTTGGCAGAAGGTGAAGAGAGAGATGCAGAGGAACTCGGTTGAGCTCTTGCACTCGTTATCTAAAGTTTCCTCAGAGACAGAGACCCTAAATAGCCAGAAAAGAGGGTTTGGCTACCTAGGAGAGAGGATAGGCTAGCAACACCTGAAGGAGCCTATCAGAAGGAGTCTCTGACGTCACCTGGTGGCACTGGCCACTCAGAGCAGTCCAGTGTGCCAGCAGTACCTCTGTTTCCAAGATGGCAGAGGTCTGGAGCACACTGGAGGAGCTCTGGACACCTCAAAGGGGAGGTGCAGGTCAGGGGAGTGGTCACTCCCCTTTCCTTTGTCCAGTTTCGCGCCAGAGCAGGGCTAAGGGGTCCCCTGAACCGGTGTAGACTGGCTTATGCAGAATTGGGCACATCTGTGCCCAACAAAGCATTTCCAGAGGCTGGGGGAGGCTACTCCTCCCCTGCCTTCACACCATTTTCCAAAGGGAGAGGGTGTCACACCCTCTCTCAGAGGAAGTTCTTTGTTCTGCCATCCTGGGCCAGGCCTGGCTGGACCCCAGGAGGGCAGATGCCTGTCTGAGGGGTTGGCAGCAGCAGCAGCTGCAGTGAAACCCCAGGAAGGGCAGTTTGGCAGTACCAGGGTCTGTGCTACAGACCACTGGGATCATGGGATTGTGCCAACTATGCCAGGATGGCATAGAGGGGGCAATTCCATGATCATAGACATGTTACTTGGCCATAGTCGGAGTTACCATTGTGAAGCTACATATAGGTAGTGACCTATATGTAGTGCACGCGTGTAATGGTGTCCCCGCACTCACAAAGTTCAGGGAATTGGCTCTGAACAATGTGGGGGCACCTTGGCTAGTGCCAGGGTGCCCTCACACTAAGTAACTTTGCACCTAACCTTTACCAGGTAAAGGTTAGACATATAGGTGACTTATAAGTTACTTAAGTGCAGTGTAAAATGGCTGTGAAATAACGTGGACGTTATTTCACTCAGGCTGCAGTGGCAGGCCTGTGTAAGAATTGTCAGAGCTCCCTATGGGTGGCAAAAGAAATGCTGCAGCCCATAGGGATCTCCTGGAACCCCAATACCCTGGGTACCTCAGTACCATATACTAGGGAATTATAAGGGTGTTCCAGTAAGCCAATGTAAATTGGTAAAAATGGTCACTAGCCTGTTAGTGACAATTTGGAAAGAAATGAGAGAGCATAACCACTGAGGTTCTGATTAGCAGAGCCTCAGTGAGACAGTTATTCACTACACAGGTAACACATTCAGGCACACTTATGAGCACTGGGACCCTGGTGAACAGGGTCCCAGTGACACATACAACTAAAACAACATATATACAGTGAAAAATGGGGGTAACATGCCAGGCAAGATGGTACTTTCCTACACATACCTCAAGATATATTGACCCTCTAGTAACAAATCTGCCCTCTTATGTTCAAGGTACAGGTGATTTTTTGAGGAGAGTTTAAGACATTGGGTGGGAAGATGAACTTGTTATAATGACTTTTGATGTGACTTCAAGCATGACGATGGGTTAAGAGCATTGAAAGATTTCCTGAGCACCAGACAAATGTCCTTTTATAAACATACTGATATGCTTCTAGAGGTGGGGCAGCTTTTCCTTGACAACAATTTCTTTTTATTTCACAAAAATATCTATAAGCAGCTGAGAGTCACTATGATGAGCACGTGCTCCTCCCACCAGCAATGATAATTTGCATATTGACTGGTGGGAGGAGCAAGTGCTTGCATTTGAATTTGAGCGGGAGAGAGCAGCCAATATTGTTTTATGCATGCGCTTTATTGATAACATCTTTGTCATTTGGAAGGGAATCTGAACAGCTCACTGGTTTGTGGAGAGAATCAATTACAACAACTTGAATCTATGTTTTTCCACACATGAGTCACATATAGTGTGTTTCTTAGGTCTCATGATCTGAGCAGGGCAAGTTGCACACCAAAACCTATCATAAAACAACAGCAGGGAACACTACACTCCATGCTAGAAGTTTCTATCTGAATAAATTAAAACACAATATTCCGTAGGCTGAAAACTTACGTATGCATAGGAACTAGATGGATGAGGGGCAACTCCAGATTGCTCAGGATGAGCTGGCCTGTAGATTTATAGAGAGAGGCTATAAAGATATAGGGGGTTATTACAACTTTGGAGGAGGTGTTAATCCGTCCCAAAAGTGACGGTAAAGTGACGGATATACCACAAGCCGTATTACGAGTCCATTATATCCTATGGAACTCGTAATACAGCTGGTGGTATATCCGTCACTTTACCGTCACTTTTGGGACGGATTAACACCTCCTCCAAAGTTGTAATAACCCCCAAAGTGATTGCAGGAGCTAAAGTGCAAGCAAATCAAAAATTGAGAGAGGTGCTCCTGTTTAGTAGAAGACAGAAAAATGAGATAGACAACCAATCAGAGCTGATGATCACAGGGTATAGTGTACTCCATAATCAAGTAAGAGCTATTCTCAAGTGTCATTGGCATCTGATAAAAAATGACTCAGTTATAGGAGATGCAAGATCTGAGAAACCTTTACTAACGTTGCATAAAGCCAAGTCTATGTGACAAGACTTAGTAGTGAGCAGCCCGGAATATCTCAGAGAGGATCCATGACTTCCCTCCAGCCCGGGTTTAGGAAATGCCATAAATGTAAAGCGGGTGAGTTTGGTGTCAGTACACTATCTGTGTCCTTACCACTACTGGATCATTCCATTTGGATCTATAAGAATCTGCATTGTGATCCCTGTCTGAAGCTCTATGTTGGGAGACAAGTCCATCTACGCATCCTTCAACATATTAGAGCAATTAGGAACAGGGATCCCAATTATCCTGTAGCCCAACATAAACTCATGTGCTTTGTACTTGATACTGTTCCCAAAAGTGGGTGAGGGTAAACAGAGAACAACAACTCAGGATGTTAGAGTCCCAATATATTATTATGTTGGATACTAAAGTCCTGAGGGGACGCAATATTGATGAAGACCTGTATGTTCATTTAGGAAGCAATTTTGATTATTTGTTTACCTTGAACATTCCTAGACATTGAGAAGATGTAGCTGCTCAGGAATTGTTGTATTATAGGCATACGCTGAAAGCATCGAATTTCCACTTAATTGAGTAATCCCATCACTGGGGTTTTGATGTATTGCCTTTTAACCTCATTTGATTTATTTGTATTCTAATTTTTGTAATCTGTGGTGCAGTTCACCTACATATGGATTTCCAGTTAAAGCATCTGTAAGGTGTTATATATTTTGTTAAAATGTGCAGGAATTGTAGACTTTTTTCACACCAGCACTTTAATGTGTACCGTAGTACCCCAGGCAAATAATTTGGTGTAAAATACCCACTGGAGTTGTTGACTGATTTTCCATGGGGTGCAGTTGTTGTAAATGAAATTTTAGAATTTTTGATATCTTTTCATAGAATTTTTTATCCACGTTTTATTTTATTTTAAATTTAAATGTAATTTTGAGTTCTGGTGTGATGTACAAATTCATGATCAATAATATATATATTTATATGTATGAAATCTACAGTATTTTGGACTGCATGGCTATTCGCATATATGGAGTTAAATATGTTGTTTATTTCTATTAGTCAGGCGGAAGTCAGACAACATGCCATTGGTAATAGACGCGGTTGATTTATAAATGAATTAGTATGATTTATGCAGTGTTTGAAAAAGGCTGCTTTGACAGCCGAAACACGTGAAGCCTGTAACATTTTTTGCCCCAATAGATTGGAATAAAGATCCTGCTTGATTGATCCCGAGCATGCCAGTGCTTGTTTTTCTTTTATTACGATGAGTTTGTTGACATATATATATATATATATATATATATACATATATATACATATATATATATATATACATATATATATATATATATATATATATATATATATTGCAAACTATTTCTAAACAACCAATATATTTGTGCTGGCAGTACTAGGGTATTTAAAATATTTACATGGGGATATGTTGAAGCTGTTATTTGTGTCAGTTGATATTCTGATTCAACCCTACTCTCAAATCCATCTTTGTAAACACATTTGCTGTACAATCCTAATGTAAAGGTAGAAAAATGATGTTTCAAGGTTATTGTTTCTTTATATTAATAATGTTTTTTATTTCCCTGAGTCAAGGTTCCTTTTCAGATATTCATCTTCTGTTAACTTCCTAGTTAAGGGATTTATTCAGCCATGGGAAATCTTTGCATCCAGAGCTACAACAATGGAGCAACCATAATGCCAGTGGTAGAGGAAAGGAGTATGTTCCCTTTTCACTGAACACATCCTGATACTTCAGGAATTTGGCTTTCACAGTCTTCCAAGTTTGGAAAAGGGAATCCTAACAATGTCTGAATCAATGGACTGGAATCTCCTAGACAGCAAAAATCTGAAGAAACATGTATATTCAATGATATTCAGTTACTATAGGCATTCGGTTGATGCACCATGGATCACAATACATCATGAAAGGTTTGGGTGTTGATTAAGTCAAAGCAAGTGGTTTCACACAGCCCACAATATATTGCTAGTAACATATGCATTGTTATTTTAAATGCTTCCCAACATTCCAAAGATGTTCCATTAATTCCCCAAGTGGGTTCAGGCTTTTTTTTTTACTTGCAATAAAAATGTCATGCCTTTCAGCAAATATTATTAAATCCATAAAGCTGCCAGAGGATTGTGACTAAAATAAGCCCAAACACCCTTGATGTAGTGGCAAATTAAACCTTCAGCAGAACTCCATTTTCTTCAGATGCTTGCACACAACAAACATTCGATCTTGGTGTTAAGTTCCACAAAAAAGGTGAGAAACAACTAAGGAGCTGATAGAGTAGTTTATTCCAGTAATGCGGAGAAAAGCGGCACCGACAGGGCAGAACAACAACCCTCGCCAACCGTCCGATCGTCCTCGCGCTACTCGCGCATTGAAACATTCTCTATTCTAATTCCATGCCACATTCTAATTCCTCGTATAGATGCACATTACCACACATCCCTCTCTCAACAAAGAAAAATACAATAACAAAAAATATATATAGATACATAACAAAGCTAACCCTAACAGTGCACAAAACCCTAATACATTTGGATTATTAAACCATAAAATAATAACGCATAATAAGAGAAAAAATGAAACTTAGAATGAACTACATTTCACTTGTGGATCACATAGTCCTTTAAATATGTAGGCATCTTTCTGTCCCTCTCGCCACGGCGCAGCGCTTCACTCACACTGGCATAAGCATCATGACAACCAGTCTCATCCACATTAGCAGAATCACTTCTAAATAGATATCCGCTGCATTCCTCCCTGCACTCCGCATCTCGCATCACAACATTTAGATCTCGCCTACATATAGACACACGCCTTACATTCCATAATTTGCCGTCATCCAGTTTTACACCATTCTTCAAGACCCTTCCAATCTTCCGTCATTCGGACCATTGGAATTTCCCTTTTTCCACAAATCCAGGTTTCTTGACTCGGACACTTTGTCCCACTTTCAATCCACCAATACTGGATCTAACATTATGGCACAACTTAACCTGGGATTGAAACTTTAGCACCTTGTTCCTCATCTCCTCATCACAAACCACCTTGAATATCCCACAATTCCTTTCCATCAACCACCAAGGAACCCAACCAGTAGAAGGCTTCCTTCCCCTTAACAGTTCAAAATGCATTTTCCCCGTCACAGAATGCAGAGATACCCTGTAGGAAGAAAGCATCTTTCCTTCCATGGAATTCCGGACTTTAAAGCTAGTTGTATATTTTCTTTAACAACTCTGTTAAGTCGTTCAACCAATCCATTTGAGGAAGGATTATACAAAGCTACTCTGACATGCTTAATACCATTTCTTTCCAAAAATGCTGCCATTTTTGCAGAAGTAAACTGCACACCGTTATCAGATACCAATGTCTCTGGGACCCCTTCTCTAGCAAAATCATTTACCAAAAACTCTAGGACAATTTCAGTGGAAATTTTCCTTACAAACTCAACCTCTGGCCATTTGGAAAAATAATCCATCAAAACAACAGCATAAGCTTTTCTTGCTGGCAAAGTGGAGAATGGACCAATGAAATCAATAGCCAACTTCCTCCAAGGCCTATCAGGTAGTTCAACCGGCAATAATGGTGCGGAACATGGTTTGGCACTCTTGTCACTTTGGGCACAAACAGCACAATTTTGCACAAATCTGTCTACCATTACATCCAACCCTGGCCACCAGAAAAATTCCTTAATTTGCTGTTTATTCCGGGACATTCCACTATGTCCAACATGACTTCTTCGCACTATAATATCACGTACTCCTTTCGGGGGAATTATTCTGTCACCGCGGATGATTATACTGTTTTGTAAACTAAGTTCATTCTGTAATTTTCACAACACTGCACTCTCACCCCTCCAAGATCGCTCACTAGGTCACCCATTGCTTATGTATTTTTTTTATCAATTGCATTTCATTGTCTTTCATCATTTCTCCTTCCCATACTTGTTCAGTTAATACAGTTTGTTCTGTCTCACTATTCATCTCGGAACCAGAAACTACATCTGCATACGTATATGCAATATCACATTCCATGTCCTCATGTGCATCTTGTATAGGTAATCTAGACAATCCATCAGCAATAAAGTTGTCTCTACCGGGTATATATTCTATTTCAAACAAATACATTTGCAATTTGGATGCAAGTCTTGACAATCTTGAAGACAAATTCCGCCCACCGCCAGGTTGTAAAATATTTACTAAGGGTTTATGGTCTGTGCGCAATTTAAATTTTCTTATCCACACATACATTCAAAATCTTTCTGCAGCCCATGAAGCTGCTAACAGTTCTTTCTCAATCACTGAATAATTTCTCTCAGATTGTGATAGATTGCGCAAGGCATAAGCTACAATCCACTTCTCACCATTATTTTTCTGCGTTAAAACAGCCCCAATGCCATAATTACTTGCATCAACCGCAATCATACAATCAGCATTTATTACAAATGGTTTCAAACACAGGGAGTTCACAATTTCTTGTTTGATGCAATCAAAACATTCTGATTGTTCTTGCTCCCATACAAATTGAACATTTTTCTTTAAAAAAGTTCTCAAATTCTCCACTTTGGTTGCATAGTTTTCTATGAACCGTGAATAAAATTCGGTGCGACCCAAAAATGACATCAATTGTTCCTTACATTCTGGTGTAGGAGCGTCTACTATAGCTTTTACATGACTCACTTTGGGACGAATACCTTCAGAGGAAATAACATGTCCTAAATATTCCACTTGAGGTTGAGGCTGGCCAAATCTGCACTTATCTTACCTTACGGTTAAGCCATTTTTGCCAAACATTTTAAAACATGCTTGAGAACTTTGTCGTGTTCCAGCTTATCCTTACCATATATCAAAATGTCTTCCTGGAACACCCTGGCATTACTCATGTCACAGAAAATCTTACTCATCTCATTTTAGAAGACTACAGATGCGCTGGCAAGACCAAAGGGCATTCTTTTATACTGAAACACATCTTCCGTCGTTACAAATGCCGTGTAATGCTTTGAACATTCATCCAGTTCAATCTGGTGGTATGCACTAGATAAATCAATGGTGGAAAAGATTGAGGATTGGCACACAGAAGAAACCAATTCCTGCAAATTTGGTAATGGAAAGGTATCAACCCCGATCACTTCATTCAAGGATCTTAAGTCAACTCACAATCTGAGATCACCATTTCTTTTAAGAGACAAAACTACCGGAGATACCCAATCAGAGCTCTCAATCGGCTCGTTTATATTTTTGTCGCACAAATCTTTCAACAATTCTTTTAACTTAGGTCTATAATTCTATGCCTCATGGGGCTTGCGTTTTCTTGTAATATAATTTTGTGTTTAAATCCTTCCAACTTACCTAAAGATTTCGAAAACACTGTAGGAAACCACTCGTCTAATTTTTCGTACTGCAGCTCTCCCAGTAAATCATGCTCCAACACTGCATACACGGGATACAATTTAGTAGGATCAATTTTAATCCCTAATTCCTTTTATGTGTGGCCATCCTAGTATTGTTTGGCCCCTTTCAGCTACGTATAGCTTACCTTTGCACTGGTTTTGACCAAACTCGGGGGCATATTTATACTCCGTTTGCGCCGAATTTGCGTCGTTTTTTTCGACGCAAATTCGGCGCAAAACTAACGCCATATTTATACTTTGGCGTTAGATGCGTCTAGCGCCAAAGTATGAGGAATGAGCGTCATTTTTTTGCGTGAACACCTTCCTTGCGTTAATGAGATGCAAGGTAGGCGTTCCCGTCTAGAAAAATGACTGCGACGCAAATGCATCGTATTTATACTCCCGGGCAAAAATCACGCCCGGGAGTGGGTGGGGCAAAAAACCCCGCATTTGCGCCTCTTTTTAACGCCTGGGTCAGGGCAGGCGTTAAGGGACCTGTGGGCTCAAAATGAGCCCACAGCTGCCCTCCCATGCCCCCAGGGAACTCCCCTGCCACCCTTGCCCACCCCAGGAGGACACCCAAGGCTGGAGGGACCCACCCCAGGGACATTCAGGTAAGTTCAGGTAAGTATAATTTTTTTATTTTTTATTTATTTTTTGGCATAGGGGGGCCTGATTTGTGCCCCCCTACATGCCACAATGCCCAATGACCATGCCCAGGGGACAGAAGTCCCCTGGGCATGGCCATTTGGCAAGGGGGCATGACTCCTGTCTTTAGTAAGACAGGAGTCATGTAAATGGCGTCTGGGCGTCGTTAAAAATGGCGCAAATCGGGTGGAGGCGATTTTTTGCGTCAACCTGACTTGCACCATTTTTAAGACGCCCTAGCGCCTTTTTTCCCAACGCCGGCGCTGCCTGGTGTACGTGTTTTTTTTCCACGCACACCAGGCAGCGCCGGTCTGCTTGCGCCGGCTAACGCCATTCAATAAATACGGCGCCCGCATGGCGCTTCAGAATGGCGTTAGCCGGCGCAAACATTTTTGACGCTAAACTGCGTTAGCGCAGTTTAGCGTCAAAAAGTATAAATACGGGCCTCAATGTGTACATTGACATAACCAACAATGGGAATTTTGTGGCCTGTATAACTCCCGGGATTTACATCAGAAGGTATTAACTTCCTGCCAGGCCACTAGTTCCTAAATTTATTCAAACACATGATCATATACCACGCACATGAATCAACCATGGTGGTAACCACCATGCCATCTATGTGCAAGTCGCAAGTGGGTAATCCAGCAGACCGATCCTGAGAATTTCCATCATCATCAGGTAAAACACTCAAGACCACTTCATGCATTCCCACACAATCATGATCTTCTGACCCCCTTCATACTCTTACACACTTTACTAAAGTGTCCTATTTTCTTACACAAATTGCAACACTTATTAAGTGCTGGACACTTCTTAGAGTTTGCCGAGTGGTCAGCAGCACCACATCTATAACAATACTTTGTAGTACCTTTCTTCCATTCAATTCTCTTCTCAACACTTTTCAAGTCTTTAGTTATAGCGCTAACATCAACCACACCATGCTCAGCATCATTCATATTCTTCCTCACGGTTTGTATACATTTTTCAGATACTTCCATTGTACGCGCTACATCAATTGCATGGTTCAAGGATAAGTCACTACCACACGACCATAATTTCTGTTGAGTTTTGCGAGATTTTGTTTTCATTAAAATCTGATCCCGCAAAACTTGGTCGTAGGACATTTGTTCAAAATTGCAAGTAACAGCTAGACCTCTAAGAGCAGCTACAAATTGGTCGATTGATTCTTCATCCTGTTGTGATCTGGAATAAAATTTGTAGTGTTCCAATACTACATTTATCTTTCTACCATAACGTTCCTGAAGTTGCTTCTTAGCAAGTTCATCGACGTCACCATTTCCAGCGTTCTCAATCGGTGGCAGGTTCTTAAATTTTCTCAATCTGATAGAGCCCAATCTATAATTCAATAACACCAATTGTCTTTCAGGAGGACATTCCTGCTCTTCTAAAACTTCCACGTAAGCTTCAAATAAGTCTATCCATAGTTCCCATTGAATAGGAGGTTCACCAGGTTCAGACAGAACAAATGGTGGTGGATGGATGTTCGACATACTCACGTTATTTATAGTACTAAGTAGTACTTAATTCTACCAGAATTCCAAAATGACAAAAAATAGGAAAAAAAAGAATAATATATAAAAAAATAATATATATAAGATATTTCAATGTGAATCAAGACGATTCACACTTTAAATATCAATATAAAAAAATATTCTTTAAAGTTAGACCAAATTTGCAAAACATCTATCGCGAGTTGAAACAGTGATGTATCATGACACAGAATCCATCTAAAAATGCACGTGCCCAGATAATATCCAGTATGAGTTAGCACACAATTGCAGTATAATAGTATTAAGCTGAAGACTTACTTCAAGAGGGCCGAAGCTGCTTCCTTGGACACGTACCAAATGATAGGCACCAGTTCAGTGGGCTAAATTTACTTCAAGATGGCCGCCGTAGATGACCGCCATTTTACAAAAGCGTTCTAGCTGTTACACACACGTAGGATCACAGTTGCCCAATAATCGTCTGCACACCCATATCTGCAAGGCCACGCAAAGCCACTTTGAGTGGTTTTACATGACCTTGCAGATATGAGTCAGGCAAAGAAGGGCAAATCGCTGGGTTGCCTTACTTTGCGTCAGGGAGGTGTTTCCATGGGTGTTGCATGGGTGTTCCCACGCAACACCCATGGGTTTTGACGCATGCCCTGATTTACAAGGTTTCATAAACTTGGGAATGTGTCAAAAGCCTACGCTTCCCCAGGGGTGACGTAAGAGTGATGCAATAGGGAGAAATATCTTTATTTCACCCTGTTTCTTCCTGTTTCTATTTTCTAATCTATTTCTAATTTGGTTTACAAGAAATGTACACATAGGTGATGTAATAATTATTTGATATGTTTTCTGTTTTTATTGAGAATGTTGGAAAAAGTCAAAATCTCATCTAAGTAAATGGTGACAAATATGTTTATATATGTATATATATATATATATATATATATATATATATATATATATATATATATATATATATATATTTAAAGCTGTTTTCCTGTGTGCTTGAACACAGACTACATTGTATGCTCCTCTCAAATCCAGCTTTGCAATCACTTTTGCTGTGCAAATCAGACCTAAAACCAAATAACTCAGGGGTAAATGATGTATATTCTTTATGTTAATGGTGTTGAGTTCCACAATACACACAATGACTTAGATCAACAATTGATTTTGGAACAAAAATCTAGATACCCATGCTGGATATGAAGAATGTTGTATGAAACCTTTGTACAGCTTTTTCTCAAGGTACCTTTTAAGATATTCATCTTCCTTCTGAGTTAAGGGATATATTCAGCCATGCCAAACCTTAGGATTGAGGGCTAACTCAATGGAGAAATTGTAGTCCCTATGTGGGGGTAAGGAATCTGCTTCCATTTCCCATTTTACTAATATTAACATACTTTAGGAATTTGCCTTTCACCTTCCTCTGAGGCTAAAATAGAGCACCCTCAGAAAGAAATTGCAATTACAAAAATATAGGTTATTAGTTGGGTAGATAGTGGTCCAGCATATGTGAAAAAAGTCACTAACCTGTCACTGGTTTTAATTATTTAAACCTATGCACAGCTCGTGGTTGCTATGGCAAAGAGCTAACACACTTAACTAGAAAAGTTCAAACAGCAGAATACAAATTCCACTACAATTTAGTAACGTTTAATAAACAAAACAATGCTAAAATGTCACAAATCAAATAAGGGGAACTGGATATATAGATTAGAATATTTAAGGAAAAATAACACAAAAAAGCACTAAGCGCCAATGGTAGTCTATTGTAGTGGTATACTGAGACCTAAGCACAATTTCAGGCCAATTCCAGTGGACCGCGGGTCACATACGCTAACCAGATTCGTCCTGGTCAGAGATTTTCCCTTTAGGCTTAGAGGCTGATTTATAATTTGACAGAAAAAGGTTTGGTATTCAGGGCTTCACAGAAATGTACTCAGTCTTCTTGACTTCACCTCAGCCTGACAAATTAAGCTGGCGGTCATTTCTGAAAGCATTGCGAGGAATTGCCATGATGGTGGCTCCTGTCAATGCTTTTTGCAGTCTGACGCACAGGCCCAACAAGCATGATGGAAAAAAAGACAATGCTCCCCTCGCCACGGGAGTCTTCTCACATAGCGAGGGGGGAACTTTGTATTTTTAACTGCCTCTTACCACCAGGGATTTCCTGCCAGTGACATCCAGTGGAAACAACCTCTAATTCTGCCCATCTATATTATGCAGGAAGAATTAGAGGTCAACCTCTGGGCTATTGGAGCGGTCTAATCATGGTGGAGGTGGAGTAGTCTCTGCTGTTAGTAAACCAAAAGTCCACCCGGATTTAAATCAGGCAGATGGACCACAGTCTTGGCCATATGGATACCCCATCACCATTAGGTTGGAGTTTCCATACGGCCAAGATATAAATCAGGCCCTTAGCTTCTGAAATGGAAGTCAAAATTATCCAATTGGGTAGGCTGTGTCAAAGGAATCCTCTCAAAGTTGCATAGCCATTGGACTAGGACTTTTTGAAGCTAATGATTTTAGCGAGAAGAGATCTGAGAGAGAAAATTCAAGTTGTGCTCCTAGGGAAGTCCTCATTTAGGCTTGGCTCCATTTCCTGATCAAGATACCCATTGTAGGAAAATGGCCTCTTTCTAGCATGGTTACCCCCACATTTGGCCTGTTTTCAGTGTGTTTGACTGTGTCTACTGGGATCCTACTAATCAGGACCCCAGTAGTTATGCTCTCTCCCTTAAATTATGGTTATTGCATACTGGTAACCCAGTATTTCACCCACAATTGGCATGCTGGTGCCCCCTAATAGGTTCCTAGTATAAGGTACTCAGCTACCAAGGGCATTGCGGTTCCAGTGGATCTCTATGGGCTGCCATTGCAGCCTGTATAAAAAGTCACATGCACCCTTTCACTGCCATTTACACTGCACTAGGTCATCTATAAGTCACCCCTCTAACAGGTCACCCAGCCCTGAGGGTGCAGAGTACCTGTGTGTGAGGGCACCCCTGACTAGCCGCAGTGCCCCTATGACCTCCTATGACCTCCAGGACCATCTTTCCAGACTTTGTGAGTGAGATGAAGCCATTTTACAAATGTACTGGACATGGGTCAATACTTATGTCCAGCTACATAATGGTTACTGCAAACATGGGCATGTTTGGTATCAAATATGTTAGAATCGTATCTCAATGCGTTTTCAAGCATTGGTTGTATGATTCCACGCACCCTGGGGGCTCCTTAGAGGACCCCAGTATTGCCATTCCAGCTTTCTGAGGCTTTCCAGGCAGCCGAAGCTGCTGCCACCTCACAGACAGGTTTCTGCCCTCCTGTTGCTTGAGCAGCTCAAGCCCAGGAAGGCAGAACAAAGGATTTCCTTTGGGAGAGGAGAGTTACAGACTCTCCCTTAAGTAATAGGTGTTTCAGGCTTGGGAGGGGTAGCCTTCCCAATCCTCTGGGATTGCTTTGAAGGGCACATTTGGTGCCCTCCATGCATAATCCAGTCTACACCGGTTAAGGGACCCCCAGTTCCTGCTCTGGCGTGAAACTGGATAAAAGGAAAGGGGAGTGACCACTCCCCTGTCCGTCACCACCACAGGGGTGGTGCTCAGAGCTCCTCCAGAGGATCCCTGGGTTTTGCAATTTTGGATTCCAAGTTGGCAGGGCACTCTGGGAGCATCTGAGTGGCCAGTGCCAGCAGGCGATGTCAAAGCCCTCCCCTGATAGGTGCTTACCTGTGTAGCTGACCAATCCCCCTTTCAGGGCTATTTAAGGTCGCTCTCTTGGGTGATTGTTCAGATTCGGATTGCAAGACTCCAGCAGGAATCCTCTGTATCCTTTACTTCATCTTCTCACTGACGAAACTGCATCTGGACTCTCCAGGAACTCTACAAACTGTAACAAAGAAGCAAAGACGGCTTCTGCAACATTGTATCTTCAGCTCCTGCCAGCAACTGCAACTGTTTCCCAGTCATGCATCCTCGGAAGACAGCCTGTCTTCAGCCTGCACCAGAAGAACAAAGGGATCTTCCTCAGAGGGAAGGAGTCACTCCCCTGCTTTAGCAGGCACCTCTCTACATCGACGACTGGCTGCGTAAGTCTCCTCTCCTGGCGAGTTGTGTGGGTCCTGCATCACGGGTGGTGGACTGAAGTGGTTCCAACGGTCCTGTTGTCCAACTGTCCAACTTTGGTAGAGGTAAGAGCTTGCTTCCCCACGCAAGACAGTACACCTGTGCACTGCGTTTTTTGCAGTTGCCAATGCTTGTTGGCATCCTTCCACAAAGGTCTTTGTGCACCATGCAGCTATGGCCCCCAGCACTCCTTCCTGCGACGCACAGCTTCCTGTGTGATTCTCCCGCTGCGTGGGACTCTTTGTTGTAGTGCAGCATGGGCCTACTTTTGCACCTTCTTTGTTCCAATGCTATAGGACTCCTGTGCATCCTGCCTGGTCTCCTAAGGGCTCTCAGGGTTGCTGAGAGTCCCCTCTGACTCCCCTTCCTGGGTAGAGTCCAGTACATCCATCCTGGTCCCTGGCAGTGCCATTTTCTGCTAACTACGAGTTTTGCGTGTGCCAAGGCTTGTTGGGGGAATCCAGTGACACAAACCAGACTGCAATCATCCATCTGGAATGGAACATCATCTGCACCAACCAAGAACCCGCATCTGTCTTCTTGAGTGCAGTACTGACTGTTGTTCTTCACGGGTGGTTCTTCTTTTGCACCTTCATCCGGGTTAGCAGGGGCTCCTGTTCTCCCTAGACTCTTCTGTGCTTCTTAGACTTGGTCCCCTTCTTCTTCAGGTCCAGGAATCCGTTGTCGGTGTCTTGCAGTCTCTTCTGGTTCTTGCATAATCTTCTTTCTTGTGTTCTTGTGTGTTCTAGGAAAGTTACTGCGATTTACCCATGCTTTCCTGGGCTCTGGGATGGGTTCTATTACTTACCTTTGGTGTTTTCTAATATTCCCTGTGCCCCTCTACACACTACACTTGCCTAAGTGGGAAACCGACATTTGCATTGGACTTTCTTAGTATATGGTTTGTGTTCGCCCTAGGCCCATTTCTATTGTGATTTTCACAATTTGCACTGTTTACTAACTGTTTTTACAGCTATTTCTGCATACTAGTATATATAATTTGTATATTGCTTACCTCCTAAGGGAGTATAGTCTTTGTGTTATTTTTGTCATTTGTGTCACCAAAATAAAGTACCTTTATTTTTGTAAGACTGAGTATTTTCTTTCATGTGTGTGAGTACTGTGTGACCCCAGTGGTATTGCATGAGCTTTGCATGTCTCCTAGTTAGGCCTTGGCTGCTCATCCACACTGGCCTGGCTTCTAGACACTGCCTACATTTCACTAATAAGGGATAACTGGACCTGCAATAAGGTGTAAGTGCCTTAGGTACCACTAAAAACCAGGCCAGCCTCCTACACCCATGTTCAAACTTATTCTATTTTTCAGAGCTCAGAACCCTCCAGCTGGACACGATTGTAGGCTCTATCAGATAATGATTTCCCTAAGACCATAAACCTTCTTCCCAATAGCATGCTGAAACAGATTTGCGGCTGTGGAGAACCTCTTGGGAGTAACCTGTTTCTGTAGCCTGGCAAAATTGTGCCTTGGGCGGATTGATTTGGCGGTTATTCCCAGATTAACAGAGATGCATACATCCAGTTAGATAAAGCAAAGGGTTCAATTTCCTCAGTGGAGTGCAGTCTGAGATCAGCTATCTAGGCCTCTTCACATGCCTCTATCAGCAGGTACAATCCCTGTTCTGTTCTTTGAGAGGTTCAGACAGTGGTTGGAGGAGTGTGCCTTGGGATGCCATGTTTATGGTTGGCACCATCTACTGGGTAGGGGTTGTTCCTGTCTCCTCCCAGACCTAACAGGGGAAGCATTCTCAGGGTCAGCCCTTTCCATTTTTGCAGCAAATGCTCTACTGCAAACAATCTCACAGTATACCTTATTCTCAGTTTCCAAAGTAGAGAAACACTTCTTCCTTTCTGCAGAGTCTGTGTGGCCACCGAAGTGTAGACATGGTAATGAGCAGCTCCATCCTCTGTGGTCACTCAAATACAGCAGAATGAAATACTGGAGAGAACTGGGAATAGGAAAAAGAGGTAAAAGAGACCACTAGGACTTCACAGCCTCATCACTGGAGGTTCTCTCTGTGTTTGGGTCTTTTCATAAGAGGAATATCACAGATTAACTTTCTAAAATGCATAAGCATGCACTATAACAAGAAATAATTTACAAATGCGAATTAGCCCATTGAACAGCCATGTGACGTAATACCAATAATGTAAAACATATCTGCTCATCTAGATCAGGAAAGGCAGACATTTGGGACCTTGCTCACAGCCTGGAAAGAAAAGTCAGTACAAAGGAAGGAACATGCCCAGGTAGGTAGCAAAGTGTTAAACCGCAAAGACATGAAGCCAACGACAAAGCCAAATAAGTAGCTGTAATCATGGTCAGAAAGTATTTGCCAAATACTCAGAAACCCGAAGTAATCATCTAGAGAAAGAGGAAGAAGAGTAAGGCAGCTAGAGACATAGAGACTGTGAACAAACTAGGGCAACAAGCGCAATGAAAGGCCCTGTAGCCTCCAATGCCCTGGAAGCCCCAGCAATTGACCTACACACTAGAGGTTTCTTGATGCCCCACCCGCACCAATGTCTGGTCTACCATAGTTTACAGGAATAAGGCTTATAATCCCTTTCCATTATTTCCCAGTTGCAACCTTGATACCTTAAGACTCATTGTTTGTTCCGGACATGGTTACCAACACTAAATATAGCATTTAGCAAAATGTTAGTGTTGTATGCACTTATGCACTTGGGCAATAGAAGGCTGACACTCTTCCTAATCTTTGCTGATACATCAGAGTAAAACCTTTCATTAAATGTACACAGCTCAATGAAATCTCCTCTGCTGTGGCTTCGCGTGTAGGGTGATAAAGCAGGAGTAAAGTTTTTCAATAGGTGGGAAACAAACCTCTACAGCTGAAAGAGCACAGCTGCAAAAATGACTGTAACTGAGCATTTCTTCAGAGGTCTTATTTGAACATCAGAGAGAAGAGTGTTTGAAACAAACTTCTGGATAGAGATTGTGTTGCTCCTCCAAAATACAATATTGAGCATCAACTTAGAGTCTGAAATGTATCACTTTAAGTAAAGTTAAAAAATGCCCATTCACAATCCAAATGTCAGAGAAGCTCTGAAGAACTCAGATTGTTGCATGATGTAGGAAAGTACCATATTGCCTGGCATGTTACCCCCATATTTCACTGTATATATGTTGTTTTAGTCCATGTGTCACTGGGACCCTGCCAGGCAGGGCCCGAGTGCTCATAGTATGTGCCCTGCATGTGTTCCCTGTGTGATGCCTAACTGTCTCACTGAGGATCTGCTATCCAGAACCTCAGTGGTTATGCTCTCTCTGCTTTCCAAATTTGTCACTAACAGTCTAGTGACTAAATTTACCAATTCACATTGGCATACTGGCACACCCATATAATTCCCTTTTATATGGTACTGAGGTACCCAGGGTATTGGGGTTCCAGGAGATACCTATGGGCTGCAGCATTTATTTTGACACCCATAGGGAGCTCTGACAATTCTTACAGAGGCCTGCCACTGCAGCCTGCGTGAAATAACGTCCACGTTATTTCACAGCAATTCAGCACTGCACATAAGTAACTTATAAGTCACCTATATGTCTAACCTTCACCTGGTGAAGGTTGGGTGCAAAGTTACTTAGTGTGTGGGCACCCTGGCACTAGCCAAGGTGCCCCCACATCGTTCAGGGCAAATTCCCCGGATTTTGTGAGTGCGGGGACACCATTACATGCGTGCACTATACATAGGTCACAACCTATGTATAGCGTCACAAGGGTAACTCCGAACATGGCCATGTAAAATGTCTAAGATCATGGAATTGTCCCCCCAATACCAGAATGCCATGATCCCCCAGGTCTCTAGCACAGATCCCGGGTACTGCCAAACTGCCTTTCTGGGGTCTCCACTGCAGCTGCTGCTGCTGCCAACCCCTCAGACAGGTTTCTGCCCTCCTGGGGTCCAGGCAGCGCTCGCCCAGGAAGGAAGAACAAAGGATTTCCTCTGAGAGAGGGTGTTACACCCTCT
The DNA here is from genome assembly GCF_031143425.1 of Pleurodeles waltl. Lineage (NCBI taxonomy): Eukaryota > Metazoa > Chordata > Amphibia > Caudata > Salamandridae > Pleurodeles > Pleurodeles waltl. The sequence goes on from NC_090444.1 coordinate 24,901,723, forward strand.
CCCTTTGGAAATAGGTGTGAAGGGCTGGGGAGGAGTAGCCTCCCCCAGCCTCTGGAAATGCTTTGATGGGCACAGCTGGTGCCCATCTCTGCATAGGCCAGTCTACACCAGTTCAGGGATCCCCCAGCCCTACTCTGATGCAAAACTGGACAAAGGAAAGGGGAGTGACTACTCCCCTGACCAGTACCTCCCAGGGGAGGTGCCCAGAGCTCCTCCAGTGTGTCCCAGACCTCTGCCTTCTTAGAAACAGAGGTGTTGGGGGCACACTGGACTTCTCTGAGTGGCCAGTGCCAGCAGGTGACGTCAGAGGCTCCTTCTGATAGGCTCCTACCTCTCTTGGTAGCCAATCCTCCTTCCTTGGTGGCCAAACCTACTTTTCTGGCTATTTAGGGTCTCTTCTTTGGGGAATTCTTCAGATAACGAATGCAAGAGCTCAACAGAGTTCCTCTGCATCTCCCTCTTCACCTTCTACCAAGGATCGACCGCTGACTGCTCCAGGACGCCTGCAAAACCGCAACAAAGTAGCAAGACGACTACCAGCAACATTGTAGCGCCTAATCCTGCCGGCTTTCTCGACTGTTTCCAGGTGGTGCATGCTCTGGGGGTAGCCTGCCTTCACCCTGCACCAGAAGTTCTGAAGAAATCTCCAGTGGGTCGACGGAATCTTCCCACTGCTAACGCAGGCACCAAAAGACTGCATCACTGGTCCTCTGGGTCCCCTCTCATCCTGACGAGCGTGGTCCCTGGAACACAGCAACTCTGTCCAAGTGACTCCCACAGTCCAGTGACTCTTCAGTCCAAGTTTGGTGGGGGTAAGTCCTTGCCTCCCCACGCCAGACTGCAAAGCTGTGTACTGCGTGATTTGCAGCTGCTCCAGCTACTGTGCATTTTTCCAGGATTTCCTTCATGCACAGCATAGCCTGGGACCCCAGCACTCCGTCCTGCAGTGCACAACCCTCTGAGTTGTCCTCAGACGTCATGGGACCCTCTTTTGTAACTTCACGTGGACTCCGGTTCACTCTTCTTCTAAGTGCCTGTTGGGGTTCTTCTGCGGGTGCTGCCTGCTGCTGTGAGGGCTCTCTGAGTTGCTGAGTACCCCCTCTGTCTCCTCTTCCAAAAGGCGACATTCTGGTCCCTCCTGGTCCTCAGCAGCACCCACAAACCTCTAACGCGACCCTTGCAGCTCACAAGGCTTGTTTGCAGTATTTCTGCGTAGGAACACCTCTGCAAGCTTCATCGCGACGTGTCCTCTTCTTTCTTGCAGAATTCCAAGCTTCTTCCATCCAGAGGCAGCTTCCTTGCACCTTCATCCAGGGTTTCCTAGGCTCCTGCCCCCCCGGACACTGTCGCGACTATTGGACTTGGTCCCCTTGCCTTGCAGGTCCTCAGGTCCGGAAATCCGTTGTCAGTGCACTGCTGGTGTTTATTGTTCTTGCAGAATCCCCCATCACAAGTATTGTGCTCTTTTGGGGTAGTAGGTGTACTTTACTCCTACTTTTCATGGTCTTGGGGTGGGGTATCTTGGACACCCTGACTGTTTTCTTACAGTCCCAGCGACCCTCTACAATCTCACATAGGTCTGGGGTCTAATCGTGATTCGCATTCCACTTTTGGAGTATATGGTTTGTGTTGCCCCTGTACCTATGCTTGCCTATTGCAACCTATTGTAATTCTACACTGTTTGCATTACTTTTCTGACTCTTACTTACCTGATTTTGGTTTGTGTACGTATAACGTGTGTGTATTACTTACCTTCATACTGAGGGTACTCACTGAGATACTTGTGGCATATTGTCATAAAAATAAAGTACCTTTATTTTTAGTAACTCTGTGTATTGTGTTTTCTTATGATATTGTGCATATGATATAAGTGGTATAGTAGGAGCTTTGCATGAATCCTAATTCAGCCTAAGCTGCTTTTCCATAGTTACCTTCTATCAGCCTAAGCTGCTAGAAACACCTCTATTCTACTAATAAGGGACAACTGGACCTGGCACAAGGTGTAAGTACCTTTGGTACCCACTACAAGCCAGGCCAGACTCCTACACCATGGTTTCTGTGGGTTTTGTACATCCACGAAAACCATGGTGGTAGGCACTATCAGTGCCAGGGAATTCCTTCCCTGGCACTGATAGGGGACTCCCCTGCCCTGCTCCCCCTCCCGAGAGTCCCCCCTCCTCCTGCCCCTCCCATCCCCTCTCTAATATAAACACACATACACACACGGCAAAACACATGTGTACACACACTCAAACCCTCATTCACCCACGCATGCATACGTCCATGCAGACACACACCCACACACACTGACATACATACATGCACACACGCATTCACACACCACAACATACATGCACACTCACATTCATTCATGTGCACACACTTCACACACGCCCCACACCTGTATGCACACACACAGACACAAACACCCCCCCCCACACACACACAACACCCCCAACCACCTCGCCTGTCAGAGCACCTGACTTACCTGCTTGCAGGGGGTCCAGCGGCAGGCGACTGCACACAGCGCTGCTGCCAGCAGCAGTGTCCAACAGCTGAACACCGCCAGGCTTTATCATGTGTCACAATACGGTCGGCAGGCTTCTACTGGTGTGGCACTGCTGCTGGCAGCAGCGCCACCTTACCGCCGTCCACCACCATGACCATAGCCGGAATTCCCCCAGCCTTCTGTCGGTCAGCTCATGTTGGATAGTCTTTTGGAGGCCGTCGCCATGGCGGTAGGTGGGATTTCCCACCAATGTTATAATGAGCCCTAGAATCTAAAAAAACAACTTCACTAAAAGATGTATTTCTAAATTGTGAGTTCAGAGACCCCAAACTCCACATGTCCATCTGCTCTCAAAGGGAATCTGCCCTTTAAGAATATTTAAAGGCAGCCCCCATGTTAACCTATGAGAAAGATAGGCCTTGCAACAGTGAAAAACGAATTTGGCAGTATTTCACTGTCAGGGCAAATAAAACACATAAGTACGTGTCCCTCCTTTAACATTCACTGCACCCTGCCCCTGGAGCTACCTAGGGCCTACCTTAGGGGTGCCTTACATGTATAAAAAGAGAAGGTCTAGGCCTGGCAAGTGGGTATACTTGCTAAGCCGACTTGTCAGTTTAAATCTGCACTCACAGACACTGCAGTGGCAGGTCAGAACCAGTTTTTCAGGGCTACTAAAGTGGGTGGCATGACCAGTGCTGCAGGCCCACTAGTAGCATTTGATATGCAGGCCCTGGGCACCTCTAGCGCACTTTACTAGGGACTTACTTGTAAATCAAATATGCCAATCATGGATAGGCCAATGTACACATATAATGTATATAGAGAACACTTACACTCTAGCACTGGTCAGCAGTGGTAAAGTGTCCAGAGCAAACAAAACAGCAAATTCAGAGTTCAGCACACAGAAACAACCTGGGAAGTAGAGGCAAAAAGTTAGGGGAGGTCATGCCAATGATACCAAGTCTAACCTGCAAATCAACAACATCTGCCTAAACTGTAGTGATTCCTAGCTTGTTTTAATGGGAAGCAGGAGTTAGATTTTCTTTCTGGCTTGCAGACCTGCGCGTCTGTCAACTATTGACTTTTAACCTACTTAGCTTTCTCTGTTTTAGCGTAATTATTTATTTATATCTTTCCAAGATGGCTGTATTGTTTTTAGTTAGGACAATGTTTTAGTTTTCTGCTATCAGTGTCACTCTGGTAAGGCGTCACTGTCAGCACCAGAAGATATAAGTATTCACATTAGGTACTTTCCCACTTTGTGCTTTCGAGGAATTGTTGAAGTAATTGCCGCCCCAAGTATGTCTTGTTATCTATTATTTGGGAACATACCTACGTCAAGGGTCCAAGCAGATCTGTATGAATGCACCTCACATAGACAGATAGTCAGAGGGATTCCTACCAGATACCATCAATGCTATCCATGCTGCACGTCGCCTTGATGCTGGCCCAGTCTTGTGTCCCTACGGAGTCTGAGCCAGAGACCTCGTTCCAAGATAATGAGGGTTGAGGGGCTTTCTTTAGGTTAGAGATTAGGTTCATCATGCTAGGGTATTAGGACATATTTCATATCTCATGTCATTTTCTATTATTGCAAGATGGTGGGGGTCTTTGTATTCATGAATCTCGTGTTCACAATTCTGTTTCTTGCATTATTCATTATCCTTATCATTGCAGCCCATGCAACTTATCGTAGATTGCAGTCTTCTTAATAGAACCTATTGAAAGCTTTACTGCATCTCCTTCTTTGCCTGTATTTGATTGAGACATGTTGTGAATGTGAGAAAAAGGTAATCTCCGTTTAACCACGAAATTCCTTGAAATGTCACACTCTTGAATCCATGCTTAAAGGCTGACACAAATCACCTTTTACTGTTTGGGCTTTTGGTGAGGTGCTGCTTGTTAGCTGGGAGGGTTGGGATAGTTGCGACTTGTTGTAGGGCTGGCATAGTCACCTACAAACCTAAGTACTGTCATCCTTAAACCAGCAGTCTTGATTAGAGCAAGAGTCAAGCTAGGACATGGCACCACCAACTATGGTGTTTAGGCACTAGTTTATGGATACCCTGACTATCACTGTCTCACAGACAACAGGTACCCTAAGTACCATTATACGGAGACGTCCAGGGTCTTGGGGAAGATCCTCCTCAGCTGAACAGGGAGTACATAATTAGGGTGTAGGTTGTTTGAGCTCGAACTATTAGAAGGACTTTTCTCCTCACTTGGTGTTCCATCTCTTTACTCACTTCACAACGTGGCTAATGCCATAACCATTCCTGAGAATTCTAGACAAGCATTAACATTACACCTAGTGCGCATGGCTTATCAGACAAGGGCAGGGATGTCACATTCATAGTAGAAGCTAGTGAAGCTTACCAAAGAGAAACATTCTACTCTTGGGTCACCTATCCTGAGGAAGACCAAAGACCATTCACCTTCCACAAATACAGAAGGGCAAATGTACCTAAACAGTACCAAGCATACCAGTATCTTGAAATCCCATTATTTATCAAAAACATCAGAACTGATTTAATGGCGCCCTACGACTCGTAATACAACCCATGAGATTAGGTCCCTTAGGTAATGAAGGACCAACGTGGCCTATGTTTGCCACATACACATCTCACCCAGGTAAACAAAACATGCAGGCAGCAGATCTAGGAAACTTATATCTTGAACTAGTAACACTTTACTGATGACTTATTCAGTTCGCATTGAGAACTTTAAACACTACACCAATGCGTCCAGCACTCCAGTGCCTGCTGGTTACCAATTGGCTACTACTGGGATCAATTCACAAACAGTACATTCTATTTTGGGTAAAGTACCCACAGAATGAGTGAAAATTCCATTCTGGATAGCTGTAGGAGGCTGGCCTGGCTTATAGTGGGTAGCTGATGGTACTTACACTTTGTGCCAGATCCAGTTATCCATTATTAGTAGATTAGTAGTGTTCTAGCAGTTTAGGATGATAGAGATAGCTATAGCAGAGCAGCTTAGGCTGAACTAGGAGACATGCAAAGCTCCTACTATACCACTGGTGTCACATGCACAATATCATAAGAAAACACAATACACAGATATACTAAAAATAAAGGTACTTTATTTTACTGACAATGTGCCAAAAATATCTCAGAGGATATACTCCCTTAGGAGGTAAGTAAAATACACAAAATATACACCCAAATCAAAATCAGGTAAGTAAAACAGTCAAACAAAAAGTGCAAACACTGTAGAATACAATAGGATGCAATCGGCCTAGCAGCAACACAAACCATATACTAAGAAAGTGGAATGCAAACCACAAATGGACCCCTAGGCTAGTGTAGTGTGTAGAGTGTCACTGGGAATGTAAGAAAACACTAAAGGTGTCTAAGATACCCCACCCCAAGACCTTGGAAAGTAGGAGTAAAATACTACTATTTCCCCAGAAGCACACTAAACATGTGATAGAGGAGTTTGCAAAGATCACAACAGACTTCAAAGCACTGAAGATGGATTCCTGGACCTGAGGAGCAGCAAAGGAAGGGGACCAAGTCCAAGAGTCGTGAAAGTGTCCAGGGGGGGCAGGAGCCTACTAAACCTCGGATGAAGGTGCAAAATGGCTGCCTTTGAATGGAAGAAGCTGAAGATTCTGCAACAACAAAAGGTGCTAGGAACTTCTCCTTCATGCAGAAGATTCCCCACAGAGTGCTGGAAGATGCAGAGTTGTTTCTTTGGCAAACGACCACAAACAAGCCTTGCTAGATGCAAGAGTTGACATTAAAGAAAAAGGTTGCTGACTGGGCCCATTGGTAGAGGAAACAGAAGGAATGCTCAGCAACGTAGGGAGCCCATGCACAAGAAGGTAGCACCCACAGAAGCACTTGAACATGGGTTGAAGAAGTCTGAACACAGCATTCTTCTCAACACTGCAAAAGAGGGTCCCACGAAGCCGGAGATCAACTCAGAGAGCTGAGCATTGCAGGACAGAGTGCTGAGGACCTGGGCTTGGCTGTGCACAAATAATTGTGTGGAAATGTGCATAGAAGCCCTAGTAGCTGCAGTTCACACAGTACACAGGATTACTGTTTGGAGAGGGGAGGAAAGGACTTACCTGCTCCAAATTTGGGCAGTTTGGCCACTGGACAGTCTAGGTCACTTGGGTCCACCACCTGTGTTCGAGGGGCCACGCTCGTCAGGATGAGAGGGGTCCCAAAGCACCAGTGATGCTGAAGTTTGGTGCCTGCTGGAGCAGGGGGAAGATTAAGTAGACCCACTGGAGACTTCTTTGTGGCTTCCAGTGCAGGATGAAGGCAGGCAGCCCCCAAAGCATGCACCACCAAGAAACAGTTGAGAAAGCCAGCCGAATTAGGTGCTACAATGTCACTGGCAAGTCTTCTTGCTACTTTGGTGCAGTTTTGCAGGAGTCCTGGAGCAGTCAGCGGTCGATCCTTGGCAGAAGTTGAAGAGAGAGGGGCAGAGGAACTCTGGTGAATTCTTGCATGTTGTTATCTGAGGAAAAGCCCACTGGAGAGGCCCTTAATAGCCCTCAGAGGAGGATTGGCCACCTAGTCAGGTAAGCACCTATCAGGCGGGGTCTCTGACGTCACCTGCTGGCACTGGCCACTCAGAAGCCTCCAGAGTGCCTTCACACCTCTGGATCCAAGATGGCAGAGGTCTGGGACACACTGGAGGAGCTCTGGGCACCACCCCTGGGGTGGTGATGTACAGGGGAGTGGTCAATCCCCTTTCCTTTGTCCAGTTTCGTGCCAGAGCATGGACTGGGGATTCCCTAAACCAGTGTACACTGTCTTATGCAAGGAGGGCACCATCTGTGCCCATCAAAGCATTTCCAGAGGCTGGGGGAGGCTACCCCTCCCCAGCCTTGAACACCTATTTCCAAAGGGAGAGGGTGTAACACCCTCTCTCAGAGGAAATTCTTTGTTCTGCCTTCTTGGGACTGGGCTGCCCAGACCCCAGTAGGGCAGAACCCTGCCTGTGGAGTGGCAGCAGCGGTAGCTGCAGAGAAAACCCCAGAGAGTTAGTTTGGCAGTACCCGGGGTCCATAGTGGAGCCCCAGGGATGCATGGGATTGGCACCCCAATGCCAGATTTGGCATGCAGGGACAATTCCATGATCTTCGACATGTTACATGGCCATATTCGGAGTTACCATTGTGAAGCTACATATAGGTATTGACCTATTTGTAGTGCACACGTGTAATGGTGTCCCCGCACTCACAAAGTCCGGGGAAATGGCCCTGAACGATATGGGGGCATCTTTGCTAGTGCAAGGGTGCCCTCACACTTAGTACATTTTCACCTAACCTTCAGCAATTGAAGGCTAGACATATAGGTGACTTATAAGTTACTTAAGTGCAGTGAAAATGGCTGTGAAATAACGTGTGCATTATTTCACTCAGGCTGCAGTGGCAGTCCTGTGTAAGATTTGTCGGAGCACCCTATGGGTGGCAAAAGAAATGCTGCAGCCCATAGAGATCTCCTGGAACCCCAATACCCTGGGTACCTTAGTACCATATACTAGGGAATTATAAGGGTGTTCCAGTGTGCCAATTAGAGTTGGTAAAAGTGGTCACTAGCCTATAGTGACAATTGTAAAGGCAGAGAGAGCATAAGCACTGAGGTTCTGGTTAGCAGAGCCTCAGTGACACAGTTAGTCACTAAACAGACATACACATTCAGGCCACAAACTATGAGCACTGGGGTCCTGGCTAGCAGGATCCCAGTGAGAAAGGCAAAAACAAACTTACATACATGTAAACATGGGGGTAACATGCCAGGCAAGATGGTACTTTCCCACACAACACCCCCTAAACGAGGGACAATAAGGCTAACCTTGCCCAGATGAGTCTTCATTTTCTGAGTGGAAGTATCTGGAGAGTCCATCTGCATTGGAGTGGGTACTCCCAGGTCTATGTTCCACTGTATAGTCCATTCCCTGTAGAGAAATGGACCACCTCAACAATTTAGGGTTTTCACCTTTCATTTGTTTAAGCCATAATAGAGGTTTGTGGTCTGTCTGAACAATAAAGTGAGTACCAAACAGGTATGGTCTCAACTTTTTCAGGGCCCAGACCACAGCAAAGGCCTCTCTCTCTATGGCACACCAACACTTTTCTCTAGGGGTCAACCTCCTGCTGATAAAAGCAACAGGTTGATCCTGGCCCTCAGTATTAAGCTGTGATAGAACTTCCCCTACCCCTAATTCAGAAGCATCAGTTTAAACTATGAATTTCTTGGAGTAACACAGGCTTTTTCGGACAGGTGCAGAGCACATGGCCTGTTTGAGCTCATCAAAAGCCTTTTGACAGCTAGCTGTCCATAACACCTTTTTTGGATGTGAGGTCATTAAGAGGGGCAGCTATGGTGCCATAGTTCTTAACGAACCTCCTATAATACCCTGTGAGGCCTAAGAAGGCTCTCACCTGGGTTTGAGGTGTAGGGACAGCCCATTCCGTAATGGTTTGGATCTTCTCCTGCAGTGGTGCAATCTGTTCTCCGCCTACCAGGTGCCCCAGATAAACCACTTTGCCCTGCCCTATCTGGCACTTTGAAGCCTTGATAGTGAGGCCTGCCTTTTGCAGGGCCTCCAAAACATTCCACAGGTGGACCAGGTGATCATCCCAGGAGGAACTAAAGACAGCTATATCATCTAGATATGCTGCACTAAAAGCTTCCAGCCCTTGCAGGACTGTATTCACCAACCTCTGAAAAGTGGCAGGTGCATTTTTCAATCCAAAGGGCATAACAGTGAACTGAAAGTGCCCTCCAATGGTTGAAAATGCTGTTTTAGGTTCAGCATCTTCTGACAACTTAATCTGCCAATACCCTGCAGTTAAGTCAAAAGTGCTTACATACTTGGCAGATGCCAGTGTATCTATTAGCTCATCTGACCTGGGTATATGGTGAGCATCAGTTTTGGTTACTTGATTGAGACCCCTATAGTCAAAACAAAACCTCATTTCCTTTTTACCATCTGTAGGAGGCTGGCCTGGCTTATAGTGGGTACCTGAGGGAACGTACACCTTGTGCCAGGTCCAGTTATCCCATATTAGCAGATTAGTAGTGTTCAAGCAGCTTAGGCTAATAGAGGTAGCTATAGCAGAGCAGCTTAGGCTGAGCTAGGAGACATGCAAAGCTCCTACTATACCACTTATATCATATAGCACCATATCATAAGAATAACAATACTCAGAGTTACTAAACATAAAGGTACTTTGTTTCAGTGACAATGTATCAGAAATATCTCAGAGGATTTACTCCCTTAGGAGCTAAGTAAAATACACAAAATATACACACAAACCAAAATCAGGTAAGTAAACAGTCAGAAAAGTAGTGCAAATATTGTAGAATACAATAGGATGCAATAGGCCTAGGAGCAACACAAACCATATACTAAGAAAGTGGAATGCGAACCACTTAGTGACCCCAGGCCTAGTGTAGTGTGTAGAGGGTCGCTGGGAGTGTAAGAAAACACTAAGGGTGTCCATGATACCCCACCCCAAGACCCTGAAAAGTAGGAGTAAAGTTACCCTACTTCCCCAGAAACACACTAAAGTCGTGATAGGAGATTCTGCAAAGAACACAACAGACTGCAAAGTACTGAAGATGGACCTGCAAAGGGAGGGGACCAAGTCCAAGAGTCACAAAAGTGTCCGGGGGGCAGGAGCCCACTAAACCCCAGATGAAGGTGCAAAATGGCTGCCTCTGGGTGGAAGAAGCTGAAGATTCTGCAACAACTGAAGATGCCAGGAACTTCTCCTATGCAGAGAAGATGACACACGGCGTGCTGGAGGATGCAGAGTTGCTTCCACACAGAAAGATCGCAAACAAGCCTTGCTAGCTGCAAAGGTCACGGTTGGAGAAAATGGGTGCTGCCCAGGCCCAGGAAAGACCAGGAGGTCGCTCCTTGGAGGAGGAGACAGAGGGGGCGCACAGCAACACAGAGAGTCCATGCAGAAGGCGGCAGCACCCACAGAAGTACTTCAACACCGTTCAAGAAAACTGAGCATGGCCATTGTCTCAACGCTACTAAGGAGGGTCCCACGAAGCCGGTGGTCAACTCAGCGAGTTGAGTAATGCAGGACGAAGTGCTGGGGATCTGGGCTGTGCTGTGCACGAAGGATTATTTGCAAAAGTGCACAGAAGCCCTAGCAGCATTAGTTTACGCAGTACACAGGATTACTGTCTGGCGAGGGGAGGCAATGACTTACCTCTGCCAAATTTAGACAGATGGACCACTGGACTGTTGGGGTCACTTGGATCCAGCTCCGGTGTTCCAAGGACCACAGTCGTCACGATGAGAGGGGACCCAGAGGCCTTGTGAAGCAGATGTTTGGTGCCTGCAAATCCATAGCAGGCATTGACCAGAAACTGGCAAACTTAAATAATTTGATTAGGAGAGCTCAAAATGTTGCAGAAATGACAACAACTGGCTGCACCTGTGAGCCCATGATCAATAAGTTGGCCTCCCTTCCTGAAGCTCTAAATTCGCTGATCGTAAACCTCAAAGACAATCTAATCACGAGAAGTGATGAAAAAATCATAACCAAAGCACCATCTTGGGATTGGAGGGAGGAAAGGGGAAGCACAAATTCACGAGATGGAGTGAACTGGTGCCTGAGGAAACAAACCGACAAAGAGGCACAACCCCAGGAGGAACCTAAATGTGATCAGGCAGGAGATTATAAGGTTAACATAGACCCTTCTATTCCTCCTGAACCAGTGGAGTCTCCATCTCAGCCAGTAAAGCCTCTCACAAAAAGACAAAAGAAACAACAAAGAAAAGCGAGAAATAAAAAAGTAGCAATTTTATTGGGCCTAACAACAAAAAATTTGAGTTCCACTCAAAGCCTGGATATAGGAGACTATGGCGGTCATTCTGACCTTGGCGGGCGGCGGAGGCCGCCCGCCAAAGTCCCGACGTCAGGTTACCGTTCCGCGGTCGAAAGACCGCGGCGGTAATTCTGACTTTCCCGCTGGGCTGGCGGGCGGTCGCCTTCAGACCGCCCGCCAGCCCAGCGGGAAAGAGGCTTCCACGATGAAGCCGGCTCGGAATCGAGCCGGCGGAGTGGAAGCTGTGCGACGGGTGCAGTTGCACCCGTCGCGTATTTCACTGTCTGCGCAGCAGACAGTGAAATACATGTAGGGGCCCTCTTACGGGGGCCCCTGCAATGCCCATGCCAGTGGCATGGGCACTGCAGGGGCCCCCAGGGGCCCCGCGACCCCCCCTACCGCCATCCGGATCCCGGCGGTCGGACCGCCGGGATCTGGATGGCGGTAGGGGGGGGTCGGAATCCCCGCGGCGGTGCAGCAAGCTGCGCCGCCGTGGAGGATTCAATGGGGCGGCGGTACACTGGCGGGAGCCCGCCAGTGGTGCCGGTCCGACCGCGGCTTTACCGCCGCGGTCGGAATCCCCATTGGAGCACCGCCGGCCTGTCGGCGGTGCTCCCGCGGTCCTCCGCCCTGGCGGTCTTTGACCGCCAGGGTCAGAATGACCGCCTATATGTCTAGGTCACCTGACTCCTTGACAAGCTTAAAGGAAACCTCAATAACAAATACATTTTTCCCAATATAACACCAGAGCGGGCCAAAGTAACCACATCGCCCAAAACCCAAAAGGGAAAAACGAAAACGCACAAACTCCCAATAAGGGGGAGATGAAACTCAATGATCAGCAAACCGTACCAATAATAACTGATTTAAGTCGACTAGAACTGGATTCTCAGGACATAAACCCGCACCAGCAGGAGAATATAGAGAAAATAAGCTCGACTTCTAAAATAAGTAGGAAGTCATTCGAAGAAGGGGGCACAACCATTAAGGTCATCAACTCGGGATATGTATACTCCCAAGGGGACCAAACTGGAACCCGATTGGTTCAACATCAGCGGGGAAAAAGAAGAATGTCAAAACTACCTCGGGATGATGCTCACTCAAAAGGACCAATAACAAAGCAAACAGCCACTAAGTTAAAATGGCCAGACAGAGTAGCAGAAGATCTAAGGCCCACCCGACCAGGTGAACAGGAGGACGCCACAGGTAACCTCGATTCCGGTATGTTAAATACAATTAATACTGGAACCTCAATACCAGTCTAGGGGGCGTTCTGACATCTTAAACAGGGGAAACATATTAAAGCTACTACAAGCTATTCCAGCACTAAAAGACATAAAATCTATTGATATTGTTTCTATAGAGTTTGTCCCAAGAATAAAAATAAATGAAGGAGGCCCTAGTGAATCAACCTTGGTAACTTGGAGGACACCACTTTTGGCACAAAGAGTTGCAAATGAAATACACACCTTCTTAAAATGGGGAATTAAGCTCAATACACCTAAACAAATTGGATATCCAGATCCGCTTGAGGAACACATAAATTCATCAAACCAACTAATACAAAAAGAGTCGGGCAAACCTTTTTCAATTCTTAGATCTGCAATAGGGAAAACGAAGGATTACCCTCCAGGGGTTTTTGCTTTTGACACACAATCCTTATCACATTCTGATTCAGACCAGATAATAGAACTAATCCATCCAGAAAAGCATCACTGACTAACAAGTAGTAGGGAGTATAATATACCGGCAATCCAACACAAAACCCCTTTTCAGGTTTGTTCATGGAATATAAATGGGGCCAGTCCAAATACAAACCAAAAATACTTATCAACCCTACTAAAGAATTTCCATATCATTCACTTCAGGAGACCTTGGCTACAAACCCTTTTGAAATTGATAGATATATGGGGTTTTTTCCCCAGCAATAAAGGAGAAAAAGTATGGCCACCCAAAAGGTGGCCTCGCCACCTTTATTTCAGCAGGTCTAAATATACTGTGTACTCGAATATATGAGGAAAACAAAGACTTCCTGCTAGGGACGTTAGAAGGGTGGCACAGGAATTATTTAAGTCCTCTCCTTTTAATTAATGTTTACATCCACCCAGATGCCAAATCCAAAAAACATATTTAATCGAAACTGATAGATATAATTTCAACAGCCCATCAAGATCTAGGTCCATTGGAGCTTTTAATAGCCGGAGACTTTAACCAAAAACTACTAATCCCTTTTGAAAGGGCCTCATATACCACTTTGCAAGACCACTTATGGGCAGTACCACCGCAGACCCTGGGGGAGAGAGATAAAGCCGGGACATTAGCAATTTCTCTGGTAAAAGATCTTGAGTCTCTTGGGCTTAGAATCCTAAACAGGTGATACCTTCAAAATACCCCGCCAGCATTTACATGCTATGCTACTGAAACCCACACGATAATTGATTATACTCTGATTTCACTGCTCTTACTTACGCTCATTACAAAGTTCTACATCATAAAAACAGATATGAGTGACCAAGGCCAGCAATGTCTAGAGATAGGATGTGATCCTCCTACTTTTTATCCTGCACTAAATATGCCAGAGGTTTTCACCACAACAAACTATAAAAAACTTTGATGGTCTGAAAAGTTAAAGGAACCTATTGGGGATCGATCAAGGGCAATTTTCGACCAATGTCATACGGACATAATCAGAGACCCAATAGACATTTGGTCGACGTTTTTAGATAGATTGGCGGCTAGTCTTTTTGCGGTCCATCCACAAAAGAGGTATTGAAATAAGGCGCGCGGTGTACAAACAAACATAAATATAAATTACTTAGCGCACATAATCACATTAAGGAAAGAAAGAAAAAGAGTTTTAAAATTACATAATAAGGATCCCACAAATGACTGTATTGAGGCCGACTTAAAAAATCTAAATATTGTATATCGGAAGGAGTTATGGGAACATAAACATCAGAAACACCACGATCTCTGGACAAAAGCCCTTTTTCTAAGTCAAAAACAGAATACTCACGGTTTTTGGAAAATGGTGAACGATTTGAAAAAGGCCCGATCACTCTGACTAACTCTAACATCTCGGAAGCCGCCTGGTCTGACTATTTAAGTCATCACTTTCATGAACCAAAGCTAGTTGACAAAATTTTAGAAGTAGCCACAAAAAAATCAAGTTCAGAAAAAACAAAATTAAAATTCCTTTGCCCCCAAAAGGAAACTAAAGAAATAACTTTTGCAGCAACCGAAGTTACTAATTCAATAAAAAATAGTAGAAGTGGGGGCGCTCCTGGCCCCAACGGGATCCCGAACGATCTGTTCAAGCTAGATTCTACTTACTGGGGTGAAAATCTGGCTCCTATTTTTAATCATTGTATAACGTCAGGAAGTATCCTGAAATCCTGGAAGGGAGTGATAATCCATCCAATATTTAAAGGAGGCAATAAAACATAACCAGAGAGTTACTGATTAATCACCTTAATAGACGTAGAAGCTAAATACTACGCCGGCCTTTTATTGGAACACCTCTGCAGCTGGGTAACTGAAAACAGTATTATCCCTCCTAATCAGAGAGGCTTCGTGAAGGGCTTAGGCACTGCTGTAAACATACTAACCTTATCTACGGTCATTGGCAAATGTAAGCAAAAAAAACAACAACCCTTGTATCTGTGTTTTGTGGACTTTAAATCAGCTTTTGATTTGGTCTTGTGACCTCTTCTATGGGAGAAATTAGCCTCCTGGGGAATACCGGAGAATTTATTTAAAGCCATTCAGCAGTTACACAGAGACACGTGGATAAGAGACAAGGTAGGGGATGGCTCTTTCCTTTCAAAGGAAATCACGACAAAACAGGGACTGAAACAGGGCTGCGTGTTGGCACCATATCTTTTTAATCTTTTCCTATCTGATTTGACTCTGGGATTGAATAAGGTTAACACACACTCTCCTAAGCACGGCGACATGACCATCTCAAACCTGCTATATGCCGACGATGTAGTTCTCCTGAGTCAGACCAAAGTAGGGCTACAGCGGCTTATCGCTAAGGTATTTGAATATGCAGAGCTGAATGGAATGGAAATTAACAAGGAAAAAAACAAAGTAATGAGAATTAGCAAAAAATCTCTAAAAAACTACATGGTCCTCACCAAGGGGTCCATTGGATCAAGTAAACCAGTATAAATATCTTGGTGTGCTTTTTGACGAATGCGGCTCCTTTCTCCCCCAGAAGCAGGAGCTTTATAGAAAGGGTCAAGAGTTATTGTTTGCTTTCCGCACCCTAAAACAATTTCTCACTGGCCCTAGCTATCGACCCCTGCTTCAAGTCATTGCAGCCAAACTAATTCCAACACTTGGATATGGAAGCAAAGCTTTGTGCGGACAAGATGCCACCATCCTAAATAAAATTATAGGAAAAGTTTTCAGGTCCCTATTTCAGCTACAGGGGCACACCTCACTAGCACAAATTAGGCTGGAGTTTGGTTATGCAAACCAATGCATAGGTAGGGAAGCCAGCTATATCAAAGTTTGAAAACAGATACAGCTAGCAAAGGAAAATCTGCTCTGCCGTGCCCTTTGGAAAGAGATCAGCTCAAGCACCACAGCTACATGTCGACGGTACCTAGATCAGGCATAAACCAATCTGGAGGCAGAGGAGCTATGGGATTCAAACCTTTCCTACATCGCCTTTATTTATTTTTTTAAATTGGATAGTAAAAAAAAGATCAATAAATATGGACAAAGGTTTACTAGCCACCAGATCGCACTCCTGGATGATAATTAATGACTATAAACTCTTGAAGTGTCAGCCACACCTGGAGGCGGGGTGGACCAAGTCAGATAAAGACCTTTTCATCAAACATCAATTTAGGATTATCCCGGGCAATGCACATTTAGCCCCATGGGAATGCCCCGCGATAATTTCACAGTGTAGGCTATGCGGCAACGGCAAAGAAGACATAACCCATTTGGATTGTATTTGCAACAATTTAAGAACCAAACGCAAACTTTTACTGAAGTCACTATTTAATCAGAGGGGATTATGGTCCTGCCGGCAAGCAGTGATTGCTTGCTTTAAACCCCTTGATGTTATCTTGAATGCTAAATTTACAAAGTGTTTCGCTTAGTATCACAAAAGTTTTTAATGAAAGAGCACAATTAGTATACTAAATATCTGCATAAAAGTATGGAGCTTTTTTTAGATGATATCTTAAAAAAATATATATAATAATAAGCCCATGCATAGCTTTTTTAAATTATTATACGCACCGCAGAGTGTAAAATTGATATTTTAAACTAAACAGAATGATGAGATGTATTGATGTATTGATTTTTATTAATTACGCATCTAGAATAAACTTGAACTTGAACTTGGTGCCTGCGTTAGCAGGGGAAAGATTCCGTCGACCCACAGGATATTTCTTCGTGGCTTCCAGTGCAGGGTGAAGGCAGACAGCCCCCATAGCATGCACCACCAGGAAACAGTTGAGAAAGCCGGCAGGATTAGGCGCCTCAATGTCGCTGGTAGTCTTCTTGCTACTTTGTTGCAGTTTTGCAGGCGTCCTGGAGCAGTCAGCGGTCGATCCTTGGCAGAAGTCGAAGAGGGAAATGCAGAGGAACTCTGGTGAGCTTTTGCATTCGTTATCTGAAGAGAAGACCACCGGAGAGACCCTAAATAGCCCTTGGAGTAGGATTGGCCACCTAGTATGGTCTGCACGTATCAGGAGGGGTCTCTGACATCACCTGCTGGCACTGGCCACTCAGAGGCCTCCATTGTGCCCTCACACCTCTGCATTCAAGATGGCAGAGGTCTGGGACACACTGGAGGAGCTCTGGACAACTCCCCTGGGAGGTACTGGTCAGTGGAGTGGTCACTCCACTTTCCTTTGTCCAGTTTCGTGCCAGAGCAGGGCTGGGGGATCCCTGAACCGGTGTAGACTGGCTTATGCAAAGATGGGCACCATCTGTGCCCATCAAAGCATTTCCAGAGGCTGGCGGAGGCTACTCCTCCCCAGCCCTTCACACCTATTTCCAAAGGGAGAGGGTGTAACACCCTCTCTCAGAGGAAATCCTTTGTTCTGCCTTCCTGGGCCAGGGCTGCCTGGACCCCAGGAGGGCAGAAACCTGTCTGAGGGGTTGGCAGCAGCAGCAGCTGCAGTGGAAACCCCTGAAAGGCAGTTTGGCAGTACCCGGGTTCTGTGCTAGAGACCCGGGGGATCATAGATTTGTCCCCCCAATACCAGAATGGTATTGGGGTGACAATTCCATGATCTTAGACATGTTACATGGCCATGTTCGGAGTTTCCATTGTGACGCTATACATAGGTAGTGACCTATGTATAGTGCACACGTGTAATGGTGTCCCTGCACTCACAAAGTTCGGGGAAATCGCCCTGAATGATGTGGGGGCACCTTGGCTAGTGCCAGGGTGCCCACACACTAAGGGGGTCATTCTGACCCTGGCGGTCATCGACCGCCAGGGTCGACGACCACGGAAGCACCGCCACCAGGCTGGCGGTGCTTCCAGGGCCATTCTGACCGCGGCGGTAAAGTCGCGGTTAGAAAAGGGGAACCGGCGGTTTCCCGCCGGATTTCCCCTGGCCCAGAGAAACCTGCAAGCAGCGCCGCCATGGGGATTCCGACCCCCTTCCCGCCAGCCTGTTTCTGGCGGTTTACACCGCCAGAAACCGGATGGCGGGAACGGGTGTCGTGGGGCCCCTGGGGGCCCCATAAAGATTTTCACTGTCATTCGGAGCCGGCTTCCTTGTTGCAGGGTCTTTCCCGCTGGGCCGGCGGGCACCCTTTTGGCGGTCGCCCGCCGGCCCAGCGGGAAAGTCGAAATGACCCCTGCGGTCTTTTGACCGCGGAGCGGTCTTTCGACGGGGTACTTTGGCGGGCGGCCTCCGCCGCCTGCCAAAGTTGGAATGACCCCCTAAGTAACTTAACTTCGTACCCAACCTTCACCAAGTGAGGGTTAAACATATAGGTGACTTATAAGTTACTTAAGTGCAGTGGTAAATGGCTGTGAGATAACGTGGATGTTATTTCACTCAGGCTGCACTGGCAGGCCTGTGTAAGAATTGTCAGATCTCCCTATGGGTGGCAAAAGAAATGCTGCAGCCCATAGGGATCTCCTGGAACCCCAATACCCTGGGTACCTCAGTACCATATACTAGGGAATTATAAGGGTGTTCCAGTATGTCAATTTGAATTGGTGAAATTGGTAACTAGCCTTTTAGTGACAATTTGGAAAGCACAGAGAGCATAACCACTGAGGTTCTGGTTAGCAGTGCCTCGGTGAGACAGTTAGGCATCACACAGGGAACACACACATATAGGTCACAAACTTATGGGCACTGGGGTCCTGACTAGCAGGATCCCAGTGACACAGGCTAAAACAACATACATACCGTGAAAAATGGGGGTAACATGCCAGGCAAGATGGTACTTTCCTACAGTTGCAAAGGGCCTAGGAGAAACACAAACCATATACTAAAATAGTGGAATGTGATAGTCGTTTTCCCACCGATGCAAGTGTAGTGTGTAGAGGGGCACTGGGAGTGTAAGAAAACACCAAAGGTAAGTAATAGAACCCACCCCAGAGCCCAGGAAAGCAGGTGTAAATCACAGGAAGTTTCCTAGAACACAGAAGCAGTTGTGATAGAAGATAATGCAAGACACCAATGATGAATTCCTGGAACTGAATACTGGTGGAAGAAGGAGACCAAGTCCAAAAAGCACGGAAGAGTCCAGGGAGAACAGGACCCTTGCTAACCCACATGAATGTGCAAAAGAACAGCCACCGGTGAGGAAGAGAGTCAGTACTGCACCTAAGAACACGGATGTCGGTTTCTGGTTGGTGCAGATGATGTCCCACGTCGGATGGATGATTGCAGTCTGGTTTGCGTCACTGAATTCCACCAACAAGCCTTGGCACATGCAAAGCACAGGTTAGCAGAAAATGGTGCTGCCCAGGACCAGGAGGGACCTGGTGACCTCTACCCAGGAGGGGGAGACAGAGGGGGCTCTCGGCAACTCAGAGAGCCCTCAGAAGACCAGGCAGTGTACACAGGAGTCCCACAGCACAGGGACAAAGAAGGCGCAAAAGGAGGCCCATGCAGCATGACACAAAGGATTCCCATGGCCCGGAGAACCACTCAGGAAGCTGTGCATCACAGGATGGAGTGCTGGGGCCTGAGCTGTGCTTTGCACAAAGAACTTTGTGGAAGGTCACACTCAAGCCTTGCAACTACAAATCTTGCGGTGCACAGGGGTGCTGTCTTGTGTGGGGAGGCAAGCTCTTACCTCCACCAAAATTGGACAGCTGGACCTTGGGACTGTCGGGGTCACTTTAGTCCACCACCCGTGTTGCTGGATCCACGCTCGTTGTCAGGAGAGTGGACCCATGCCACTGGTCCTCGCTGTAGAGGGGTGCCTGCTGTAGCAGGGAAGTGACTCCTTCACTTCAAGGGAGATTCCTTCACTTCTTCTAGTGCAGGCTGAAGACAGGCAGTCCTTGGAGGATGCACAACATGGAAACTGCAGGAGCTGAAGATACAATGTTTCAGAAGTCGTCTTTGCTTCATTGTTGCAGTTTGTAGAGTTCCTGGAGGGTCCAGATGCAGTTCCCTCTGTAGAAGATGAAGCAAAGGATGCAGAGGATTCCTGCAGGAGTCTTGCAATCCGAATCTGAGGAAACACCCAGAGGAGAGACCCTAAATAGCCCTGAAAGGGGGATTGGTCACCTGACCAGGTAGGCACCTATCAGGGAAGGGCTCTGACGTCACCTACTGGCACTGGCCACTCAGATGCTCCTAGAATGCCCCACCACCTTGGAATCCAAGATGGCAAAACCCAGGGACACTCTGGAGGAGCTCTGGGCGCCACACCTGGGGTGGTGATGGACAGGGAAGAGGTCACTCCCCTCTCCTTTGTCCAGTTTCGCGCCAGAGCAGGGACTGGGGGTCCCTGAATTGGTGCAGACTGGATTTTGCAAGGAGGGCACCATCTGTGCCATTCAAAGCATTTCCAAAGGCTCTGGGAGGCTACCCCTCCCATGCCTGTAACACCTATTTCCAAAGGGAGAACATATAACACCCATTGCTTGAGCTGCATGAGCAACAGGGGGGCAGAAACCTGTCTGTGAGGTGGCAGCAGCTGGGGCTGCCTGGAAAACCTCAGAAGGCTGGGATGGCAGTACTGGGGGTCCACTGTGGAGCTCCCAGAGTGCATGGAATTGTAAAACCAATACTGGAATCAGTCTTGGGGTACAATTCCCAGGTGTTAGACACCTTACATGGCCATATAATCGGAGTTACCATTGTGAAGTTGGACATAGGCATTGACCTATGTCCAGTGCACGCATAAAATGGCGTCCCTGCACTCACGAAGTACGCGAAAATGGTCCTGGATGACGTAGGGACACCTCTGCTAGTGAGGAGCGCCCTCACACACAGGTACTTTGCACCCAGCCTTCAGGGTTGGAAGGCCTGACATATAGGTGACTTATAATTGACCTGGTGCAGTGAAAATGGCTGTGAAAGGGTGCACCATTTCACGCAGGCTGCAATGGTAGTCCTGCAGAAGCCTTTGCATGGGCTCCATATGGGTGGTAAAAGTAATTCTGCAGCCCACAGGGATCCCTGTAACCCCAATGCCCTGGGTACCTAAGTACCATATACTAGGGACTTATAAGAGGGCACCAGTATGCCAATTTGAGATGAAATATTGGGTTACAAGTCCGTAGTGACAAATTTGAGAGCAGAGAGAGCATAAGCACTGGGGTCCTGGTTAGCACGATCCCAGTGACTCAGTCCAACACACTGCAGCAGGCAGAAATTGGGGGGAACATGCCAAAAAGAGGGTACTTTCCTACACTGGTGTGGAAAAATAGGGAAATTCGTTTTTCTCTCATTGTAGTGAATAGGCTCCTTAGGCTAAAATGGGGAGACTTTATTTTAATTAATAAAGTCTCCAAAGGAGCTGGATATGGGAAGTTTGGTCTCAAACTGATTGTTATAATAAATGCAACAACTTGCCATTGTTGGATTTAATATAACTAGTTTAGGGAAAGAGTTTTAGAACCCTTCCCAAAAGTTACCAGTTTCAGCTCTGTAGTGCTCGTCTCTGGTTGGTCAGCCTCTGGCAGCCTGTCAAGGCTGCCTTGGTGAGGTGTGAAGTGGCCTCTGCTGAACATAAAGGAAATGCGTGGGGGAGGAGATCTGCCTCAGAAGATGGTGAAACATGATGGGGAAGAGCAGCCAAACTGGTCTTTAAAGGTCATTTGGAGCAGCTCTTGACCTCCCGAATTTCCTGCAAACCCAGACAACCAGGTGCCCTCTTGATTAGATTAGAAGAGTGCAGGAGAGGGGTGTGTTAAGGATTTTAGCAACACCAATGGGTGGGCTCAGCCAGACCTTACCTCCAAAATTCATTTTCTTGCATTTTGGATTTTTAACCAATATTGCTCCCTGGAATTGATTTTTGCCACACTTCCCAGGAAGTGGTCATCTGATCTGTGTAGGGAAAGGTGCGGAAGACATTGTAACACGAAGGGCTAATTAGCTTGAGAAGTGTAGATGAGCGTGATGCATGCAGAAACCTGAACCGTACGTGGAAAAGTCCACGATGTTGCTTTCAAGCTTGTTTTACAACATTCAATAGATAAAAGTATCCGCAGTCTGCGTGTGCAAGAAGCAGGAAGTGTGGGAGAAAGACAAAGGAAGTACGCTCTAACCCTGGGAAAGAAAGTCCAGGAAAAGGCCAGAAAATAATGACTAGTGAACAACAGGGCAGCCAAGGGGCGTGTACTGGTAACATAGCTAGAAAATGCGAGAAAGGAATAGAGCCCAAGCTTCAGGTTCTTTAAACACCGAAGCACGGATGAGGGGACTAAAGCTCGCAGATGGAGTTGAGCAAGCTGCCTTCGCCCACATCGCTGCCTCCCTGGCTCTGCTGTTCTTAGATAGTGATGCTCGAGGGGGAGAGAGGTTCGAGCAGGCGGGAGAGGGCTTCCCGGCATTGTGGATAAAGTTGAGTTCCACCCAGGGATGAAAGGCCTTTGTTTCTCTGCTTTATTTTGACTGATTAACATACTAGCACTATGTTTAGAATCTGATGTATTCTGCTCATTTCTATTTGATTTTTCCTTGAAAGTCTTAATGTGAATATGATGCAGTACCTGAATGTGCATTTCGTAGGCAGTCAATTAATGCAGTGTTCATATTGGTGAACTCCTTGCTCACATATAAATAGATACTTTTTATTTGCTATTTTTCATTCTACTTTGTTGGTGTGCCAAATGCATATATTTCACAGAAAATTCTATTAAAGCTGAATTGTGTGCATTATTGGTGTGTGGTCCTTCATTGAGCATCCTTATTGACTTATATTGATCAGATCAGGTGTCAATCAATCACCTGGATAAGACATCATCCAAGTGTGTAATAGCCTGCCTGTGATTGGACAGCTGCCCCACCTGCTTTTCACCCCAGGAGCAAGGATAAATTTGTCAGAGCTTCACCTATACCTCGGATCCTTGCTGGAAGAAGATACTGGAAAAGAAGGACTGCCCTGCTGGACCCCTGGCCTGCACCTTGACACAGCACTCACAAGGACTGCACCAGCTGCACACTTTGGGCTTCAACAAGAAAATTACTTTTCCTTACTTCTGCAACTCCAGGGGTGGACTCCCTGTCAGCTACAGGTACAAAAGAGCTACCCAGAGTCCCCTACAACAAGTCCTTCAAAAAGAGCCAAGCTGACCAGCATCCAGTGGCCATTTGAGGATCCTGAACAGGTGCATTCTCTGAATTGTAGTCCCAACACCCAAGGAACAACCCAGAGCTTCTGGAGCCTTGGATCAAGTTGTGGACACTTCAAGGACCCGAAAACGTCATCTGGAAGAAGATCCAGAAGTTTGGAGACATTTGGCACAACTGTTGTAAACAGCCCCATAAGTTGAAGAGGTGCATTGTGGGAGGTGTAGTCCCAGACCCCAAGAGGCAAACCAGAGCCTCTGAACCCTTGTCTGGTGCTGTGGTCCACTTTCCTGTATCAAGAAACACTTCTGAAAGTAAGTGTCACAGTGTTACATTATAGGTGGCCTGAACTCTGGACTTTGTCCCTGAACAGTGTGACATTTTTTAAACCTTTGAGCTCTATTTGCTTCTTAGCTAGAATTACTTTTAATCTTTTTAAAAATCATATATCCGTCTCCCTGCATTGGATTTTTGTCACACAGGGTGGCTTTGCATCGCCTCATAGATATGAATGAGAGGCCTGCACCACCAGGGCCCAGAGAAAAGCTCCACATGCCTCATGTGAGCAGTAAGTGAGGTTCACATGTGCTTCAGGTTATCTTCATAAATGCTTCTTGACAGACTCTTGTCAGTCTCATGTCTGCCCCCAGGGAGCCTTGTGTTTGCCTTATGGTCAGCCACATTAAAGCTCAGTCTCACTGCCACTGGATGCTTGTGCGAGCCTCATGTTGGTTTCATGTCAGCCTCACTGGAGCCTTGAGTGAGCCTCATGTGAGCCTCACTGGAGCCTTGAGTAAGCCTCATGTGAGCCTTGTCTCAGCCACATTTCAACCTCACAGTAGCCTTGTGTTCGAATCATGTCAGCTATATGTGATGTACTTATTGGCCTCCTATAAGCCACACTAGAGCATCGTCTGAGGCTCATGTCAGCCTCTTGTTGACTTTGTGCTGTTGTGAGTCATGGCTCCTCCTTAACTACAACCACAAAGGAAAACAGATGAGCCCAGCCCCAGCAACATTTTTAAGACTGTGGAAACACAAACAGCATTGGATGCGTGGCCAGGAAAATTTGCAGAGCAGAGCCACAAGGCCTAGACGCAGTGAACACAGCGCAGGATGGCAGCATGTGCAGGGTGTAACCATAGCTCACCTGGGAGGAGGAATTGTGCATATCCTGGTAACATGGAACTAGCATAGAGGCCTCAATTGTTTCCAGCAGCTGACATCTAAATGTCTAGTGCCAGCATTACAGATTTTCCCCACTCCCACTGCTGATCAGTGCTTGCACATGAGGGAGATGACTTGTCAATCCTGTAGGCGCAAAGTGAGGGCCGTTAAAGCTCTACCGGGCAGTACATTCCCTCAACCTAGTGGACTGCTGTTGAGCAAAGAGGCCCCACTAAATTGCACACCACTACCCTGCGCTACATAAACTGGCTTTACCAGAGTGCATCGCCTCCTACATTGGGTATTTATAGGGCTGCTCGTGCTGCTGTGCCTGAGGGAGCTAAAAGGCACATGCAAGCAGACCCTCTCACTGCACCACATTCAAGCAGAAAAAAACACTGTCCAGAACCTCCTACAGGATACGCTGCTGTATGTACCTGTTACACTAAATACTTCTGTTCAGTTGATACTCCTGGGCTGCTTATGCTGTCATGTCCACCAGGCATGGGACTGGTAATCTGGCCTTAGCTGTGAGAGGCTAAATACAGCACAATGTAATACTACAAAACATCATGATGGGGCAACCACATACGGGCATGCAACCCATTACCTCCAAACCTGCCATTAACTCTGAAAAGTCGATAACTACCAAAAGCACCTTGGATGACTCCATTCATCCACTATCAGTCAGTGACAAATTGGACAAATTGGATGGGGTGCTCATGGCAGAAGACAAAATCAGCTCAGCATTGGAATCAACAAGGAAATCCTTGTAAAGCAAAATAGACGTGATCACAACGGACTTAATGTTACTACATGCAGATAATCACAACTCAACGGGCAAGGTGCACTCAGTTGAGTTAACTATCACTGAGCTACAACTGATGTCACGCAAGTTTGACACCTCTCTGCACCAAATGGTGGGACACGTGGATACTCTGGAGCGTCACATAGAACCACCACAACAATATTCGTTCGAGAAGGAATGGAAGGGCAAGATGCAGTTGAATATATGAAACAATGGCTGCAACATCTGCTCCCTGCTGACACCTTTTCACAGTTCTTCTCGGTGGAGCAGGCTTTTAGGGTTCCAGCATACCAGTCATCATCAGGATCAGGCCCCAGACAGCTGATATTCTTACTACACTATAAAGACAGAGACATCATCCTTCTCAAGACCTGAAAACTCCAGGAGATCACACGCCAAAATCATGTGTTTTTTCAGTAATTAGACATTACTCTTGTGATGTAAAATTACCAAAATTACACAATTACTCGAGCCGGAGTAATCAAGAGTAATTTGGGGCAAAGTTCCTATCGCAGGATCATGTGAACAACAAAACTAAGGTCCAGGTTTACAAAAGGCTTGTGTTTCCGACCTCGCTGCGGCAAGGAGAACAGCGCAAGGCCAGAAAAAAAGGCCGGGTGGGCCTGCGACCCTAAAAACGGACAGCAGCCCCACCGCGGGCCGAGCGGGAGATGCTGCAGAAGCCTGCGGCATGACAATACTATCCTGAAACCACTATTAGTTGTAAGATGTGAGAAACTTGGTTTTTGCTTGGCTGTGATGTGCACCCTGGTCAAGCAACAGCCATAATCCCTTGCAGGTGAACAAGCAAAAATGACTAAATTACCTTGTGCTTCACCATGGGTGCTTGGCACAAAAAGCAGTCAGGATTAGTTTGCAGGCATTGTGTAAAGTATTTATGCAAAACACAAACATTAATAAAGTGAGAACACAACACAAGGAAAATCCCAAACCAATTTAGATAAATAAGGTACGTTTCAATAAATTATTTGACACCAAAACCACATAAATCTCATCTGTAGTACCAGATTTATGATTTTTTGTTTTTTAAATAAACAGCAAAAAAACGCCGAAAAAAATAAAGTTCCAACCATGGCAATTTGGTTGTGCTGGACTGGGTCAAAGTCAACCACAATTGAGCGTGAGTCAGGTACATTACTAGGATAGTCTCACTGGAGTTTTATATCCTCATATTTTGTGTCAAGATCCTGTTCATGTGGAAGACGTTCGTCGGGTGTGTTAGCACGTCAGAGCCTTAATAAGTAACCTTACAAGGAGATGCGCTTAGGTCAATGCACCTTTGGTCTACGTTCGGGGACTTCCCAGTACAAGTTATCTTTTGGCATCAAAATCAATAGATCAATAAACCAATCAATAATTACAATAATTATTCAACAAGCCAATCAATATCGTTTACTAAGAATCAATAAGTTGAACACACCTTGACCTTCCAGTCATGAATAACCACATCAACATAGTTAAGGGTTAGGATATTTATTTCCCTATTAGTTACAATCTAATGTCATTCTGTTAATCTCATTAGCAATCAATCTCATTAGGAACTCATCTAATTAGCAATTAGAACGCAGTTAATCAATGCATAAAGAATATTCTTTCAGTATATAGGGATGTCATTAATATGAAGCAACTTAGCAAAGTCTCATTAATGCATGATTCAACAAAGCAAGAACTCAGCCATTTGTCTATTTGCGTCAGATATTTGTGAACACCTTCATTAACCTCAAATTAGCATTGGCATGTTGTACAAACATGAATTTGGAAACCATCTAAACTATGGCCTCTAGCAAACCAGCAGTTGGTACCTAGAAAGAAAAGGCAAACAGACAATTGCAATTTTGCATCAGATAGTTACCAATCCAACAGATCAGCAAACAGCGTCAGTCTTCGTCCTCAGGACATCAGTCGATTCACTATCTGCAGAGATAGGACGGGGACAAGTCTCGATATAGCATAGCTAAGGAATAGGACCTTCCCTCATATGGAGGAGAAGTATATATCAGGCAAGAATGGGTAGAGAGTGATTTAAAGTATCAGAACAAGCAAAAGAGTGAAAAGTCTCTGTGAGCGAGCAAAGTGAAGTTGAGTCTGTGAGCCCCAAAAAACTCTCTCTTTCTCCTTGGGTCACTCCGTTAAATCAAAACTGTCTAATTAGCCCTTAACTCCCCACTGGATAATAATTGGTGTCCAATAATTCTTCAAGCATCTTGCCAGAATTTTCCACAAACCACAGTTCTCATGTCGTGGATTGGTCCATGTTACTGATGTCTTCATCTGTTGGAATGTCAGGTAAGAAAAGTTACTCTTTGCGCTCCAGTCAGTGTCTCCATTGTTTTCTCCTACTCCAGTTAACCTTGCACCTGTTACGAATTACACTGTTGAATTCAGCAAGAACGTCACCTTGAGCAAGTTGGTTCTCATGAGAAAGAATTTACTACTGCTACACACACATAACTCCTGGAAAAATACAGCTTCGTGTCCTTCAGGAAAACAGCACATTACACGTTAGAAAATGCAGTTTACTATGAGACCAGGCAGCTAGGCCCAGACCCTCGCTAAGCTAAGGCCTTCTAATTTAATAAGCAAATTCTTAATACATAACTCTAATTATGATATGTTAATACAAATTAAAAAAATTATTGCATAATAATTCAGAATTAACAAGCTTTCATTAGTCTTCGTATACATTGGCAGCTACTCCCCGTGGGCACATTTCAAACGTGTGTATTATTTTCTATGTTAACACATTTTCTATGTAGCTTCATCACACAATATATTGCAAACTTTTCATGTTAATATTGCTTTTAAAAGACACACTCCACCAATCCCTCCTATGATGACTCTTGTCATCACACAAAACCTTCTCCAATTTTTTTTACATCAGTTAAAATTCTTTTAACTCAATTTCTTCCCTTCTTGGCTTCCAGTTTGATTTTTCCTTAAACAATTTTCCCGTTGTTTTTCTTCCCTCCTCTTATTATTTTCCACCATCTTTAATTTTATTCTTTTGCTAATTTTACATGCCACCCACAATCCAAATAGGCAAGATATAACAATCAATATCCCCTGTCCTATTTTAGACAATATCCCATGCCAAATGTTACTAAGCCAATTTCTCACTGAAGCAAATCCCTTTTCAAACTTTTCCCAAACACCTGGTTCCTTCAATTCCTTCAAGTCTGTACTATCCCTAGTCAAGTTAGTAAGCATACTTCTAATCTCATTACTATTATCTGATATATATGCGCAACACTGACGCTCATTAAGCATTCTACAAACTCCGCCATTTTTCGCTAAAAGAATGTCTAAAGCAAGCCTGTTTTGAAGAGTCATAGCCCTCTCCGCAGCAAGTTCAGTATCCATCAGGAGTATAGCCCCTATACAATTTGTCAGCATGTTATCCACAATAGTAGACAACTTTTAAATATTTATGGAGTTCAAGATAATTCCCACTGAAGGAATTATCGCTCCAAATATGTCTCCTACTACACCAGCAGCAGTTTCTCTCTTCTGTCTAGTACAATGTAATTCAGTCAATTTCAGAAACCTTTTCAAATCATCATGTTGATATAACTTTGGGAAAACTATCCCCAAATAACATGTCCCATACCATCCCTTTGGAAGACAATAACAAGCATTAAGTCCACATATGTAATAGATCCCTGGGATCGCTGGATCATGTCCATTTAACATGAACGTCCATTTACTATGAAATAAAAACACATGCTTTCATTCACTCATTCCCACAAACACCTTGTCATAATATGACTTCGGCCTAGATATGCAAAGCTTCCCTACATGTAGTGCATCTAAAGCTAGCTTCCCTTGTTCTCTAATTGCACCATAACCTTCGCTACTAGCAAAAGCCTGCTGCTGCAATCCTTTTTCTAATTTACCCTTTAATGCCCTTTTTCTATCTTCCGTGTGATCTAGGAAGCTCTTCTCTACCGGTGTAAGCAAGCATGTCAAATTATTGCGGTGTGCATAAGGTGTACTAATTGTCAATGTCGACTCAAAAAATCCTTTAACTAGCTATATACTATAGTACCTAGCTACCCCACTCAAGTCCCTTATTATAGGCACATAAGAAAACACAAGGTCATAGTTTGAATAAAAGTATTGAATCTCTTCCTGGTCATAAAATCTTGTTAGTAACAGACTACAACTTATCCCATAAGTTAGTGGCAGACTATGACAGGTAACCCCTTCTTGTACCGAAACAGGAATCTGTGTACACACAAAGCAATCCTTCGCATCCATTGTGTCAACATACTCACTCAGCAGGCGATAAAAACCGTTAGTGGAAAGTTCCCCTTTTGCGTTAGTTCCCTCATGCAAATATCTTGTATCTAGCTCAAACCTTTCCCAAGCTGTTAGTGCAGTGGTAATCTCAGGAATTGTAGCATTGTTAGTCCCACTCTTATGCATTAGTGTCATACCCACAACCACAACCATAATGAATATCACGCACACAACACCCAAACCAACACCCAAATATTTACAACGCCTACCCCCTCTATTATCCTGTCTAATGTTAGCCATGATCCGTACAGAATCTGAAAGTGAAGGATGGTTAATTCAAACAACAACAGAGGATAGTTAGAATAAAATGTTCTTCTTTTTTTTTTCTTGCAACAAAGTCAAAACAAGCGAAAGTCTTCTTTCAGCAATTATTTACAGCTTTCAGTTTCACTCCCAGGATCCTTGTCAATTCAGGTTAGCAGCTTGTCAAAATCTGTTTCAAAAGTCAATTTAGGTTCTCAAAGTCTCATCCAGTAAATTTTCACTTGCAGCTCTGGCCACTTGTCTCCTTTCAGTATTTCTCTGGTCTTTGATCTTTCCTGTGGCAA
Organism: Pleurodeles waltl; assembly: GCF_031143425.1. NCBI lineage: Eukaryota > Metazoa > Chordata > Amphibia > Caudata > Salamandridae > Pleurodeles > Pleurodeles waltl. The sequence goes on from NC_090444.1 coordinate 24,931,665, forward strand.
CCTTTCACCTTCTCTTGGCTCTATGGTGTTTTCTGTTGATAGACCTGCAATCTGCTCAGGAGGAGTTTGGACACTCTGACTCTCTTCCACCTCAACTCCTTCGCCTTCTGGGTTTGTCAAATGCTCTAGCTCATTCCCATAATCGTCTGCTTCTGGGAGAACTTCGCTCTGATTAGGCTCTCCTGCTGCCTCCGTTGAGATAGGCTCACCGTCACCCCTCTGTATCTCTTCTCCCTCATCTCTTACTGGAGTGACCCATTCGTCCTCAACGGGCTCTCCTTCTGTCTCAGTTCCCCTTCGATCACTCTCCGGGCCTGAGACTTCCTTTTCTGTTGTTGGTACTTTCAACAACTCAACTTCCTCATCAGTTGGACATGTCACCTTTTTCGTGTGACTGGCATGGATTCAGTTCGGAATTCCTGCACAATTCACAGCAGTAGTAGTCGTTAGTATCACTTGATATGGCCCCTTCCAACGTGGCTCCAAACACGTCTTCCTTACGTGTTTCTTGATGACAACCCAGTCACCAGCTCTCAGGTTGTGTCCTGGATCCTTTATCAGTGGCAGGGTGGTAGCTTCCACCTGGTGGGAAAAAGAGTGGACCACATCAGCCAGACCCTTGCAGTAGTCCACCACCATATCATCTGTGATATTCACAAGAGCATTTGCAGGCACTGCGGGCAGTCTCATAGCTCTGCCCATGAGAATCTCATGAGGGGACAGCCCTGTTTTTTTGTTAGGTGTATTTCTCATTGACATTAACACCAAAGGTAATGCATCGGGTCATTTCAAATTTGTGACTGCACACATTTTTGCCATTCTCAACTTCAGGGTACCATTCATCTGCTCCACTAGTCCTGATGCTTCAGGGCGGTAACTACAATGCAACTTCTGCTCAATGTTCAGTGCTGCACACATTAACTTCACTACCTCGTTGTTGAAGTGACTTCCCCTATCTGATTCCAAAGAGATCGGAAACCTGAAACGTGGTATTAACTCCCTAAGCAACAGCTTCGCTGCTGTGAGGCTGTCATTCCTATGTGTAGGGTACGCTTCAATCCAATGACTAAAGATACACACAATCACCAATACATACCTCAAACCTCCACACACACAGGCATCTCAATAAAATCCAATTTCATTCTGCTAAATGGACCTCCAGCTTTCCCAATGTGGCTCAAATTTACCACTGTCCCTCTCCCTGCATTCATCTGTTGGCAGATGACACACCTATGGCAAACACTTCTTCAGCTTGTCTGAACTTCAGGGTAAACCAGTCAATTTTTAACAACCTGATCATGGCATCCCTTCCAATATATGCCTGACCATGGTAAAACCTTGCAAATTGTGACAAAAGACTGTTCGGTAAGACCATTTTCCCTTTCTCTGAAACCCACAAATCATCTGGCCTTTGTACGCATTGCATCCTAACCCAAGAACGCTTCTCATCCTTGCTGGCACGACCCTGCAACAATCTCAACTTTTCTAACGTATCAATCACCCTTAATGCGTAACCTGTGCATGTCTCATTTTCTGTTTCAGGCAACAATACCCATTGATCTTTAAACGATATACAGTTCAATGTGCTGAACCTTGTGACTTGATCCGCATATCTATTTCCCATTGAAACAAAGTCTTGTGACTTCAGGTGTGCACTGTGCTTCACCACGTAAATTTCATGAGGTAACCGAATCGCGTGCAGCAACTCCTTAATTCTCTCACCCTTTTTCACTGGTGAACCAGAAGAGGTAAAAAAAAAACCTCTGTGACCATAGTTGGCCAAAATCATGGACAATTCTAAATCTGTATCGGCTGTCAATATAGATAGTCACTCTCAGCTGGGCAGAAGCATGGCAAGCTCTAACCAGAGCAACCAGTTCAGCTACTTGAGCAGAATATACTCCTTGAAGCCAAGAAGCTTCCAGGATACCAGAAATCGTGCATACAGCATACCTGGCCCCCGCACTCCTACTGAGTCTCTCAAACATAAGCCATCAACAAAGATAATTTGGTCATTTTCTTCCAATTTGGTATCTTTAATATCAGGCCTCGGTTTGGTGCACATTTCTGTTACCTCAAGACAATCATGTTCTACATCCTCTACATTTTCAACCTCTGTATTTTCATTTGGAAGCAAAGTTGCTGGGTTCAACACTGTACATCTCTTCAACGTTACATTTGGTGACCCCAATATAATCGTTTCATATTTAGTCAGTCTTGCATTTGTCATGTGCTGCGTTTTAGTATGGGTCAACAGAATTTCAACTGAGTGAGGGACCATAACTGTTGAAGGATGTCCCTTCACTATGCCTTCACACTGTGTGAGGCTTTGTCCAACTGCTGCTACTGCACACAGACAACCCGGTAAGGCTGCTGCAACTGGGTCCAAAGTAGCTGAAAAATATCCTACTGGTCGGTTTACACCTCCATGGACCTGTGTCAGGACAGACAAAGAACATGCATCACGTTCATGGCAAAACAGAACAAAAGGCTTTGTGTAATCAGGCATACCTAGAGCTGGAGCCCTGCACATGCTCTCCCTTAATTCAGTAAACGCTTTAATTTCCTTCTCTCCCAATACTATGACATCCGGCCCCTCTTTGACCGTCAGTCTCACCAATGGCTTGGAGATTACGGAGAAATTCGGGATCCACTGACGACAGTAACCCACCATTCCTAGAAACATCCTAACATCTCTCCGTGTTGTTGGGGGATTCATCTGTAACAATGCAGTTACTCTTTCCCTGGATAACTTCCATGACCCTTTCTCAATTTGATGACCCAAGTACTTCGCCTCTCTCTGGCAGTATTGCAATTTCTTCAGGGACACCATGTGTCCGTTCTTTCCCAGGTGATTCAGTAAGGCAATCAAATCATACTTGCACTCGTCCCTCGTTTTAGATGAGATCAACAAATCATCAATGTACTGCACTAGAGTTGATTGAAAAAGCAGCTCCAATGACTCCAAATCCTTCTTTAGTATTTGATTGAATATGGAAGGTGATTCCGAAAACCCTTGAGGAATTCGACACCAACTGTAAACCTTGTCCAGGAATTTAAAAATGAAGAGAAATTGGCTGTCCCCATGAAGAGACACAGAAAAGAACGCTTGAGACAGATCAATTACTGTGAACCATTCTGCATCCCATGGAATCTGGAACATAATCACAGCTGGATTTGGCACCACTGGGCAGCATTTCACCACTAAGTCATTGACCTTTCTAAAGCCTTGGACAATCCAAACCTTCCCACACGGCTTTCTCAGTCCCATTATTGGTGAATTACATGGACTGCACATCACTTCCTTCAAGACTCCCTGTTTTACAAAGTCTGCAATTAGTTGTGAAACCTTTATAAGGACATCCTGCGCCATATGATACTGAGGTATCTGGGGGAACACAGCATTTGGCTTCACACTGACTTTAACTGGTTTTACTCCTTTAATCAGTCCTACTTCTTTCCCTATCAGATCTCACACCTTCTCTTGGACTGTTCCCTGCAAGTCTGCCGGGAGATCAGCTACTGTGAACATCAGTGGATATTCCTTGTCTGTGGTCTCAGTTTCAGGCTCTGAAACCTGTCCCTCCCCTTCATCATCACTGTTTGTCTGGACCTCAATCCCCTCATTGGAACGGGTGATTGAACACCTTGTCTTGCACAATTAATCTCTTCCCAGTAAGGACACAGCACTTGAATCGCAAACCACAAACCTGTGCAATCCTTGGAAAGTGCCAAGCTCAACCTGAACCAGATCTGTGATCGGGTTAGTCAGGAGTTGGTTTGCTACTCTGTAGGAAAGTACCATCTTGCCTGGCATGTTACCCCCATATTTCACTGTATATATGTTGTTTTAGTCTATGTGTCACTGGGACCTTGCCAGGCAGGGCCTCAGTGATAATAAGTAGGTGCCCTGTATGTGTTCCCTATGTGACGACTAACTGTCTCACTGAGGCTCTGCTATCCAGAACCTCAGTGGTTATGCTCTCTCATTTCTTTCCAAATTGTCACTAACAGGCTAGTTACTAAATTTACCAATTCACATTGGCATACTGGAACACCCTTATAATTCCCTAGTATATGGTACTGAGGTACCCAGGGTATTGGGGTTCCAGGAGATCCTTATGGGCTGCAGCATTTGTTTTGCCACCCATAGGGAGCTCTGACAATTCTTACACAGGCCTGCCACTGCAGCCTGAGTGAAGTAACGTCCACGTTATTTAACAGCCATTTACCACTGCACATAAGTAACTTATAAGTCACCTATATGTCTAACCTTCACCTGGTGAAGGTTGGGTGCAAAGTTACTTAGTGTGTGGGCACCCTGGCACTAGCCAAGGTGCCCCCACATTGTTCAGGGCAAATTCCCTGGACTTTGTGATTACGGGGACACCATTACATGTGTGCCCTACACCTAGGGCACCCCCTATGTGTAGTGTCACAATGGTAACTCCAAACAGGGCCATGTAACATGTCTAAGATCATGGAATTGTCACCACAATACCATTCTGGTATTGGGGAGACAATTCCATGATCCCCCGGGTCTCTAGCACAGAACCCGAATACTGCTAAACTGCCTTTTCGAGGTTTCACTGCAGCTGCTGCTGCTGCCAACCCCTCAGACAGGTTTCTGCCTCCCTGGGGTCCAGGCAGCCCTGGCCCAGAAAGGCAGAACTAAGGACTTCCTCAGAGAGAGGGTTTTACACCCTCTCCCTTTGGAAAAGGTGAGAAAGGCTGGGGAGGAGTAGCCTCCCCCAGCCTCTGGAAATGCTTTGATTGGCACAGATGCTGCCCATCTCTGCATAAGCCAGTGTACACCGGTTCAGAGATCCCCCAGCCCTGCTCTGGCGCGAAACTGGACAAAGGAAAGGGGAGTGACCACTCCCCGGACCTGCACCTCCCAGGGGAGGTGCCCAGAGCTCCTCCAGTGTGCCCCAGACCTCTGCCATCTTGGATTCAGAGGTGTTGCTGGCACACTGGACTGCTCTGAGTGGCCAGTGCCAGTAGATGATGTCAGAGGCTCCTTCTGATAGGCTCTTACCTCTCTTGGTAGCCAATCCTCCTAACCTGATAGCCAAACCTCCTTTTCTGGCTATTTAGGGTCTCTGCTTTGGGGAATTCTTTAGATAACGAATGCAAGAGCTCATCAGAGTACCTCTGCATCTCCCTCTTCACCTTCTGCCAAAGGATTGACCGCTGACTGCTCAGGATGCCTGCAAAACCGCAACAAAGTAGCAAGACGACTACTAGCAACCTTGTCTCACCTCATCCTGCCAGCTTTCTCGACTGTTTCCAGGTGGTGCATGCTCTGGGGGTAGCCTGCCTCGTCCCTGCACCAGGAGCTCTGAAAAAATCTCCTGTGGGTCGACGGAATCTTCCCCCTGCAATCGCAGGCACCAAAAGACTGTATCACTGGTCCTCTGGGTCCCCTCTCAGCACGACGAGCGTGGTCCCTGGAACTCAGCAACTCTGTCCAAGTGACTCCAACAATCCAGTGACTCTTCAGTCCAAGTTTGGTGGAGGTAAGTCCTTGCCTCCCCACACTAGACTGCATTGCTGGGAACCGCGTGATTTGAAGCTGCTCCGGCTCCTGTGTACTCTTCCAGGATTTTCTTCATGCACAGCCTAGCCTGGGTCCCCGACACTCCTTCCTGCAGTGCACAACCTTCTGAGTTGTCCTCCGGCGTCGTGGGACTCCCTTTTGTGACTTCGGGTGGACTCCAGTTCACTTTTTTTCTAAGTGCTTGTTCAGGTACTTCTGCAGGTGCTGCCTGCTTCTGTGAGGACTCCCTCACTTGCTGGGTGCTCCCTCTGTCTCCTCCTCCAAGTGGTGACATCCTGGTTTCTCCTGGGCTACAGCAGCACCCAAAAACCTCTACTGTGAGCCTTGCAGCTAGCAAGGCTTCTTTGTGGTCTTTCTGTGTGGGAATACCTCTGCAAGCTTCATCGTGACGTGGGACATCCATCTTCCAAAGGAGAAGTTCCTAGTCCTCTTCTTTCTTGCAGAACTCCAAGCTTCTCCCAACAGGTGGCAGCTTCCTTGCACCCTCAGCTGGCATTTCCTGGGCTCCTGCCCACTCTTGACACTGTCGCGACTATTGGACTTGGTCCCCTTGTCTAACAGGTACTCAGGTCCAGAAATCCACTGTTGTTGCATTGCTGGTGTTTGTTCTTCCTGCAGAATCCCCCTATCACGACTTCAGTGCTCTCTGGGGGTAGTAGGTGCACTTTACACCTACCTTTCAGGGTCTTTGGGTGGGCTATATTTCTAACCCTCACTGTTTTCTTACAGTCCCAGCGACCCTCTACAAGATCACATAGGTTTGGGGTCCATTCGTGGTTCGCATTCCACTTTTGGAGTATATGGTTTGTGTTTCCTCAATCTATTGTAATTCTACATTGTTTGCATTACTTTCTTGCTAGTACTTACCTAAGTTTGGTAAGTGTACATATATCTTGTGTATATAACTTATCCTCATACTGAGGGTACTCACTGAGATACTTTTGGCATATTGTCATAAAAATAAAGTACCTTTATTTTTAGTACTTCTGTGTATTGTGTTTTCTTATGATATTGTGCATATGACACCAGTGGTTTAGTAGGAGCTTTACATGTCTCCTAGTTCAGCCTAAGCTGCTTTGCCATAGCTACCTTCTATCAGCCTAAGCTGCTAGAAACACCTCTTCTACACTAATCAGGGATAACTGGACCTGGCACAGAGTGTAAGTACCCTTGGTACCCACTATAAGCCAGGCTTGCCTCCTAGATTGGTTGTGCAGCGGTGGGATAAGTACTTGTAACTACTTACCACTTTGTCATTTTGTACTTTTCATAAGAGAAAAATATACCAAACAGTTCAGTGTATATACACATAACCAAAAAATTAGCTTTTCTATCCTTAAAACTTTTTACAAAGTTCTGAAAAGTACTCTAAAACTTGTACTCAGACTCAAAAGTTTTCTAAAAGTTTGAAAAAGTTTTTTCTCTGTTCTTTAAAAAGTTCTGAAACTTTTTCTCTCTTTCTCACTACCGCTAAACCTTTTGCTATGATGTCTGTGGTAGACTCTGCTCCCAAACCTGCCGATGCTACTTCTGACATTTTAAATTAAAAGAGCGTAAGGAGTCTCTGCTTAGATAGAAGTTTAGTTATAGGAAAGAACCCTACAAAAGAGTTTCTGTTTAACATGCTTATTGTAAATGATGAGTCCCAAGCAGGCCCATCAGATGAGAGGTGATGAAGCAGAAAAAGAAAGGCTAACAAATATTCATATATCATGCAAACAAAATCGTATAAGGTAGTGTGATTTTAGCAAAGAAAAATAATGTATGTGGGAAAATGTGCCCACGAGGTAGTTCGCCATTATTATAAACGAGCTTAATTAATCATGATGAATTGACAATGTAGTAATCCGTCATAATTGCAAATGTATTCTATGATTTTCTTGTTGAAACTGTTATATGCTTAGCTTACATTTAGCAGAGGCTTTGGCCTAGTTGCCTGGTCTCAAATTTGACTGCATGGTTTTCACTTGTATTAACAAAGACACATTTTAACTTTAAGGTTGTATTTTTCCAGTAGAAATGACTAATACACTTATCTCAAGGTTTCGTGCTAGGCTAGTTTCATCCCCTTTGAAGCAAGGTCAGTTTCTGCAGGTGCAGACAATAAAGACATTGATATAAAAATAATTGGCAAACTTTGTTGCTACTTGTGTTCCAAGGCTCCAAGGACACCTTATGCATAAATGAGTACTAAGAGAAAGACACTATTCATTGGTCAAAAGGAAGCCACCCTATGAAACCTCCAATGGAAGACCCTGAAGAATTTGGAACGTTTGCTTACTTAAGCCCACCGGACAAAGAAAAGGCAGCCATTTTCTTCGATGCCAATTTGAAGCCAGATTCAAGACGCCATTTTAAATGACACTTTGATGCCTTTTCTCTGTCGCAGAGAAATAGACTTTAAAGAATTCTCTCCCTAGAGACTTTAACTTTAATTTTGCTCTGTCTTGTCCATGCAGTAACTTTTGCCCCATTTTTCCTTGCTGCCGCAAGGAACCTTGTCTTAACTTTGCCCCTTTTGAAATCTACCCCATGCTGATCGAACCGGTATTTCAAAACAAATGGAGTGGACCCCATCTAATTGTTGAGAAAAAGGGTGAGGTTGTCTATTTGGTAGACCTGGGCACTGCCAGGAGTCCCCTTAGGGTGATTCATGTCAACTGCCTAAAACCCTACTATAGCATGACTGATCTCACACTGCTCATTACAACAGATGAAGGACAGGAAGAAGAGAGTGACCCTCTCCCTGATCTCTTCTCCACCACTGAAGAGGATGCTTTAGTGGAGGGAGTAGTTTTGGCAGACTGAAAGACAACTGCATAAATCTCCTTGGACAATTCTCTGACCTCTTTTCAATTGTGCCAGGTACCACATCCTGGTGTGAACACACAATTGATACTGGAGACAGCTTGCCTGTCAAAAGTAAGAGTGATAGGCAGTCTGACCATGTCAGGGACTGCCTAAAACAAGAGGTGCAGAAAATGCTTGATCTAGTAGTGGTTGAACCTTCTGAAAGCCCATGGGCGAGGCCTGTGGTGCTTGTACCAAAGCCTCACTCAAAAGAGGGAAAAAGGGAGATAAGGTTTTGTGTAGATTACAGAGGTCTCAACCAGGTAACAAAAACTGATGCTCACCCAATACCCAGGGCAGATGAGCCAAGTATCTAAGCACCTTTGATTTGACTGCAGGGTATTGGCAGATCAAATTGGCTGAGGATGCTAAACCTAAAACTGCCTTTTCAACTATAGGAGGGCACTACCAATTTACAGTGATGCCCTTTGATTTGAACAATGCACCTGCCACTTTTCAAAGGTTGGTGAACACAGTCCTGCAAGGGTTGGAGGCTTTTAGTGCAGCATATCTAGATGATATTGCTGTCTTTAGCTCCACCTGGGATGAGCACCTGGTTCACCTTTGGAAAGTTTTGGAGGCCCTGCAAAAGTCAGGCCTCACTATCAAGGCCTCAAAGTGCCAGATAGGGCAGGGAAAGGTCGTTTATATGGGACACCTGGTAGGTGGAGAATAGATTGCACCACTACAGGGGAAAATCCAGACAATCATGGATTGGGTTCCCCCTACAACACAGACCCAGGTGAGAGCATTCTTAGGCCTCACTGGGTATTACAGGAGATTCATTAAAAACTATGGCTCCATAGCAGCCCCTCTTAATGATCTCACTAGTAAAAAGATGCCTAAAAAGGTATTATGGACAACTAGCTATCAGAAAGCTTTTGAGGAGCTGAAACAGGCCATGTACTCTGCACCTGTCCTAAAAAGCCCAAGTTACTCCAAGAAATCAATTGTTCAAACTGATGCATCTGAATTAGGGGTAGGAGTAGGGGCAGTCTTATCGCAACTGAATTCTGAGGGCCAGGAGCAACCAGTTGCTTTTATCAGCAGAAGGTTGACCCCTAGAGAAAAGCGTTGGTCTGCCATAGAGAGGGAGGCCTTTGCTGTGGTCTGGGCACTGAAAAAGTTGAGGCCATACCTGTTTGGCACTCACTTTATTATTCAGACAGACCACAAACCTCTACTTTGGCTAAAACAAATGAAAGGTGAAAACCCTAAATTGTTGAGGTGGTCCATATCTCTACAGGGAATGGACTATCCAGTGGAACATAGACCTGGGAGTACCCACTCCAATGCAGATGGACTCTCCAGATATTTCCACTTATACAATGAAGACTCATCAGGTCATGGCTAGTCTTATTGTCCTTCGTTTGGGGGGGGGTTGTGTAGGAAAGTACCATCTTGCCTGGCATGTTACCCCCATATTTGACTGTATGTATGTTGTTTTAGTCTATGTGTCACTGTGACCTTGCCAGGCAGGTCCCCAGTGCTCATAAGTATGTGCCCTGTATGTGTTCCCTGTGCGATGCCTAACTGTCTCACTGAGGCTCTGCTAACCAGAACCTCAGTGGTTATGCTCTCCCTGCTTTCCAAATTTGTCACTAACAGGATAGTGACTAAATTTACCAATTCACATTGGCATACTGGTACACCCATATGATTCCCTTGTATATGGTACTGAGGTACCCAGGTTATTGGGGTTCCAGGTGATCCCTATGGGCTGCAGCATTTCTTTTGCCACCCATAGGGAGCTCTGACAACTCTTACACAGGCCTGCCACTGCAGCCTGAGTGAAATAACGTCCAAGTTTTTTCACAGCCATTTTCCACTGCACATAAGTAACTTATAAGTCACCTATATGTCTAACCTTCACCTGGTGAAGGTTGGGTGCAAAGTTACTTAGTGTGTGGGCACACTGGCACTAGCCAAAGTGCCCCCATATTGTTCAGGGCAATTTCCCCAGACTTTGTGAGTGCGGGGACACCATTACACGTGTGCCCTACACATAGGGCACCACCTATGTGTAGCGTCACAATGGTATCTCCGAACATGGCCATGTAACATGTCTAAGATCATGGAATTGTCACCCCAATACCATTCTGGTATTGGGGAGACAATTCCATGATCCCCCGGGTCTCTAGCACAGAACCCGGGTACTGCCAAACTGCCTTTCCGGGGTTTCACTGCAGCTGCTGTTGCTGCCAACCCCTCAGACAGGTTTCTGCCCCCCTGGGGTCCAGGCAGCCCTGGCCCAGGAAGGCAGAACAAAGTTACCCTACTACCCCAAAAAGACAGTAAAGTCGAGATAGGGGATTCTGCAAGGACAACGACCGACTGCAAAACACTGAAGATGGATTCCTGGACCAGAGGACCTGTAAAGGAAGGTGACCAAGTCCAAGAGTCACACAAGTGTCCAGGGGGGCAGGAGCCCACTAAACCCCGGATGAAGGTAAAAAAGGGCTGCCTCTGGGTGGAAGAAGCCAAAGATTCTGCAACAACGGAAGGTGCCAGGAACTTCCCCTTTGGTCATAAGATGTCCCACAGTGTGCTGGAGGATGCAGAGTTGTTTCCACACAAAAAGACTGCAAACAAGGCTTGCTAGCTGCAAGAATCGTGGTTGAGGAGTTTGGGTGTTGCTAGGGCCCAGGAAGGACCAGGAGGTTGCTCCTTGGAGGAGGAGACAAAGGGGGCGCTCAGCAGTACGGAGAGCCCACACAGAAGCAGGCAGCACCCGTAGAAGCACCTGAACAGGCACTTAGAAGATCTGAGGACAATGGTAGACTCAGAGTCACAAAGGAGGGTCCCACGACGTCGGAGTCCAACTCAGCGAGTCGGCAATGCAGGACGGAGTGCTGGGGACCTGGGCTAGGCTGTGCACAAAGGAAGTCTTGCAAAAGTGCACAGAAGCCCGAGCAGCTGCAGTTCACGCAGTACACAGGATTACTGTCTGGCGTCGGGAGGCAAGGACTTACCTCCACCAAATTTGGACAGAAGGGCCACTGGACTGTCAAAGACACTTGGACCCAGCTCCTGTTTTTCCAGGGCTCGCCACGATGAGAGGGGACTCAGAGGACCAGTGATGCAGAAGTTTGGTGCCTGCGTTAGCAGGGGGAAGATTCCGTCGACCCGCAGGAAATTTCTTCTTGGCTTCCAGTGCAGGGTGAAGGCAGACAGCCCTCAGAGCATGCACCACCAGGAAACAGTCGAGAAAGCCGGCAGGATGAGGCGCTACAATGTTGCTGGTAGTCTTCTTGCTACTTTGTTGCGGTTATGCAGGCGTCCTGGAGCAGTCAGCGGTCGATCCTTGGCAGAAGTCGGAGAGGGAAGTGCAGAGGAACCCTGGTGAGCTCTTGCATTCGTTATCTGATGAGAAACCCACAGGAGAGACCCTAAATAGCCCTCAGAGGAGGATCGGACACCTAACCAGGTAAGCACCTATCAGGAGGGGTCTCTGACGTCACCTGCTGGCACTGACCACTCAGAGCGGTCCATTGTGCCCTCAGACCTCTGCATCCAAGATGGCAGAGGTCTGGGATACACTGGAGGAGCTCTGGGCACCTCCCCTGGGAGTTGCTGGTCAGGGGAGTGGTCACTCCCCTTTCCTTTGTCCAGTTTCGCACCAGAGCAGGGCTGGGGGATCCCTGAACCGGTGAAGACTGGCTTATGCAAGGAGGGCACCATCTGTGCCCTTCAAAGCATTTCCAGAGGCCAGAAGAGGCTACTCCTCCCAGGCCCTTCACACCTATTTTCAAAGGGTGTAACACCCTCTCTCGGAGGAAATCCTTTGTTCTGCCTTCCTGGGACCAGGCTGCCCAGGCCCCAGGGGGGCAGAAACCTGTCTGAGGGGTTGGCAGCAGCGGTAGCTGCAGAGGAGACCCCGGAAAGTTAGTTTGGCAGTGCCCAGGCTCTATGCTGGAGACCCGGGGATGAATGGAATTGTCACCCCAATACCATAATGGTATTGGGGTGACAATTCCATGATCCTAGACATGTTACATGCCCATGTTCGGAGTTACCATTGTGACGCTACATATAGGTGTTGACCTAATGTAGTGCACGTGTGTAATGGTGTCCCCACTCTCACAAAGTCCGGGGAATTTGCCCTAGTGCCAGGGTGCCCTCACACTAAGTAACTTGGCACCTAACCTTCACTAAGTGAGGGTTAGACATATAGGTGACTTATAAGTTACTTAAGTGCAGTGTAAAATGGCTGGGAAGTAACATGGACGTTATTTCACTCAGGCTGCAGGGGCAGTCCGGTGTAAGAATTGTCTGAGCTCCCTATGGGTGGCAAAAGAAATGCTGCAGCCCATAGGGATCTCCTGGAACCCCAATACCCTTGGTACCTAGGTACCATATACTAGGGAATTTTAAGAGTGTTCCAGTGTGCCAATCAGAATTGGTAAAAAGTAGTCACTAGCCTGCAGTGACAATTTTAAAAGCAGAGAGAGCATAGACACTGAGGTTCTGGTTAGCAGAGCCTCAGTGATACAGTTAGGTACCACACAGGGAACACATATAGGCCACAAACGTATGAGCACTGGGATCCTGGCTAGCAGGATCCCAGTGACACATATCAAACACACTGACAACATAGGGTCTTCACTATGAGCACTGGGCCCTGGCTAGCAGGATCCCAGTGAGGCAGTAAAAACACCCTGACATGTACTCACAAACAGGCAAAAAGTGGGGGTAACAAGGCTAGAAAAGGCTACCTTCCTACAGGGTGGTGTTGGTGTCGTATATCTGGAAATGCAGGTGTTCTGCAGCATCTAGGGCGCACACAACAATACTTACGGCAAACACTAGATACCAGGGATGAGGCGCAGGCGGGTGCCATGAGCTTGCGGCAGCAGCGAGGGTGGGCTTGGGAACACGAGGGCAGGCTGGTGGAGCTGCTCGCGTGCAGAGTGGAGCCTGGCCTTAAGGCAGGTCAGGGGTTACTCTCTGCGCCACGTAGCGGGCGCCATTAAGAAGGGGAGGTCGGAGGCGGTGGCAAATGGGGGCGTGAGGGCGGCAGGGCCGCAGGGGACGCAGCGGCGGGGCTGGAGAGAACGGAACTGCACAGAACAGGCAAAAACAGGCAACAAAAAAGACAGTAAACAGGCAGAACAACGAAGAAGGCAATAATTCAGTAAAGACACAAGAAAAATGGCACAAAAGCACTGGTACAGATAACAACACACACACAACAATTCTTACGGCAACCACTAGACACCAGGGATGAGGCGCAGGTGGGTGCCTGCGTGTGGTGAAGGGCCTCGAACTCGCTCCAGCAACAAGGGCAGGGACACAATGGCAGGCTGGTGGAGCTGCTCGGTGTGTAGAGTGGTGCCTGGCCTTAAGGCAGGTCAGGGATCACTCTCCGCGACGCGCAGCTGGCGCCATTAAGAAGGGGAGGTGGGAGGAAGGAGCAGCTGGGAGGCGGGAGGCATGGCGAATGGGTGCGAGAGGGGGGCGGGCCACAGGGGACGCAGCGGCGGGACCAGGGAGAACAGAACGGCACAGAACAGGTAAAAACAGGCAACAAAAAAGATAGTAAACAGTAAACAGGCAAAACAACAAAGAAGGCAATAAACCGAAAAAGGCACAAGAAAAACGGCACAAAAGCACTAGTACAGATAACAAGACACACACAACAATACTTACGGCAACCACTAGACACCAGGGATGAGGTGCAGGCAGGTTCCTGCAGGTGGTGGAGGGCCTCGAACTAGCGGCAGCAGCGAGGGCGGGGTCAGGGATACGAAGCACACAAGGTTGCTAAAGACGTTTCCCCCATGGTCCATCACATAGCAAATATGAACGTAGCAGGTGCTCCAGTTGAAGCTCCGCTTCTGGAAAGGATAAGCCATCCTAATTCTTGGGCTTGGCAAAGGTACAGCAAGGCTGTGCGCTCAGAGATTCCATAGCAGAAAAAGATCTAGAATCCTGCGTGGTGGTGAATTGATGATGTACTGGAGCGTAATCTGTATCTGACTGTGACAAGTGGATTCTATCTTCCTCTCCTGGAGAATAAGAGTTCTATTGCCCTTAGCATTTTCACTGGGATGGACCATGATTGCAATTTTCTCCATAACTGGTGATAGAGCGGTCCGTAGTAATAATTTACCTACGTTTGGACGCTCTTTAGGCCGATGAATCTTTTGACTTAGTGGGAACTCTCTGTACTCTTAATCCGGTCAATCTCATCAAAATCAATAATCAATAACGAACATAAGCAACACCTTGAACGACATAACACTTTACAATTAATCCAGAATACATTTCGGCGAACCCTGACCTTTCAGTCAGGAATAACCACACCAGTTTATTGCAAAGTTAGTGAATTTATTTCCCTATATTAACAAAGCTAGCACAATATAAATGTGTCTCAACACCAAATGATAAACATATATGAACATTAATAGCTGTCCATAACGTCAAAACAAGTGTAATCTATGAAGCATCTGAATCACAAGGCATTCGATAATAGCAATGCAAATCACTAGTACGATAATCTGTAATGAACTAATGGCATACATTTAGTCAGCATAACAAGATCTCAAATTGCATCGTGCGACATATGGAATCCTCGTCTAACCTCAAATTAGCATCGGCATGTGGGACTTCATGCAAAAACAATTTAGCAACATTAATTTGGAAAAACTCTTAACTAGGGATCTTACCAAAATCAGCAGTTGGTTACCTAAAAGAAACACAATGCAATTGTACAATTTCCTTTCATATTTACCAATTACGATCAGCATACAAGGAAGTCTTCGTCTCACAGGTACCGTTCTTCGGTCAGCATGGGTACCATTTCTTGCTTAGCATGAGACGGGGCAAAGGGGCAGGGGTGGACGGGGCAAATGCCTCACGGCGGCAAAGTAAAACTACTACTTCATGCAAAGGGACAAATCAAAGTTACAGTCTCTAGGGCAAGAATCATTAAAGTCTCTTTCTCTCGATTAGAGAAAGCATCAAAGTCTCTCAAAATGGCGTCGCAGCAAAGTGGGCCATAATAGCTACGAAGTCTGCAAAATGGCGGGTATCGAGCTGGTAATGGCTACTTTCTCCTCGTGCACCTGGGTTTTATAGACAACAGTTCGAGTCCTGTAGGGTCTCCATTGGAGGGTTCATAGGTTAGCTTCAAATTGACCAATCAAAAACGACAGTTCTCAAGCTTTTACTTAAGCATACATTATCCTTGGAGACGAGTACGCAAATCGCAACATTGTCTCCCAATTAGCTCACTTTCAGAGCCTCCATTGTCCGCACCTGCAAATCGACCTTGGAGTAAAGAGAAAATATGCCAGGCTGGCACGAAACCTTAAGATAAGCATGTGAACAGTTTCTGTGGAAAAGTACAGCTTCAAGCAAAAATACACGTTTAATAGCACAGTGGAAAAATACGAGCATCTAAACCGTGAGACCGGGCCACTAGGCCAAAGCCTCCGCTAAAGTCAGGCTAAGCTAACGCATTTCAAATAGGCAAATCGTAGCACACGTTTATGATTATGTCAGATTAGTGCAATTCTAATACACCACGTTATATAAAGCACGCGTATAAATGATGGCAAACTACTCTGAGGGCACATTTTGTCCCCGTACAATCTTTATTAGTTCGGTTAATGTCACACATGATTATTTCAGCACTACGTTTAAGCGTTAATAAATCAAAACCTTCATTTTCTGCTTCATCACTGGCTTCTGGGGACCCACTTAAAAGCTGCATTAAAACCACAAAGCAATTATGATCAGCTTGAGTCAAAAGCATAGATAGTGCCAGCAAGTTTGAGATGCAGTGAGTTCACCAGTCAGCAGAATTTTGTATTACCATTCTGGCCATACTAAATATGACCTTGTCACTCCTTTCAGATCCGAAGATGTCACTCATACAGTATATGAGGGTAGCCCTAATGTTAGCCTATGAAAGGAGCAGGCCTCACAGCAGTGTAAAACGAATTTAGGAGTTTTACACTACTAGGACATATACACTACACAGGTATATGTCCTGCCTTTTACCTACATAGCACCCTCCCTATGGGTTACCTAGAGCCTACCTTAGGGGTGACTTATGTGTAGAAAAAGGGGAGTTTATGGTTTGGCAAGTACTTTTATATGCCAAGTCGAAGTGGCAATGAAACTGCACACACAGGCCTGAGGCATGGTTGGAGAGCTACTTAGGTGGGTGGCACAATCAGTGCTGCAGGCCCACATGTAGCATTTAATCTATAGGCCCTGGGCACATGCAGTGCACTTTACTGGGGACTTACACGTAGATTAAATAAGCCTATTGGATATAAACCAATGTCACCATGTTTTAAGGCAGAGAGCATATGCACTTTAGCACTGGTAAGCAGTGGTAATATGCGCAGAGTCCTAAAACCAGCAAAAACAGTGTCCAAAAAGTGGAGGGAGGCAGGCAAAAAGTTAGGGGTGACCACCCTAAGGCTGTCAGGTCTAACACCTTCCTTCTGTGTTCAAGGCAAAAAATGCTATGTTCTACTTGATAATATCAGACAGGCCCACTTCATTCCACTGTAGCCTTTTTAAGTTTGTTGTGTGTGTGTCTACTAATAGTACCTTAGATATCCGAGGAGCCAGTGTTATTAACCCCCTCAGGTGCCAAGCCTTTTTTTGGCTCTTTGGGGCAGTTTGCGCTTAGGCCCTAATAACTTTTGGTCCACATTTTACCCATGCCAAATTTGCGTCCTTTTTTTCCAACATTCTAGGAACTCTACAGTAGAGGTACCCAGACTTTGTGGGTTCCCCTGAAGAAGACCAAGAAATTATCCAAAATACAGCAACATTTATTTTTTCTCAACAAAATGGAAAAAAAGGGCTGCAGAATAAGGCTTGTGGTTTTTCCCTGAAAATGTAAAAAGGAATCAACAAAGGGTTTACTGTGCTAAACTCACCATCTTTCCAGAACAGGCAGACTTGAATCAGAAAACCCAATTTTTCAACACAATTTTGGCATTTTTCTGGGACACACCCCATTTTTACTATTTTTTGTGCCTTCAGCGTCCTTCCAGGTAGTGACAGAAATGGGTATAAAACCAATGCTGGATCCCAGAACGCTAATCATTTCCGAAAAGTAGACAACATTCTGAATTCATCAAGGGGTCATTTGTGTAGATCCTACAAAGATTTCCTACAGAAACTAACAGCTGAAATAAAACAAATATTGAAATTGAGGTGAAAGAAACAGCCATTTTGATCCTCACTTTACTCTGTAACTTTTTCCTGCGATGTCAGATTTTTGAAAACAATATACTGTTATGTCTGCTGGACTCTTCTGGTTGCAAGGATATATAGGGCTTGTAGGTTCATCAAGAACACTAGGTACCCAGAGCCAATAAATGAGATGCACCTTGCAATGGGTTTTCATTCTATACCGGGTATACAGAAAGTCATTTGCTGAAATATAAAGAGTGAAAAATTGGTATCAAGAAAACCTTTGTATTTACAAAATGGGCACAAGATAAGGTGTTGACAAGCAGTGGTTATTTGCACATCTATGAATTCCTGGGTGCCCATACTAGCATGTGAATTACAGGGCATGTCTCAAATATACGTCTTTTTTACACACTGTCTTACATTTAGAAGGAAAAAATGTGGAGAAAGACAAGGGGCAAATACACTTGTTCTGCTATTCTGTGTTCCCCCAAGTCTCCTGATACAAATGATACCTCGCTTCAGTCGGTAGGCCTAATGCTCGCAACGCAACGTGGACACATCACATGTTTACATTGAAATCTGATTTGTTTTTTGCAAAGTCCCAAGCTGTGGATTTTGGCCTCTCGCTCCACCGGCACCTAGGGAAACCTACCAAAACTGTAGATTTTTTAAAACTAGACACCTAGGGAAATCCAGGATGGGGTGACTTGTGGGGCTCTCACCAGGTTCTGTTACCCAGAATCTGTTGAAAACCTCAAAATGTTGTCACATTTCGGTGACAGAAAGTTCTGAAATCTGAGAGGAGCCACAAATTTCCTTCCACCCAGAGTTCCCCCAAGTCTCCTGATAAAAATGGTACCTCACTTGTGTGGGTAGACCCAGTGCTCACAAAAGGAAATGCCCCAAAACACTATCGGGACACATCAAAATTATCAAATACAAAACTACCTGTTTTTGCTGGGGGGGGGGGGGGAATCTGCCTTTTTGGTCCTGGGCTCAGCAGCCATACAGGGAAACCTACCAAACCCAGACATTTCTGAAAACTAGACACCGAGGGAGTCCAGGGAGATGTGATTTGCGTGGATCCCCCATGTTTTCTTACCCAGAATCTTCCGCAAACTCAAATTTAGCTAAAAAAATCACATTTTCCCCACATTTCTGTGTGGAATCACTGCATAGGGACACATTTCCTACCACCCAACGTTTCCCTCAGTCTCCTGGTAAAAATGATACTTCACTTGTGTAGGTGGGCCAAGTGCCTGTGACAGGGAAGAGCCAAAAACATGTTGAAACAGAGGTGAAACCAAAGTGGGTCCAAAAGGGAAGTTGGAAAAAAAACATTTTTAGGCTGACAAGTGGGGTAGAATTTTTATCTGTATAGATGAGGCAATGCTGGGTGGTAGGAATTTTGTGGATTTCCCCAGATTCCAGAAGGTTCCTTCACAAAAATGGGGAAAAATGTGTGACTTCCAGCAAAGTTAGAGGTTTGCAGGGCTTTGTAGGTAAGAAAATGGTGCAGGGTGCATGTGAAGCACACCACCCTGGATTCACCCAGATGTTTAGTTTTCAGACGTGTCTAGGTCTTGTGAATTTGTCTACATGGCAGCTTCCTAAAGTCCAAAACGTGCAGCCCTCACCATTCCAAGTGGGACGATTTTGAGAGTTAGCCAAGCTCTCATGGCCCAAATGTATATCCAAAACTCAAAATAATCAAATGTCCTCTTGCTCGCCGTGGGATAAGATGTTTTAGTGTGCGGAGGAGAGCTGAAAGACTATTACCCTCTTCAGTTGGGGTGGGGGCATAACCAGGCCCATACTGGTTGGTAACCACCACTCCACTATTTTTTTATTTTTTTAAATTCCTTGGCATCTAGTAGACTTTCTGCCACCCCGGGGTGTGGATCGGGGGTAATTGCCCAAGCTGCCCGTACCTCCACCCTCTTATTTTGGGAAAAAAAGTCTTCCCTGGTCTCTGGTGGGCTTTCTGTCCCCCTTGGGGGCAGATGGGCCTTCCAAAAATAGGCCGATCTTTCCCTAAGGGGGGAGGAAAATTTCCTGAAAGAAATTATGCTCCCCGGGGATCAACCCTTGCCTAAGGGGTCGCTTCCCACATAATAAAAAAATATATATCCCTGGTGTCTAGGGAGTTTCTGCCCCCATGGCATAAAAATAATTTGGCCCCCTGATGAGCGGCCCTTGCAAAAGTGGCTGCTCCCCTCATGTCAATTACCTAAAAAAAAAACTCCCTGGTGTCTAGTGGGCATTTCTGCTGCCTGATCGCATTGTGATCGGGCAGCAGAAATTCTGAGAAAGACATCAAAGGAAAGGAAATGCCTTTCCTTTCCTTTGATGCCTCTCTCGGCCCCTCCATGTGATCGGAGGAGAAATGCAAAAGCATTTCTCCTCCGATCGGT
The DNA here is from genome assembly GCF_031143425.1 of Pleurodeles waltl. Lineage (NCBI taxonomy): Eukaryota > Metazoa > Chordata > Amphibia > Caudata > Salamandridae > Pleurodeles > Pleurodeles waltl. The sequence continues at coordinate 24,951,654 of NC_090444.1, forward strand.
GCTGGAAGCTAAGCTTCCAGCGCAGAGGGGCAGGCCTCTGATGAGGTCAGCGCACGATTGCGCTCTGATGTCATCAGAAGCCATGGGAGGGTGCAGGGTGCAGGGGTGGAAGGGGAAGCGATTCCCCTTCCATCCCTGCAGTGGGGGAGCCGAGGCGAGGCTGCCAGTCCAAGGACGCAACGGTTATGTCCTTGGCGCCCCAGTGCTGCAGTCAAGGACGTAACCGTTACGTCCTTAGCTGTGTAGGGGTTAAAGATAAGATAAAAACCTGCAGATGATGATCACTTTCCGATTGATACTCAATTCAATATTGCAGGATAGGATCAAATAAATAGATGTCAATGTGTAATCCAAATACGAGACACACTTCTAAGAAGCCTGTGTGCATGATGGGGGATGTCGTCTGCAAACCAGCCATTTAACACATTCAATCCCACTATTTTGGAGAAAGTAAGGCATCCTCTCCCAACTTTATTGTTTTCGGTAAACATGTTCTTTATTGTAATTGGCTTCTGTCAGTTTCAAATAAAGCACAATCTTTCCCTGTATGTCCTTAATAGAATTGAAACTTTCCTTCACAAGAGCAAGGAACTTTTTTATTCTATGACCAAACTAACCCTTTTGTTTTGTTCCTTTTTAATGGAAATTCTTTACATTTTACAGCTTAGATTACATCAGAATCATTCAGGTGTGCCACACTTTTGTCAATAATAAGCCTTTAGTTGTTCATTAGAATACTGGGGAATCAACTGACAGGCTGCTGCTATAGAAATACGATTTTATTCAGACTTCCAGAGTTTATTTTCACATGGCTGAGGAAGATAGTGTGAATTTAGAGACAATATGCTTTCTTTTTGAGAACACCTTCCATATCCTCTATGAAAAACCCATTGGACAAGTTTCTCCCAAATATGGTTCATTAAATTATAGCAGAAAAAAAATACAATTACTGGGTAAAATCAACTTAGAACACACCACAATATATAAAATCAGTATGGTACGTTCTACAAATTATGTATGCTGTGAGTAAAATATATCACCATTTCTATGAGATCATTTCTTTCACCCTCAAAAACATGTTCTCAGTACCATGAACCTTAAACGTGTGAACACCTCAGAATGGCTGCCACAACATGTTCCCCATGTTGTTGTCAGTAAATGAAGAGAGAGAGTTCCCCCTCACATGCCCATTGAGCTCAAGGTGAGCTCAAGCTGACCCCTTACATTTTTTAATGTATTTTCAGAGATGCATTAACCAAGTACCTGAGTCTTCTAATGGCTGCCAAAACATAGGGGGTTATTAAGAGTGTGGTGGGCGGATAGGGCTGCCCGACAAACTCCAGCGGTCAGGTTGCCACTAGTGGGGCCGCCTTCCCGTGGGCCCCATAGGAGTTCCCCACTGAGTAAGCAGGCGGACACGGTGTTTCGGCCTGGTGGCCCAGCAGGGAACAGCCCACGACATTGATGACACCTCGTAATTGAGCCGGTGGCAATGTTGAGGTGTGTAGGGTGCAACAGCACCCGTTGTGCTTTTCATTGTCTGCAGCGCAGCGCTGCCCTGGCCGATTAGGAGCACCAGTCCCTCTAGTGCGGGGAAATTGGCAGTGCTGGCGGTCCGATCGTGGCTCAACCTACATGGTCATAATGTGGCGCTCTGACCACCGCCAAAGGGGTCGGACCACCGCTTTGGCGGTGGCTCGTAATTAGGGCCTTAGTGTTCATTTGTGACCAGCCAATAAGGACTGACCGGTCCCCTTTAAAGGAGCCAATCAAAGCATATCTGAACACCATCTAGCAAGACACCTATTATTGTTAACCTCTTCATGACCACTGAGAACCTCTTTAAATGCAAATTTCTCCAAAACAGGTGTATGGATTTACACCAAAACAAAACCATGTTTTCTGAGTAAGGTTCTAACATTTTGCCAAATTTTGATGTAATTCCAAAGCCAGATTGTCATTTTATTCTGTTGTAACCTTTAGCCAGGTATTATATTGGTCGGAGTGATAAGAAACTATGGGGGTCATTATGACCCTGGCGGTAAGCGTTAATATGGCGGTCGTACCGCCAACAGGCTGGCAGTACTTACTGCCACATTATGACAATGTACCACTCCGACGGCCATTGTGGTAGCAGCCGCCGGGCTGGAGTGGGCCGCTATTGTACCGCCGCCGGTATCATGAACCTGCCTATCGCCATGGTTTCCGTGGCGTTCATAACACCACGAAAATCCATGGCGGTAGGCCCTATCAGTGACAGGGAATTCCTTCCCTGTCAATGATATGGGGCCCCACCACCCCCTACCTCTCCGGACACTCCCCACACCCCCCTACATCCACGCCCCCCCATCACACACACACATGAAGACACACACTCATTAACCCATACATACATGCATGTATTCTTCCATTCACACACACATCCGCACACACTTCAAAACACGCACGCAGACATGCATTCCTATTACCATATATACACGCACTAACACTTCCATACATTCATGCACGCAACACTAAACACACACCTGCATTCACGCACATACTCACACATACATGCACATATCCCCACACACACACACAACACCCCCCACCCCTCCCCTGTCGGAGACCCGACTTACCTAAATCCAGGGGGTCTACTGGCAGGAGACGGTATGGGGTGCTGCTACCACCAGCAGCGCCCGCCAGCAGAACCTCGCCAGGCCGTATCATGTGTCATGATACAGCTGGCGGCGGTCTACTAGCGTGGCACTGGTGGTAGCAGCGCCACCTTACCACCGTCCGCCAGCATTGCCATAGCCAGATTTCCACCCTTCTTGTGGTGGAAATCCGGTTATGGTCATATTATGGCGGACGGATGGTAGTCGCGGCGATTGTCTTTTGGTGACCGTCGCCGCGGCCGTAGGCAGCTTTTACCGCTAATGCTGAAATGGGGGCCTATGTGTAAATTGCTCTATTACGGCAAATAAAATACCAGATCATATGAAAGCACTGTAAGCTAACATTTTTGTTGCCAGTGAGCACCATTATATGTTAAAAGGTACCTGCCAAGATTATTTAAAAACTGTTGCTTATTAGAAAGCACTGGTTGAGAGCATCATGCTTGAAAGCTACACTTCTGCCAGTAACGCTCTGCATATAAGAAGCCAAGGATGTAACATGCTGAGCCCACTTAGTAGGATAAACATTGAAGCAAAAGAACTAATTAAATAATGGTTATGAAAGTGGGAGTAAAGCATGGAACAGAGTAAATGCATTAGGTGGTCCCCAAGAAAAGTTACAGAACTTTATCATGCACCATATTGAGTCTACTGTAGCCATTCAATAAAAACTGGGAATAGTAAATGTAACCCCAAAATGTATGTAATGAGGCAAAACAGGATCCATTGAGTCGGAGACGTTCAAAACAGTAATCAGAGGCACGTGCATTAATGAGAACATAGGGGTTCGAAGGTCACTGGAAATGGAACTCCTGAGGCTGGAAGACTCCCTCAGGGATATTGAGCGCAGACGCCCGGACTGCCCAAACATCGCCCCCCTGTTAACGGAAACCAAAGCAAAAATAACTGAAACAAGTACGAGACTATTACGCTTCGACTATAGGCAATACTTAACTAAACAACACTCAGGGGAAGACAAGGCGGGCACCCTGTTGGCCTGACTCGCAAACCCACCGAAACAACAAACAGTCATAGTGGAAATAGAAGAAACCCCAGGTAATAGTATAGATGTCCAGAAATAGATAAACGCTAGCTTTGCTAACTACTATTCTAAACTATATGCACCTCCTACCGAAACTCTTAATAATTCTCAGATGCAGGAGCGGGAAGAACTTACCCTCCCTAAATTGGGAAACGGAGAGAGTTCGACCCTAGCCGAACCAATATCGATCGCAGAGATCAAGGCCGCGATTCAAAGTATGGCTAGAGGCAAAGTCCCGGGCGCTGATGGACTCTCAATGGAGTTCTATCACTTATACCAGGATCAATTAGCCCCGCATCTGAGCACATTGTACTCGGAGGCATGGAATTTTAAAAGCTTACCTCAGTCCACTAATGAGGCTATTATGGTGCCACTATTGAAATCAGATAGACCACCTAATGATGTCCGCTCATACCGACTACTGTCGATGCTTAACATGGACTATAAAATTCTAAGCAGGATATTAGCCAATAGAGTTTTACATCACATGTCCTCATTGATCCACCAAGACCAATCGGGCTTTATTCCACAGCGTAGCACAGACCAAAACATTAGGAGACTGGTCACAATACTCCACTCTGTGCCTCCGACAATGACACAGTCAGCGATTATATCAGTAGATTTTGAGAAGGCCTTTGATAGCCTGAGATGGGATTATTTAGAACAGGTCATGTTAAAGATGGGGTTAGGAGAGGAATTTATCCGCTGGACGAAACTGCTATATACTAACCCAACTGCGAGAGTACGAACAGGCAGCACTATATCAAACCCTTTCCAGATAGGTAGGGGCACCAGACAAGGTTGCCCATTGTTGCCCCTACTCTTTGTGGTGGCCGTGGAACCTCTGGCCCAAATGGCCAGAACAGGGCAGTACTTTAGAGGTATATTGGTTAGCCACTGGACTCACCACATTGCTCTCTATGCTGATGACATGCTGCTCTTAGTACGGAACACTGAGGCGGACCTACCGGGAGCAATGAACATGCTAGAGAGCTTCAGAGAAGCCTCTGGTCTGCAAATCAACTGGAGGAAATCCTCATTCTTCCCCTTGATAGAAGGCACTGCAAGGCTCAATGACACAAGAGGACTGACCTGGCCAACTAATACCTTTAAATACTTAGGAGTGAACATATACCATAAAATAGAAGACTTGATACAGGGGAACATACACAGAGCACTGAGAATGATAAGATCCAACATGCGCTTCTGGGAAAAACTGCCATTGACAGTGTCAGGAAGAATCACCTTACTTAAAATGATAGTGCTGCCCAGATTGTTATAATACTTCTCAACAATCCCACTCATAATCCAGAAAGCAGGGTTCAAGGACATAGAATCAATGACCACAAGCTTTATTTGGGGTGCGGGAAGACATAGAATTGCATTGAACTCTCTCCAAAGACCGACTGCAGAGGGGGGATTAGCTGCCCCAGACTTTGAATTATATTACTGGGCCGGGCAGTTACAATGGCTAGCAAAGTTAATTAATGAGCCCCCAGTTGCATGCGAACTACAAGCCCCCCTAAACTGCCCACTGGAAGCGATACTGAGCATATTACTGAACCCTAGGAGACAAAAACAACAACTGCTACTGGAGTGGGAGTCAACAAGATATTGTTGGGAGCTACATCTAAAGCGCACGCACACAAAGACGCCGTACACGCCAGAAGCGCCCTTAACCTGCCTGAAACACATAATGGGGAGCCCAGCACTAACAGGACTTAATAAACTAGTAGCACATAACATAACACAACTGAGGGACCTGTTCTGCAGTGGGAAACTACACACATACACAGAACTACAAGAACAGTTCGACATCCCATTAGGAATGTTTATTACCTACAACGCAGTTGAAAGAATTATACAAAAGACATGGAGAGCAGGCACACAGGCACCTCCAACCCACGGAGGTTGCAGTCTTATTTGCTCAATAGGGGAGCAGAGAGGAATGATCTCAGCAATCTATCAGACCCTACATAAAAGCACATATACACCTATAAACAAACTTAAACTTAAATGGCAGACAGAATTAGAAACTATCATAGACGAACCGCAGTGGGCAAGGATTACTTTTCATACATACTCAGTATCTAGAAAAGCCAGATTTAAATTAATAAACCTATATATTTATCATAGAGCCTACTTAACCCCACATATGATAGCTAAAATGTATAATACAAGCGGCACAGGCTACCCTAGATGTGCTGAACCAGCGGCAGGACTTGTGCATATGCTGTGGAGTTGCCCACGAATAAGACCATATTGGGAAGAAATAATTAGGAAAATCTCTGCTAGCACAGAAAGAACACTGACTCTTTCCCCTTTAGTGGCGCTACTGGGAGACTTCCCTCGCCCCTCAGTCTATAAAATATCTAACACATTTTTTGATCTAGCTCTAGTCCTAGCTAAAAGGGAAATTACATCACATTGGAAAGACACAGTGGGCCCTCAAGTAAATAGATGGCTGGACGCTTTAAAAAAAAGGCTGAAATCGAAGGAACTGTACTACTACAAGAAGCCATGCAGGGGAGGACACCAAGGGATAGTGCAAAACAGTGGGACTCAATCTTGGAGAGCTTAAAGTCCCTAGACACCCCTACACCTGAAGACGCCATATCTACCTCAGAATCCGACTCCGAGCTCGCCTCTACGCCCAAGACATAAAACTGTACATGTTTGTGATAGGCTGTTACATTATTAATAGATAAGTATTGTAAGTATTTTTTAATTGTTTTCAAAGTGCCATCAGAGGCCCTACCTTGGCCCCCCCTGCATGGCACAGGGTGCAGTAGACATGCCCAGGGGACACTTGTCCCCTGTGCTGGCCATTGGGGTGGTGGGCATGACTCCTGTCTTTCCTAAAACAGGAGTCATGTTATTGGTGGTTGTGAGCCAGGAAATGGTGCTAGTCTGGTTAGAGCCATTTTTTTGCCTCTAACCAGGCTAGCGTCATTTTCTGACGCACAACACCCTCCTTCCCTACCGCCACCCCCACCTGGCTAGTGTCTTTCCTGAAGGCGCTAGCCCAAGTTTAGCGCCGGGTTGTGCATTCAATAAATACGGCACCCGGTTGGAGTTGTTAAATGACACAAGCTGGCGCTAAACGTTTGGCCGCAAAACTGCGTTAGCTCATTTTTGTGGCAAAAAGCATAGATTTAGGCCTTAATGTGTGATCACCCCAGAGAGTTAATGTGGGATTACCCAATAGAGTTAGTGTGGGATTACACAAGAGCGTCAGTATGGGATTACCTAAAAGAGTTAATGTGGGATTACCCAAGAGAGTTAATGTGGGATTACCCAAAAAAGTTAATGTGGAATTAGCCAAACAGGTTAAAACCCTGACCATATTTCAAGCAACCAAAAAGAGAAAAAAGAGAAATGTTCCATTTAGATAAAGGATCTGGAAAGACATCTGCAATCAGCACTTTCCGAAGAAATTAAGAGGCATATTTATGAGCCCCATAGCTCCACTGGAATGTCACTTTTCGTGACGCTCCGGTGGCGCAATGCCCTGCACTGTATTTACAAGGTGGCTTTAAGCTACTTTTTGTGGCTTAACACCACCTTGTAAATATGTCCCCTTGACACGCATCCCTTTGAGTGGAAGGGGCGTGCAATGGGTGTTGCAGTGGGCATGCCACAGTAACAACCATTGCATTTTGACTCTGCCTCAGATTTACGTGTTTTCGTAAACTTGAGGCAGTACCAAAATCTAACACGACCCCAGGGGTGGCTTTAGCCAAATTCCATATAGGAATATTTTTATTGCTCCTCGTTTTTTGCTTTTTCTATGTGTGCTGCATTCTGCAGCACTCATAGAAAGAGCAAAATGCCAGACATGATTGTTTATGTGTGGGGAAGTGTTGCTTTCTGCACATAAACAATCATTTTAAAATGACGCTTTGGTATTTCTGTATGTGGTCCATTCTGCAGCACACACAGAAGTACCAAATCACCATTAGTGATTGTTTATGTGCAGGAAGGGTCACCTTCCCACACATAAACAATCAAACCCCTCAATGCAGACATCCTTGCACGATGGTGTAAGGATGCCTGCGTTCGCGCTATTCAGCTCAATTTAGCACCAGTGCAGGGAACAACACTGGGGTGCACCATATTCAATTCAATACGGCTCATCCCTGCGTTTTGAAAATTACGGAGCGCGGAGCTGCCAATTTTGGTACAGCGTCGCGTTCCATCATTTTCTGTTAAATATGGGCGTAAATCCACTGACCTTCAATTCAATTTTGCTTGAATATATTCATTTAGCTTGAATATATTCTACATGGAGCCAGGTGTGCTACTAGACTACTACTGAACCTGAAGTTGAACGACTTAAGGAAAAATTCCCTCTCGCTGTATTGAACTAATTTGATATATTCACATGGAGGAGGACGACATGAGAGAACTTACAGTTTTACCTTTGAGTTAGAGGGAAGATGACCTGCCCAGTTTACATAGTTGAAGAGAATAATAGTTAGGATGGTCAGGAAAACTGCAACTCAGTAATTTGGTGACCCCGACTTCTGAAAAGAAGTAGATCCTACATTCAGGCAATGAGAGAAGCAGAAGTCCAGAAAAAAGGAAAAACCAAGAGCCTTATCTGAAACAGCAGCCTGTAGGACTGCAGCTTTCTGTCGAAATGAGGAGAAGATGATTCAATGATCAAGTTTTGCAAGAATACAGCCATGGTCTGGAATGTTTCTTCATAATTTGAGGCGTTGAGCAATGATTCTATCTTCAAGGAGTCGGAAAGCACAGGGAGAATGTCGAAGATATATGAGTCCTGAACTTTATAAAAAGACACCACAATCCATTTGGTACTCCAAGAAAACAGCTGGATTGATAGGGGACAAACTAGATGCACCTATATAAATTGAGGAATGGAAGGTAACTACTCTCATCTACGAGCCATATCGCTAGCAATGCACAAAACCTCTACCGTCAAAACCACTGGATGGGTTAATTCTAATAGGTTCTGGAGTAACTCTTAGTGAAGACATTAGTTACCTCAAGTTGAGGATTCACATACCGCAAAACGTGGTTGCAATGTGTTCAGAGCAATGTAAATTTGTGTTTGTTGCCAAAAAGACTGTGGCATGGCCATTAATATCAGTTGGCTGTATTTATGTTCAGGGACATGGAGTTCACTCTTTTTATGTAAGTAAGAGTGTTAGCCCTTATGATGTATTCACATGAACTTGAAATAACCTGAAGCTCTTCATGAATTTCCACTGATATTTATCATCTCCTTCTATCAGGGAGTAAATGTGTGTGAGGGGGTGAGGGTTGCACGTCATGAGCTGTTGACCTGTAGTGGGTGAATGCATCTGTGGTCAACGGAGATTGTGACCTTACTTTCTCTGTTCCCTTGGGTGCTAAAGGGCAGGAAGGATATGCAGACTGCACCCATCCTGGTACCTCCACACCCCGTGAGCTGGTATTTGAAGCTGCTTATCAGCACCTAGTAAAACTGTGTCCTATTTTTCCAATGCAGTGATGTCTGGTTGGGAAACATCTATCCAGTCTGGACCAGACATTCTGTGAATCCAAGTTCAGTTTTTAGTCCATACAATGCTTCGAAGGGTGGTCAGGTGTGGCAGAATATGATCTGCCCTGGGAAGTCCTAACTGCTCTTTCTGGAGTATTTTGCGTTGACTGCAGCTTCTTCATCATTGGTATCAGCATGATAGAGGGATTTCAAGTAAGAGAAATAAGAGTTGGAGAGGGATACGACTGGAGAGTGCTTGCCCTATTTCTCTCTCTCTGTGGGGATGAAGACCATGGCGGTCATTCTGACCCTGGCGGTTGAAAACCGCCAGGGCAGAGTGCCGCGGAAGCACCGCCAACCGCCGCGGTCAGAAAAGGGAAACCGGCGGGCCTGCTGCCCCAGGGAATCCTCCACGGCGGCGCTGCAAGCAGCGCCGCCATGGGGATTCCGACCCCCTTCCCGCCATCCTGTTTCTGGTGGTTTTCACCGCCAGAAACAGGATGGCGGGAACGGGTGTCGTGGGGCCCCCTAACAGGGCCCCATTAAGATTTTCAGTGTCTGCAAAGCAGACACTGAAAATCGCAACGGGTGCAACTGCATCTGTCGCACACCAGCAACTCCACCGGCTCCATTCGGAGCCGGTTTCATTGTTGCTGGGTCTTTCCCGCTGGGCGGGCGGGCGGCCTTTTGGCGGTCGCCCGCCCGCCCAGCGGGAAAGTCAGAATGACCGCGGCGGTCATTTGACCGCGGTGCGGTATTCTGGCGGGGGAACTTTGGCGAGCCGCCCGCCGAAGTTGGAATGACCCCCCATGAGTATTAAGTAAAAAGAGGTTGAAATGTTGCTGTCTATTATATTTTGACTATTTATTCTAAGAGGTTCCACAGTCACATAACTTTTGCTGTCTATGGAGGGTAACATTGCATCTAATATGACTTGTAAAAGATAAAATACTGGTCAGTACTTGTGCATGTTGCACCTGTGTGATGCAAACCTCCTTCCATCATATGGTGTGCCCTAAGCACCTCTATATCACCACCTATTTGAGCGCTTTTCTCTGTACATAAATCTGTGAATACTCTTAGTTAGAGCTTCTGAAGTGTTTTAGTAGAAACCACCACACTACGCTCCTGCTCCAGTACCTGGGTACCTTCATGGGTCATGCCCTGTGCCATACAAATCCACTTAACATGACATTTATGGTATCCTTGATTATTGTCATATATATTGGGTCTAGACATTGCCAACTTGACAGCCTCAGAATCGATAAACACTTTTCAAATGAATGTGTAGAAACCATTGTCTTTTGTACTTATATAGATATAATTTAATATTTTTCTTCCCAACACATCACTTTAAAGGGAGTTGACAATCACCATGACTGCAGATCTGTGTCTCTAAGTATCAAAGGAAAAAAAATGTACTTAGGATACATAAGAAACACAGCGAAGGGATAGGATTGATCTGTGAGAGCAGTGACAGAGGGATTAGTGACACAGCATACTTGCACTTTGATAGAAAATGTGCTTTTCAAACACTCAATGTAGTCTATGAAAGCTAATGCATCTCAAAGCTCATTAGACAAATCCAGAGAGAACGGGAGGCTGCCATTTCAGGACAGTTACATTTGTGGATGGGATCCAAGTTTTGAGGTGGATTGGAGATGTGAGTATGTCCTTGGGATTTGTGTATGTGTCGTCTTCAGAAGTCTCCTGGGCCTTCTCCAGAGCATCGTTGGGAGTTTACTTGGGAGGTTTGGGAAAGAGAAGGTGTTCATGATTCAACGTGTCTGTGATAAAACTATATAAATTCAACTGCCAAGAGCAGAAGGGCAGCAACCCATTGGCAGGGTCACTGCATATGTGTCTGAGACAGGGCTAAGTGAACACTGGAGCCCTCCTTATTGAACATGGCTTGAGTGTCCGAACTCGTGGAGCCATGGTGAGGTCAAATTTACTTCTACAGTGTACTCTAACACACTGGTAGGGCGGCGGTATGAAAAGATGCTCCTAAATGAAGGAGATCAGGAATTGAAGAGCAGATCTGGTACTCTTGAATAAGGCATCGAATGTGTGTCATTGAGGAATGCTGCAGCCTGAAGTGCTGTGTGTCAATTAGAACAAATAACCCACAAGAGATTGAATCAGACACCTGAAAACTAGCAACAAGAATCTGTCTCAGAAGGAAGGTAAGCAAACACATCTTGTTTGAACTGCAGCCACACAAAACTGAATGAAAGGTTCAAGATGGGTCATATATGCAAGATCCCTACACAAAATCCACCTTGTCACTCTGCTCCTTGAGAGGAGAGATCCCCAGCTGTGGACAGTAAGCAGTCCAGGATCGATGCCACATCATTTGTGTAGGTTTCACTGTGTTTTTTATGGGCTTACTTAGCTATAGAGTTGTGATGGAGTGGAGGGGGGGACTTTAAACATGAAGTGGAAGGTGGTGGAGCACATTGAGAAGATGCAGTTACTGGGAATAGAAGTGTGAGAACGAGGCAGCAGGAGGTTATAGATGAGCCGGAGGGGGAAGCAACCTAAAGTCACACAGGGAGGCATGTAGGTCTTCCCTTTTTAATTATATGAAAATAATTTGAAAGTAAGGTTAGAAAGAGTCACATGTATCTACCCCATGCAATTGAAGAGACTTACTTGATTCAGCAAGACAGCATTCATATGACAACTTGATGACTGCAGATACAGGTCTCGCTGCACCAATACAACTAGATTCATACAGGGCCCGTTTACGAGTGTGGCGGTCTCTTGTTCGCCACACTCGTAGTGGCGGTCTGGACGGTCCGACCGCCACATTACAGCCCTGGAGGTCGGGTCACCCTGGAATCCCCAGCTCCTCTAGGATCTCAGATCCTGGCAGTCTGGAGGTTGGTGGCAGTCCTTAAACACCAGGGCAGCGCTACAAACAGTGCTGCCCTGGGGACTATGACTCTCTTCTCCACCAAAGGTTTCAGGGCTGTAGTGCCATGAACGGCTGGCAGAAAACAGGTGTAGGGGGCACCAGGGCAGGCCCTGCACTACGCATGCACTTGGCATGGGAAGGTCAGGGACTCCCCTGGCCAGCACATTGCAATGTTCACTGTCTGCTATGCAGACAGTGAACTTTGCTAGGGTGCTGGTGCACCTTGCAGGCGACAGCAATGCCAACAGCTAAATTATGAGCCGAAGACAATGCTGTAAACGGTTTCCGGCTACGCCTGAGATTTCCACCTGCTGACCTAGTAGGAAAGTCTTACTAACTCCCGCGGGGAGGTGCCCCGTAGGCGGCAGCCACCCTTTCAAGAGTTTGGTGGATGGGCTTTCCCATCTGTCAAACTCATAGTATGGCCCATAGTGTCATAGACATCCTACACCCTGTGATAATAGCCAAACACATACATACGAAATCACAGCTGGAGAGGCCAGGCTGAACATTTTTTAGCATATACTTTCTATATATTATAGTTAAAACCTGAGAATGTGTTCCAAGTGCTTATCCATTACATTGGAAAACCATTACATAGTGTTCACCATTCCCTTGTTCGTGAAATGGTCTGCTCTCCAATCCATTGTAGGTGAGGTCGTCTGATCTCCTAGCCTTTGTTGGTAAGGTGGTCTGATCTCCGAGCCTTTGTTGGTGAGGTGGCCTGAAGTCCAAGCCTTTTTTAGTGTGGTGCTCTGATATCCAAGTTCTTGTTGGTGAGATGGCCAGCTCTTCAAGCCCGCTGTGGTGAGTTAATCTGATCTCCGAGCACTTCTTGATCAGTCTGTTTGATCTTCAGGTCCTTGTTGGTAAATTTTTCTTAATCGGGTGTAAGTGCCTTTGGATACTTATCTGATGATGGGAGGATACTGAGAGCCTCTAAGTGTACAGCAGCAGGCATTTATATCTGAGGCTTGTAGCTACAACACTGAGGGAAAGTCACTCAGCCAGTGTTGTTGGTTCTTTGACCTTTGGTTGATCTCAGACCCTTACCACCCAAACCTCATAACATCCAACACAAAACATTTGTTTACTTGTTCTAAAATGGTTCATTTAATGCAGCAAGCAAGCTTACATCTGCTTTGTTTTAAAATGTTGTCATAGTGAGCCATTCGTGAGGTCAACTACCTTTGAATATGTGAAACATAGCATCTGACATTTGCATTTCTGTTGTATTCTAGTTTGTTCTAGTTTTGCATAAAGCTGACATATTATGGACAGCTCTCCAGGGCCCTAATAGGAACATAACATGATCACAAACCCATGGGATTCCTGCATGTGGTTTATATACTGTATGCAGAGGCATATTTATGAGGGGTTTGGGTCACGTTTGCTGTAGGCAATATGGGACATGCACAACGCAAACCCAAATGCACTTTATGAAGCCTCGCAAGGCAACATTGCTTGCCCCTGAGTGGCTTCATAAATCTTGAGTAAAGCAACTCAGCACAAATCACTGAGTTGTCTCACTCTGGCCTCGGAAGGCATTCCATGGGCATTGCCTGGGTGATCCCATGCAAACTTCCATGGGTTTTGACAAATTCCTAGATTTACCAGATCTGGTAAACATATGGATGTACTAAAATGCTACGCCTTCCCAGGGGAGGCGTAATGAGAAGAAACATCTTTATTTCTCCTTGTTACTTCCTCTTTCTGTATGTCCTGCATTCTGCAACGCACATAGATAGAGGGATATGTGTTAGGGAATTGTCCCCTTTCCAGCACAAAAACTGTCCTGTATGCAACAGAGGCACCCCTGCACCGTGGTGCAAGGGTGCCTGCTTTGGCACTAGGCAGCCAAAAGGATGCTAGCATAGGGGGAAAGGACGGGAATGCAAGGTACTGGATAAATACAGTATTGCACTGCCTGTTTCTCTCTAAAGTATGCCCGGTAAAATATATCTTTATGAAATCTGCATATGCAACATACATTGCAAAGGTTTTACCTTTGCTGTGGCTGAAAAGGTGGGTGTGATAATGCTGTGACAGCCCTTCCTGTGATGAAGTAATGTTACTGCCTGCTATCAGGATTCAAAGGGTGGAATCCTCTATGTTGGGCGCTAGGCAGTTGCTACTACACCAAAAGTAAGTGGCTTACATGTGGTTCTGGAGTCAGGATCTGACCCAAGGCACTCCCCAGCTGATGGGCCGGGTTCGGGAGTCAGGGTCTGACCCATGGTACTCCCCAGCTGATGGGCCGGGTTCTGGAGTCAGGATCTGACCCAAGGCACTCCCCAGCTGATGGGCCGGGTTCTGGAGTCAGGATCTGACCCATGGCACTCCCCAGCTGATGGGCCGGGTTCTGGAGTCAGGATCTGACCCATGGCACTCCCCAGGTGATGGGCCGGGTTCGGGAGTCAGGGTCTGACCCATGGCACTCCCCAGCTGGTGGTCCGGGTTCGGAAGTCAGGGTCTGACCCATGGCACTCCCCAGCTGATGGGCCGGGTTCTGGAGTCAGGGTCTGACCCCTGGCACTCCCCAGCTGGTGGGCTGGGTCTGTTGGCTTAGTGAAATAAGGCATCCACTGTAGGATCCTGTGTTTGACCTCATGGTCACAGGTTCAAATCCCGGCAGGTCCACTCATCCTTTCATCCAAAAGTCTGAAGTCGATAAAATGAGTACTGTTGAGTAACAATAAACATCTGTTATTCAGCGCCTAGATACCTAAAGGTTATGTGCGCTTTACAAATGCACATGTTATGTTGTGGGCTGCACTGTGGCTCCATGGAGCTGCTGTCATGACCTGGACCACACCACTCATTTAGAGAACTAGTGCAGGGGATGGCATGAGGCTAAGGGCCAGTTAGAATTGCTTACACAATGAAGGTGCACAGCATTAGCACACTCTGCACGATCACGGGCACACAGAACTGAATCAAGAAAGTTAGGGAGATCATACGCTGAAGGAACCCCTTGTCATGTGTCATACATCAAGGGTAGCATTAAACAAAAGAGTGGAAGATGGTAGTGGTGATGATGAGGCAAGGAAACCCCGGGTATAATCCTGATCTTGCCCTTATTGGCAACTGAAAAATGAATTTAAGATGAGCGGCTGTGGGAGTTTTTGTGCATTTACAAAATTGTGCATTATTAACAATGTGAAGAATATGGACCTACACTCGAATTTACACATGTACAGGTATCCGGTGTTATTGGTTTTGAAGCAAGTTTACTATCATTTGCTAAGGTGCGTTTACTTGGCTCATGCCAACTAGGGCTCAGTTAGGCTTTGACACCATCATGCCCAAATGAATGTCTCTCCCTGCAGGGACTCTGTTTCTTATTTATGCTGCACACAGTCAAGCACAGCCATGTTTGTTTCCATTGACATTGTTCTCTCAGATCTCGAAGGAGTTTTTCTAGCCTGGTTTCAGTAATCTTCCGACCACTCAATGTCTCCTCTGCTTCCTCACTGTGCTGCCTTCATTCACAATAGTTCACTATTGTTTTGTAAATAGTTTGTCCTGCCCTCTCAGGGTGACATTGACATGGAGTGGGCAGAATCAATAGTCATGTAGTGACTTACTTAATTTGATGAATTTTGATATGGTGGATGGCGCCTTATCTTGTGTGGCAGATTGCCTATGAATTTGAGGTTTGACATTGCCCACGATTCACCCACCTGTGGACTTACAGTTGAGGTGTATTTTTGGATTTATACATTTAGGGGTTCTTCTCTATTATAAGCAAAGAGATAGTCCTTGTTCTGATCTGGTCTGTGGCACTATTGTTGGCGAGTGCAACTCAAGAGATTATCCTGAGGCGGGCATGATCCCCCTACCGTCCTCATACCCAGCGGCAGGTGTTTTATGTCGGTGCCACCTTGCTGCGGCCCAGGAGAAGGGATCATTCCAGCAGCCGTGGCTCCTTCTTGTTATAGACGGTAATCAGCATTGACTGTGTGGTAATGGCACCCTACTGCTGGTCTTGGCTGAAAGACATCTCATTACGTCCTCAAGGCCTTCTCCTGACAGCTCATGCATTGATATCCTCAGTTGTTCCTATCATGTCCCTGATTCATTTTGCAAGTGTTTGCAACAAATATTGGAAAAAAAATAGTGTGATTCAAAAATTACATGTCAGGAAAATTGGGATTGCAAGAATATCATCAATGGGAATATTAAAGGTAAAAATATTGTTTTATGTGTTGTTTTGAATATCATTATAAAAAATATGATTTACAACATATCGATGTATGTAATGTCATTTGCAAGTGTTAATTAGTATGTATTTCACTGTACTGAGCTTGATTCTACATGTTAATTAATGTTTTTATTTGTGTTTTAGTAAGATAGTTTATCAATTATGAAATTGTTGAAATTTGCATTTTTAGTTCTATTACTGTACACTAATAATAAATTCCTATGTTTTTAGCTGCAGGATGGTTGGTTCTGAGGGTATAAGAGTTGGAAGGTGGTTTAAAAAGTAGATATGTTGATGTAAATTTAATGTTAATTATTGCAGTGATGTAAAATAAATATTGTAAATGTTTTAAATGTATTTTGTTAATTTAATAATTTGTATATATTATAATTTATAAATAATTAAAACACATAATAAAATTAAAATAATAAATAATTCAATTACATGTTTTAATTAAAATATATAAAAATTACATTTAAAAATCTTAAATAATTGGAAATTTTTAACAAAAAGAAATCTTATAATTTTTGTGTAAGAACTACTTAAAATAGTTAAATAATTTTTGATGAAAATGATGTCATTGTAAAAATATATGTTTTTTTCATTTAAATATATTTTTAAATATTTTTTCAAAGTTTGTGATTGTTCATTTTCAATTATGGTTTTATATTTTTTTATTTTATGCTTCAAAGTTTAGAAATTGTAGTAAAGATTTTCAAAAATATATTAAATAATAATAGTGATAAAAATGTTCTTTTATACGTTCATGTTTAAATATGAATATATAGGTTTTTAGTTTTGGTTAATGTGTTTTCAAATTAAATTTTATAGATCAACGGCACTCAAAGTACGGCCCGCGGGAGCATGCTCCCGCGGCCCTCCTCTATGTTTACATACGGCGGCCATTGTTTATGGCGTTGCCCTGACGATCCTGGAAGCCAAAGCCCCATAAAAGTCAGCGCTTGCAGCTAACTTTTATGGGGCTTTGGTCGTCTGCTTCCTGTCACCGGCTCCACGTCTGCTGCCCGCCTGCCTGCCTGCTGGTCCACATTTGTGGCATCTTTACAGTGCTTTGAGTCAGGTAAGGCTCTTTGGTTATTTATTTATTTGTTTTTAATGTAGTGTGTGTTACTGGGGTAGGCGTGAGAGCAGATTGCGCTGTGTGTGTGCGCTGTGTGTGTGTGTTACTGGGGTAGGGGTGAGAGCAGATGGCGCTGTGTGTGTGCGCGCTGTGTGTGTTACTGGGGTAGGGGTGAGAGCAGATGGCGCTGTGTGTGTGTGCTGTGTTACTGGGGTGGGGTGAGAGCAGATGGCGCTGTGTGCAGATGGCGCAGTGTGTGTTACTGGGGTAGGGGTGAGAGCAGATGGCGCTGTGTGTGTTACTGGGGTAGGGGTGGGAGCAGATGGCGCTGTGTGCAGATGGCACAGTGTGTGTTACTGGGGTAGGGGTGAGAGCAGATGGAGCTGTATGTGTGCGCGCTGTGTGTGTTACTGGGGTAGGGGTGAGAGCAGATGGCGCTGTATGTGTGCGCGCTGTGTGTGTTACTGGGGTAGGGGCATTGTTTTGAAAAAGGGGGTGGGGTGGTTGTTCCCCCTCTAAGCCCCGCCCCCTCTAAGCCCCGCCCCCCGCTGTCACTTCAGTGCGGCCCTCGGCCGCAATCCATACTGCAATTTTGGCCCCCGAGAAAAAGTTTGTGAGTACCCATGTTATAGATCAACAATTGTGTGTGAGTAATGGAGCATTGATTGTGTATATATATTTTTTAGTCTGTAGCACAATGTATAAAATATTTTAGATGACAGTGAAAGAAGTGAATATCACCTCTTTAGTGTGGAATCATAAATGCACCCCTTTAGTGTCCAACACCTTTACCGCATTGGTATAGATAGTGGTGGAAAGAATAAATGGCACCTTTTTTTATCCAACATGTACCCAAATTGGTATAGATTGGAGTGGGAAAGGAATATGCCACACTTTTAGTGTCCAAAACCTTTCCCAAATTTGACTAGGTTGAAGTGGACATAGTACATTTCACATTTTAGTGCCCAGTACCTTGCCAAAATAGGCTACAATTGAAGTGTGAGTCATAAATGTGACACCACTAGTGTCCAACACCTTCCCTAAATTGATTTAGGGCCTCATTAAGAGTTTGGCGGGCCGCAGACTGCCATGGTGGCATTGGCGGTCCGACCGCCATCGGATTGGTGGTAGGACTGCCATATTACAAGTTATGCAGGCCTATGGAGCAAAGACAGGTGCGGTTCTGCCGGCACTGCCAGGCTGCACAGACCACCGCGGCTGCGAGGCAGCACAAACAGGCCAGCGGAGACAGAGTTTCCACCAAAAAGGTTGCACACCGCCAATCTGAACTTGACAGTCCAATCACCACGTCTCAGCATGCGGAAACGGGGACTATAAAGGGAGGCACTCACCTACAGGCAGCCTAACATCTTCGGTGCCACCATGGAGACCACCACGCATGTCCTGCCACTGTTAATGATCCTTTAAGGTGCTCCAAAAAAAAAGGTGTACGCAACCGCCTTTAAGTACACACAACTACCTATGTCATGCAGCTCAACAATAGATCTTCGCTCGGTCATCCACATGATATGGGGGCATGCTATGGACGCCAAGTACACGTCTTATTGTGTCCCTCATCAGAATCAGGCACCAAGAAGGACATAATTACATTCACCAAATGTCCCCTTTGCACCACAATAAGGCACCAAAATACACGTCTGACCATCTCAGGCACAGTGAAGTGTACACAACATTGGCTCAAATGACACCAACAACACACCAACACTACATCTTCAGATTCAAGTCACACATTGAAATTCCTCACATGCCATTGACTGTCGTCACATTCAACATAAATAAGTATGGATGTGCTTGGAACACGAACACCACTCCCAGTAAACAGCCCTGCAATGGACACACACATCACCTACATTGCAAAATAATGGAAGGACAATGGAATGCACAATACACAGAGAGACAAATCTACAAATATCACCATGCAATCTACCTGCACAATAGGCATGTGGCCATCAGGATCATTCAGGAAAAGAGGCTGCACTGGGGCACACATCACTTTGCACATGCCCCTTAAACAACATTTGCACAGGAACTGGCCCTTCAGGTATAACTGGGACATACAATACTAGACCCAAATGACATAATTAGCTGCACAATGTAGAAGAGCAAGTGAACAAAGCACACACAACTCCAACTGCATGCGGCATATCTCTACATGAAGTAGCTGCAAGGTTCATACAGGTAAATGGATACCTGCATGTTTAAATGCAAACAAATGTAGCACAATTCAACACACTCCATGTCTGCACAAACAAAAAGCTCAAGCTACCACACATTAGATGAATCAATAATCCATATCGGGGGGCAAGTGTAATGACATTAACCCCTTCGCTGCCAGGCCTTTTCCCCCTCCTGTGCCGAGCCTTTTTTTTGGTATTTGGAGCAGTTTGCGCTCAGACCCTCATAACTTTTTGTTCACATAAGCTACCCACGCCAAAATGCGTCCTTTTTTTCCAACATCCTATGGATTCTAGAGGTACCCAGACTTTGTGGGTTCCCCAGAAGGAGACCAAGAAATTAGCCAAAACACAGTGAAATTTTAGTTTTTCTCAAAAAAATGGGAAAAATGGTCTGCAGAAGAAGGCTTGTGGTTTTTTCCCTGAAAAGGGCATCAACAAAGGGTTTGTGGTGTTAAAATCACCAGCTTCCCAGCTTTCAGGAACAGGCAGACTTGAATTAGAAAAACCAATTTTTCAACACAATTTTGGCATTTTACTGGGACATACTCCATTTTTACGATTTTTTGTGCTTTCAGCCTCCTTCCAGTCAGTGACAGAAATGGGCATGAAACCAGTGCTGGATCCCAGAAACCGCAACATTTCTGAAAAGTAGACAAAATTCTGAATACAGCAAGTGGTAATTTGTGTAGATCCTACAAGGGTTTCCTACAGAAAATAACAACTGAAAAAGAAAAATATTGAAATTGAGGTGAAAAAAACATCAATTTTTCTATACGTTTTACTCTGTAACTTTTTCCTGCAATGTCAGATTTTCGAAAGCAATATACCGTTACGTCTGCTGGACTCTTCTGGTTGCGGGATATATAGGGCTTGAAGGTTCATCAAGAACTCTAGGTACCCAGTGCCAATAAATGACCTGCACCCTGCAGTGGGTTTTCATTCTATACCGGGTATACAGCAATTCATTTGCTGAAATATAAAGAGTAAAAAATAGATATTGTAGGAGGCTGGACTGGCTTGTAGTGAGTACCAAGGGGTACTTACACCTTGCACCAGGCCCAGTTATCCCTTATTAGTGTATAGGGTGTCTAGCAGCATAGGCTGATAGATAATGGTAGCTTAGCAGAGCAGCTTAGGCTGAACTAGGAGACGAGTGAAGCTCCTACAGTACCACTAGTGTCACTTGCACAATATCATAAGAAAACACAATACACAGTTATACTAAAATTAAAGGTACTTTATTTTTATGACAATATGCCAAAGTATCTCAGAGTGTACCCTCAGTATGAGGATAGCAAATATACACAAGATATATGTACACAATACCAAAAATATGCAGTATAGTCTTAGAAAACAGTGCAAACAATGTATAGTTACAATAGGATGCAATGGGGACACATAGGGATAGGGGCAACACAAACCATATACTCCAAAAGTGGAATGCGAACCACGAATGGACCCCAAACCTATGTGACCTTGTAGAGGGTCGCTGGGACTATTAGAAAATAGTAAGGGTTAGAAAAATAGCCCACCCCAAGACCCTGAAAAGTGAGTGCAAAGTGCACTAAAGTTCCCCAAAGGACATAGAAGTCATGATAGGGGAATTCTGCAGGAAAGACACAAACCAGCAATGCAACAATGATGGATTTCCAGTCGAGGGTACTTGTGGAACAAGGGGACCAAGTCCAAAAGTCACAAGCAAGTCGGAGATGGGCAGATGCCAGGAAATACCAGCTGTAGGTGCAAAGAAGCTTCAACTGGACAGGAGAAGCTTAGGTTTCTGCAGGAACGACAAGGGCTAGAGACTTCCCCTTTGGAGGATGGATCCCTCATGCAGTGAAGAGTTGTGCAGAAGTATTTTCCCGCTGAAAGACTGCCAACAAGCCTTGCTAGCTGCAAATCGTGTGATTAGTGTTTTTGGATGCTGCTGTGGCCCAGGAGGGACCAGGATGTCGCAAATTGCGCCAGGAGACAGAGGGGACGTCAAGCAAGACAAGGAGCCCACTCAGCAGCAGGTAGCACCCGGAGAAGTGCCAGAAACAGGCACTACAAACATGCGTGAAACAGTGCTCACCCAAAGTTGCACAAAGGAGTCCCACGTCGCCGGAGACCAACTTAGAAAGTCGTGCAATGCAGGTTAGAGTGCCATGGGCCCAGGCTTGGCTGTGCACAAAGGATTTCCGCCGGAAGTGCACAGGGGTCGGAGTAGCTGCAAAAGTCGCGGTTTCCAGCAATGCAGTCTGGCGTGGGGAGGCAAGGACTTACCTCCACCAAACTTGGTCTGAAGAGTCACTGGACTGTGGGAGTCACTTGGACACAGCTTCTGGATTCGAGGGACCTCGCTCGTCATGCTGAGAGGAGACCAAAGGGACCGGTGATGCAGTTCTTTGGTGCCTGCGGTTGCAGGGGGAAGATTCCGTCGACCCACGTGAGATTTCTTCGGAGCTTCTAGTGCAGAGAGGAGGCAGACTACCCCCACAGCATGCACCACCAGGAAAACAGTCGAGAAGGTGGCAGGATCAGCGTTACAGAGTTGCAGTAGTTGTCTTTGCTACTATGTTGCAGTTTTGCAGGCTTCCAGCGCGGTCAGCAGTCGATTCCTTGGCAGAAGGTGAAGAGAGAGATGCAGAGGAACTCGGATGAGCTCTTGCATTCGTTATCTAAAGTTTCCCCAGAGACAGAGACCCTAAATAGCCAGAAAAGAGGGTTTGGCTACCTAGGAGAGAGGATAGGCTAGCAACACCTGAAGGAGCCTATCAGAAGGAGTCTTTGACGTCACCTGGTGGCACTGGCCACTCAGAGCAGTCCAGTGTGCCAGCAGCACCTCTGTTTCCAAGATGGCAGAGGTCTGGGGCACACTGGTGGAGCTCTGGACACCTCCCAGGGGAGGTGCAGGTCAGGGGAGTGGTCACTCCGCTTTCCTTTGTCCAGTTTTGCGCCAGAGCAGGGCTAAGGGGTCCCTGAACCGCTGTAGACTGGCTTATGCAGAAATGGGCACCAAATGTGCCCATGAAAGCATTTCCAGAGGCTGGGGGAGGCTACTCCTCCCCTGCCTTCACACCATTTTCCAAAGGGAGAGACTGTAACACCCTCTCTCAGAGGAAGTCCTTTGTTCTGCCATCCTGGGACAAGCCTGGCTTGACCCCAGGAGGGCAGAAACCTGTCTGAGGGGTTGGCAGCAGCTGCAGTGAAACCCCAGGAAAGGCAGTTTGGCAGTACCAGGGTCTGTGCTACAGACCACTGGGATCATGGGATTGTGCCAACTATGCCAGGATGGCATAGAGGGGGCAATTCCATGATCATAGACATGTTACATGGCCATATTCGGAGTTACCATTGTGAAGCTACATATAGGTAGTGACCTATATGTAGTGCACACGTGTAATGGTGTCCCCGCACTCACAAAGTCCGGGGAATTGGCCCTGAACAATGTGGGGGCACCTTGGCTAGTGCCAGGGTGCCCTCACACTAAGTAACTTTGCACCTAACCTTTACCAGGTAAAGGTTAGACATATAGGTGACTTATAAGTTACTTAAGTGCAGTGTAAAATGGCTGTGAAATAACGTGGACGTTATTTCACTCAGGCTGCAGTGGCAGGCCTGTGTAAGAATTGTCAGAGCTCCCTATGGGTGGCAAAAGAAATGCTGCAGCCCATAGGGATCTCCTGGAACCCCAATACCCTGGGTACCTCAGTACCATATACTAGGGAATTATAAGGGTGTTCCAGTAAGCCAATGTAAATTGGTAAAATTGGTCACAAGCCTGTTAGTGACAATTTGAAAGCAATGAGAGAGCATAACCACTGAGGTTCTGATTAGCAGAGCCTCAGTGAGACATTTAGGGCCTGATTCTAACTTTGGAGGACGGTGTTAAACCGTCCCAAAAGTGGCGGATATACCACCTACCGTATTACGAGTTACATAGGATATAATGGACTCGTAATACGGTAGGTGGTATATCTGCCACATTTGGGACGGTTTAACACCGTCCTCCAAAGTTAGAATCAGGCCCTTAGTCACTACACAGGTAACACATTCAGGCACACTTATGAGCACTGGGGCCCTGGATACCAGGATCCCAGTGACACATACAACTAAGACAACATATATACAGTGAAAAATGGGGGTAACATGCCAGGCAAGATGGTACTTTCCTACAGCTATCAAGAAAACCTTTGTATTTCCAAAATGAGCACAAGATAAGGTGTTGAGAAGCAGTGGTTATTTGAATTTCTCTGAATTCCGGGGTGCCCATACTAGCATGTGAATTACAGGGCATTTCTCAAATAGACGTCTTTTTTACACACTGTCTTACATTTGGAAGGGAAAAATGTAGAGAAAGACAAGGGGCAATAACACTTGTTTTGCTATTCTATGTTCCCCCAAGTCTCCCGATAAAAATGATACCTCACTTGTGTGGGTAGACCTAGAGCCCGCGACAGGATATGCCCCAAAACACAACGTGGACACATCACAGAAAACAGAGCTGTTTTTTGCAAAGTGCCTACCTGTAGATTTTGGCCTCTAGCTCAGCCGGCACCTAGGGAAACCTACCAAACCTGTGCATTTTTGAAAACTAGAGACCTAGGGGAATCCAAGATGGGGTGACTTGTGGGGCTCTGACCAGGTTCTGTTACCCAGAATCCTTTTCAAACTTCAGAATTTGGCTAAAAAAACACAATTTCCTCACATTTCGGTGACAGAAAGTTCTGGAATCTGAGAGGAGACACAGATTTCCTTCCACCCAGCGTTCCCCCAAGTCTCCCGATAAAAATGATACCTCACTTTTGTGGGTAGTCCTAGCGCCTGCTACAGGAAATGTCCCAAAACACAAAGTGGGCACATCCCATTTTTTGACAGAAAACAGAGCTGTTTTTTGCAAAGTGCCTACCTGTAGATTTTGGCCTCTAGCTCAGCCGGCACCTAGGGAAACCTACCAAACCTGTGCATTTTGTCAAATTAGAGACCTAGGCGAATCCAAGATGGGGTGACTTGTGGGGCTCTGACCAGGTTCTGTTACCCAGAATCCTTTGCAAACCTCAGAATTTGGCTAAAAAAAAAACATTTTCCTCACATTTCGGTGACAGAAAGTTCTGGAATCTGAGAGGAGCCACAAGTTTCCTTCCACCCAGTGTTCCCCCAATTCTCCCGATAAAAATTATACCTCACTTGTGTGAGTAGTCCTAGCACGCACAACAGGAAATGTCCCAAAACACAAAGTGGGCACATCCCATTTTTTGACAGAAAACAGAGCTGTTTTTTGCAAAGTGCCTACCTGTAGATTTTGGCCTCTAGCTCAGCCAGCACCTAGGGAAACCTACCAAACCTGTGCAATTTTGAAAACTAGAGACCTAGGGAAATCCTAGATGGGGTGACTTGTGGGGCTCTGACCCAGTTCTGTTACCCAGAATCCTTTGCAAACCTCAAATTTTGGCTAAAAAAATGCATTTTCCTCACATTTCGGTGACAGAAAGTTCTGGAATCTGAGAGGAGCCACAGATTTCCTTTCACCCAGCGTTCCCCCAAGTCTCCCGATAAAAATGATACCTCACTTGTGTGCGTAGGCCTAGCGCCCGCGACAGGAGACACCCCAAAATGCAACCTGGACACATCCCATTTTTTTAAAGAAAACAGAGCTGTTTTTTGCAAAGTACCTACCTGTAGATTTTTGCCTCTAGCTCAGCCGGCACCTAGGGAAACCTACCAAACCTGTGCATTTTTTAAAACAAGAGACCTAGGGGAATCCAAGATGGGGTGACTTGTGGGGCTCTGACCAGGTTCTGTTACCCAGAATCCTTTGCAAACTTCAAAATTTGGCTAAAAAAACACATTTTCCTCACATTTCGGTGACAGAAAGTTCTTGAATCTGAGAGGAGCCACAAATTTCCTTCCACCCAGCGTTCCCCCGAATCTCCCAATAAAAATGATACCTCACTTGTGTGGGTAGGCCTAGCGCCCGCGACAGGAGAGGCCCCAAAACGCAACATGGACACATCCCATTTTTTTAAAGAAAACAGAGCTGTTTTTTGCAAAGTGCCTACCTGTAGATTTTGGCCTTTAGCTCAGCTGGCACCTAGGGAAACCTAGCATACCTGTACATTTTTGAAAACTAGAGACCTAGGGGAATCCAAGATGGGGCGACTTGTGGGACTCTGACCAGGTTCTTGTTACCCAGAATCCTTTGCAAACCTCAAATTTGGCTAAAAAAACGCATTTTCCTCACATTTCGGGGACAGAAAGTTCTGGAATCTGAGAGGAGCCACAGATTTCCTTTCACCCAGCGTTCCCCCAAGTCTCCCGATAAAAATGATACCTCACTTGTGTGCGTAGGCCTAGCGCCCGAGACAGGAGACACCCCAAAATGCAACCTGGACACGTCCCATTTTTTGAAAGAAAACAGAGCTGTTTTTTGCAAAGTGCCTACCTGTAGATTTTGGCCTCTAGCTCAGCCAGCACCTATGGAAACCTACCAAACCTGTGCATTTTTGAAAACTAGAGACCTAGGGGAATCCAAGATGGGGCGACTTGTGGGGCTCTGACCAGGTTCTGTTACGCAGAATCCTTTGCAAACCTCAAATTTGGCTAAAAAAACGCATTTTCCTCACATTTCGGTGACAGAAAGTTCTGGAATCTGAGAGGAGCCACTAATTTCCTTCAACCCAGCGTTCCCCCAAGTCTCCCCATAAAAATGAAAACTCACTTGTGTGGATAGGCCTAGCGCCTGCGACAGGAAACACCCCAAAATGCAACCTGGACACATCCCATTTTTTAAAGGAAAACAGAGCTGTTTTTTGCAAAGTGCCTACCTGTAGATTTTGGCCTCTAGCTCAGCCGGCACCTAGGGAAACCTACCAAACCTGTGCATTTTTAGAAACTAGAGACCTAGGGGAATCCAAGATGGGGTGACTTGTGGGGCTCTGACCAGGTTCTTGTTACCCAGAATCCTTTGCAAACCTCAAATTTGGCTAAAAAAACGCATTTTCCTCACATTTCGGTGACAGAAAGTTCTGGAATCTGAGAGGAGCCACAGATTTCCTTTCACCCAGCGTTCCCCCAAGTCTCCCGATAAAAATGATACCTCACTTGTGTGCGTAGGCCTAGCGCCCGCGACAGGAGACACCCCAAAATGCAACCTGGACACGTCCCATTTTTTCAAAGAAAACAGAGCTGTTTTTTGCAAAGTGCCTACCTGTAGATTTTGGCCTCTAGCTCAGCCAGCACCTATGGAAACCTACCAAACCTGTGCATTTTTGAAAACTAGAGACCTAGGGGAATCCAAGATGGGGCGACTTGTGGGGCTCTGACCAGGTTCTGTTACGCAGAATCCTTTGCAAACCTCAAATTTGGCTAAAAAAACACATTTTCCTCACATTTCGGTGACAGAAAGTTCTGGAATCTGAGAGGAGCCACTAATTTCCTTCAACCCAGCGTTCCCCCAAGTCTCCCCATAAAAATGAAAACTCACTTGTGTGGATAGGCCTAGCGCCTGCGACAGGAAACACCCCAAAATGCAACCTGGACACATCCCATTTTTTAAAGGAAAACAGAGCTGTTTTTTGCAAAGTGCCTACCTGTAGATTTTGGCCTCTAGCTCAGCCGGCACCTAGGGAAACCTACCAAACCTGTGCATTTTTAGAAACTAGAGACCTAGGGGAATCCAAGATGGGGTGACTTGTGGGGCTCTGACCAGGTTCTGTTACCCAGAATCCTTTGCAAACTTTAAAATTTGGCTAAAAAAACACATTTTCCTCACATTTCGGTGACAGAAAGTTCTGGAATCTGAGAGGAGCCACAAATTTCCTTCCACCCAGCGTTCCCCCAAATCTCCCGATAAAAATGATACCTCACTTGTGTGGGTAGGCCTAGCGCCCGCGACAGGAGAGGCACCAAAACGCAACGTGGACACATCCCATTTTTTGAAAGAAAACAGAGCTGTTTTTTGCAAAGTGCCTACCTGTAGATTTTGGCCTCTAGCTCAGCCGGCACCTAGGGAAACCTACCAAACCTGTACATTTTTTAAAACTAGAGACCTAGGGGAATCCAAGATGGAGCGACTTGTGGGGCTCTGACCAGGTTCTTGTTACCCAGAATCCTTTGCAAACCTCAAATTTTGGCTAAAAAAACGCATTTTCCTCACATTTCGGTGACAGAAAGTTCTGGAATCTGAGAGGAGCCACAGATTTCCTTTCACCCAGCGTTCCCCCAAGTCTCCCGATAAAAATGATACCTCACTTGTGTGCGTAGGCCTAGCGCCCGCGACAGGAGACACCCCAAAATGCAACTTGGACACATCCCATTTTTTGAAAGAAAACAGAGCTGTTTTTTGCAAAGTGCCTACTTGTAGATTTTGGCCTCTAGCTCAGCCGGCACCTATGGAAACCTACCAAACCTGTGCATTTTTTTAAATTAGAGACCTAGGGGAATCCAAGATGGGGCGACTTGTGGGGCTCTGACCAGGTTCTGTTACCCAGAATCCTTTGCAAACCTCAAATTTGGCTAAAAAAACGCATTTTCCTCACATTTCGGTGACAGAAAGTTCTTGAATCTGAGAGGAGCCACAAATTTCCTTCCACCCAGCGTTCCCCCTAGTCTCCCGATAAAAATTATAACTCACTTGTGTGGGTAGGCCTAGCGCCCGCGTCAGGAAATGGCCCAAAACACAACGTGGACACATCACATTTTTTCATAGAAAACAGTGCCTTCCTGTAGATTTTTGCCTCTAGCTCAGCCGGCACCTAGGGAAACCTAGCAAACCAGCACATTTTTTAAAACTAGAAATCCAGGGGAATCCAAGATGGGGTGAATTGTGGGTCTCTGACCAGGTTCTGTTACCCAGAATCCTTTGCAAACCTCACAATTTGGCTAAAAAAACACATTTTCCTCACATTTCGGTGACAGAAAGTTCTTGAATCTGAGAGGAGCCACAAATTTCCTTCCACCCAGCGTTCCCCCGAATCTCCCAATAAAAATGATACCTCACTTGTGTGGGTAGGCCTAGCGCCCGCGACAGGAGAGGCCCCAAAACGCAACATGGACACATCCCATTTTTTTAAAGAAAACAGAGCTGTTTTTTGCAAAGTGCCTACCTGTAGATTTTGGCCTTTAGCTCAGCTGGCACCTAGGGAAACCTAGCATACCTGTACATTTTTGAAAACTAGAGACCTAGGGGAATCCAAGATGGGGCGACTTGTGGGACTCTGACCAGGTTCTTGTTACCCAGAATCCTTTGCAAACCTCAAATTTGGCTAAAAAAAACGCATTTTCCTCACATTTCGGGGACAGAAAGTTCTGGAATCTGAGAGGAGCCACAGATTTCCTTTCACCCAGCGTTCCCCCAAGTCTCCCGATAAAAATGATACCTCACTTGTGTGCGTAGGCCTAGCGCCCGAGACAGGAGACACCCCAAAATGCAACCTGGACACGTCCCATTTTTTGAAAGAAAACAGAGCTGTTTTTTGCAAAGTGCCTACCTGTAGATTTTGGCCTCTAGCTCAGCCAGCACCTATGGAAACCTACCAAACCTGTGCATTTTTGAAAACTAGAGACCTAGGGGAATCCAAGATGGGGCGACTTGTGGGGCTCTGACCAGGTTCTGTTACGCAGAATCCTTTGCAAACCTCAAATTTGGCTAAAAAAACGCATTTTCCTCACATTTCGGTGACAGAAAGTTCTGGAATCTGAGAGGAGCCACTAATTTCCTTCAACCCAGCGTTCCCCCAAGTCTCCCCATAAAAATGAAAACTCACTTGTGTGGATAGGCCTAGCGCCTGCGACAGGAAACACCCCAAAATGCAACCTGGACACATCCCATTTTTTAAAGGAAAACAGAGCTGTTTTTTGCAAAGTGCCTACCTGTAGATTTTGGCCTCTAGCTCAGCCGGCACCTAGGGAAACCTACCAAACCTGTGCATTTTTAGAAACTAGAGACCTAGGGGAATCCAAGATGGGGTGACTTGTGGGGCTCTGACCAGGTTCTTGTTACCCAGAATCCTTTGCAAACCTCAAATTTGGCTAAAAAAACGCATTTTCCTCACATTTCGGTGACAGAAAGTTCTGGAATCTGAGAGGAGCCACAAATTTCCTTCCACCCAGCGTTCCCCCAAATCTCCCGATAAAAATGATACCTCACTTGTGTGGGTAGGCCTAGCGCCCGCGACAGGAGAGGCACCAAAACGCAACGTGGACACATCCCATTTTTTGAAAGAAAACAGAGCTGTTTTTTGCAAAGTGCCTACCTGTTGATTTTGGCCTCTAGCTCAGCCGGCACCTAGGGAAACCTACCAAACCTGTACATTTTTTAAAACTAGAGACCTAGGGGAATCCAAGATGGAGCGACTTGTGGGGCTCTGACCAGGTTCTTGTTACCCAGAATCCTTTGCAAACCTCAAATTTTGGCTAAAAAAACGCATTTTCCTCACATTTCGGTGACAGAAAGTTCTGGAATCTGAGAGGAGCCACAGATTTCCTTTCACCCAGCGTTCCCCCAAGTCTCCCGATAAAAATGATACCTCACTTGTGTGCGTAGGCCTAGCGCCCGCGACAGGAGACACCCCAAAATGCAACTTGGACACATCCCATTTTTTGAAAGAAAACAGAGCTGTTTTTTGCAAAGTGCCTACTTGTAGATTTTGGCCTCTAGCTCAGCCGGCACCTATGGAAACCTACCAAACCTGTGCATTTTTTTAAATTAGAGACCTAGGGGAATCCAAGATGGGGCGACTTGTGGGGCTCTGACCAGGTTCTGTTACCCAGAATCCTTTGCAAACCTCAAATTTGGCTAAAAAAACGCATTTTCCTCACATTTCGGTGACAGAAAGTTCTTGAATCTGAGAGGAGCCACAAATTTCCTTCCACCCAGCGTTCCCCCTAGTCTCCCGATAAAAATTATAACTCACTTGTGTGGGTAGGCCTAGCGCCCGCGTCAGGAAATGGCCCAAAACACAACGTGGACACATCACATTTTTTCATAGAAAACAGTGCCTTCCTGTGGATTTTTGCCTCTAGCTCAGCCGGCACCTAGGGAAACCTAGCAAACCAGCACATTTTTTAAAACTAGAAATCCAGGGGAATCCAAGATGGGGTGAATTGTGGGTCTCTGACCAGGTTCTGTTACCCAGAATCCTTTGCAAACCTCACAATTTGGCTAAAAAAACACATTTTCCTCACATTTCGTTGACAGAAAGTTCTGGAATCTGAGAGGAGGGACAAATTTCCATCTACCTAGCGTTCTCCCAGGTCTCCCGATAAAAATGCTACCTCACTTGTGTGGGTAGGCCTAGCGCCCCCAACAGGAAATGGCCCAAAACACAACGTGAACACATCACATTTTTTCATAGAAAACAGTGCCTACCTGTGGATTTTGGCCTCTAGCTCAGCCGGCCCCAGGGGGGGCAGAAATGGCCTAAAATAAATGTGCCCCCCACCCCACAACCCCCTCGGGAGCGACCCTTGCCTATGGGGTCACTCCCCCTGCGTGACATTGGCGCCAAAAAAAAATCCCCGGTGCCTAATGGTTTCTGCCCTCTTGGGGGCAGATTGACCTACAATCGGCCAATCTGCCCCCAAGGGGGGCAGAAATGGTCTAAATACAATTTTCCCTCCAGGGGAGTGACCCTTGCCTAATGGGTCGCTCCCCATCTCTAAAAAAACCAACAAACGAAAAAAAAACACAAAAAAACAATTTGCCCTGGCGCCTAGAGGTTTCTGCCCCCCCTGGGGGCAGATCGGCCTAATACCAATAGGCCGATCTGCCCCCATGGGGGCAGAAATGTCCTAAAATAAATTTGCCCCCCACGGGGAGCGACCCTTGCCTACAAGGTCGCTCCCCTTGCGTGACGGCGCAAAAAAAAGATCCCTGGTGCCTAGTGATTTCTGCCCCCCTTGGGGGCAGATTGACCTACAATCGGCCAATCTGCTCCCAAGGGCAGAAATGGTCTAAATACAATTTGCCACCCAGGGGAGCGACCCTTGCCTGATGGGTTGCTCCCCATCTCTAAAAAAACAAACAAACAAAAAAAAACCCACAAAAATAATATTTGCCCTGGCGCCTAGAGGTTTCTGCCCCCCTTGGGGGCAGATCGGCCTACTATCAATAGGCCGATCTGCCCCCATGGGGGGCAGAAATGGCCTAATATAAATGCCCCCCCACCCTCAGGGAGCGACCCTTGCCTACAAGGTCGCTCCTCTTGCGTGACGGCGCAAGAAAAAGATCCCTGGTGCCTAGTGGTCTCTGCCCCCCTTGGGGGCAGATTGACCTACAATCGGCCAATCTGCCCCCAAGGGGGGCAGAAATGGTCTAAATACAATTTGCCCCCCAGGGGAGCGACCCTTGCCTAATGGGTCGCTCCCCATCTCTAAAAAAACAAAGAAGAAAAAAAAACACAAAAAAACTATTTGCCCTGGCGCCTAGAGGTTTCTGCCCCCCTGGGGGCAGATCGGCCTAATACAGAAATAGCCTAAAATAAATTTGCCCCCCCCCCCGGGGAGTGACCCTTGCCTACAAGGTCGCTCCCCTTGCGTGACGGCGCAAAAAAAAGATCCCTGGTGCCTAGTGGTTTCGGGGGGCAGATTGACCTACAATTGGCCAATCTGCCCCCAAGGGGGGCAGACATGGTCTAAATACAATTTGCCCCCCAGGGGAGCGACCCTTGCCTGATGGGTTGCTCCCCATCTCTAAAAAAAACAAACAAACAAAAATAAAACACAAAAAAACTATTTGCCCTGGCGCCTAGAGGTTTCTGCCCCCCCTGGGGGCAGATCGGCCTAATACCAATTGGCCGATCTGCACCCAGGGGTGGCAGAAATGGCCTAAAATAAATTTGCCCCCCCGGGGAGCGACCCTTGCCTACAAGGTCGCTCCCCTTGCGTGACGGCGCAAAAAAAAGATCCCTGGTGCCTAGTGGTTTCTGCCCCCCTTGGGGGCAGATTGACCTACAATCGGCCAATCTGCCCCCAAGGGGGGCAGAAATGGTCTAAATTCAATTTGCCCCCCAGGGGAGCGACCCTTGCCTGATGGGTCGCTCCCCATCTCTAAAAAAAAAAAACAAAAAAAAAAAAAACACAAAAAATCAATTTGCCTTGGCGCCTAGAGGTTTCTGCCCCCCCTGGGGGCAGATCGGCCTAATACCAATAGGCCGATCTGCCCCCGGGGGGGCAGAAATGGCCTAAAATGAATTTCCCCTCCTCCCCCCTTGGGGAGCGACCCTTGCCTACAAGGTCGCTCCCCTTGCATGACGGCGCAAAAAAAAGATCCCTGGTGCCTAGTGGTTTCTGCCCCCATTGGGGGCAGATTGACCTAAAATCGGCTGATCTGCCCCCAAAGAGGCCAGAAATGGGCAAATCAAAAAATAGGGGGTCAGAAATGGCCTAAAATATTCCCCCCCCACCCCCTGGGAGCCACCCTTGCCTAAGGGGTCGCTCCCCTTGCGTGAAATTCACGCAAAAAAAAAAAACTCCCTGGTGTCTAAAGGTTTCTGCCCCCCTTGGGGGCAGATTGGCCTCATCAAAATAGGTCAATCTGCCCCCAAGGGGGGCAGAAATGTCCTAAATATAATTTGCCCCCTAGGGGAGCGACCTTTGCCTAAGGGGTCGCTCCCCACCTAAAAAAAAAGAAAACAGAACAAAAAGAAAAGGAAAAAAAAATGATCCCTGGTGCCTAGAGGTTTCTGCCCCCTCTGGGCCTTCCCAAAAAATGCCCCCCCCCCCCGGGAGCGACCCTTGCCCAAGGGGTCGCTCCCTTTTGTCAGTTTCAGAGAAAAAAAAAAAAATCCCTGGTGTCTAGTGGGGTTTCAAAAGCCGGATTGCAAGCAATCCGGCTTTTGAAACCCTGGGAGAGACTTCAAAGGGAAGGAAATACATTTCCTTCCCTTTGAAGCCCCTCCGGGCCTCCCCCATGGGATTGAAAAAGAAATGCTTTGCATTTCTCTTTCAATCGCGCTGGAAGCAGAGCTTCCAGCGCGATGGGGGGAGACCCAGTGACTAATCATCGCGCGCTCGCGCGCTGATGTCACAGGGGGGTTTGGGGGGTCGGGGGTGGAAGGGGAAGGGCTTCCTCTTCCATCCCTGACTTGGGGGGGTGGGGGGGAACCCCACAGAGGGAGCGCTAGCGCTCCCTCTGGGCTCTGTGACCAGGACGTAATGGTTACGTCCTGGGCACAGAACAGGTTAATGCTCACATAAAACAACACAAGATGAAATACCATAACAAACAGTACATAATTGCCATAACAACTCCACTGCATTTGCATCCACATATCCATACAGTCTACATATACCCTTGTCTTGGGGGACACCAGCACTGCCCACAAAGTCAGATACTGCAAACAACAGCAAATGGATCAAAAAGCAGGCTGAAACACACACAGCTGTAGGCAGACAACCAAGTCACTCAGGAGCAACATAAGGGTAGAAAAGGAATTGCAGGAGAAATGTATACCTAAAAAAACAACTGTGTGGGCTTATTAAATGTAGATTTTGTAAAGTCCAAGGCCATTGGCCACTCTATATGTCTCTGAACAGGCACATCTTTGTGCCATCACTTGACTTCTAAATGCCAGGGAACCCCCACAGGAAGGAGCATCAAGTGGGCAGGCAGACACCTCTGGGATCATCTTTGGAGGGGTGGGTTTGGGTTTCGGGGGGTAGACTGCTTCTTGGAAGGGGTGGGCTTCTTCTTGGGTAGAGGAGTATGGGTGCTTGCAGGGGGAGCAGGTGTGACATGGAAGGACTTACAGGTAGAAGGAAGGGGTTGGCAGATGGGTTGGGGCCTCTTGGGTTTGGGATGGGATGGAGGGAACAGGGGAAAGGAAAAAACAAACTTTCTTAGGTACACAGGGGTGGTCAACAGAAAGGTGTGGATTTGGAGGTCAAGGGAGTGGTTGACTGCTGAGTTGGTGTGGATGTAGTGGGTTTGTGCATGTGGGAGGTATTCTTGGGTTTGGGTGATGACTGTTGCATGGGTAAGTATGTACGTTTGTGTGTCTTGGGGACTGGGAAGTGGAGGTACTAGAGGATAGATGTGGTGGATGTCTGTGTGTCTTTTAGGGTGGTGTCTGCGGGTATGCTGGGTGTGGTTGGTGTGTCACTGTATGTTGTGGTGGAGCCTGTGGGTATGCTTGATGTTGTGTGTGGGACGTTGGGGGTGGTGGGGTGTTTGGGGAAGTGGTGACTGATGTTGGGTCTGTAGATGTTTGTTATTTGCTTGCATGGCTGTATGTTTTGTGGTGCTTGTGTCTGTGTGTGCTGCTCTTGTGTGCCAAGGTGGGTGCGTGCGGATCGGTCTGTGTGCTTGGGGTAGGTAGGGGAATCAGGATTTGGACTGGAAAAGAGAGTTGAAGGGGCACGGAAGGTGAGGGCTGACTGGCTGCCATCAGTGTGGAGGCCATAGCCTAAAAAGATCTCGGTAGACCAGACATTGCACCATGCATACCTTCCAGGAATGCATTTGTCTGCTGGAGTTGGGGTGCCAATCCCTGGATGGCATTCACGATGGCTGTCTGACCCACAGAGATACTTCTCAGGAGGTTAAAAACCTCCTCATTGCAGGCAGCAGGGGCAATAGGGGTTGGGACGGAGGTGCCTGCAGCAAAGGAGACACCCACCCTCTTGGGGGAACAGGGAAGGCCAACTGGGTGAGGAGCAACAGGAAGGGCGATGATGGAATGGGGGAGGCAGACAAAGATGGTACAGGGGTATGCCCCGATGGATCCACCATCCACTAAGGAGTGTCCACCTGAGGAAGAATCTCATGATGAAGATGATGTTCCGGTCCCCCCCCCCGTGGCACTCCCCTTGCCCTCTGGGCCACTGGGTCCCTCTGTGTCCGTGGTGTCCTGACCCGAGGTCTCGAGGCCAGATGCTTCCCAACTTTGTTGTGCCCTGTCTCCTTCACTTCCCAGTGCTGACGCTGCAAATACAAAGACAAATAGAGTCATCACATGTCCATGATTATGCCTGAACAACAGCTCTGATTAGCAAACATTACCATGATGCCAACAAACTCCACCTAAGTGGCGCATACATATGAATGCATTCCATTTGAACTGTAAACAGTTGCCCAAAGGAACATCTCAGACAATTGCATGGCTAAAGTTGTGCAATCACAGTAACCATTGAACTAGTGGGAGCCCTCATCAGCCTCAAAGCTTTGCTCCATGGATCAGATCTCAGTTACTTGTTGTCATACAATAGTAGGCCAATGCCAACTCCATTTCCACAGATCCCACACAAGGTCATGCACACATCTATTTGTCTCATTCATAATGACCCAACAATAATGAATGATGCTCCAGAATCCTGCCATGTTGCTGACAAAAGTACAATATCCTGGAGAAGGTGACATGGAAATGGACGCTGTAGACATCATTTGCAATATGTCATAGAAAGAAGTCCCCAAAATCCACAACACAATGAATCATCAAGCCCCAGGGTAATCACCACTTATGTCTGGCATACCTTACAATGACATACTCCGAGTGCATGAGCAGACACCATTAGTCCCTTGGACTTTGGAGAGGCCCTGACATTTGAAAGTATTTCTAGAAGGCCCACAACACGTTGTCTGATTGGAAGCTACATCATTGTCTTCATTATGGTCATGCAGACTCAGATGTCTGTCTGTGGATGAATGCTTGTACCTGACCATGTTATATCAGCATAACTGCAAGTCACTCCATGATGCATGCCAACAGTCAGGTTACAAACCATACCCATTACACATGTGCAGTGCACTTTGCTTCATGATGCCACATCAATGGCATAGGTATGCACATTGTGGCTCAAAACCCTAACCCGCCCTTGTTGGAAGCTGGCCTGACTTATAGTGGGTACCTGATGGTACTTACACCTTGTGCCAGGTCCAGTTATCCCTTATTAGTAGATTAGTAGTGTTCTAGCAGCTTAGGCTGATAGAGGTAGCTATAGCAGAGCAACTTAGGCTGAACTAGGAGACATGCAAGGCTCCTACCATACCACTTATATCATATAGCACTATATCACAAGAAAACACAATACTCAGAGTTACAAAAAATAAAGGTACTTTATTTTAGTGACAATGTGCCAAAAGTATCTCAGAGGATATACTCCCTTAGGAGGTAAGTAAAATAAACAAAATATACACACACAAACCAAAATCAGGTAAGTAAACAGTTAGAAAAGTAGTGCAAACATTGTAGAATACAATAGGATGCAATAGAATACAATAGGCCTAGGGGCAACACAAACCATAATACTCCAAAAGTGGAATGCGAACCACGAATGGACCCCAGGCCTACTGTAGTGTGTAGAAGGTCACTGGGAGTGTAAGTAAACACTAAGGGTGTCCAAGATACCCCAACCCAAGATGCTGAAAAGTAGGAATAAAGTTACCCTAATACCCCAGAAACACAGTAAAGTCATGATAGGGGATTCTGCAAAGACAACAAATGACTGCAAAGCACTGAAGACGGATTCCTGGACCTGAGGACCTGCAAACGAAGGGGACCAAGTCCAAGAGTCACGCAAGTGTCTGGGTGGGCAGGAGCCCACTAAACCCTGAATGAAGGTGCAATAGGGTTGCCTCCGGGTGGAAGAAGCCGAAGATTCTGCAACAACAGAAGGTGCCTGGAACTTCTCCTTTGGTCAGAAGATGTCACACAGCGTGCTGGAGGATGCAGAGTTGTTTCCACGCAGAAAGACGGCAAACAAACCTTGCTAGCTGCAAGAGTCACGGTTGAAGGTTTTGGGTGCTGCCAGGGCCCAGGAAGGACCATGATGACGCCGCTTGGAGGAGGAGATAGAGGGGGCGCGCAGCAACACAGAGAGCCCATGCAGAAGCAGGTAGCACCCGCAGAAGCACCTGAACAGGCATTTAGAAGATCTGAGCAAGGCAGTCATCTCAGCACACACAAAAGAGGGCCCCACGAAGCCGGAGTCCAACTCAACGAGTTGGGCAATGCACGACAGAATGCTGGGGACCTGGGCTAGCCTGTGTACAAACAAAGTCTTGCAAAAGTGCACAGAAGCCCGAGCAGCTGCAGTTCACGCAGTAAACAGGATTACTGTCTGGTGTGGGGAGGCAAGGACTTACCTCCACCAAATTTGGACAGAAGGGCCACTGGAGTGTCGGGGACACTTGGATCCAGCTCCTGTGTTTCAGAGACCACGCTCGTCAAGATGAGAGGGGACCCAGAGGACCAGTGATACAGAAGTTTGGTGCCTGCGTTAGCAGGGGGAAGATTCCGTCGACCGACAGCCCTGAGAGCATGCACCACCGGGAAACAGTCGAGAAAGCCAGCAGGATGAGGCGCTACAATGTTGCTGGTAGTCTTCTTGCTACTTTGTTGCCATTTTGCAGACGTCCTGGAGCAGTCAGCGGTCGATCCATGGCAGAAGTCGAAGAGGGAAGTGCAGAGGAACTCTGGTGAGCTCTTGCATTCGTTATCTGGTGAGATGCCCACAGGAGAGAACCTAAATAGCCCTCAGAGGAGAATTGGCTATAGATAAAGGTAAGCACCTATCAGGAGGGGTCTTGCATCCAAGATGGCAGAGGTCTGGTACACACTGGAGGAGCTCTGGGCATCTCCCCTGGGAGGTGCTGGTCAGGGGAGTGGTCATTCCCCTTTCCTTTGTCCAATTTCATGCCAGAGCAGGGCTGGGGGCATCCCTGAACTGGTGTAGACTGGCTTATGCAAGGAGGGCACCATCTGTGCCCTTCAAAGAATTTCCAGAGGCCAGGAGAGGTTACTCCTACCAGGCCCTTCACACCTATTTCCAAAGTAACACCCTCTCTCAGAGGAAATCCTTTGTTCTGCCTTCCTTGGACTGGGCTGCCCAGGCCCCAGGGGGGCAGAAACCTGTCTGAGGGTTGGCAGCAGCGGTAGCTGCAGAAAAAAACCCTGAAAGTTAGTTTGGCAGTACCCGGGCTCTATGCTGGAATTCTCCCCCCAATACCAGAATGGTGACTATTCCATGATCCTAGACATGTTACATGGCCATGTTCGGAGTTACCATTGTGACGCTACATATAGGTATTGACCTATATGTAGTGCACACGTGTAATAGTGTCCCCGCACTCACAAAGTCTGGGGAAATTGCCCTAAACAATGTGGGAGCACCTTGGCCTCTGCCAGGGTACCCTCACACTAAGTAACTTTGCACCTAACCTTCATTAAGTGAGGGTTAGACATATAGGTGACTGATAAGTTACTTAAGGGCAGTGTAAAATGGCTGTGAAATAATGTGGACCCTATGGGTGGCAAAAGAAATGCTGCAGCCCATAGGGATCTCCTGAAACCCCAATACCCTGGGTACCTAAGTACCATATACCAGGGGATTATATGGGTGTACCAGTGTGCCAATGAGAATTGGTAAAAATGGTCACTAGCCTACAGTGACAATTTTAAAAGCAGAGAGAGCATAAGCACTAAGATTCTGGTTAGCAGAGTCTCAGTGACCCAGTTAGGCACCACACAGGGAACACATTCAGGCTACAAACTATGAGCACTGGGGTCCTGGATAGCAGCATCCCAGTGAGACAGACAACAACAAATATACATACAGTAAACATGGGGGTAACATGCCAGGCAAGATGGTACTTTCCTACACAAGAGAATTAGAAGGGTGTTCCAGTGTGCCAATCAGAATTGGTGAAAATGGTCACTAGCCTGCAGTGACAATTTAAAAAGCAGAGAGAGCATAAACCCTGAGGTTTTGGTTAGCAGAGCCTCAGTGATACAGTTAGGCACCACACAAGGAACACATATAGGCCACAAACTATGAGCACTGGGGTCCTGGCTAGCAGGATCCCAGTGACACAGGTAAAAACAAACTGACACACAAGTAAAAATGGGGGTAACATGCCAGGCAAGATGGTACTTTCCTACAGCCCTGTCCCTCATTGCTACTGCAGATATACATGCCAAATTACATGCTATGACGCATGAGGGTATGTGTCAGCCAATAAACAATGATGACACAACATGAAATGTACCCCAATTGTAAATGTCTTATTCCACACACAGCTTGCCATGCACATATATGTGAGGGAATACAGACATCATCCCATCAACATAGGTAGACCATTCATGAAACAGCAGCTTAAAAATGTTTTACTAATGAGAAAGGGACAGATGCTGACATGTAGGCAAGGAATGTTGGCAAATGTGATGGCACATAAATCAAGTCAATTGACATTTCCCACTTACCAAGGGAATGTATCCAAAGTACACCCAAAGTACAATGTATGCTATGTCACATGTATGATGACCTTCTTGACATTACAGACAGTAGTGGGAGTACCAGCACCCATCATACACTGAAGACAAGTAGCCTCTGGGTGGCAGATGCCAAAATACTCATTTGACCAGACACATGGCTGAGGATAGTGATCCATCACTTCCTTAACTTTGGCCTGTAACACTGAGGAGTAGTGGTCAGTTGCATAGAAAATGCACCCACTACAATAACATTAAGTACTTGATTGATCACTGTACACAGTCAAATGTCATCCCTGGAGAGCAGGTTGTTTGTGGATTGTACCCAGTTGTATCCTAGGCCCCTGGACAAATAGGCAAGGCACATCAGTGCACACCACATGACATGTCTACACAAAATATTACTCATCTACTGTGTTTCACATGGCTCTTCCCTAATCATTAGGGGGCGATGTCAGAACCTAACAAATTATCTTGCCAATGTGACTGGCATGAATATGCCCTGTATTCACCCCCTTGTGGCTGCTGTGATGTCTTCAAATGTCCATCAAGTTCTGGTTAGGCCACCACCAGGAATAGGGCCATTGGAGGTCATGGTCCGATGGGCACTCCACCCATGTTGGACGGACACAACCAGCTAGACCTCTGCAATCATACAGGCCCAGCGTCTCAGGTCCGCTCACCTTTTCCTGCAGTGGGCTCTCAGCCAACTGTGGACCCCCAGGATACTCACCTTCTTGGTGATGGCTCTCCATCTCCACGCCTTTTTTTATGGGCGTTAACCTGCATAGATGCAAAAGAGAAATCAAAGATGATAATCACAAGTTTCATCACACATGATTGAGTACATACATATCAGTAACACCAAGCAAGGACTTTTCTATTGTTCAATAGTCCCCAAGTGTGAAACACACAAGCCAATAAGTTACAGGGACATGACTACAGACATATGTATTTGCATCTGCAGACTTACCCACTACGTGTTCATGGCCTAAAATGACTAAGAAAGCTTCCTGACATAATGTGGGCCATGCTCTAGCAACCTGTTTTGTGATGTGAGCCACTA
Source organism: Pleurodeles waltl (assembly GCF_031143425.1). Lineage (NCBI taxonomy): Eukaryota > Metazoa > Chordata > Amphibia > Caudata > Salamandridae > Pleurodeles > Pleurodeles waltl. The sequence continues at coordinate 24,992,502 of NC_090444.1, forward strand.
ACAAACACTGCACACCTATGTGACTTCTGAAGGGTAAGCTCCAATAGGCATGAATGGACCACCACAATCACACTTTGTGAGATTGACTCACTGCATGGAGTCTCTACAGGCAACTGCCAGAGTACAAACTTCAACATTACACATGAGTAGCAATCAAATGGCTGCCATTGTGGGTAAAGAAAGTGTCTTCCTTGTGCATTTGCGGACATGTGGCCTCCCAAATGCAGACTCATGCCACATGAGGGGGGGGCTTTCTATGATATATATCTGTCCCACAGAACACCCTTTTGGACATATGTATCTATACTGCAGAGATGGCATCCACAAACAAAGGTATGCATTGTAGAGTTTCTGCTATGTAACCAAGCTACTGAGTCACATATCATGGCCTCCCAGGAATCAACGCACTGTCTGCACTGTGGGACTGTTAGTGATGCAACACGCCTGTACAGGACAACTATGGCCTGTGTGGATGAGATAACAGAGCTGTGGGAGTAAGGAATGTGTCATGTGTCTGAGACACACATTGACAATGATGTTAAATGCAAACATGGGCTAGATTAATGATTTACTTCTGTACCCATTCCTAATCTAGTCAAAAGAATGAGGCATTCAGGGCAGGTTTTACCACCAAAACATCATATTAGCCACATGACACAATCTGCTGGGGTACAGAGAGGGAGCACAGCATTACAGTTACATAGCCACAGTGACTCTACCACAGCCTAGACTAGGTCCCCTACTGGGAGATACATTTGACAGACCCTGTTTTCTGCAGGCTGAGCAGGCCCAACCTACATGACACTCCATTTCTATCACTTCCATGCATGACACAACATCATGTAGCCAACAGCAATTTGGCAGGTGTTTTATGTGGCAACCTGAAGGGCAGGGTGACTCATGAAATGCTTCCACACACCAGTTTATCAGGGCCAGATGTGGTTTGATAGATCTGTGTCACTATACACATTGTTCACATGACTTTCAAATTACTCATACAACATGCAGACACAGCTCATGCTGTTATGCACATACATGTTGTCTGCCATTTACAACAATTATGACCAAAAAGATGTCAGTGCATGGCATTAATGTCTCCTTACCTAGTTATGTGCATCACAAGGAGGATCTAGGACCCCAAAAAACTCACACAACATAATGTGACTGAACTCAACATATGCTACTGCCCACCAACACCTGCACATTCTACATCCCATTGATGCCACACAGACTGAAACTACAGGCACACAAGAAGTCTAAGTGGCACACAGGGGCACATTCTGGCCTGTGAAGAGGGAAAGGATGGTGAAGCACAGAGACAATTGTGCACATGAGGGATTTACCTGCTCCTCTGGTGAGTCTTAGAGCTGTTTATACAGGGGTAGGACCTCAGATACCAGCCTTTCCAGCTCCTCTGGTGAGAAGGCAGGGTCCCTATCACCTGCAGCACTTGGCCCCACTGCTCCCAGAGGCAACACACAGCAGCTCAGGTCATGGACGTGTTGCTGGCAGTAGTTTTCAGGAGTCAAGTGAGTGAATCTGCAGGACATGACGGTCACGTCCACCACATACACATTCGTCACTGCCAGTGGGCACAGCCATTGGCCTTCCGACTGCCACTGGCAACAGTGTAAGCCTATGGCTGTATCCGCCGCTGTTGCAACCGCCTACTGCCATGATGGCTTTCGGCTGCAGTCACGGGTGGTTCATAATGTCCAGTGAAGTAGGTCAGGCATCAACCATCTTGGCTGCCTGAAATGCTATATTGGGCTTTTGTAACTGTGTCACACCTGCAAAAAAGGATTTCCAACCTCACAAACATCCTTATTCTGTCTTGATATGTAAGTCCTACTACTCAAACACCATTGTAGTATGTTGCAGGGCACAGATTGCACTTAACAGGGGACACAGTCCATCACTGCCAGTGGTCATTTTGGAGGCTGGGATTAACAGTCACACTTTGAGGGGACAATGTGTTGCACATTTTTGAGTTTGGTCCATATCCATGTTGCGGACACATGTATGGTAAACCATGGGGGACACATGTGACCCTTGTATTATTCACAGCTGTGATGTGTACTGGGTGCCATGTCTATCCAGTCAGAAATGCTTTGTCACATGATATCATTGACATGCATCATGTATGTTGCTGTGGACACACTGACTAATATTAAAAATCTTGTCATGTCATACATAGGTACCCATGGAGATGGAGAATGTGACAACCTCCTGTCTACTGTCTACTGCCTGGCCTTTAGACCATGGAAGAACGCCACATCATACTGCATGTGGTGGGGGCCATTGATGGCACACATGTTGGCTTGGTCCCACCGAAAGCCAATGAACAAGTATATTGCACCCAAAAGAACTTCCATTCTATCAACGTGCAAGTTGTCTGTTTGGCGGATCTCTACATTTCACATGTCTGTGCCCATTTTCTGGTTCAGGCCATGATTCCTTCATAATGCAGAACAGCACCATAACCCAGATAATGTCACAGCTGTACCCAGAGAGGGCCTGGCTGGTAGGTAAGTCACATCTGTTTGTGTGTGTGCAATGTCTGGTGCTACAATCATGGAGTGACTCATTGTTGCACATATGTCCCATTCCTTAACAGTAGACACTGCATAACGAACCGTCCTTGTTTGTTGACACCAGTAAGGAATCCAACTACGTTAGGGGAAGTTTGCTTCAGTGAGGCTCAAGTAAGAATAAGGCGGTTAATAGAGCAGGCTTTACGGCTCCTGAAGGCCAGATTTAGGTATCTTGACTGGACTTGTGGAGCCTTACTCTACTCACACAGGAAAGCGTGTCAAATCACTGTGACATGCTGCCTGCTCCACATCACCCTGCAGAGGAATATGCCACGCATGCCAGAGGAGGGGGATCCTGCATTGCTACCGCATGAAAATACTGAAATGTCAAGTGAATATGATGGTGGTGAAGAGGAAGGAGCAGAGTTAGGGGAAGATCCCATCAACAGCTACTTCTCATGAATGTAAGCATATCATGTGATGTAATGACTATGACTGTACAATGAACTGTAGTTGAAAGAATGTGTAGAGCTAAGCTGTTACTCTGCAATGTCCATCCAAAGGCTGCCTGAAGAGTTAGCCTTTGAAACGTCCCCATCTTGATGATGTTGCTTTGTTTGTGTCAGTTTCATTGCAATGTAATTCAATTTCCAGTAGCTAGTTTGCTATGTGATTTGTGTAAAAGGTATGTTTACAAGCCTATACTCCTAGTATTGTCTTTGTATAGATACCTTCACCATGAAATCCTCATGTGGGAATTTCAGAGTTGTGACACTGGCAGGTATCTGATGCTGTTCTGACATGCAAAGTTGACATGGATTGTTCCAGGTAATGTAGGTTACAGATTTGGGGTGTATGAGACCTGTGCCATAGAAGCTTTGCAGAGTGTTTGGGTGGAAAGTCTGAAGTGCAGACTTGATTTATTTTGTGTGCTGTGTGGAGCCAATTGAATCATGTGTGTCATCATGTGGGCATGAAATATGTAGTCATAGATTATGAACAAGTCATTCACCCTTTACATTGGCTAAACACTCCTCTTGTATGACCTCTATGTAGCTGTAAACCTCCGAAAATCCGACCGCCACAACAGACGGAAAGGTGGAGGTGACCAAACCTCCACCGTCACGCCAACAGAAATACGCCCATGCCATTAAGACCAACGAATCTACGCGGCGGTCATTCAAACGCGGTATTCCATTGGCGGGACACACCGGCGCGGTCAGAATACACACAAACGAACAAAACTTTTGAATCCCACACACCTGATACACATACACACACCACTCCCACACACACAATACAATATAAAACACACACCCACATCACCCACAAACCCCTACGCTTAAAAATTCGTAAAGAAGACAAGAGCGAGACACCAGCATCCAAAACATAACAGCCACAGCCACTCAACACCATCACCCACACACTATCCACACACAAAACAACACACACCACCACACTCAACTCACTTAAATACACATACTCCACCCCACACATCATACACACCACCCCATGGCACCCCAAAGACAACCCCGCTTCACAGACGAAGAACTCAGGGTCATGGTGGAGGAAATCGTTCGGGTAGAGCCCCAGCTGTTCGGCACACAGATACAATACACCAGCATTGCCCGGAGGACGGAGCTATGGCAGAGGATTGTCGACAGGGTCAACGCAGTGGGACAGCACCCCAGAAATCGGGAAGACATCAGGAAGCGATGGAACGACCTACGGGGGAAGGTGCGTTCCATGGTATCCAGGCACAACATCGCCGTGCAGAAGACTGGCGGAGGACCCCCACCTCAACCCCCACAATTCACATCATGGGAGGAGGAAGTCTTGAACATCCTGCATCCTGACGGCCTCGCAGGAGTCGGCGGAGGAATGGATACTGGTAAGTTGAAGCTTCAATACTGCTTCCCCCCCACCTGCATGCCAAATCAGACCCCAACCCTCACCCCCATCCTCGAACCCCACCCTCACCCCCACCCCCATCCTCACCCCCACCCTCACCCCCACCACCATCCTCACCCCCACCACCATCCTCACCCCCACCACCATCCTCACCCCCACCCCCAGCACACCTATTCCCCGCCAATGTCTCACCATCACAACCCACACATCCCAAAACCTAGGCCTGCATGCGTCCACTAAGCATGGACACCCATCACCAAAGCATGCCCAATGCATATACACATCCCCCCCACAAGCCACCCTCACCAAAGCCCCCACACACGAATGCCAGCACTTGGGGACACGGGAACCCACAGATACACCCATATGCCACACATTGAAACTATAACCATACCTCTATACCCCTGCAGGACCCGACCGTCAACACACCGCGGCGGAGGGGCCAGAATTATCCACACCCCCCACCCAAGAGGCCGTCAGCGATGACAGCAGCTCTGTCGATCTGGACACCGATGACCAGCCCGGACCATCGGGGACCTCTGGACAGTCGGTTCCCCTCACACAGGCACAGGCCACTACAGACCCTAACCCCTCTGGGAACACCAGCACAGCTCCCACCCAGCGGGCCCATGCCTCTGTCTCCAGGGCGCGTCAATCTGCGGTGTGTCTACCACTACAGGGCACCCAGGATAACCCACCACCCCAACAACAACAGGGACCTGGGGGCAGTGGTAGTGGGCACACCGGCCAGGGGGCAGAGGCCCAGGGAAACAGGGCAACTCGGCGGGCAGCTGTGCGACAGGGGGGGGAGGAGAGGCCCAGGGAACCCACTCTCCACGAGGTCCTCACCACCATCATGGGAGCATACAACCGCTCCCAGGAGACGATGGCAACGGTACTGGCCCGGTTCCAGGAGATCCAGGTGCTGCAGGAGGAACACTATCGGGGGTACAGGGAGGACATCAGAGCCATCAACACCACCCTGGTTACCATGGTAGGGCTGCTGCAGGACCTCGTAAACAGCAGGGCGGACACTGAACAACACCCAAGGGCCCCTGCCACTAGCCTGGACCAAGAACAGCCATCCACCTCCGCCGGCGCTAGTGGACAGGAGGCCCCCGCACAGCAGCAGCCCACCAGACCCCCACCTCCTGCAGGAGAAGAACCACCCCGCAAGAGGGCCCTGAGATCTCGCAAGAAGACAGAGTAGGATGTCAAGACCCCCGCCAGCAAAGGATACCACCTGATGTCATCCCACTGTCCCACATTGTCACCCTGTCCATCCTTGAACTGCCCATGCTCCATCTCTCCACAGGCCTCTGGACAATGCACCTGTGTGACTGTTACTCTGGACTCTGCCATGGACATTCCTTCACCATAGCCCCCACCCACTTGAAACCACCCATCCCATTTTGAGCACTTCAATAAACACCTATTTTGCACCAAAATATCAGGAGTCTGGCTGTGATTTCAATAGATTGTAATTGACATGACAGTGCAAATATGTCCTTGTACATGGTGAAGTCAACAAACAGCTGCCACAAAGCTGTAGTCCATGGGGAAACGAAGCACAGGACTCGTAGTGGGGACCCCAGATCTGAAATAGGGAGGGAAAAGCCAAAACTCAGTCATCATACACTGGGGCAAATAGACAGGCAGCAGAGATGCTGCAGAGTAGTTAACATTTACTAAATTATCTTTGAAATGTTACCTGTGTCCTATTGGAAGTACTGTTCAATGATTCTGTCCCTGTTGTCTGTTTCAGCCCCGTCGTCTTCCTCCTCGTCACTCTCCTCAGGTTCCACCGCTGCCACAACACCACCGTCTCGACCATCCTCCTGCAGGAAAGGCACCTTGCGGCGCAAAGCCAGGTTGTGAAGCATGCAGCAGGCCACGATGATGTGACACACCTTCTTAGGTGAGTACATTAGGGATCCACCGGTCATATGCAGGCACCTAAACCTGGCCTTTAGGAGGCCAAAGGTGCGTTCGATCACCCTCCTAGTACGCCCATGGACCTCATTGTACCGTTCCTCTGCCCTGGTCCGGGGATTCCTTACTGGGGTCAGTAGCCACGACAGGTTGGGGTACCCAGAGTCCCCCACTAGCCATACACGGTGTCTCTGTAGCTGTTCCATCACGTAAGGGATGCTGCTATTCCTGAGGATGTAGGCGTCATGCACTGACCCTGGGAATTTGGCATTTACATGCGAGATGTACTGGTCAGCCAAACACACCACCTGGATGTTCATGGAATGGTAACTTTTTCTGTTCCTGTACACCTGCTCCCTGTCTCTTGGGGGAACCAAAGCCACATGGGTCCCATCAATGGCACCAATTACGTTGGGAATATGTCCAAGGGCGTAGAAATCACCCTTCACTGTAGCCAATTCGCCCACCCAAGGGAAAATGAGGTAGTTCCTCACGGATTCCATCAGGGCAGACAACACTCTGGATAACACCTTCGAAAACATGGGCTGAGACATCCCGGAAGCAATTCCCACGGTTGTCTGAAATGACCCACTTGCCAAGAAATGTAGTACTGACATGACCTGCACCAGAGGGGGAATCCCTGTGGGTTGGCGGATGGGGGACATCAGGTCGGGCTCCAGCTGGGCACACAGTTCATGGATAGTGGCACGGTTAAGACGGTAGGTCAGGATAATGTGGCGTTCTTCCATTGTCGACAGGTCCACCAGCGGTCGGTACACGGGAGGATTCATCCGTCTCCTCGCCCAACCCAGCGGACGGTGCCTAGGAAGGACAACATGGAGCACACAGTCAGGCAACCCACAGGTACGTACTCACAGCTAGCACAGTATACGATTCTCTATGCAGTGAATGGCGTGTCTGAGTGGCTATGCAAGGCCTAGGCCTGTGTGACGCAGTTGAAATTGAGCCATGTGGGCCCTGGAAATGGCGGCTGCCTGACCTGTGAAGTGTGACAATGGGATGTGAGGTCAATGCGCTGGCGTGGCACACCGCGGCGGGCGAAGACCGCGGCGCGAAGCCGCATTGGTTAACATTGAAGCCTATGGGTTTCAGGAGCCAATGGCGAAGGGCGCCGGCGGTGGCGGGACGCCCCGCCGCGGTACGCACCGCCGCGGACGTGACCGCCATTTTCTATCTACTTATCCACTTGCGACTTGAACTTTCACAGGAGAGGACCTATACTGCAAGTGTTGCTGTGACCTCGGTCTGGAAGGGACAATGGCTGCTGCGACTGGGGAAAGGGCCCCTGCCTTCACTGGAGAGGAGTTGGAGAAACTTGTGGATGGGGTCCTCCCCCAGTATGCGCTACTCTACGGTCCTCCAGACCAACAAGTGAGTTTAATTCAATATGGATTTGGGGCCACTGGCTGGCTTGGGGGCCTGGCGGGGATGGGGGGCATGTTGGGGCTGGCGGGGGGCCTGGCGGGGGGCCTTGCGGGGATGGGGGGCATGTTGGGCATGGCGGGGGGCCTTGCGGGGATGGGGGGCATGTTGGGCATGGCGGGGGCCTTGCGGGGATGGGGGGCATGTTGGGCATGGCGGTGGGCCTGGCGGGGATGGGGGGCATGTTGGGCATGGCGGGGGGCCTGGCGGGGGGCCTGGCGGGGATGGGGGGCATGGCGGGGGGCCTGGCGGGGATGGGGGGCATGTTGGGCATGGCGGGGGGCATGGCGGGGGGCCTGGCGGGGATGGGGGGCATGTTGGGCATGGCGGGGGGCATGGCAGGGGGACTGGCGGGGATGGGGGGCATGTTGGGCATGGCGGGGGGCCTGGCGGGGGGCCTGGCGGGGATGGGGGGCATGTTGGGCATGGCGGGGGGCCTGGCGGGGATGGGGGCCGTTGGGCCACTGGAAAGGAAAATGCTGAGAAACTTGAACGTGGTATTTCTCCCTCCCTGTACGTGTCACATAGGTCCGCGCCCATGAGAAGATCGGGATTTGGCGTGCCATCGCCAAGGAAGTCCGGGCCCTGGGGGTCCACCATCGACGGGGCACCCACTGCCGCAAGAGGTGGGAGGACATCCGCCGCGGGACCAAGAAGACCGCCGAGTCTCTGCTGGGGATGGCCTCCCAACGTAGGCGGGGTGCCTGCCGTCAACTGAGCCCCCTGATGTTCCGGATCCTGGCGGTGGCCTACCCTGAATTGGATGGGCGCATGAGGGCAGCACAGCAGACACAAGGGGGTGAGTACAAGCATTATCTACTCTGTTGTCACGCAGTGGAGGTGTCTGGGTGGGGGAGGAGGGCTGGGGGTCCCCCTAGGCCAGGGCGATATCTGTAGGCTGGGCACCCCCGTAAGCCCCTGTGTCCCCAGCCACCACCCTCAGTAGTTTGTCAGTACAGCCATCCCTGGGCCGTGTCATCCATGGGTGCAGTTGTCAACTCTAGGCGTGTAGGCCATGTTCCACGGAATGCGTAGCGTACCCCAAGTGCGCAACTTAGTGCAGGGGGCATCTGTGTCTGTCATGTCCGCTAACTGTACCGGAGATCCATGTACTCAATATCCCATTATTTCTCTCTCCCCCCCCCTTTTTGTTTGTCTTTCTGTGCTTGTGTGCATCAGCATCATCAGGCGGAGGAGAAGTGGCATCGGGGCAGGAGGGAGCTGCATCTCACATGGCCCAGGAGGGCCATGCCACAGAGTCAGACTGGACCAGTGAGACGGAGGGCGAGGGGAGCTCCACGACGGGGACGACTGGAGCCTGCAGCGACACGGACACGTCCTCGGAAGGGGGCTCCCTTGCGGGGGTGGCACCATCCGTGCCCCCCGCCATTACAGGTACAGCCGCCACCCAGCGCACCATCTCCGCCCTCCCAGCAGCCCCTCCGCGTTCGCCCCGTGCCCGCTCTGCCAGGAAGCCGGGCATCTCCTTCGCCCCAGGCACCTCAGGCCCTGCCCCTGTTACCCCCGCTGCCCTCAGTGAGGAGGTCATTGACCTCCTCCGAACGCTCATTGTTGGGCAGACTACCCTTTTGAATGCCATCCAGGGGGTGGAGAGGGAGGTTCATCGCAGCAATGCGTACCTGGAGGGCATTCATTCGGGTCAGGCTGCCCATCAGCGATCGTTCCAGGCTCTGGCCTCAGCACTGACGGCAGCCATTGTCCCTGTCTCCTGCCTGCCTCTACTAACTCCCTCCTCCCAGTCTCCTGTTCCTCTGCCTGTCCCACCCACACCATCAGACCAGCCTGCACACACCTCAACACCCAAGAGAAGCTCATCCAAACATAAGCACCACAGATCACGCAGACATTCACACACGCAACATTCCGATGCAGACATGCCAACAGTCACTACCACCTCTGTGACCCCCACCTCCTCGTCTGCCTCCTCCCTCCCTGTGACGTCTACACTCACACCTCCATTCACCTCACCATCAGCCAATGTTTCCATCACCAGCACACCCTCCACTCCAGTCCGCACACGTGCAGTCACCACCCCCACTGCCATTTACACGTCCCCTGTGTCCTCTCCCACAGTGTCTGTCACCCCCTCTTCCACACCACACAAACGCAGCCACCCACCCACCCAACAGCCATCCACCTCACGACAGCCTATCCCTCCTGCACCTGCACCCAAAGACAGCAAACGTGACTCACCTACAACCACATCCTCTCCCTCCACTCCCATTCCCACTGTACCTACCACTCTCCATTGTCCCAAGAAGCTCTTCCTCGCCACTACTAACTTCTTTCCTGACCCTGAGCCCCCCCCTCCTTCTCGTCGGGGTAAGAAGAGCACCTCAGCCACCACCAGCCCTGCAGCCCCCTTGACAAGGGTGCAGGGGTATTGGAGCCCGCCAGCCCGCATGTCTGGATCTTCGCCCAGCAGCAAGGGGACAGCCAGCCCACCCCCTGGGAAGAGGAGCAGAAGGCGGAAGGGGCGCCGCAGGAGCCCGCCTTCTACATCCCCCCCGGACACCACCCAGAGACAGTCAGCAGCCACAGCTCCAAAGGGAGGAAAGGGCCACAGGCCGACGACTAAGGAGGGCAAGGGCAGCAAGTTGGAGAGGTCAGGCAGCAGGCCTGCTGCCCAGGAGGAGCCCACAACCCCCATAGCCGCTGCCCCGGGAGGAACCGGCACAGCTGCCCCGGGAGAGCCCACCACCCCCATAGCCGCTGGCCAGGGAGGACCCAGCCCAGCTGGCCAGGAGGGCCCCACCACCCACAGCCCAGGTGGGCAGTGAAGGAGCACCATCCCCGCTGCCCAGGAGGGCACCACCAGGCAATTAGCAGTTGGCCATAGACCGTCCGCCGTCTCAAGAACCGCTGAACTGGGCCCCGCCGTCTCAAGAACCGCTGAACTGGGCCCTTCAAGGCAAGAACCGCTGAACTGGGCCCCGCCGTCTCAAGAACCGCTGAACTGGGCCCTTCAAGGCAAGGAGCGCTGAACTGGGCCCCGCCGTCTCAAGAACCGCTGAACTGGGCCCCGCCGTCTCAAGAACCGCTGAACTGGGCCCTTCAAGGCAAGAACCGCTGAACTGGGCCCCGCCGTCTCAAGAACCGCTGAACTGGGCCCTTCAAGGCAAGGAGCGCTGAACTGGGCCCCGCCGTCTCAATAACCGCTGAACTGGGCCCTTCAAGGCAAGAACCGCTGAACTGGGCCCCGCCGTCTCAAGAACCGCTGAACTGGGCCCTTCAAGGCAAGGAGCGCTGAACTGGGCCCCGCCGTCTCAAGAACCGCTGAACTGGGCCCCGCCGTCTCAATAACCGCTGAACTGGGCCCTTCAAGGCAAGAACCGCTGAACTGGGCCCCGCCGTCTCAAGAACCGCTGAACTGGGCCCTTCAAGGCAAGAACCGCTGAACTGGGCCCCGCCGTCTCAAGAACCGCTGAACTGGGCCCCGCCGTCTCAAGAACCGCTGAACTGGGCCCCGCCGTCTCAAGAACCGCTGAACTGGGCCCCGCCGTCTCAAGAACCGCTGAACTGGGCCCCGCCGTCTCAAGAACCGCTGAACTGGGCCCCGCCGTCTCAAGAACCGCTGAACTGGGCCCTTCAAGGCAAGAACCGCTGAACTGGGCCCCGCCGTCTCAAGAACCGCTGAACTGGGCCCCGCCGTCTCAAGAACCGCTGAACTGGGCCCCGCCGTCTCAAGAACCGCTGAACTGGGCCCCGCCGTCTCAAGAACCGCTGAACTGGGCCCTTCAGGGCAAGAACCCCTGGCCCTTTGGCAGACGTGGCAGGGCAGGATCTATCTCGGGCAGGGCTGCAGGATGTCCTCTGGCCAACTTGCCTCCTCCAGTGGCAGTGGGGTCTGTTATGGACTGTATGGACTGTGGCTTTGCTCTCCCCAGGATGGCCCAGTGGGCAGGCCACCCACTGTATGGACTGTATGGACTGTGGCTTTGCTCTCCCCAGGATGGCCCAGTGGGCAGGCCACCCACTGTATGGACTGTATGGACTGTGGCTTTGCTCTCCCCAGGATGGCCCAGTGGGCAGACCACCCACTGTATGGACTGTTTGGACTGTGGCTTTGCTCTCCCCAGGATGGCCCAGTGGGCAGGCCACCCACTGTATGGACTGTATGGACTGTGGCTTTGCTCTCCCCAGGATGGCCCAGTGGGCAGGCCACCCACTGTATGGACTGTATGGACTGTGGCTTTGCTCTCCCCAGGATGGCCCAGTGGGCAGGCCACCCACTGTATGGACTGTATGGACTGTGGCTTTGCTCTCCCCAGGATGGCCCAGTGGGCAGGACACCCACTGTATGGACTGTATGGACTGTGGCTTTGCTCTCCCCAGGATGGCCCAGTGGGCAGGCCACCCACTGTATGGACTGTATGGACTGTGGCTTTGCTCTCCCCAGGATGGCCCAGTGGGCAGGCCACCCACTGTATGGACTGTATGGACTGTGGTTTTGCTCTCCCCAGGATGGGCCAGTGGTCATGGAGTCCCCTCGTGGATCTGGGGTCGTATACTCAAGTGGCTGAGGTGCCCCCCCTTCCCTTCCCCCTGAGGTGCCTGTCCTATTTTCTTTCTGATGCCCCTGCAGTGTTCTCTCCGTGGAGTTCTTGTCGTGGGACTGGGCCTTGCCCCTTTGCACAGGACCCCTGTGATCCACGGACAGTGGTTGGACTACATTTAGTAGCTGTATATATTTTGTACATAGTTTATTTATTTATTGGGATTACTGGTGTACATATTTCAATATATCTGCCCGTTTATGATCTCTTCTTTTGGTCTTTGCATTATTTCGGAGGGGGGTGGTTTGTGGGTTGTGACAGTGATCTGTGGGAATGCATTGATGTGTGTGTTGTAGTGGGTGTGGGTGGGTGGGTGTGTGCAGGTAATCTTTTCCCTCCCCTGTGTCGTAGGTGCCGTACTCACCGATGTCTTCCGCGCCGCCGGGCGTGCTCCTGGTATATGAGCAGGAATAGGAGTGCGGGGATGACCTGCAACTCTGGCTCCATACTGCCGGAATCTCGCGTGGAGTGCGTAGAGGTGAGCGTTTTCCCGTTCGTAGTCTGTTTCCGCCGTGTTCTTATCGGCGGTGCTCCCGCCCCGGAAAAGGTGGCAGATTGGTGGGTCGTAATAGGGTGGGCGGTACTTTGTCTGCCGCCGGGCTGTTTGCGGGAACCGCCGCGCTGTTTGTTTGTACCGCTGTGGCGGGCGGAGTGTTAAGTTGGCGGGCTGTGTTGGCGGTTCCCGCCAGGGTCAGAATTGCATATTTTAGACCGCCGGCCTGTTGGCGGCTTGGCCGCCGCTTTATCACCGACCGCCAGGGTCAGAATGAGGGCCAATGTCTGACAAATCACTCCCTTCCATGGTCTGGGGGGTTGAGCCTTGAAATGGCACTGATGAAGAAGGGCCTGGTGTTGATGTGCCAAAGGAAGAGGAAGAGTGGTGTTGTACAGCCCTGCTCAGAATGGTACTAATGTCCCTCATCACCACTGTTAGGGAGGCCATGTTAGTATTGTGAGCCTCACACTGTTCACTCATATATCTAAGAATGTCCCTCTGTAGCTGCTTTATTTCCTGGAGTTTGGTCAAGACCTGGCCCATCACCGATTGGGTCTCCTGATAGACCCCCAAGACGTGGCTGATGGTGTCCTGGCCAGGATCATCCCCAGTGGCCTCACCCCATTGGCCCAGAACATCCCTCCCAAGTACCTTACCCCCACAGATGTGTGTTCTTGCCACAAGGTGGGCTATGCCGCTGGTTCCTGGACCATCGTTGATGGAAGTGTTGTGCTGCAACTCAGGAACCTGGTCTGGGGGCACGAGATGGCAGCCACTGTGCTTAGAACACAGGTTGGGGGGCAAATGGTTGCCTTTGATGTTGAAGCAACTGGGCTGGGAGTTGTTGATGTGGGCATAGTTAGACTCACTGATGATGTCTGACCAGGTTGCCCAGATAGCAGCTCGACCTGTTGATGTGAAAGATACAATGTTACTGATTGTATTGTGACATCTATCCCTAAAGGTTTAGTGTTAAATTAAGCATAGACCTTGTTCAACATTATTTTGCAGGCAATCCTGTTATGAGAAGTACCCCTGATGTTGGTTGTATTGACCTGACATTTGTGAAGCATGAAAATTCCATCTGAGTCAAGCAGCTGCTAAAATGTGCAGATCATCTTACTTTTGGAGGATGGCCTGAGATTGCCATCTTGCTACCAGTGCAGGAAAACTGTGGCTAGGTAAAATGTGGCTTTGCCAATTTTGAGGCTTAGTTGATTGTTATGGAGGCAGACCAAGGAGTTTGTTGTATGTGTGACAGGAGTCATCATGTGTCTAGTGCAGTGTGAACGTGTCTTCTGCCAATACCATTCTGATGATGCATCTTGAGGCCTTTGGGATCATTGTTTTACACAGTGGGTAGGCTGTCCTTTCTGTCCTCAATAGTTTGATCTTTGGTTAGCTGGTTAAGATGGAGCAAGGTTGCCAGGCACATCTCTGAGTTGAGAATGATCTGCATCTATGTCCCTTCCAGGTGAGTAAACTCCATTTGAGAGTTAGCAGGCAAGGGTATTCGGACAATTGACCACTAGTCTAGTGTTAAAGTTTAGAGGAGCAGTGTCCCCTGGGAGTTGCAGTCATGTCACTCTCTGTACTACACAAACTTGAAAAATGTTCTCTTCCCAGATGAGTGAACTTCATTTGAGAGTTAAGACAGAAGGGGCTTTGGGCATGAGGACATTAGTCCTGTGTTTGGATTTGAAGAGACTGAGCCTCCTTGTAGAAAAGTAGCCTCTTTCTAGCATGGTTGCCCCCATTTTTGGCCTGTTTATCTGTGTGTTTGACTGTGTCTACTGGGATCCTGCTAACCAGGACCCCAGTAGTTATGCTATCTCCCCCTAAATTTGGTTGTTGGATATTGTTAACACAGTATTCCACTCATAATTGGCATACTGGTGCCCCCTTGTAAGTCCCTAGTATATGGTGCCTAGGTACCCAGGGCATTGGAGATCCAGGGATCCCTATGGGCTGCAGCATTTCTTTTGTCACCCATAGGGAACCCATGTAAAGGCTTCTACAGGACTGCCATTGCAGCCCGTGTGAAATGGTACATGCACCCTTTCACTGCCATTTACACTGCACCAGGTCACTTATAAGTCATCTATATGTCAGGCCTTCCAACTCTGAAGGCTGGGTGTAGAGTATCTGTGTGTGAGGGCACCCCTCCACTAGCAGAGATGCCCCCACATCATCCAGGACCATTTTCTGGACTTCGTGAGTGTGGGGACACCATTTTAAGCATGCACTGGACATAGGTCAATACCTATGTACAGCTTCACAATGGTAACTTCGAATATGGCCATGCTTTGTATCAAATATGTTGGAATCATACCCCAAGGCTTTTGCAAGCATTGACTGTATGTATTACAGCCTTCTGAGATTTTCCAGGTAGCCCCAACTGCTGCCACTTCACAGACAGGTATCTGCCCTCCTCTTGCTGAAGCAGATTGAGCCCAGGAAGGCAGAACAAACCATTTCCTTTGGGAGAGGGGTGTTAGAGGCATGGGAGGGGTAGCCTCCCAGAGCCTCTGGAAATGCTTTGAATGGCACAGATGGTGCCCTCCTTGCATAATCCAGTCTACACCAGTTCAGGGACCCCCAGTCTCTGCTCTGGCGCAAAACTGGACAATGGAAAGGGGAGTGACCACTTCCCTGTCCATCACCACCCCAGGGGTGGTGCTCAGAGGTCCTTCAGAGTGTCCCTGAGTTTTGCCATCTTGGATTCCAAGTTAGCAGGGCACTCTGGGAGCATCTGAGTGGCCAGTACCAGCAGGTGATATCAGAGCCCTCCCCTGATAGGTGCTTACCTGTGTAGCTGGCAAATCCCCTTTCAGGGCTATTTAGGGCCTTTCCTCTGGTTGTTTCCTCAGATTCGTATTGCAAGACTCCAGCAGGGATCCTCTGCATCCTTTATTTCACCTTCTTGCTGAAACAAATACATCTGGACCCTCCAAGAACTCTACAAACTGCAACAAAGAAGTAAAGACGACTTCTGCAACATTGCATCTTCAGCTCCTGCCAGCAACTGCAACTGTTTCCAGATCTTGCATCCTCCGAGGACTGCCTGTCTTCAGCCTGCACCAGAAGAATCAAGGAATCTCCCTTGAAGTAAAGGAGCCACTTCCCTGCTTCAGCAGGCACCCCTCTGCAGCGACGACTGGTGGCTTGGGTCCCCTCTCCTGAAGAAGTGCTTGGATCCAGCAACACGGGTAGTGGACGAAAGTGGTTCTGATGGTCCAGACGTCCAACTATCCAACTTTGGTGGAGGTAAGAGCTTGCCTCCCCACGCAAGACAGTACCCTCATGCACCCCATTTTTTGCAGTTTCCAAAGCTTGTTGGCAGCCTTCCACGAAGTTCTTCATACAGCTCCGGCCCCCAGCACTCTGTTGTTTGTGATGCACAGCTTCCTGAGTGTTTCTCCGGCGGCATGGGATCCCTTGAAGTAGTGCTGCATGGGCCTCCTTTTGCATCTTCTTTGTCCCCATGCTGTGGGACTCCTCTGAGTGTTGCCTGGTCTTCTTAGGGCTCTCTGAGTTGCTGAGAGCCCCCTCTGCCTCTCCCTCCTGAGTAGAGGCCACCAGGTCCCTCCTGGTCCCAGGCAGCGCCATTTTCTGCTAACTGCGTGCTTTGTGTGTGCCGAAGCTCGTTGGCAGAATCCAGCAACGCAAACCGAACTGCATTTATCCATCCGGCATGGGACATCTGCACCAACCAGGAACCTGCATCTGTCTTCTTGGGTGCAATACTGACTGTTGTTTCTCACCAGTGGTTCCTCCTTTGCACCTTCTTCCGGGTTAGCAGCGGCTCCTGTTCTCCTTGGACTCTTCAGTGCTTCTTGGTCTTGGTCCCCTTCTTCCACAGGTCTTCAGGTCCAGGAATCCATCATTGGTCTCTTGCAGTCTGTTCTGATTCTTGCATAATCTTCTTTCTTGTGTTCTTGTGTATTCTATGAAAGTTACTGAGATTTACTCCTGCTTTCCTGGGCTCTGGGGTGGGTTCTATTACTTATCTTTGGTGCTTTCCAACACTCCCAGAGGCCCTCCACACACTACACTTGCATTGGTGGGAACCGACCTTCTGATTCCACTTTCTTAGTATATGGTTTGTGTTCCCCCTAAGGCCCATTTCTAACTATTGTGATTTTCACTATTTTCACAGTTTTCTAACTGTTTTTACGGCTAATTCTGCATTCTAGTTTATATACCGTGTATATTACTTACCTCCTATGGGATTGTAGTCTCTAAGATATTTTTGGCATTTGTGTCACCAAAATAAAGTAATTTATTTTTGTAACACTGACGCCCTCATCATGACCCTGGCGGTTGGTGATAAAGTGGCGGTAATACCGCCAACAGGCTGGCCGTAAGTACCGCCAAATTATGACCGTGGCGGTGATATCTTGGAAAGACAACCAATGTACCACACTGACCGCCTGGGCGGAAACAAACGCCACCACGGCAGTAGCCGCCTACAGCCAGGCGGAAGACAAAGCTCCGCCCACCATATTATGACATAGCAAACTGCCACCTTTTCTGGCGCAGTACCAACGCCATCAAAAGGCTGGTGAAAACAGAGCACAAAACTCAAAGGACTCACCATTGGAGACACAGGGAAGAACCACGCCGCCATGGAACCAGAACTGCAAGTCTTTCCGATGATCTTCTACTTTATGCTCCACCATGAACACCAACGCCGGCGAAGACAGCAACGCCTACAGCCAGGCGGAAGACAAAGCTCCGCCCACCATATTATGACATAGCAAACTGCCACCTTTTCTGGGGCGGTACCAACACCATCAAAAGGCTGGTGGAAACAGAGCACAAAACTCAAAGGACTCACCATTGGAGACACAGGGAAGAACCACGCCGCCATGGAACCAGAACTGCAAGTCTATCCGATGATCTTCTACTTTATGCTCCACCATGAATACCAACGCTGGCGAAGACAACAACGGTGAGTACAGCCGCCTAGCACACAAGGGAGAGGGGGAGGAAAACAACAGTGACATACACAAGCACAACACATACCCCCCCCACACACACACGCCATACACACATTCAGCTGCACAAGAAAACAATTTGTCCCCGATAATTGGATGAGTAATGCAAGGATGACAGGAATTGGCTTAGGTGCTTGGCTGGGACCTTGATACCCTGGCCATACGTGCGGGAAAGGGGGAGAAGTAATGGGAGTGGAGGGTGGAGGAGTGGTTGTTTGAGGTGTTTGCTGAATTTGGGTGCAGTTGCATGGGTTGTATGCTGCTGTGAGGTGGATGGCTGTTGGGTGTCTGGGTGCTTGCGTTTGTGTATTTTGGGAGGGGGTCAGACACAGTGGGAGAAGACACAGGGGATGTGTGCATGGATGCTGTGGAGGTGTCTGCCAGTGAGGTGTGTGTTTTGCTTGGTGTGATGATGATGCAGGTAGTGGATGATGATGTAGTGCATGCACCTGTGAGTGTGGGGGAGACAGTGGAAGTAGTGGATGTGGTGGTGTCTGCAACTGAATGGTGTTTGTGTGAATGCCTGTGGGATGAAGTGTGTTGCTTGTGTTTGCCTGTGACACTCTTGGGTGTTGTCTTTGGTTGCATGCTCGTCTGGCTGTGTGTTTGGGAGGGGCTGGGGTTGAGGAGAATGGGACTGGGAAGTGGAAGTTGGAGGGGGACAGTAGAAACAGGGACAATGGCTGCCATCAGAGAGGAGGCCAGAGCCTGGATCGGTCTCTGTTGGGCCACCAATCCACTGTGAATGCCCTCCAGGAATGCATTAGATTGCTACATCTGGGCTGCCAGCACCTGGATGGCATTCACAATGGTTGACTGCCCTACAGAGATGGATCTCAGGAGGTCAATAGCCTGTTCACTCAGGGCAGCAGGGCTCACTGGGGCAGGCCCTGAGGTGCCTGGAGCGAAGGAGATGCCCACCCTCCTGGGTGAGTGGGCACGGGCAACTTGCTGAGGGGCTACAGGGAGGGCAGTGCTGGTACGGGGGTGGCGGCTGTACCTGTAGCTGGGGTGGTCACAGAAGTGTCCACCACCACCAGGAAGCTCCCGTCGGAGGAGGTATCTGAGTGTGTATTGCCTCTCCAGTCTCGGCCATGGTGCTCCCCTCACCATCCATCGCACTGGTGCCCTTAGCATCGGTGGACTCTTCCTCCTGGGTCCTATGGGATATAGCTCCCTCCGTCGCCGGTGCCTCTGCCCCTCCGCCAGATGATGCTAATGCACATAAGGACAGGATGACAAAACAAGAAAGGGGGGGAGAGAGACAAGGGATACACAGGGTCAATGACTGCACCAACACCACCGTTGAAGAACACAGCACCCTCACACACATGGAACAGGCCTACGTACTATGCATTGCACTACCAGTAATATTGCTAGCCACCAAGGCATGAGGAGGAACACACACCGTCAACTGCAGCACACCTGGGACCCACGCAGCCCTGACCAGTAGTGGATGCTAACAAACTAGGAAGGCAGGATTTCCCCTTCAGACCCTTAGCCACCAGAGGACCTATGCTGATATGTAAGGCCTGGCCTAGGGGCACCCACTGACACACAACCACCACCCGGATACCAGCCCTCCAGCTGTTTCCTTCAATAATGTCCACTTTACTTACCCCCTTGTGGCTGCTGTGATGCACTCAAGCCCCCATTTAGCTCTGGATAGGCCACCTCCAGTATGCGGGCCATCAGGAGGGGTCAGGGTCTGACAGGCACCCCTTCCTCATTGGGAGTCCATCCCCAGCTAGGCCTCCGCGGTCCTCCGTGCCCAGCGTCTCAGGTCCTCCCACCGTTTGCAACAGTGGGTGCTCCGCCTGCTCTAGACCCCTGGGGTCCGCACCCCCTTGACAATGGCACACAATATACCCTTCTTTTGATGGGCGCTGACCTGCAGAGGCAATACAGACAGGAGAACACCATTAGACAAACAGTCCAGCCAGTAACACAAATGGCCCACCATACCTGTTTTCCTCACTATTGGCACACACATAGCCCAGCACTCAACGTGTACCAAGCCAAGCGGACACCCCTCCCTCCTTACACAATGCCTTCACACACAACTCCATGCATTCATGCCACATGCATCGTGCCCACAGTGTACTCACCTGTTGGTCTGGAGGACTGCTGTAAGGGCCCTTACAGCAGTCCATACTGGGGTAGGACCCCATCCACCAGTCTCTCCAATTCCTCTGAAGTGAAGGCTGGGGCCCTTTCCCTGGTCACATGGGCCGTGGTACGTTCCAGACACAGGTCACAGCAGCACATGCAGTGTAGGTCCTCTCCGTTGGAAGGTCAGGAAACAAGTGAGGAATCAGATAGAAAATGGTGGTCACGTCCGAGGCGGTGCATACCGTCACCGCCGGCGTAGATCACCATTGGCCACTGTACCCCATAGGGCCCAGTTATAACCAATGAGGAATTGCACAGCGGTTCTCGACCACCAACCATCATGGCGCACAACGTCAGCCCCATTACTTCTCTTCCACCTGTCCCCTCACACAGGACAGGCAAACTCCATTTCAGGGGGGGAGGCAGGCCTACGGAATAATGATGCGTCACAGGAGAAATAGGCACATACTTGACAAATTACACTGTCCCATGACATGTTTGCACTTTGCGGACTACTGTTGTGGCTCCATTGTTCAGTTTGTGACAGTCTCCTCACTCTTTTGTCCCTTAGATACCTACTGCTGCGGATGAATAGGAGATGGAGACATACCCCTGTGTACAGACCCCTGGTGGACTTGGCTATACTGGAGGACAGGCACATTATCCTCACCACTGGACAGGGCCACAATCACAGAGCTGTGTGCCCAATTGGAGCCTGACCTGATATCTGCTATCCGTCACCCCACTGGTATCCCCCCCTCTTGTGCAAGTGCTATCAGTGCTCCATTTCCTGGCAACTGGTTCTTTCCAAGTGACAGTGGGCTTGGCAGCAGGAATGTCACAGCCAATGTTCTCAATAGTGCTGAGAAGCGTGATGTCTGACCTAATAAAACACATGTGCAGCTACACAGCATTACTCCAGGTTGAGGATTTGGCCACTGTGAAGGCCATGTTTTATACAATGGGACATACCCCCAATATAATTGGGGCGATTGACGGAACACATATTGCATTTGCCCCCCCCCCACCAAAATGAACAGGTGTTTAAGAATCCTAAGAGTTTCCACTCTATGAATGTGCAGATGGTGTGCTCGGCGGACCTGTATATCTCCCACGTCAATGCTAAGTATCCTGGGTCGGTGCATGATGCTTTTGTCCTGAGGAATAGCAGTATCCCAAATGTGAAAGGCCAACTACAGAGACACAGGGTGTGGCTAATAGGTGAGCCCTGGTTCCCAACCAGTATGTATCGGTGTATACCTATGCTGTTGGCCATATAGGATAGTGTGTGGCTAAATGTTATCCCTCAGTATTTGCAGGTGACTCTCGTTACCCAAACCTATCATGGCTGCTGACCCCTGTGAGGAATGCCAGGACAAGAGGAGTAGAACGTTATAGTGAGGCACATGGACGAACCAGAAGGATCATTGAAAGGACCTTTGGCCTCTTGAAGGCCAGGTTCCGCTGCCTCCATATGACAGGTAGATCCATGTGCTACTCACCCAAGAAGGTCTGCCAGATAGTAGTGGCATGCTGCATGTTGCACAACCTGGCCCTCAGACACCATGTCCCTTTTTTGCAGGAGGAGGATACTGGAGATGCCCCTATGGCAGCAGTGGCCCCTGTGGACAGTGAGGATGAGGAGGCAGTGGATGAGGATGTGGGCAATAGAACATTTGTTATCCATCAGAACGTCCAATGACACACAGGGGAGACAGTGCAACTTTACATTTCAATGACTTAGGTTGTATTTTGAGTGGCATTGGCATGCTGGTATTTTCCACTTCTATTCTTGCTTACTGTTACCTCTGGCTATTCATTTTGCAGATGTTGGTGATTTGCCAAATATTCCTGGTGTGATCACAACAGCCAGCTACAGGTCATTGATTCTATGCTCATTCTATGTACAGTTCATTTGCACTGCTTGTACCTGTTTTCTTCAATACATATTTGAAATCCATGACATACTCGAAATCGATTTATATCAAAGGGTGCAAAATGGGATAGGGTGATGATGGAGGAAACTCCAGGGTGTTGTTCGAGTCTGTTCGTAGCACAGGTGCATTGTACAAGGGGACATAGGAAGGGCAGCAATGGCGGTTTAAGGTGAACAGGGTGACTGAGTGGGACACAAGGGGGACAATCAGGAGAGTCTCATTTCCTGGCGGGGGTCTTGACAAGTTTCTCTGGCTTCCTACTGGATCGCAGGGAAAGTTTGCGGAGTGGTTCACCTTCTGTAGGAGGGGGGGTCCTGAGGCAGGGCCTCCTGGCCACTAGCGGCAGCGGAAGTGGAAGGCTGTTCAGATGGCTGGCAGGGGCCCGCTGGTGTGCCACTGCCTCCCTCATAATTGTTGTGTAGCCATTTTAGATATAGCTCCATGCACGTTATTTTAACACAATAGGCCGCTGTGCACTTTAACCTAGTTATATTTTTTTTGGCTTCGCCTTGTTATTTTTATTATAACCATTTCTACGGTCTTGTTTTATTTTTCATTTATCTGTTTTTGCCTAGCCCAGCACTGTGTTCTTAAACAAGACATTCTTGCTCACTCTGTGCTTGATTCAAGGCTACAGTCTGGTACATTGCCGGTGAATGTGGTAGAATTTGAGTCTCCAACATTCGTAGAAAATAAACATCCTGACGTAGGGATATTTTCTTAGAATATCAGCTGTGACTTTATTAAAAAAATATTGCATGTTGTACATTTACCACTATTTTCCATTGTTTAACATTTCTTTAGCATTTCCTAAATTGATTAATATATTTTCAACATCATTTCATCACAGTTTTTGTCAGTATATGGCAAATAATTGTATACATTTTATACTATTTTTTATTCATACTTTATAATTTTTAACCATGTTTTTCAACATTTGTGACATGTTTTACTTGTTTATTATTGTTTAACATTTTTTAAAACCTTTATTTTGATTTTCAGATAATATTAACAAATAGCAAAAGTCTGAAAAGCAGTGTAAACCATACATTATAGCACTTGGTGTATATGTTCTTGCCATAATCATCATGCACATTGACGTTCTCTGCCCAGGTCCCTCGCCTATTTCAAGATACCCCCATATATGAGCATATTGTTGTTTACCACCCCCTCCCTTAGTCGTCTTACCTTTCTGTGTGTGTACCCTCATTGCCACTAGCATCAGGGTCGTGAAATGCCGTGCAGATGTCCCTCCAGGTCTGAAGGCGTTTCTGCAGTTTACCATCACGTCTACTCAGAACCATGTGTACCTCCTCAGTCAGTGCCCACTCCTCCACATCCCTATGACATAACTCTACTATGGATGCCTGCTGGCCCATCCAAGGGATAGCTATTCTGCACCTAGCTAGCACTAAGGCCAATTGTATGATTTTATAAGCCACTTTTCAGTCTTTTGGTTTCTTCACGTGGTTGAGTAGGCAGCAAAGTGGCATGTTATCCACATATATGTGCGTAGCCCTAACTATGTCTGTCATGAAATGTCCCCAGTAGGCCGGCTCTGCCCGGCACCCCATGCTAGATGGATGAAGTCTGCCTCATTGTCGCTGCAGTGTGGGATTTCCTTTAGCCATGAGGGTATCATACGGTGCAGGGCCTTGGGAGCCACATAAGTCCTCTGAAGGAAGTTGTAGTGTATTAGTTTTAGCCGGGCATTGCAGGACACAGTGTGTGTGAGTGTACATATAATCTTCCAGTCCCTGTCTTCTATTGGCTGTGCCAGATCCAGCTCCCAAGCACTGCGGGCTCATATCGGAGCACCCATTGCACCTTTCCACATGGCCCTATACAGTTGTGTTATTAGGTGTCGATCTATCCCAGAGTTCAGTAGAATGTCCAACGTAAGCACGGTCTGTGGTGCGGCTGGGTACGTTGGCCAGGTTACTTTAGCCACCTCAGTGAGCCCAGCATGATACAAATATGTCCTGGTCCCAATGCAAAGGTCTCACAGACCTGTTCATAAGTGATGAAATATGTACCTGGGTTTAAGTCCCCTAACTGTATGCAGCCACCCTCCCTCCAGGCCTGGAACAACATATTCTCCATCATTTTACATATCGGCATTAATAGTCATAGCGGAAGCTCCATGTAGAATGGCCCTTTCTTCAGAACCAATTTAATGAAATCTTGCCATATGTGTTCTGTCTGTATGACAACATAGGGCTTGATTGCAGCTACACCCACAGCCTCCATTAATATTGCTGGGAGCTGTTCCACCTCCATCAAACCTGTCACAAGGTATTTCTCCCAGTTATCCCATTCCTCTAACCATTTTTGTCCATATTGCAGATGAACCGTGTATTTGTGTAGTTCTAGCCTTGGCTCTTCTAGGCCTCCATCTTCATATTGTCTTGCCATGGTGGTCAGGGCCACTCGACTGCGCTGACCCACCTATAGCAGAGAAATAGGTATGGAGTTTAGTCATTTAAATGTCAGCTTGGCATAGGGCAAAGTGTATTCTGTGTGATGTACAGGCATCTGAGCAGTAATTAAATTTTTGCTATTTCTAGCCTACCCATCAACAACAGGGGCAACATGTTCCAGAAGGATCAGACTTCTTTAGTGTGCCAGTTCCCAGGACACTCACAATTGAAGAAGGCTGTCCATCGGTTTAACTATCAGGGCAGCCTGCAGAAAGATCAGAGAGTTACTATGATTAAGTCAGAGTCAGGACAGATTCCCAAATTCTTCCAGAAATTGTAATAATTTGGGCATCGTCATCTACGCTGAGGCTATATAGAATAGTTCATCATCTGCGTGTAGTGTTATAATGTTTTTAGACAAACCCAACTGTACACCCCAGTCTCTGAGGTCATGACACACCATTACTGCCAAAGGCTTTATGGCCAAGTCAAGCAGTAGTGGGGACAGGGGACAGCCTTGCCTCATTCAACCGCCTAGAGTCCAAGATACCAACCTAGTCTGTCCCACTCACACTCTCACAGTGGGATCCCTATACAGCAGTTGCACTTATTCCCAGAAGTGTGGTCCAACCCCCATGGACCTAAGCACTTCAAGGAGGTAGCCCCAGTCCCATGTGTTAAACGCTTTTTCTAAATCAATGGAGACCAAGGCCAACTCCTCGTCGCTTGCTTCCACCTCATGCAGGACATGGGCTAGATGACTCAGATTCATCCCAGTGTTCTGGCCACGGATGAACCTACACTGGTCTTCATGGACCATCTGAAATATGTATGGCACCAGCTGTTTGGCAAGCAGCCTATTTAGTATTTTCACATCTGCATTGATCACAATTATCGGTCTGTAGGCAGAGGGATCGGACAGATCTCCACCCAGCTTCAAGAACATGCATATTTCTCCTTCCCTCATAGTAGGGGACAACACGCCTCTGTCTCGTGGCTCCAAGAATACCTTCAAGAGTTCCAGCATTACCGTCCCCAAATATGTCTGATAAAACTCAGGAGGAAATCCATCACTACCCAGCTCCTTGGTTTGAAATGAAATTGAGATTTTCTACTGTGAATCGAGCTAGCTGTGAGAGTGTCAAGCCTTCCAAAAATGGGGCATATCTAGCTGGAGTAATGTCTGTGTCTGCTGTGTATACTCTCTGGAGATGATGTTGGAATGCCCTTACTATCCCTGCCCTGGTGGTGACACTCGCACTCTCTATTGAGAATAAGTGTGTAGTGAGTGGTGACGGCTGTTCTCTGTGGAATATCCATACAAATAATCATCCTCACTTATCTCCCTTGCTATGCCATCTTTGCCTATATTGTTTAAGAGTATATTTATCCAATCGATTCCAGGTATCGGCTATCTGTCTCTGTTCTGCTTGTTCTCTGGATGTCGTACCCGTACTTGCTTGTGCTCCCACCTGCAGTGTAGCCAACAGTGCTTCCTCTTTGTCTAGGTCCTTCCATAATTGTCTTCTCACCCCACAAATTAAGCCCCCACACTTGCCCCTTAGTACCACTTGAAGCTCCTCCCATTCAGTGGCCCTGCTGCCAGTGGTCCCCCAATTATTACCCATATAATCTATCAATTCTTGTGTCAGCACTTCTCTACTGACCTGGTTATCTATTATGTCAGCTGACATCCTCCAAGTCCTTATCTCTTGTGCCAGTGCCCCCCATGGTAGTGTGCAACTTACTGGAAAATGATCCAACAGGGAGTGTGCCTGTTGAATCACCTCTACAACTTCCAGTCAGGGTAGGCCTACTGCTAACACCCTGTCCAATCTGCTATAGGTATGATGTGTAGTAGAGTGACACATGTAAACTTGTTGTGTTGGGTGGTTCAGTCACCAGATATCACTAATGTCTAGGTGGCACATCACTACCTGCAACTCCGCTGTCATCAATGGTTTAGTACCCTCTTTCGGTGGATCCCTATCCAGATCTGGGTTAAGTATGCAATTGAAGTCCCTTACCCACAGCAGTGGCAATCCGTTATCCTCCGTGGATACTGTAGAAAAAGGCAAAGTCATCAGTATTTGGGGTGTAGGTGTTTAGTAGGGTCAGTTCTCATCTGTCTAATGTCACCCACTGTCAACATCAGGGCAGTGCGCGCTCTACGGGCGACTAGAATGCAAAAACCGAGTGCTTTCAAGATAACGTAATTTATGCATTGTGCTGATATGCTGTTGTTTAACCTTTTGCATTGCAGAGTTTAATCCTGAAGACTTATGTTCAAGGTGCTTATAAATACTGTTCATTTGCAATGTACAGCTGCAGGTTTTCAGAGTGTATCAGGGTGTGGTCCCTTTCCAGGGCCTTCTAGAAGCTTTCCCTGCAGCATGCCTGGGTGTGGTTTGTGGGCTGGGCCAAGACTCTATATAAGGGAGCCAGCCCAGCTTCACGTGCTCACTATTCAGAGGTCCCGGCACAGAGGAGCAGAAACTTCCTGAGCTCCTGTTCCGGAGGCCTACTTTGATCTTCCAGGCCTTGCCCTTTCACTTTGTCGGTGATTCTTGATCAGGGCGGTAAGACGGAGGTCGGGCCTAATTTGCATGATAAAACAATTTTGCTCTTATGCGTGTGAATGTGCGCTCGAAGTTTTATGGCATTTTCATGTCGACACTCGAATCGGAAAAACGCGCGATTTTTGACTCATGCACAAATCTTGATATTCATTGTGTGTTACCATTTTATGGCATTTACTAGGTAGTATTCGAATCGGCAAGACGCACAATTCATTTCTTGTGCTTAATTCATGTTATTCATTGTACGCTACCATTTCTTGGCATTCTTATGGTGGTATTCGAATCGGCAAAACGCACTATTCATTTCCTGTGTTTAATTCATGTTATTCATTGTACTCTACCATTTCTTGACATTCATGTGGTGGCTTTCGAATCGGCAAGACACGCGATTCCTTTCTTGTGCTTAGTTCATAATATTCGGTGTGTGCTACCATTCCTTGGCATTCACATGGTGGCCTTCAAATTGGCAAGACGTGCGATTCATTTCTTATGTCTAATTCCTGATATTCATTGCGTGTTACCATCTCATGGCATTTACGTGGCGACATTCAAATCGGCAGAACGCGCAATTCATTTCTTGTGTTGAACTCATGCTACTCATCGTGCGCTACCATTTCATGGCATTCACTTGGTGGTATTCGACTCGGCAATATGCGCGATTCATATCTTGTGTTTAAATCACGATGTTCATTGTGAGCTACCACTTCATGGCATTTACGTGGTGACCTTTGAATCAGCAAGACACGCGATTCATTTCTCGAGTCTAACTCCTGTTATTCATTGTGCACAATCATTTCATGGCATTTACAAACCTTTGTGAAAATCTGCAATGTGCGCAATTCATGTTCCTGCATTTTAAGAAAACTAAAGTGTTAGAATTCTAGATGTTATATTGTATGTGCATAATAAGCCCCTCAAGTACAGTTCATATGGTGTTATAGAAATCTTTCAGATTATTTCCTGGTCCTCATGCAAAAGACTATACTTGAATTTGAAAGCGTGACTCTAGAAGGTTCTGATGTTTCTAATTCCTTTTTTTTAAAAATGTTTTTTATTCACATTTTATCGTGGGTTAAATACAAACAATAATATGACTCAACAGTTTCTTGTCTTATCATTTGCCAACGTTACTTGCTTCCACAGTGCATGTTTGTATTCGTCAGTTATCTTATCTATGTTACCTTGTCTCTATGAGTGTGTTTCGCTGTTACACGTTCTCTGTCGTGTGCTTGGGTGTAGCTTCTCCAGAAACCTCTGTTGTGTAATGTGCTATCCCCTCCTCTCCTTCCAATTGTCTTAATCAAACTCTTAACAACGTATTAACATGATGGTGCGCGTGGGAGCATGCTAAGGATAGTTACTGTAAGATGTGGGGCAGGCTCGTACCAGGGAGGAGGCCCGGCTCTCATTACCATCTACATCCCTGTGTTGCCTCTCGGTGCATGTCTGGGGTCTCCCCGGTGTGTCCTGTTACTCTCCGGGCCCGATCAATGAGGGGTCTGAGGGGGCCTATATCTCGGTCTGATTTCTTATTATATCTCTCCCTTCTGTTGTGGGCCTGTCCTTCCGTCTCTACTCGCATGTCCCAACCTGTAATCCGTGTCCTCTGTTTCTCAATATCAGGCCTCACTTGTCAACTGTCGCCTTCTCCGCTCCTTCCTCTCCCTTGACTATTTGTTCCCACTACATCAATATTTCTTCCCATGTCGGAGCAATGGGTGTTAGTCTTATTCCCCGCGGTTCTTCACATTTAAGGGCTTGGAGTTCGGCTCTGGCCCATTTCAGCCCGTCGCGTCTCCATTCACTCAGGGAGGGGCTCCTAAGTGACCCCCAGCCAAGTGCTATTAATTTCCTAAATAGTACAAGTGCCAGATCCAGGAATCGTTCCTTTATCTTCCCCACTACTAATCCTGTTTTCAGGCCTAGGAGGCACATATCTGGAGTTTGGGTTACCTCGATCTCGAGCACCTCTTTCAAAGTCAGCGTCCACCTCAGTACATTTAGGGCATGTCTTGGGAGTTACTCCGTATATTAAAGTCAATCTATGAGGGGAAGGTACGTCCTATGTAAGTAGTTGAATTGGGTATATCTTAGTCGTGTGTTCCTTGATATGCCCCGTGGGTATGCTATTCCCTTCCGCCATTCCGAGTCCGTGAGATCCCTACCCAAGGCCCTCTCCCATCTCTCCCTTTGAGGTTGTAGTGGGTCCAGTACGCTTTCGACCTGTGTCCTGTATAACTTTGTTATTAAGTGAGCGTCATCTCCTGCTGTCAGCGGTAGGTGCTGTACTTGGTGTGTTGTCGGTTCCACGTTTACCGTGTCCCAGTGCTTCATTAAATTATGTGTTAGTCTCTGGTACAGTAGAAACTGTCCATTCGATACCCCCCCCCAGTTTCCATCAAATCGGTGAATGTCCTCAAAACCTCGTTGCTAAAGAGGTCCCCAATTGTCTCTACTTCTGCTTTCGCCCATCTGCTTAGTCCGGCTCCCTTTCGGTTCCCGCCCTTCGATTACAACAGGAGTACCGACAATGGTATTCCAGGCGAGTAAGCCGGTCCTACGCCCACCGGTTGTGTACATCTCCTCCAGCAGGCCAGTGCCACTTTCGTCATTCTACTTTTTTCTTGTGGTTCCACCTTCCGGTGTATCATCTGTGCTATGATGTCATCTCGGCTCATTTCGCCGCTTGTGACACATCTGTCCAGTCGGACTCCTCCTGCCATCCACCTGGAGACCAACTGTAACTGGCACGCCAAATAGTAGGATTCAAAGTCTGGGACACCAAGTCCACCCTCTAGAGTTGGCCTGCAGAGTATTCCTAGCACTGTGCGCCTTCGACCTCCGTCCCATACCAGTTCCCTGAGCAAGGCATTCAACTCCCTGAACCACGATGCCGGGATCATCACCGGGAGGCTAACAAAATAGAAAAGGAGGCGGGGTAACATGACCATCTTAGATGCGATATACTGGCCATTATCAGTAGTTTCAACGTCAGCCAGAACCTAACTGAGGTCCGGAGGGAAGAGAGTGCCCTTCCCAGGTTCCCATCTCGAAGATCTTTAACATTTAACATTGTGGTACACCTGAACCCCCAAGTATTTGATGGTTTGTGGAGCCCACACCATATCCCAAGGGCATGAGGATGGGCGGGCCAACCCTGCTGTGATAGGGAAGA
Organism: Pleurodeles waltl; assembly: GCF_031143425.1. Classification (NCBI taxonomy): domain Eukaryota; kingdom Metazoa; phylum Chordata; class Amphibia; order Caudata; family Salamandridae; genus Pleurodeles; species Pleurodeles waltl. The sequence continues at coordinate 25,022,618 of NC_090444.1, forward strand.
CAAACGTTTTGCTCCTGTTAAGGCGAAACCCCAACATATTCCCGAAGCAGTCCAATATTTGCAGTGTCCAGGGCAGTCCCGTCTCCCCGTCCCTAAGATAAATCAGGACATCGTCGGCATAGAGTGAGATTATGTGCTCGGTTTGTCCCCATTCTACCCCCTTGCCCGCTTCTTCCAGCCAAAATTGTGCCACCAAGGGCTCAATAGCCAGGGCAAATAATAATGGTGACAGTTGACAACCCTGCCTGGTGCCTCTGTGTATTGGGTAGGGTTCTGAGATTGTCTTCCCAGTTCTTACTCGTGCCAGTGGGGATGTATATAACAAGTCCACCCATCTCACCCAAACTTCCCCTAGCCCCATCCTAAGCATCACTGTTCGTAAATAGTCCCATCTGACTGAGTCAAAAGCTTTCTCAAAGTCAATAGCTATTAGCGCACCAGTTGGGGGTCGTTCCGAATTAGGCATCTGCAATATGGTAAAGAGGCGTCTGAGGTTCAGTGACGTACTACGGTTTGGGACAAACCCATTCTGGTCCTCGTGGATCAACATTGGTACATGCTGGAGCAATCGATTAGCCAGGACTTTGCTGAGGATTTTAAAATCGCTATTCAGCATGGATAGCGGGTGAAAATCAGTGACTGATGTCTCGCCTGATTTCAATTTGTACAGGGGCACCACCAGTGCCTTTCTGAGAGAGTCCGGCAGTCGTCCGGCGCGCAGCGCTTCTGCATATAGTTCTACCAGCTGGGACGCCAACAGTGCCATGAACTTTTTGTAAAAGTCCATTGGGAGACCATCTGTGCCAGGTGTCTTCCCTAGGGCCACCTGTGTGATAGCCTCCCTTACCTCTTCTATTGTCACCGGTTGTGGAAATTTATATAGTCGCCCTTCCTCTATCTGGTTGGGGCTCCGGTACAAGTATGTATAATAGTCCCTGAAGGCGTCGTTTATAGGGCCTGGTCTGAATCTATGCTCGCCTTTCATATCCCGAATGCTCACGATGGGGGATCCCTCCCCTCCCGGTCTCACCAGTCAGGCCAATAGATTACCTGCCCTACCCTCTTCAGCTTGTATCGATGCTAAATATTTCTGTGTGCAGTGGCACCTGAGCTGTTCCTCTACCTGGGAATGGGTCCTCCTTGCCTGCATATATTCTTCTTGGTTCAGTGTGCCTTGGCTCCCTGCCTTTTCAGTCTCATGTATGGTTACCTCTAGTTTGGTAAGTTCGCGCTCTAGGGTGCATTTAATCCCCACCGTTTGCCCTATACAGTAACCTCTTGTCGCTACCTTAAGTGTTTCCCACTCTATATGTCTAGTAGTGGCTGATCATTTATTAACTTTAATGTGGTCTGTCAGGAATGAACGGAGCGCCTCCCTGTATGCTTGGTCTTCAAGTGCGGCAGGTGTTAATCTCCATAACGGTATGGGGGGCCTATCCTCTACCACTCTCCAGTTGAGTAACGGGATTGTGGTCAGATATTGTGCGTCCCAAGTATTCAGAGTGGGTCATTCCCCGTGCTAGGGCAGCTGAGCACACCACTCTGTCTATCCTGGTGTATATGTGGTGTAGCCCTGAATAATATGAGTAATCCCTGTCCTCTGGGTGCTGTTCGCGCCAGACGTCCATCAGTTCCCAGTCATGCATCCATTCCCTAAGTTTTTGGGCTACTTTATGGACCGCTGTTCCGGGCAATGGCGGGATGGAGCGGTCCAAATCTGTGTTCGTTATGCTATTGAAGTCCCCCCACAGCAATAACTCCCCGTGCTGCTGGCGTGTGAGACGGCTCGACAAGCGCTGCATTAAGGAAATCTGGTCCTGATGGGGGCGTAAATACTTCCCAGCACCAATGGGGTCCCGTGGAGTTTTCCCTCCACCAATACGAACCTACCCTCCTGATCAATGTCAGTAGAGACCACCTCAAAAGGGACACCTGCCCGCACCCAAACCAGTGCCCCCGCGCATATGCGGAGTATTTAGTAGCGAACACCTGCCCTCTCCATCTACGCCAAAGCTTTTCCACTTCCGCTGCTGTCAGGTGGGTTTCCTGTAGCATTGCTACATGTATGCCTCTCCTCTTTAGATAAGATAGTATTCTATGGCGGTCATTCTGACCTCGGCGGTAAAAGGCGCCTACCGCCGGTCAGAAATCCTCCATAATCCCGCCGCGGTCGCGGTAACCCGCCACGGTCATTCTGACCTGCAGCAGCCAAACCTCCGAAAATCCGACAGCCACAACCGACCGCCAGACCAGCGGGCGGCGGAAAGGTGGAGGTGACCAAACCTCCACCGCCACGCCAACAGAAATACGCCCATGCCATTACGACCCACGAATCCACGCGGCGGTCATTCAAACGCGGTATTCCATTGGCGGGACACACCGCCGCGGTCAGAATACACACAAACGAACAAAACTCAGCCACATTGGACGATTTGAATCCCACACACCTGATACACATACACACACCACTCCCACACACACAATACAATATAAAACACCCACCCACATCACCCACAAACCCCTACGCAAAATAATTCTGAAAGAAGGCCAGAGCGAGACACCAGCATCCACAAACTAACAGCCACAGCCACTCAACACCATCACCCACACACTATCCACACACAAAACAACACACACCACCACACTCAACACACTTAACTACACATACTCCACCCCACACATCATACACACCACCCCATGGCACCCCAAAGACAACCCCGCTTCACAGACGAAGAACTCAGGGTCATGGTGGAGGAAATCGTTCGGGTAGAGCCCCAGCTGTTCGGCACACAGATACAATACACCAGCATTGCCCGGAGGACGGAGCTATGGCAGAGGATTGTCGACAGGGTCAACGCAGTGGGACAGCACCCCAGAAATCGGGAAGACATCAGGAAGCGATGGAACGACCTACGGGGGAAGGTGCGTTCCATGGTATCCAGGCACAACATCGCCGTGCAGAAGACTGGCGGAGGACCCCCACCTCAACCCCCACAATTCACATCATGGGAGGAGGAAGTCTTGAACATCCTGCATCCTGACGGCCTCGCAGGAGTCGGCGGAGGAATGGATACTGGTAAGTTGAAGCTTCACCACTGCTTCCCCCCCACCTGCATGCCAAATCATACCCCAACCCTCACCCCCATCCTCGAACCCCACCCCCACCCCCACCCCCACCCTCACCCCCACCACCATCCTCACCCCCACCACCATCCTCACCCCCACCCCCAGCACACCTATTCCCCGCCAATGTCTCACCATCACAACCCACACATCCCAAAACCTAGGCCTGCATGCGTCCACTAAGCATGGACACCCATCACCAAAGCATGCCCAATGCATATACACATCCCCCCCACAAGCCACCCTCACCAAAGCCCCCACACACGAATGCCAGCACTTGGGGACACGAGAACCCATAGATATACCCATATGCCACACATTGAAACTATAACCATACCTCTATACCCCTGCAGGACCCGACCGTCAACACACCGCGGCGGAGGGGCCAGAATTCTCCACACCCCCCACCCAAGAGGCCGTCAGCGATGACAGCAGCTCTGTCGACCTGGACACCGATGACCAGCCCGGACCATCGGGGACCTCTGGACAGTCGGTTCCCCTCACACAGGCCCAGGCCACTACAGCCCCAAACCCCTCTGGGAACACCAGCACAGCTCCCACCCAGCGGGCCCATGCCTCTGTCTCCAGGGCGCGTCAATCTGCGGTGTGTCTACCACTACAGGGCACCCAGGATAACCCACCACCCCAACAACAACAGGGACCTGGGGGCAGTGGTAGTGGGCACACCGGCCAGGGGGCAGAGGCCCAGGGAAACAGGGCAACTCGGAGGGCAGCTGTGCGACAGGGGGGGGACGGGCCCAGGGAACCCACTCTCCACGAGGTCCTCACCACCATCATGGGAGCATACAACCGCTCCCAGGAGACGATGGCGACGGTACTGGCCCGGTTCCAGGAGATCCAGGTACTGCAGGAGGAACACTATCGGGGGTACAGGGAGGACATCAGAGCCATCAACACCACCCTGGTTACCATGGTAGGGCTGCTGCAGGACCTCGTCAACACCAGGGCGGACACTCAACAACACCCAAGGGCCCCTGCCACTAGCCTGGACCAAGAACAGCCAACCACCTCCGCCAGCGCTAGTGGACAGGAGGCCCCCGCACAGCAGCAGCCCACCAGACCCCCACCTCCTGCAGGAGAAGAACCACCCTGCAAGAGGGCCCTGAGATCTTGCAAGACAGAGTAGGATGTCAAGACCCCGCCAGCAATGGATACCACCTGATGTCATCCCACTGTCCCACATTGTCACCCTGTCCATCCTTGAACTGCCCATGCTCCATCTCTCCACAGGCCTCTGGACAATGCACCTGTGTGACTGTTACTCTGGACTCTGCCATGGACATTCCTTCACCATAGCCCCCACCCACTTGAAACCACCCATCCCATTTTGAGCACTTAAATAAACACCAATTTTGCACAAAACTATCTGGAGTCTGGCTGTGATTTCAATATATTGTAATTGACATGACAGTGCAAATATGTCCTTGTACATGGTAAAGTCAACAAACAGCTGCCACAAAGCTGTAGTCCATGGGGAAACGAAGCACAGGACTCGTAGTGGGGACCCCAGGTCTGAAATAGGGAGGGAAAAGCCAAAACTCAGTCATCATACACTGGGGCAAATAGACAGGCAGCAGAGATGCAGGAGAGTAGTTAACAGTTACTAAATTATCTTTGAAATGTTACCTTTGTCCTATTGGAAGTACTGTTCAATGATTCTGTCCCTGTTGTCTGTTTCAGCCCCGTCGTCTTCCTCCTCGTCACTCTCCTCAGGTTCCACCGCTGCCACAACACCACCGTCTCGACCATCCTACTGCAGGAAAGGCACCTGGCGGCGCAAAGCCAGGTTGTGAAGCATGCAGCAGGCCACGATGATGTGACACACCTTCTTAGGTGAGTACATTAGGGATCCACCTGTCATATGCAGGCACCTAAACCTGGCCTTTAGGAGGCCAAAGGTGCGTTCGATCACCCTCCTAGTACGCCCATGGGCCTCATTGTACCGTTCCTCTGCCCTGGTCCGGGGATTCCTTACTGGGGTCAGTAGCCACAACAGGTTGGGGTACTCAGAGTCCCCCACTAGCCATACACGGTGTCTCTGTAGCTGTTCCATCACGTAAGGGATGCTGCTATTCCTGAGGATGTAGGCGTCATGCACTGACCCTGGGAATTTGGCATTGACATGCGAGATGTACTGGTCAGCCAAACACACCACCTGGATGTTCATTGAATGGTAATTTTTTCTGTTCCTGTACACCTGCTCCCTGTCTCTTGGGGGAACCAAAGCCACATGGGTCCCATCAATGGCACCAATTACGTTGGGAATATGTCCAAGGGCGTAGAAATCACCCTTCACTGTAGCCAATTCGCCCACCTCAGGGAAAATGATGTAGCTCCTCACGGATTTCATCAGGGCAGACAACACTCTGGATAACACCTTCGAAAACATGGGCTGAGACATCCCAGAAGCAATTCCCACTGTTGTCTGAAATGACCCACTTGCCAAGAAATGGAGTACTGACATGACCTGCACCAGAGGGGGAATCCCTGTGGGTTGGCGGATGGGGGACATCAGGTCGGGCTCCAGCTGGGCACACAGTTCATGGATAGTGGCACGGTTAAGACGGTAGGTCAGGATAATGTGGCGTTCTTCCATTGTCGACAGGTCCACCAGCGGTCGGTACACGGGAGGATTCATCCGTCTCCTCGCCCAACCCAGCGGACGGTGCCTAGGAAGGACAACATGGAGCACACAGTCAAGCAACCCACAGGTACGTACTCACAGCTAGCACAGTAAACGATTCTCTATGCAGTGAATGGCGTGTCTGAGTGGCTATGCAAGGCCTAGGCCTGTGTGACGCAGTTGAAATTGAGCCATGTGGGCCCTGGAAATGGCGGCTGCCTGACCTGTGAAGTGTGACAATGGGATGTGAGGTCAATGCGCTGGCGTGGCACACCGCGGCGGGCGGCGGGCGAAGACCGCGGCGCGAAGCCGCATTGGTTAACATTGAAGTCTATGGGTTTCAGGAGCCAATGGCGAAGGGCGCCGGCGGTGGCGGGACGCACCGCCGCGGTACGCACCGCCGCGGACGTGACCGCCATTTTCTATCTACTTATCCACTTGCGACTTGAACTTTCACAGGAGAGGACCTATACTGCAAGTGTTGCTGTGACCTCGGTCTGGAAGGGACAATGGCTGCTGCGCCTGGGGAAAGGGCCCCTGCCTTCACTGGAGAGGAGTTGGAGAAACTTGTGGATGGGGTCCTCCCCCAGTATGCGCTACTCTACGGTCCTCCAGACCAACAAGTGAGTTTAATTCAATCTGGATTTGGGGCCACTGGCTGGCTTGGGGGCCTGGCGGGGGGCCTGGCGGGGATGGGGGGCATGTTGGGCCTGGCGGGGGGCATGGCGGGGGGCCTGGCGGGGATGGGGGGCATGTTGGGCATGGCGGGGGGCCTGGCGGGGATGGGGGGCATGTTGGGCATGGCGGGGGGCCTGGCGGGGGGCCTGGTGGGGATGGGGGGCATGTTGGGCCTGGCGGGGGGCCTGGCGGGGATTGGGGGGCATGTTGGGCCTGGCGGGGGGCCTGGCGGGGATGGGGGGCATGTTGGGCATGGCGGAGGGCCTGGCGGGGATGGGGGGCATGTTGGGCATGGCGGGGGCCTGGCGGGGATGGGGGGCATGTTGGGCATGGCGGGGGGCCTGGCGGGGGCCTGGCGGGGATGGGGGGCATGTTGGGCATGGCGGGGGGCCTGGCGGGGGGCCTGGCGGGGATGGGGGGCATGTTGGGCATGGCGGGGGGCCTGGCGGGGGGCCTGGCGGGGATGCGGGGCATGTTGGGCATGGCGGGGGGCCTGGCGGGGATGGGGGGCATGTTGGGCCTGGCGGGGGGCCTGGCGGGGATGGGGGGCATGTTGGGCATGGCGGGGGGCCTGGCGGGGATGGGGGGCATGTTGGGCCACTGGCAAGGAAAATGCTGACAAACTTGAACGTGGTATTTCTCCCTCCCTGTACGTGTCACATAGGTCCGCGCCCATGAGAAGATCGGGATTTGGCGTGCCATCGCCAAGGAAGTCCGGACCCTGGGGGTCCACCATCGACGGGGCACCCACTGCCGCAAGAGGTGGGAGGACATCCGCCGCGGGACCAAGAAGACCGCCGAGTCTCTGCTGGGGATGGCCTCCCAACGTAGGCGGGGTGCCTGCCGTCAACTGAGCCCCCTGATGTTCCGGATCCTGGCGGTGGCCTACCCTGATTTGGATGGGCGCGTGAGGGCAGCACAGCAGACACAAGGGGGTGAGTACAAGCATTATCTACTCTGTTGTCGTGCAGTGGAGGTGTCTGGGTGGGGGAGGAGGGCTGGGGGTCCCCCTAGGCCAGGGCGATATCTGTAGGCTGGGCACCCCCGTAAGCCCCTGTGTCCCCAGCCACCACCCTCAGTAGTTTGTCAGTACAGCCATCCCTGGGCCGTGTCATCCATGGGTGCAGTTGTCAACTCTAGGCGTGTAGGGCATGTTCCACGGAATGCGTAGCGGACCCCAAGTGCGCAACTTAGTGCAGGGGGCATCTGTGTCTGTCATGTCCGCTAACTGTACCGGAGATCCATGTACTCAATATCCCTTTATTTCTCTCTCCCCCCCCCTATTTGTTTGTCTTTCTGTGCTTGTGTGCATCAGCATCATCAGGCGGAGGAGAAGTGGCATCGGGGCAGGAGGGAGCTGCATCTCACTTGGCCCAGGAGGGCCATGCCACAGAGTCAGACTGGACCAGTGAGACGGAGGGCGAGGGGAGCTCCACGACGGGGACGACTGGACCCTGCAGCGACACGGACACGTCCTCGGAAGGGGCTCCCTTGCGGGGGTGGCACCATCCGTGCCCCCCGCCATTACAGGTACAGCCGCCACCCAGCGCACCATCTCCGCCCTCCCAGCAGCCCCTCAGCGTTCGCCCCGTGCCCGCTCTGCCAGGAAGCCGGGCTTCTCCTTCGCCCCAGGCACCTCAGGCCCTGCCCCTGTTACCCCCGCTGCCCTCAGTGAGGAGGTCATTGACCTCCTCCGAACGCTCATTGTTGGGCAGACTACCCTTTTGAATGCCATCCAGGGGGTGGAGAGGGAGGTTCATCGCAGCAATGCGTACCTGGAGGGCATTCATTCGGGTCAGGCTGCCCATCAGCGATCGTTCCAGGCCCTGGCCTCAGCACTGACGGCAGCCATTGTCCCTGTCTCCTGCCTCCCTCTACTAACTCCCTCCTCCCAGTCTCCTGTTCCTCTGCCTGTCCCACCCACACCATCAGACCAGCCTGCACACACCTCAACACCCAAGAGAAGCTCATCCAAACATAAGCACCACAGATCACGCAGACATTCACACACGCAACATTCCGATGCAGACATGCCAACAGTCACTACCACCTCTGTGACCCCCACCTCCTCGTCTCCCTCCTCCCTCCCTGTGACGTCTACACTCACACCTCCATTCACCTCACCATCAGCCAGTGTATCCATCACCAGCACACCCTCCACTCCAGTCCGCACACGTGCAGTCACCACCCCCACTGCCATTTACACGTCCCCTGTGTCCTCTCCCACTGTGTCTGTCACCCCCTCTTCCACACCACACAAACGCAGCCACCCACCCACCGAACAGCCATCCACCTCACGACAGCCTATCCCTCCTGCACCTGCACCCAAAGACAGCAAACGTGACTCACCTACAACCACATCCTCTCCCTCCACTCCCATTCCCACTGTACCTCCCACTCTCCATTGTCCCAAGAAACTCTTCCTCGCCACTACTAACTTCTTTCCTGACCCTGAGCCCCCCCCTCCTTCTCGTCGGGGTAAGAAGAGCACCTCAGCCACCACCAGCCCTGCAGCCCCCTTGACAAGGGTGCAGGGGTATTGGAGCCCGCCAGCCCGCATGTCTGGATCTTCGCCCAGCAGCAAGGGGACAGCCAGCCCACCCCCTGGGAAGAGGAGCAGAAGGCGGAAGGGGCGCCGCAGGAGCCCGCCTTCTACATCCCCCCCGGACACCACCCAGAGACAGTCACCAGCCACAGCTCCAAAGGGAGGAAAGGGCCACAGGCCCACGACTAAGGAGGGCAAGGGCAGCAAGTCGGAGAGGTCAGGCAGCAGGCCTGCTGCCCAGGAGGAGCCCACAACCCCCATAGCCGCTGCCCCGGGAGGAACCGGCACAGCTTCCCCGGGAGAGCCCACCACCCCCATAGCCGCTGCCCAGGGAGGACCCAGCCCAGCTGGCCAGGAGGGCCCCACCACCCACAGCCCAGGTGGGCATTGAAGGAGCACCATCCCCGCTGCCCAGGAGGGCACCACCAGGCAATGAGCAGTTGGCCATAGACCGGCCGCCGTCTCCAGAACAGCTGAACTGGGCCCCGCCGTCTCCAGAACCGCTGAACTGGGCCCCGCCGTCTCAAGCACCGCTCCGCTGGGCCCCGCCGTCTCAAGAACCGCTGAACTGGGCCCTTCAAGGCAAGGAGCACTGAACTGGGCCCCGCCGTCTCCAGAACCGCTGAACTGGGCCCCGCCGTCTCACGCACCGCTCCGCTGGGCCCCGCCGTCTCAAGAACCGCTGAACTGGGCCCTTCAAGGCAAGGAGCGCTGAACTGGGCCCCGCCATCTCCAGAACCGCTGAACTGGGCCCCGCCGTCTCACGCACCGCTCCGCTGGGCCCCGCCGTCTCAAGAACCGCTGAACTGGGCCCTTCAAGGCAAGGAGCGCTGAACTGGGCCCGCCGTCTCCAGAACCGCTGAACTGGGCCCCGCCGTCTCACGCACCGCTCCGCTGGGCCCCGCCGTCTCAAGAACCGCTGAACTGGGCCCTTCAAGGCAAGGAGCGCTGAACTGGGCCCCGCCGTCTCCAGAACCGCTGAACTGGGCCCCGCCGTCTCACGCACCGCTCCGCTGGGCCCCGCCGTCTCAAGAACCGCTGAACTGGGCCCTTCAAGGCAAGGAGCGCTGAACTGGGCCCCGCCGTCTCCAGAACCGCTGAACTGGGCCCCGCCGTCTCACGCACCGCTCCGCTGGGCCCCGCCGTCTCAAGAACCGCTGAACTGGGCCCTTCAAGGCAAGGAGCGCTGAACTGGGCCCCGCCGTCTCCAGAACCGCTGAACTGGGCCCCGCCGTCTCACACACCGCTCCGCTGGGCCCCGCCGTCTCAAGAACCGCTGAACTGGGCCCTTCAAGGCAAGGAGCGCTGAACTGGGCCCCGCCGTCTCCAGAACCGCTGAACTGGGCCCCGCCGTCTCAAGCACCGCTCCGCTGGGCCCCGCCGTCTCAAGAACCGCTGAACTGGGCCCTTCAAGGCAAGGAGCGCTGAACTGGGCCCCGCCGTCTCCAGAACCGCTGAACTGGGCCCCGCCGTCTCAAGCACCGCTCCGCTGGGCCCCGCCGTCTCAAGAACCGCTGAACTGGGCCCTTCAAGGCAAGGAGCGCTGAACTGGGCCCCGCCGTCTCCAGAACCGCTGAACTGGGCCCCGCCGTCTCACGCACCGCTCCGCTGGGCCCCGCCGTCTCAAGAACCGCTGAACTGGGCCCTTCAAGGCAAGGAGCGCTTAACTGGGCCCCGCCGTCTCAAGAACCGCTGAACTGGGCCCTTCAAGGCAAGAACCGCTGGCCCTTTGGCAGACGTGGCAGGGCAGGATCTATCTCGGGCAGGGCTGCAGGATGTCCTCTGGCCAACTTGCCTCCTCCAGTGGCAGTGGGGTCTGTTATGGACTGTATGGACCGTGGCTTTGCACTCCCCAGGATGGCCCAGTGGGCAGGCCACCCACTGTATGGACTGTTTGGACTGTGGCTTTGCTCTCCCCAGGATGGCCCAGTGGGCAGGCCACCCACTGTATGGACTGTATGGACTGTGGCTTTGCTCTCCCCAGGATGGCCCAGTGGGCAGGCCACCCACTGTATGGACTGTTTGGACTGTGGCTTTGCTCTCCCCAGGATGGCCCAGTGGGCAGGCCACCCACTGTATGGACTGTATGGACTGTGGCTTTGCTCTCCCCAGGATGGCCCAGTGGGCAGGCCACCCACTGTATGGACTGTTTGGACTGTGTCTTTGCTCTCCCCAGGATGGCCCAGTGGGCAGGCCACCCACTGTATGGACTGTATGGACTGTGGCTTAGCACTCCCCAGGATGGCCCAGTGGTCATGGAGTCCCCTCGTGGATCTGGCGTCGTGTACTCAAGTGGCTGAGGTGCCCCCTCTTCCCTTCCCCCTGAGGTGCCTGTCCTATTTTCTTTCTGATGCCCCTGCAGTGTTCTCTCCGTGGAGTTCTTGTCGTGGGACTGGGCCTTGCCCCTTTGCACAGGACCCCTGTGATCCACGGACAGTGGTTGGACTACATTTAGTAGCTGTGTATATTTTGTACATAGTTTATTTATTTATTGGGATTACTGGTGTACATATTTCAATATATCTGCCCGTTTATGATCTCTTCTTTTGGTCTTTGCATTATTTCGGAGGGGGGTGGTTTGTGGGTTGTGACAGTGATCTGTGGGAATGCATTGATGTGTGTGTTGTAGTGGGTGTGGGTGGGTGGGTGTGTGCCGGTAATCTTTTCCCTCCCCTGTGTCGTAGGTGCAGTACTCACCGATGTCTTCCGCGCCGCCGGGCGTGCTCCTGGTATATGAGCAGGTATAGGAGTGCGGGGATGACCTGCAACTCTGGTTCCATACTGCCGGAATCTCGCGTGGAGTGCGTAGAGGTGAGCGTTTTCCCGTTCGTAGTCTGTTTCCGCCGTGTTCTTATCGGCGGTGCTCCCGCCCCGGAAAAGGTGGCGGATTGGTGGGTCGTGATAGGGTGGGCGGTACTTTGTCTGCCGCCTGGCTGTTGGCGGGGACCGCCGCGCTGTTTGTTTGTACCGCCGTGGCGGGCGGAGTGTTAATACGGCGGGCTGTGTTGGCGGTTCCCGCCAGGGTCAGAATTGCATATTTTAGACCGCCGGCCTGTTGGCGGCTTGGCCGCCGCTTTATCACCGACCGCCAGGGTCAGAATGAGGGCCTATGTCTTTTAGCTGGTGACCCCATCCCTCTGATCCACGTTAGGAAACTATAGTCTGTCATTTAAAAGCATCAAAGAGGGTTGGCCTAACCTACCACCCCGGTACTCCACACCCCTCCATCCGTTATTCTTGGTTGTTTAGTTATACTTTGTTGCGCCCAGGTGCCATCAAAACTCAAAATTGTAAATTCCAACTCCCCGTCCCCAAGGCGCCTCCGAAAATGTAGGTAGCCCAAATAACCAGTGCAACATTGCAACTTTGTCATCAAAGTGAATATAGTTCTCGCCAGTCTAACTGAGTGGACGAGAAGCCGGTAGGAGGGTGGGTGGCTCCATGCCCGTCGGGGCCTTCTGAGTACTCCGTGTGCTCCATCACCAGACCAGATCGAATGCGGTTACCCCAAGTCATCTGCTGTTTGCGGAGTCACCCTCGGAGGTCGCCCAGACCTCCACTGATGAAGCTGTTGTGCCATCTGAGTCTCTCTCGTTGCTCCCTGAAGGGGGATGCTTCTCTTCCCATAGCAGCCGCCACTCTCAAAGCTTCTGTCCTCTCAGACTCCCTCTGTGATTTTGTCGGTCCAGACCGGAGGCCGGTCCGGCGCCGCCGTCCCCATGAAGCTCCCCGCGTCATTCTCTCGGTGTTGTCCGATTTCGTAGGCCGCCCTGCTCGTCCTCCACGGGTCTCTATCCACTCCCATGCCTCCTCTGGATTCTGGAAGAATGTGGTCTTGTCCTTCGCGATCACTCTCAATCTTGCTGGAAAAAGGAGAGAGTATTAGATCCCTTCTTTTCTGAGGGCTCTCTTCTCCGCCATGAATAACGTTCTCCTAATTGGGACATCCATGGTAAAGTCCGGAAAAAGAGTTACTTCTCCATTCGCCACCTTAAATGGTCCCCTCTCTGGCTCTCTGGAGCAGAATGTCCTTGCGCCAGGGGTCTGGAGGGGACTCGGTATGCCCTCTCCAACGTAAAGAATGGTGTCAATTGTCCCGGTGCTACCACAGTGCGCAGCAATTCCTCAAGAAATTCTAACATATTTGTGCCTTCTGCTCCTTCCGGGAGCCCTACCACTCTTACATTGTTCGTTCGATTCCTTCCCTCCGCATCTTCTGCCCTGCGCTCCAGGCGCATCACTCTGTCCGTGAGGCTCAGTACCGAGGCTTCTGGGTCTTTTTGTCTCGGTGTAAGGTCCACAAGTGTGGTCTCCGTTTCCTTGACTTCATCAACAAGCTTCTGGTGATCTGCACGCAGGAGGCCCATTTCCACCGCCACCTGAATGATGTCATGCTTCAAGGTTGCTTTTGTGTCCTCAATTGCACCCAGTATTTTATCCAGGGTATCTTGTACTTTGGCTTGAGTGAGGTCTCGCAGGTCCCCGCCACCGTGATCAGCGTTAGTGGTGCGCTCCATCGATTTACTGCCGCGCCGGCCCTTAGAGGTCATCAGCCCAGAATGGCCCGGAGCCCTGGATCTTAACAGTGCTTGAGGCCAAAGCCACACCTCCGCCGGACCCTTTAAACTCTAGATCCAGTGCCTTCAGTTCAGGTTCTTTCACTAGCATGGCAGTGCCCAGTCAATCCTCCGTTGGTTACTCCGGTTGTTCATGCAAAACGTTTTCTCGAGTTTGCACTGCCCCCACGTGTAGGCCCCCCGGGCCCGGACATGCCCCCTTCCAAGGATTGGCGCCAGATGTAGCCCTAGGCCCAACTCCGCTTCGCACTCAATGCACTCGTCGTCCACGGGGCCCCCCTAGCCTGGCAGAGAGCCTGATGTCTTCTCCAATGTCTTGTCGGTCTGCCCCATCTGCTGTTATTAACTTGTAGCTGAGTCTAGGCCTCGCGGTAAAGTTGGATTCGTAGAGGGCCCTTCCCGGATGTCCAGTTCCTCTCACCCCGGTGCCCGAGGGAGCTAGTAGGGGCCGAGATGTTGGGGGGCCTCTGCTCTTCTTCACTGGTAAAAAGTCCGGGTTCCGCAGGCCCAGCGCCGATCGCGCGGTCTGCCCGGGCAGGACTCCGCCTCCACCGCTCGGGTGGAGCGCAGCACGCCGCTCCCCGGCCCACAGGTCCCAGCCGAACCTGCTGCTCCACCGCTCGTGCGATGCACCCTATCCCCCTAACAAGGGGGCCGCGCAGCTGGCGCCGCCTCTCCTCAGCTCCGCGGAGCAGCGTCTCCTCACCATCACCAGGGGGACCAGCACCCAAGCCCCAGTCGCGACACTCCACAGCTCTCCTCCCAAGGGGTTCATGCAAAACGTGTTCTCAAGTTTGCACTGTCTCTATGTTGAGGCCCTCCAGGCCCGGATATGACCTCTTCCAAGAATTGACGCAAGGTGTAGCGCTATTCCACGCTCAGTTTCGCATTTGATAAACTTGTCGTCCACTGGGCCCCTACTATCTTTGCAGAGATCCTAATGTCTTCTCCAATGTCTTGTTGGTGTGCTCCATCTGCTGCTCTCAATTTGTAGCTGAGTCTAGGCCTTGCGGTGAAGTCGGATTGATAGGGGGCTCTTCCCGGGTGCCCAACTCTTCTCACCCCAATGCTCGTGGGAGCCAGTAGGGCCCGATGTGTTTGGGGGCCTTCGCTCTTCCTCTCTGGCAAAAAATCTGGGTCCCGCAGGCCCAGCGCCGACTGCCTTCACCGCTCCGGCAGAGCGTAGCACGCCGCTCCCCGGCCCACAGGTCCCAGCCGAACCTGCTGCTCCACCACTCGTGCGATGCGCCCTCTCCCCCTATCAAGGGGGCCGTGCAGCTGGCGCCGCCCCTCCTCAGCTCCGCAGCGCAGCGTCTCCTCACCATCACCAGGGGGACCAGCACCCAAGCCCCGGCTCCAGTTTCTTCCTGGGCCCCAGTCGCGACGCTCCACAGCTCTCCTCCCAAGGGGTTCATGCAAAACATGTTCTCAAGTTTGCACTGTCTCTATGTTGAGGCCCTCCAGGCCCGGATATGACCTCCTCCAAGAATTGATGCCAGGTGTAGCGCTAGGCCATGCTCAGTTTCGCACTTGATAAACTTGTCGTCCACTGGGCCCCTATTATCTTTGCAGAGATCCTAATGTCTTCTCCAATGTCTTGTTGGTGTGCTCCATCTGCTGCTCTCAATTTGTAGCTGAGTCTAGGCCTTGCGGTTAAGTCGGATTGATAGGGGGCTCTTCCCGGGTGCCCAACTCTTCTCACCCCAATGCTCGTGGGAGCCAGTAGGGCCCGATGTGTTTGGGGGCCTTCGCTCTTCCTCTCTGGCAAAAAATCTGGGTCCCACAGGCCCAGCTCCGACTGCCTCCACCGCTCCGGCAGAGCGTAGCACGCCACTCCCCCAGCTCGCATTGGCCGACCGCACCCGCTGCTCCTTCACCCGGGGCTACACGCCTCCTTCCCCTATCAAAGGGGCCACGCAGCCGGCGCCACTCCTCCTCAGCTCCGCGGCGTCTTGAAGCGCCTCCTGACCGTCACCGGGGAGACCAGCACTCGAGCCCCCGGCTCCAGTTTCTTTCTGGACCCCGGCCGTGACGCTCCACAGCTCACCTCCTGAGGGGTCCCGGAGAACAGGATTCCCCTCCGCTGACTATTCTCTATTCCAGTCACCCCCGATGCACGGCACTCCGAGGGATGGTCAACGGATGGGGTTTGTTTTTGCTGATAATTAATAGGCCTCTCGGGAGCCGATGTATTATGCGCCCGCCATCTTGCCCAGCCCAGCCACGCCCCCCTGATGTTTCTACTTCATGTGTAACATTTCATTGAGTGGTTCATTGGAAAGTTGTATTAATCTTTCTTGATTCCCTCACAGTTATCCAGTCATCTTGAGGCCTAGTTATTTAAGTCCATGCTTATGTTATCCAAGTTTCCAGTATGACAATGCTTAGAGTCATAGCCGAGTAATTATTAATATGATATAATCTTGATATTGTGTGCTTTAACCTTTTTGCTTCCTACAGGTCTCCTTCCCAGCAGTTCCCTACCTAATCCCCTTTTCCCCACTCGGACTCTCTTAGACCACGAGGATCTGGTGACTCTGACACCCACAAAAGAACAAATTGCCCTCTTGGGTCTACCTCCATGCACGTGTGAGAAATGGGATCCCAGGCACGACCCATGTGATTGTGAACCTAGGAAGAGGAGTGAAATATTTGTCCACCCCACTTTTTATTCAGGAGTGAGATGCCAGGATCATCAAGATGCGTTTCCTAAAAGCAGGCTATGGTTACTTTATGTCTCTTCAGGTAGGTGAGTAACCTGTGATGCTTAGTGTAAGTTCCTAGTCCTCTGACATTCTACGTCAGGAATTTCCAGTCTGCTCCCATCATTGTGTACATGGCATTGCTGTTATCTCCTCCTTTCCCACCACATGGTACTTTTCCCTGTCTGCTGTGATCTTGGAATCCTTAACAAATAAATACATAATAACTAAATACCTCTCCTCTCCCACAGACAAGCATAGTACAACTTTACAACCATTGATGCCCACTCCAAGCATGTGCCAGGGCTTACACACCTATCCAACCAGTCCAACAGGGACTGGTAAACTCACACAAATTATATCTCTCCCCAACCAGGCATCCCCCTGTCGGCAATGGAAACCATCCATTCATTACTATCATGCCCTGGGGCCCACTTAACAGAAGTAACCGCTCACCTATCCTTGTTCGTGTTTAGTTTGTTGCAGCCCATCCACTGGACTCTCGGCAATCGACAGCTAGGAGCACCACATTTTTACCAGCTATTCTATAAATAAGCACTATTGTATAATTTCCCATTCAATCATCAGTGCTTCCCATCCCTGTAGTATTCATTGTGTCTGGGATACAGTCTAGGTTGGGATTCCTGTCCCAAATCTACATGATATCTGCAACAAGTGGCACATCCTCACACTGCAAGAGTTCACTGTCCGCTCTTTCAATAAGCTACATGGTGCTGTCCTCACGCACTGTGACGTTCCGTTGCCTGAGTGGGACTGTGTTGCCATCATCTCTGGATGAGTTTTGTTGTTGTTTTTCTCCCCTGGCTTGTGTGCCCCAAAGATGCTTCTGATTGGGTCTTGCATGTGATGGTGTTGCTTTACCTCAGATTTCCAGCCACTCCACACCTCTCCTAGGGTTTCAAAGAAGTAGTCTTTCCCTTGTGTTATGACCTTCAACTTAGAGTATGTAATGGAGTTGCAGCACCCTTAGTTTCTGTTTAATGGTGTGAGAAGGTAGCCTCTTTCTAGCATTGTTACCCCCACTTTTGGCCAGTTTGTGAGTATATGTCAGGGTGTTTTCACTGTCTCACTGGGACCCTGTTAGCCAGGGCCCAGTGCTCATAGTGAAAACCCTTTGTTGTCAGTGTGTTTGATATGTGTCACTGGGATCCTGCTGGCCAGGACCCCAGCGCTCATACGTTTGTGTCCTGAATGTGTATATCGGTGTAGTGCCTAAATGTGTCACTGAGGCACTGCTCTCTCTGCCTTTAAAATTGTCACTATAGGCTAGTGACCATTTTCACCAATTCTAATTGGCAAAATGGAACACCCTTATAATTCCCTAGTATATGGTACATAGGTGCCCAGGGTTTTGGGGTTCCAGGAGATCCCTATGCGCTGCAGCATTTCTTTTGCCACCCATAGGGTCCACATTATTTCACAGCCATTTTACACTGCCCTTAAGTAACTTATCAGTCACCTATATGTCTAACCCTCACTTAGTGAAGGTTAGATGCAAAGTTACTAAGTGTGAGGGCACCCTGGCACTAGCCAAGGTGCCCCCACATAGTTCAGGGCAATTTCCCCAGACCTTGCGAGTGCGGGGACACCATTACATGCATGCACTGCATATAGGTCAATACCTATATGTAGCTTAACAATGGTAACTCCGAATACGGCCATGTAACATGTCTAAGATCATGTAATTGTTCCCCCATGCCAAATCAAGTATTGGGGTGCCAATCCCATGCATCCCCGGGGCTCCACTATGGACCCCGGGTACTGCCAAACCAGGTCTCTGGGGTTTTCTCTACAGCTACCGCTGCTGCCACCCCACAGACACGGTTCTGCCCTCCTGGGGGCTGGGCAGGCCAGTCCCAGGAAGGCAGAACAAAGGATTTCCTCTGAGAGAGGGTGTTACACCCTCTCCCTTTGGAAATAGGTGTTAAGGGCTGGGTAGGAGTAGCCTTCCCCAACCTCTGGAAATGCTTTAAAGGGCACAGATGGTGCACTCTTTGCATAAGCCAGTTTACACCGGTTCAGGGAACCCCCAGTCCCTGCTCTGGTGCAAAACTGGACAAAGGAAAGGGAATGACCACTCCCCTGTCCATCACCACCCCAGGGGTGGTGCCCAGAGCTCCTCCAGTGTGTTCCAGACCTCTGCCATCTTGAATGCAGATGTGTGAGGGCACAATGGAGGCCTCTGAGTGGCCAGTGCCAGCAGGCGATGTCAAAGACCCCTCCTGATAGGTGCTTACCTCACCAGGTGCCAATCCTCCTCGGAGGGCTATTTAGGGTCTCTCCTGTGTGCTTTTCCTCAGATAACGACTTGCAAGAATTCACCAGAGTTCCTCTGCACCTCTCTCTTCGACTTCTGCCAAGGATTGACTGCTGACTGCTCCAGAACGCCTGCAAAAGTGCAACAAAGTTGCAAGAGGACTACCAGCGGTATTTTAGCGCCTAAACCTGCCGGCTTTCTCAACTGTTTCTTGGTGGTGCATGCTTTGGGGGCTGCCTGCCTTCATCCTGCATTGGAAGCCACAAAGAAATATCCAGTGGGTTGACAGAATGTTCCCCCTGCTCCAACAGGCTCCAAATTTCAGCTTCACTTGTACTCTGGGAACCACCTTATCCTGACGAGCTTGTCCCCTGGAACTCAGGTGGTGGGCCCAGGTGACCAAGACTATCCAATGGTCCAACTGTCCAAATTTGGAGGAGGTAAGTCCTTGCCTCCCCTCTTCAGCCAGTAATCCTGTGTACCGCGTTAACTGCAGCTGCTAGGGCTTCTGTGCACTTTTGCAAGGAATCCTTCATGCACATCCTAGCCCAGGTCCCCAGCACTCCGTCCTGCATTGCTCAACTTACTGACACGACCTCTGGCCTCGTGGGACCCTCTTTTGTAGTGTTGGGATAACTGCCATGCTCAGTCTTCTTTAACCTGTGTTCAAGGACTTCTGCGGGTACTGCCTTCATGTGCATGAGATCTGTGTATTGCTGAGGATCCCCTTTGTCTCCTCTCCCAAGTGGCAACATCCTGGTCCTTCCTGGGCCCGGCAGCACCCTGTTTCTTCATCTGTGACCTTTGCAGTTAGCAAGGCTTGTTTGCGGTCTTTCTCCAAGGAAATAACTCTGCATCCTCCAGCACTCCGTGGTACATCTTCTGCACAAAGGAGAAGTTCCTAGCACCTTTCGTTGTTGCAGAATCTTCAGTTTCTTCCATCCTGAGGCAGCCATTTTGCACCTTCATCCGGGGTTTAGTTAGCTCCTGCCCCCCCTGGACTCTTTCACGACTCTTGGACTTGGTCCCCTTCCTTTGCTGGTCCTCAGGTCCAGGAATCCGTCTTCATTGCTTTGCAGTCTGTTGTGGTCTTTGCAGAATCTCCTATCAGGACTTTAGTGTGTTTCTAGGGTAGTCGTGTAACTTTACTCCTAATTTCCAGGGTCTTGGGGTGGGGTATCTTATACACTCAGTGTTTTCTTACACTCCTAGCGACCTTCTACACACTACACTAGGCCTGGGGTCCATTTGTGGTTCGCATTCCACTTTTAGAGTGTATGGTTTGTGTTGCCCCTAGGCCTATTACATCCTATTGTATTCTACAATGTTTACACTACTTGTCTAACTGTTTACTTACCTGATTCTGGTTGGTGTGTACATTTTGTGTATTTTACTTACCTCCTAAGGGAGTATATCCTCTGAGATATTTCTGACACATTGTCACTAAAATAAAGTACCTTCATTTTTAGTAACTGAGTATTGTGATTCTTATGATATGGTGCTATATGATATACGTGGTGTAGTAGGAGCTTTGCATGTCTCCTAGTTCAACCTAAGCTGCTCTGCTATAGCTACCTCTATCAGCCTACGCTGCTAGAACACTACGAATCTTCTAATAAGGGATAACTGGACCTGGCACAAGGTGTAAGTACCATCTGGTACCCACTATGAGCCAGGCCAGCCTCCTACAACCCTGTGTACCTAGGTACCATATGCTAGGGAATCTTAAGGGTGTTCCAGTGTGCCAATTAGAATTGGTGAAAATGGTCAGTAGCCTATAGTGACAAATTTAAAGGCAGAGAGAGCATAAGTACTGAGGTTCTGATTAGAGGAGCCTCAGTGACACAGTTAGGCACTACACAGGTATACACATATAGGCCACAAACTATGAGCACTGGGATCCTGGCTAGCAGGATCCCAGTGAGGCAGTAAAAACAACCTGACATATACTCACAAACAGGCCCTAGCAGCTGCAGATCACGCAGTAGACAGGATTACTGTCTGGCGTGGGGAGGCAAGGACTTACCTCCACCAAGTTTGGAAGGAAGGACCACTGGACTGTCTGGATCACTTGGATCCAGCTCCTGTGTTCCAGGGACCAAGCTTGTCAAGATGAGAGGGGACCCAGAGGACCAGTGATGCAGAAGTTTGGTGCCTGCGTTAGCAGGGGGAAGATTCCGTCGACCCACGGGATATTTCTTCTTGGCTTCCAGTGCAGGGTGAAGGCAGACAGCCCTCAGAGCATGCACCACCAGGAAACAGGCGAGAAAGTGGCAGGATCAGCGATGCAAGGTTGCAGTAGTCATCTTTGCTACTTTGTTGCGGTTTTGCAGGCGTCCTGGAGCAGTCAGCGGTCGATCCTTGGCAGAAGTTGAATAGAGAGATGCAGAGGAATTCTGGTGAGCTCTTGCATTCATTATGTGAAAAGAAACCCACTGGAGAGACCCTAAATAGCCCTTAATTGAGGATTGGCCACCTAACCAGGTAAGCACCCATCAGGAGGTGTCTCTGACGTCATCTGATGGCACTGGCCACTCAGAGGCCTCCACTGTGCCCTCACAGCTTCTCATTTAAGATGGAAGAGGTCTGGGACACACTGGAGGAGCTCTGGGCACCACCCCTGGGGTGGTGATGGACAGGGGGGGTTCACTCACCTTTCCTTTGTCCAGTTTCGCGCCATAGCAGAGGCTGAGGGATCCCTAAACTGGTGTAGACTGGCTTATGCAAGGAGGGCACCATCTGTGCCCTTCAAAGCATTTTCAGAGGCTGGGGGAGGCTAATCCCCCCCAGCCCTTAACACCTATTCCCAAAGGGAGAGGGTGTAACACCCTCTCTCAGAGGAAATCCTTTGTTCTGATTACCTGGGACTGGGCTGCACAGACCCCAGGAGGACAGAAGCCTGTCTGTGGGTTGGCATCAGCGATAGCTCCAGTGAAAACCCCAGAGAGCTGGTTTTGCAGTACCAGGGATCCATGCTGGAGCACAGAGGATGCATGGGATTGTCACCCCAATACCAGATTTGGCATGGGGGGACAATTCCATGATCTTAGACATGTTACATGGCCATTTTCGGAGTTGCCATCGTGAAGCTACATATAGGTATTGACCTATATGTAGTGCACACGTGTAATGGTGTCCCCGCACTCACAGAGTCCGGGAAATTGCCCTGAACTATGTGGGGATACCTTGGCCAGTGCCAGGGTGCCCTCACACTTAGTAACTTAGCACCATCATGCAAGTGGTAACAACAGCACCAGTGTGAGTCCCGTTCAGCACCATGGACAGCCAGGACATCTCTGTACCAGGGCCCCATGGTCCAGGTAAAACTGCACTGACTGCTGTGATATGGACCTAGAGATTGCTCAAGCTTAACCGTAAAAGGGATCCAAGCAACTCACTGTCTAAGCATGTTTTTGCAACCACTGATATTTTCTCCATAGGCTCCAACGCCACATATACATGCCAGTTCTGCTGTGATTTAATATTGCTTTTAAAATCTATTCCTCCGTTATACTGATTCATTTCTGTATGTTTTGGTGTCTACATTGAGATAAAAATCAGCTCTATATTTATAAATTGGTATCGGATTTCTTTTGAGTTGTGTCAATTACTTATCATCCAAGATGGTGCTCTGCAATGCTTAACACATGTTCCTCTAAGCAAAGCCTGACTGCTCTATGCCACCCTACCAGGACTAAGCTAAGAATTTACTAATGTGAATCCAAGGATCATCTCTGGGATATTGTGAGATCATTACACATTAAGGACTAACCTCCCACACATATAATACTCCACTTTCCTACAATATGGTGTAAGGCAGCACAGTGCAGGCCTTACACTGCATCAGGGAGGTACTCGATGGGCATTGCGGTTGGTGTTCCCACGCAACACCAATGGGTTTCAACGCATTTCCAGATTTACAAGAATCTAGAGACCTGGGTATGGGTCAAAACTGTACGCCTCCCTAGGGCAGGCACAATGAGGAGAAATATCTTTATTTCTCCTTGTTGTTTACTCTTTTACAGCACGCAGCCTCTCTGGATTGTCTTTGTGCAAGAAGGTGCCCTGGTGCTAGGGTACCTGTGATGGCGCTAGGCAACAATTTGTGCACCAGTGAAAGGGGAAAGGACAGAAAGGCCCTGTGAATATAGTCCATTTCTGCCCTTTACCCGTGGTGGTCACTTGCTGCACTGCCCTGTGCCACAGGGCTTGTAAATATGCCCCTTAAAACATTTTACCTTTGTTATATCTTTTTGCTGCTTTGTGATAGTTGTTTTTTTCTGACAGCTATCCACTTTTTGAAGTCGTTAATTGTTTGCTATTTTACAAGTAAGCTTTGGTCTGAATACAGGTTTTACTTATTTGGTTAGGTAGTTATCGAGATGTATATTTCTTCTTTACAGGTCTGCTCAGAGAGTCAGACAGAGTTTCCTTTTCTTGCAGCATTTGACATTGTTGAAATATGTTTTTTGATAAAAATTAGTGTGTCTTTATATTGTGGATTTATTTGTTAGTCTGATTTTATTGGTTGAAGTTGCTTATAGTTTGATTTCATTGTTTAGTTTAGTTTCAGTTTGATTTTTTAATCAATTATGATCAACGCTAATTTAGGTTTTACTTATAATGTATACTATATAGTTTGATAGTTTTGAATATATATAGTACCTAGTGGAGGGCTGTAGGAGGCTGGACTGGCTTGTAGTGAGTACCAAGGGGTACTTGCACCTTGCACCAGGCCCAGTTATCCCTTATTAGTGTATAGGGTGTCTAGCAGCTTAGGCTGATAGATAATGGTAGCTTAGCAGAGCAGCTTAGGCTGAACTAGGAGACATGTGAAGCTACTACAGTACCACTTAGTGTCATATGCACAATATCATAAGAAAACACAACACACAGTTATACTAAAAATAAAGGTACTTTATTTTTATGACAATATGCCAAAGTATCTTAGAGTGTACCCTCAGTGAGAGGATAGGAAATATACACAAGATATATATACACAATAGCAAAAAGATGCAGTATAGTCTTAGAAAACAGTGCAAACAATGTATAGTTACAATAGGATGCAATGGGGAAACATAGGGATAGGGGCAACACAAACCATATACTCCAAAAGTGGAATGCGAACCACGAATGGACCCCAAACCTATGTGACCTTGTAGAGGGTCGATGGGACTATTAGAAAATAGTGAGAGTTAGAAAAATAACCCTCCCCAAGACCCTGAAAAGTGAGTGCAAAGTGCACTAAAGTTCCCCTAAGGACAAAGAAGTCGTGTTAGAGGAATAATGAAGGAAAGACACAAACCAGCAATGCAACAACTGTGGATTTCCAATCTAGGGTACCTGTGGAACAAGGGGACCAAGTCCAAAAGTCACAAGCAAGTCGGAGATGGGCAGATGCCCAGGAAATGCTAGCTGCGGGTGCAAAGAAGCTTCTACTGGACAGAAGAAGCTGAGGTTTCTGCAGGAACGAAAAGGGCTAGAGACTTCCCCTTTGGTGGACGGATCCCTCTCGCCTTAAAGAGTCGTGTAGAAGTGTTTTCCCGCCGGAAGGATGCCAACAAGCCTTGCTAGTCGCAAATCGTGCGTTTGGCGTTTTTGGACGCTGCTGGGGCCCAGGAGGGACCAGAAGGTCGCAAATTGGACCTGAGGAGAGAAGGGACGTCAAGCAAGACAAAAAGCCCTCACTAAAGCAGGTAGCACCCGGAAAAGTGCCAGAAACAGGCACTACGAGGATGCGTGAAACGGTGCTCGCCGAAGTTGCACAAAGGAGTCCCACGTCGCCGGAGACCAACTTAGAAAGTCGTGCAATGCAGGTTAGAGTGCCGTGGACCCAGGCTTGGCTGTGCACAAAGGATTTCCGCCGGAAGTGCACAGGGGCCGGAGTAGCTGCAAAGTCGCGGTTCCCAGCAATGCAGCCCAGCGAGGTGAGGCAAGGACTTACCTCCACCAAACTTGGACTGAAGAGTCACTGGACTGTGGGGGTCACTTGGACAGAGTCGCTGGATTCGAGGGACCTCGCTCGTCGTGCTGAGAGGAGACCCAAGGGACCGGTAATGCAGCTTTTTGGTTCCTGCGGTTGCAGGGGGAAGATTCCGTCGACCCACGGGAGATTTCTTCGGAGCTTCTGGTGCAGAGAGGAGGCAGACTACCCCCACAGCATGCACAAGCAGGAAAACAGTCGAGAAGGCGGCAGGATCAGCGTTACAGAGTTGCAGTAGTCGTCTTTGCTACTATGTTGCAGGTTTGCAGGCTTCCAGCGCGGTCAGCAGTCGATTCCTTATCAGAAGGTGAAGAGAGAGATGCAGAGGAACTCGGATGAGCTCTTGCATTCGTTATCTAAAGTTTCCCCAGAGACAGAGACCCTAAATAGCCAGAAAAGAGGGTTTGGCTACTTAGGAGAGAGGATAGGCTACTAACACCTGAAGGAGCCTATCAGCAGGAGTCTCTGACGTCACCTGGTGGCACTGGCCACTCAGAGCAGTCCAGTGTGCCAGCAGCACCTCTGTTTCCAAGATGGCAGAGGTCTGGAGCACACTGGAGGAGCTCTGGACACCTCCCAGGGGAGGTGCAGGTCAGGGGAGTGGTCACTCCCCTTTCCTTTGTCCAGTTTCGCGCCAGAGCAGGGGCTAAGGGGTCCCTGAACCGGTGTAGACTGGCTTATGCAGAATTGGGCACATCTGTGCCCAAGAAAGCATTTCCAGAGGCTGGGGGAGGCTACTCCTCCCCTGCCTTCACACCATTTTCCAAAGGGAGAGGGTGTCACACCCTCTCTCAGAGGAAGTTCTGCCATCCTGGGCCAGGCCTGGCTGGACCCCAGGAGGGCAGATGCCTGTCTGAGGGGTTGGCAGCAGCAGCAGCAGCAGCTGCAGTGAAACCCCAGGAAGGGCAGTTTGGCAGTACCAGGGTCTGTGCTACAGACCACTGGGATCATGGGATTGTGCCAACTATGCCAGGATGGCATAGAGGGGGCAATTCCATGATCATAGACATGTTACATGGCCATATTCGGAGTTACCATTGTGAAGCTACATATAGGTAGTGACCTATATGTAGTGCACGCGTGTAATGGTGTCCCCGCACTCACAAAGTTCAGGGAATTGGCTCTGAACAATGTGGGGGCACCTTGGCTAGTGCCAGGGTGCCCTCACACTAAGTAACTTTGCACCTAACCTTTACCAGGTAAAGGTTAGACATATAGGTGACTTATAAGTTACTTAAGTGCAGTGTAAAATGGCTGTGAAATAACGTGGACGTTATTTCACTCAGGCTGCAGTGGCAGGCCTGTGTAAGAATTGTCAGAGCTCCCTATGGGTGGCAAAAGAAATGCTGCAGCCCATAGGGATCTCCTGGAACCCCAATACCCTGGGTACCTCAGTACCATATACTAGGGAATTATAAGGGTGTTCCAGTAAGCCAATGTAAATTGGCCTGTGCCAGACATTTTTTAGAGAGAGTTAAAGTGATAGAAAAAGAAAAAAAAGTTTTCAGAACTTTTTGGAAAGACAGAAAAAAACTTTTTAAACTTTTAAGAACTTTTTGAAAGTTTAGAAGTACTTTTCAGCACTTAGAAAAGAGTGAAAAGAGGAAATGCAAAACTTTTTGGCTATGTGTATATACACTGACCTTGTTTTGTATATTTTTCTCTTATGAAAAGTACAATGACAAGAGTGGTAAGTAGTCTCAAGCACTTATCCCACCACTGCACAACCAATGTAGGAGGCTGGACTGGCTTGTAGTGAGTACCAAGGGGTACTTGCACCTTGCACCAGGCCCAGTTATCCCTTATTAGTGTATAGGGTGTCTAGCAGCTTAGGCTGATAGATAATGGTAGCTTAGCAGAGCAGCTTAGGCTGAACTAGGAGACATGTGAAGCTACTACAGTACCACTTAGTGTCATATGCACAATATCATAAGAAAACACAACACACAGTTATACTAAAAATAAAGGTACTTTATTTTTATGACAATATGCCAAAGTATCTTAGAGTGTACCCTCAGTGAGAGGATAGGAAATATACACAAGATATATATACACAATAGCAAAAAGATGCAGTATAGTCTTAGAAAACAGTGCAAACAATGTATAGTTACAATAGGATGCAATGGGGAAACATAGGGATAGGGGCAACACAAACCATATACTCCAAAAGTGGAATGCGAACCACGAATGGACCCCAAACCTATGTGACCTTGTAGAGGGTCGCTGGGACTATTAGAAAATAGTGAGAGTTAGAAAAATAACCCTCCCCAAGACCCTGAAAAGTGAGTGCAAAGTGCACTAAAGTTCCCCTAAGGACAAAGAAGTTGTGTTAGAGGAATAATGAAGGAAAGACACAAACCAGCAATGCAACAACTGTGGATTTCCAATCTAGGGTACCTGTGGAACAAGGGGACCAAGTCCAAAAGTCACAAGCAAGTCGGAGATGGGCAGATGCCCAGGAAATGCCAGCTGCGGGCGCAAAGAAGCTTCTACTGGACAGAAGAAGCTGAGGTTTCTGCAGGAAGAAAAAGGGCTAGAGACTTCCCCATTGGTGGACGGATCCCTCTCAACTTGGAGAGTTGTGCAGAAGTGTTTTCCCGCCGGAAGGACGCCAACAAGCCTTGCTAGTCGCAAATCGTGCATTTGGCGTTTTTGGACGCTGCTGGGGCCCAGGGGGGACCAGGAGGTCGCAAATTGGACCTAAAGAGAGAGGGGACGTCGAGCAAGAAAAAGAGCCCTCACTGAAGCAGGTAGCACCCGGAAAAGTGCCAGAAACAGGCACTAAGAGGATGCGTGAAACGGTGCTCGCCGAAGTTGCACAAAGGAGTCCCACGTCGCCGGAGACCAACTTAGAAAGTCGTGCAATGCAGGTTAGAGTGCCGTGGACCAAGGCTTGGCTGTGCACAAAGGATTTCCACTGGAAGTGCACAGGGGCCGGAGTAGCTGCAAAGTCGCGGTTCCCAGCAATGCAGCCCAGCGAGGTGAGGCAAGGACTTACCTCCACCAAACTTGGACTGAAGAGTCACTGGACTGTGGGGGTCACTGGGACAGAGTCGCTGGATTCGAGGGACCTCGCTCGTTGTGCTGAGAGGAGACCCAAGGGACCGGTAATGCAGCTTTTTGGTGCCTGCGGTTGCAGGGGGAAGATTCCGTCGACCCACGGGAGATTTCTTCTGAGCTTCTGGTGCAGAGAGGAGGCAGACTACCCCCACAGCATGCACAAGCAGGAAAACAGTCGAGAAGGCGGCAGGATCAGCGTTACAGAGTTGCAGTAGTCGTCTTTGCTACTATGTTGCAGGTTTGCAGGCTTCCAGCGCGGTCAGCAGTCGATTCCTTATCAGAAGGTGAAGAGAGAGATGCAGAGGAACTCGGATGAGCTCTTGCATTCGTTATCTAAAGTTTCCCCAGAGACAGAGACCCTAAATAGCCAGAAAAGAGGGTTTGGCTACTTAGGAGAGAGGATAGGCTACTAACACCTGAAGGAGCCTATCAGCAGGAGTCTCTGACGTCACCTGGTGGCACTGGCCACTCAGAGCAGTCCAGTGTGCCAGCAGCACCTCTGTTTCCAAGATGGCAGAGGTCTGGAGCACACTGGAGGAGCTCTGGACACCTCCCAGGGGAGGTGCAGGTCAGGGGAGTGGTCACTCCCCTTTCCTTTGTCCAGTTTCGCGCCAGAGCAGGGGCTAAGGGGTCCCTGAACCGGTGTAGACTGGCTTATGCAGAATTGGACACATCTGTGCCCAAGAAAGCATTTCCAGAGGCTGGGGGAGGCTACTCCTCCCCTGCCTTCACACCATTTTCCAAAGGGAGAGGGTGTCACACCCTCTCTCAGAGGAAGTTCTTTGTTCTGCCATCCTGGGCCAGGCCTGGCTGGACCCCAGGAGGGCAGATGCCTGTCTGAGGGGTTGGCAGCAGCAGCAGCTGCAGTGAAACCCCAGGAAGGGCAGTTTGGCAGTACCAGGGTCTGTGCTACAGACCACTGGGATCATGGGATTGTGCCAACTATGCCAGGATGGCATAGAGGGGGCAATTCCATGATCATAGACATGTTACATGGCCATATTCGGAGTTACCATTGTGAAGCTACATATAGGTAGTGACCTATATGTAGTGCACGCGTGTAATGGTGTCCCCGCACTCACAAAGTTCAGGGAATTGGCTCTGAACAATGTGGGGGCACCTTGGCTAGTGCCAGGGTGCCCTCACACTAAGTAACTTTGCACCTAACCTTTACCAGGTAAAGGTTAGACATATAGGTGACTTATAAGTTACTTAAGTGCAGTGTAAAATGGCTGTGAAATAACGTGGACGTTATTTCACTCAGGCTGCAGTGGCAGGCCTGTGTAAGAATTGTCAGAGCTCCCTATGGGTGGCAAAAGAAATGCTGCAGCCCATAGGGATCTCCTGGAACCCCAATACCCTGGGTACCTCAGTACCATATACTAGGGAATTATAAGGGTGTTCCAGTAAGCCAATGTAAATTGGCCTGTGCCAGATATTTTTTAGAGAGAGTTAAAGTGATAGAAAAAGAAAAAAAAGTTTTCAGAACTTTTTGGAAAGACAGAAAAAAACTTTTTAAACTTTTAAGAACTTTTTGAAAGTTTAGAAGTACTTTTCAGCACTTAGAAAAGAGTGAAAAGAGGAAATGCAAAACTTTTTGGCTATGTGTATATACACTGACCTTGTTTTGTATATTTTTCTCTTATGAAAAGTACAATGACAAGAGTGGTAAGTAGTCTCAAGCACTTATCCCACCACTGCACAACCAATGTAGGAGGCTGGACTGGCTTGTAGTGAGTACCAAGGGGTACTTGCACCTTGCACCAGGCCCAGTTATCCCTTATTAGTGTATAGGGTGTCTAGCAGCTTAGGCTGATAGATAATGGTAGCTTAGCAGAGCAGCTTAGGCTGAACTAGGAGACGTGTGAAGCTACTACAGTACCACTTAGTGTCATATGCACAATATCATAAGAAAACACAACACACAGTTATACTAAAAATAAAGGTACTTTATTTTTATGACAATATGCCAAAGTATCTTAGAGTGTACCCTCAGTGAGAGGATAGGAAATATACACAAGATATATATACACAATAGCAAAAATATGCAGTATAGTCTTAGAAAACAGTGCAAACAATGTATAGTTACAATAGGATGCAATGGGGAAACATAGGGATAGGGGCAACACAAACCATATACTCCAAAAGTGGAATGCGAACCACGAATGGACCCCAAACCTATGTGACCTTGTAGAGGGTCGCTGGGACTATTAGAAAATAGTGAGAGTTAGAAAAATAACCCTCCCCAAGACCCTGAAAAGTGAGTGCAAAGTGCACTAAAGCTCCCCTAAGGACAAAGAAGTCATGTTAGAGGAATAATGCAGGAAAGACACAAACCAGCAATACAACAACTGTGGATTTCCAATCTAGGGTACCTGTGGAACAAGGGGACCAAGTCCAAAAGTCACAAGCAAGTCGGAGATGGGCAGATGCCCAGGAAATGCCAGCTGCGGGTGCAAAGAAGCTTCTACTGGACAGAAGAAGCTGAGGTTTCTGTAGGAACGAAAAGGGCTAGAGACTTTCCCTTTGGTGGACATATCCCTCTCGCCTTGAAAAGTCGTGCAGAAGTGTTTTCCCGCCGGAAGGACGCCAACAAGCCTTGCTAGTTGCAAATCGTGCGTTTTGCGTTTTTGGACGCTGCTGGGGCCCAGGAGGGACCAGGAGGTCGCAAATTGGACCTGAAGAGAGAGGAGACGTCAAGCAAGACAAAGAGTCCTAACTGAAGCAGGTAGCACCCGGAAAAGTGCCAGAAACAGGCACTACGAGGATGCATGAAACGGTGCTCGCCGAAGTTGCACAAAGGAGTCCCACGTCGCCGGAGACCAACTTAGAAAGTCGTGCAATGCAGGTTAGGGTGCCGTGGACCCAGGCTTGGCTGTGCACAAAGGATTTCCGCTGGAAGGGCACAGGGGCCGGAGTAGCTGCAAAGTCGCGGTTCCCAGCAATGCAGCCCAGCGAGGTGAGGCAAGGACTTACCTCCACCAAACTTGGACTGAAGAGTTACTGGACTGTGAGGGTCACTTGGACAGAGTCGCTGGATTCGAGGGACCTCGCTCGTCGTGCTGAGAGGAGACCCAATGGACCGGTAATGCAGCTTTTTGGTGC
Source organism: Pleurodeles waltl (assembly GCF_031143425.1). Classification (NCBI taxonomy): domain Eukaryota; kingdom Metazoa; phylum Chordata; class Amphibia; order Caudata; family Salamandridae; genus Pleurodeles; species Pleurodeles waltl. Next base: position 25,053,313 of record NC_090444.1, read on the forward strand.
CTGCGGTTGCAGGGGGAAGATTCCGTCGACCCACGGGAGATTTCTTCGGAGCTTCTGGTGCAGAGAGGAGGCAGACTATCCCCACAGCATGCACAAGCAGGAAGACAGTCGAGAAGGCGGCAGGATCAGCGTTACAGAGTTGCAGTAGTCGTCTTTGCTACTATGTTGCAGGTTTGCAGGCTTCCAGCGCGGTCAGCAGTCGATTCCTTATCAGAAGGTGAAGAGAGAGATGCAGAGGAACTCGGATGAGCTCTTGCATTCGTTATCTAAAGTTTCCCCAGAGACAGAGACCCTAAGTAGCCAGAAAAGAGGGTTTGGCTACTTAGGAGAGAGGATAGGCTACTAACACCTGAAGGAGCCTATCAGCAGGAGTCTCTGGCGTCACCTGGTGGCACTGGCCACTCAGAGCAGTCCAGTGTGCCAGCAGCACCTCTGTTTCCAAGATGGCAGAGGTCTGGAGCACACTGGAGGAGCTCTGGACACCTCCCAGAGGAGGTGCAGGTCAGGGGAGTGGTCACTCCCCTTTCCTTTGTCCAGTTTCGCGCCAGAGCAGGGGCTAAGGGGTCCCTGAACCGGTGTAGACTGGCTTATGCAGAATTGGGCACATCTTTGCCCAAGAAAGCATTTCCAGAGGCTGTGGGAAACTACTCCTCCCCTGCCTTCACACCATTTTCCAAAGGGAGAGGGTGTCACACCCTCTCTCAGAGGAAGTTCTTTGTTCTGCCATCCTGGGCCAGGCCTGGCTGGACCCCAGGAGGGCAGATGCCTGTCTGAGGGGTTGGCAGCAGCAGCAGCTGAAGTGAAACCCCAGGAAGGGCAGTTTGGCAGTACCAGGGTCTGTGCTACAGACCACTGGGATCATGGGATTGTGCCAACTATGCCAGGATGGCATAGAGGGGGCAATTCCATGATCATAGACATGTTACATGGCCATATTCGGAGTTACCATTGTGAAGCTACATATAGGTAGTGACCTATATGTAGTGCACGCGTGTAATGGTGTCCCCGCACTCACAAAGTTCAGGGAATTGGCTCTGAACAATGTGGGGGCACCTTGGCTAGTGCCAGGGTGCCCTCACACTAAGTAACTTTGCACCTAACCTTTACCAGGTAAAGGTTAGACATATAGGTGACTTATAAGTTACTTAAGTGCAGTGTAAAATGGCTGTGAAATAACGTGGACGTTATTTCACTCAGGCTGCAGTGGCAGGCCTGTGTAAGAATTGTCAGAGCTCCCTATGGGTGGCAAAAGAAATGCTGCAGCCCATAGGGATCTCCTGGAACCCCAATACCCTGGGTACCTCAGTACCATATACTAGGGAATTATAAGGGTGTTCCAATAAGCCAATGTAAATTGGTAAAAATGGTCAGTAGCCTGTTAGTGACAATTTGAAAGTAATGAGAGAGCATAACCACTGAGGTTCTGGTTAGCAGAGCCTCAGTGAGACAGTTAGGCACCACACAGGGAACATATACATGCACACCAATGAGCACTGGGGCCCTGTGTGACAGGGTCCCAGTGACACATACATATAGGCCACAAACCTATGAGCACTGGGGTCCTGACCAGCAGGATCCCAGTGACCCATAACAAACATACTGAAAACATAGGTGGTCATTCTGACCCTGGCGGTCTTTGACCGCCAGGGCGGAGGACCGCGGGAGCACCGCTGACAGGCCGGCGGTGCTCCAATGGGGATTCCGACCGCGGCGGTAAAGCCGCGGTCGGACCGGCACCACTGGCGGGGTCCCGCCAGTGTACCGCGGCCCCATTGAATCCTCCGCGGCGGCGCAGCTTGCTGCACCGCCGCGGGGATTCCGACCCCCCCTACCGCCATCCAGATCCCGGCGGTCGGACCGCCGAGATCCGGATGGCGGTAGGGGGGGTCGCGGGGCCCCTGGGGGCCCCTGCAGTGCCCATGCCACTGGCATGGGCATTGCAGGGGCCCCCGTAAGAGGGCCCCTACATGTATTTCACTGTCTGCTGCGCAGACAGTGAAATACGCGACGGGTGCAACTGCACCCGTCGCACAGCTTCCACTCCGCCGGCTCGATTCCGAGCCGGCTTCATCGTGGAAGCCTCTTTCCCGCTGGGCTGGCTGGCGGTCTGAAGGAGACCGCCCGCCAGCCCAGCGGGAAAGTCAGAATTACCGCCGCGGTCTTTCGACCGCGGAACGGTAACCTGACGGCGGGACTTTGGCGGGCGGCCTCCGCCGCCCGCCAAGGTCAGAATGAGGGCCTTAGTCTTTATTTTGAAGTTTTTCTTCACCGGGACGAACCTGCCAGTTGAATCCGACCTCCTGGAGCCCTCGTCCGTATACGCGATGTGGGTTTCCTCGGTGGTGATTTCTACCTTCGGACTTAGTCGTTTTTTCGAGATGAAAATCCTTCGACCGGGGTAAACCTGGATATTGATCCGACGTCCGTGGAGCCCTTCTCGGATACGATGGCTGGGAGGTCCCGGTCAACTTTTTACGTTCGGACTTAGGGCCTGATTCTAACTTTGGAGGACGGTGTTAAACCGTCCCAAAAGTGGCGGATATACCACCTACCGTATTACGAGTTCCATAGGATATAATGGACTCGTAATACGGTAGGTGGTATATCCGCCACTTTTGGGACGGTTTAACACCGTCCTCCAAAGTTAGAATCAGGCCCTTAGTCTCTTTTTCGGATGTTTTTCTTTACCGGGACGAACCACGAAGTCAGGCCGGGTCGCGGTTGAGACAAGCCGGCTAGAATTTCCGCGGCGGGTCAGTCCCTCTCTGGAGCTTTTTTACAAAATTTGTCAAATCTTCTCCAAACTTCTGGGGCTTCACCCAGATGTTCTTTTAAGGTTCTTTTGGGGTCCACAGCTCACCCCAAGGGTCCAGAAGTTCTGTGATGGTCCTTGGGGGGTGCGGACTTCAACTCCCAGAATGCACCTGGCGCAAACTCCTTTTGGGCCACTGGGCAGTGGTCAACTGGTCTCTTTTTTAGGAGTTCGTGCAGGGGACTCTGGATAGCAATTTTTCACCTGTAGCAAACAGGGAGTCCCTCCTTGAACCAGTTGAAGCCAGGCAAAGTCCTTCTTGTGGTGAAGCCCAAGTGTGCAGCTGGTGCGGTCCTTCTGAGTGCAGGGTCCAGGTGCAGGCCAGGGGTCCAGCAGGGCAGTCCTTCTTCTCCTTAAGTTCCTTCTTCTTGAAAGTTGGCGGGGATCGGAGGTGTGGGGGCAGGTCTGCCAGTTTTATTCTTGCTCCTGGGTGAAAAGCAGGGGGGCCCTGGTTCTCCAATCAGGTACAGGGTCATCCCCCTGTGATGACCACTTCCTGGGAAGTGTGGCAAAAATCCATCCCAAAAGGCAACAGTCTCTAAAAATCCAACATGGCTGAATCTGATTTTTGGAGGTTACATCTGGCTGAGCCCACCCACTGGTGTGGCTAAAAATCATAAACACACCCCTCTCCTGCCCTCTCCTAATCTAATTAAGGGGGCACCTAGCTGTCTGGGGTTGCAGGATGTGGGGGTGTTGCTGGGTGCTCCAGATGTCCTTCTCTGCCTTTGAAGACCAGTTTGGCAGCCCTCCCCCTTCCTGCCTCACCATCTGCTGAGGGGAGATTCTCTCCCCCAAGCACATTCCTTTGTGTGAAGCCAGGCCACTTCACACCTCATCAACGTAGCCTGGCAGAAGCTGCTGCAGGCTGGCAAATCAGAGCACAGCAGCAAAAACAATGCAGAGCTGAAATTGGCAACTTTTTAGGTAAAGTCTAAACTTTTTACCTGAACAAGTTATATTAAATCCAACAACTGGAAGTTGTGGGATTTATTACAACAATTAATTTGATACCAAATTCTTGGTATGTAACATTTAAGGAGACTTTAAAATTTAAAATAAAGTCTGCCCATTCTAGCCTATGAAGGCCATTTACTTCAATGAGGGAAAAACGAATTTGGCTGTTTTTACCTCACCAGGGCTTATAAATCTATTTTTATAAAGTTTCTGCTTATAGTTACATGGCACCCAGCCCTAGGGGCACATAGGGCACACCTTAGGGGTGACTTATATGTAAAAATAAGGTAGTTTAAGACTTTGGAAGTACCTTTAATTCCAAAGTCGAATTTGCATATAACTTTAATTTAAAAGCAGCCAGCAAGGCAGGCTTGCTTTTAAAATGACACTGGGCACCTCAGCAGTGCACCTAGGTGTGCACCACCTATGCTGTGGTCCCTAAACCTACATGCCCTACCATATACTAGGGACTTATAGGTAGGTTAACTTAGCCAATTATAATTAGCCTAATTTGCATATCCATTTTACACAGAGCACAGGCCCTGGGACTGGTTAGCAGTACCCAGGGCACAGCCAAGAGTCAGTAACCACCAGTACCTATCCAAAAAGAGTGGGGGTGATCAGGCAAAAAAAGGAGGACTTTCCTACAATAGGGAAAAGAAATACACATATATAGGAATGTGAAGGCTCAGTGGATCCCGGAGATCTCATGCTGAGATCTGATTAGCTGCCAACACTTCAACCAGGAAGTGTTGGCAGACATTGGCCCTCATTCTGACCTTGGCGGTCGGCGGAGAGGCGGCGGTCGGACCGCGAACAGACCGGCGGTATTAAAAATGGCATTCTGACCCTGGCGGGAACCGCCAACACAGCCCGCCAACTTAACACTCCGACCGCCACAGCGGTACAAACAAACAGCGCGGCGGTTCCCGCCAACAGCCCGGCGGCAGACAAAGTACCGCCCACCCTATTACGACCCACCAATCTGCCACCTTTTCCGGGGCGGGAGCACCGCCGATAAGAACACGGCGGAAACAGACTACGAACGGGAAAACGCTCACCTCTACGCACTCCACGCGAGATTCCGGCAGTATGGAGCCAGAGTTACAGGTCATCCCCGCACTCCTATTCCTCCTCATATACCAGGAGCACGCCCGGCGGCGCGGAAGACATCGGTGAGTACTGCACCTACGACACAGGGGAGGGAAAAGATTACCGGCACACACCCACCCACCCACACCCACTACAAGAACTCCACGGAGAGAACACTGCAGGGGCATCAGAAAGAAAATAGGACAGGCACCTCAGGGGGAAGGGAAGGGGGGGCACCTCAGCCACTTGAGTACACGACGCCAGATCCACGAGGGGACTCCATGACCACTGGGCCATCCTGGGGAGAGCAAAGCCACAGTCCAAACAGTCCATACAGTGGGTGGCCTGCCCACTGGGCCATCCTGGGGAGAGCAAAGCCACAGTCCATACAGTCCATACAGTGGGTGGCCTGCCCACTGGGCCATCCTGGGGAGAGCAAAGCCACAGTCCAAACAGTCCATACAGTGGGTGGCCTGCCCACTGGGCCATCCTGGGGAGAGCAAAGCCACAGTCCATACAGTCCATACAGTGGGTGGCCTGCCCACTGGGCCATCCTGGGGAGAGCAAAGCCACAGTCCAAACAGTCCATACAGTGGGTGGCCTGCCCACTGGGCCATCCTGGGGAGAGCAAAGCCACAGTCCATACAGTCCATACAGTGGGTGGCCTGCCCACTGGGCCATCCTGGGGAGAGCAAAGCCACAGTCCAAACAGTCCATACAGTGGGTGGCCTGCCCACTGGGCCATCCTGGGGAGAGCAAAGCCACAGTCCATACAGTCCATACAGTGGGTGGCCTGCCCACTGGGCCATCCTGGGGAGAGCAAAGCCACAGTCCAAACAGTCCATACAGTGGGTGGCCTGCCCACTGGGCCATCCTGGGGAGAGCAAAGCCACAGTCCATACAGTGGGTGGCCTGCCCACTGGGCCATCCTGGGGAGAGCAAAGCCACAGTCCAAACAGTCCATAACAGACCCCACTGCCACTGGAGGAGGCAAGTTGGCCAGAGGACATCCTGCAGCCCTGCCCGAGATAGATCCTGCCCTGCCACGTCTGCCAAAGGGCCAGCGGTTCTTGCCCTGAAGGGCCCAGTTCAGCGGTTCTTGCCCTGAAGGGCCCAGTTCAGCGGTTCTTGCCTTGAAGGGCCCAGTTCAGCGGTTCTTGCCTTGAAGGGCCCAGTTCAGCGGTTCTTGCCTTGAAGGGCCCAGTTCAGCGGTTCTTGAGACGGCGGGCCCAGTTCAGCGGTTCTTGCCTTGAAGGGCCAAGTTCAGCGGTTCTTGCCTTGAAGGGCCCAGTTCAGCGGTTCTTGCCTTGAAGGGCCCAGTTCAGCGGTTCTTGCCTTGAAGGGCCCAGTTCAGCGGTTCTTGCCTTGAAGGGCCCAGTTCAGCGGTTCTTTCGTTGAAGGGCCCAGTTCAGCGGTTCTTGAGACGGCGGGGCCCAGTTCAGCGGTTCTTGCCTTGAAGGGCCCAGTTCAGCGGTTCTTGAGACGGCGGGGCCCAGTTCAGCGGTTCTTGCCTTGAAGGGCCCAGTTCAGCGGTTCTTGAGACGGCGGGGCCCAGTTCAGCGGTTCTTGAGACGGCGGGGCCCAGTTCAGCGGTTCTTGAGACGGCGGGGCCCAGTTCAGCGGTTCTTGCCTTGAAGGGCCCAGTTCAGCGGTTCTTGCCTTGAAGGGCCCAGTTCAGCGGTTCTTGCCTTGAAGGGCCCAGTTCAGCGGTTCTTGAGACGGCGGGGCCCAGTTCAGCGGTTCTTGCCTTGAAGGGCCCAGTTCAGTGGTTCTTGAGACGGCGGGGCCCAGTTCAGCGGTTCTTGCCTTGAAGGGCCCAGTTCAGCGGTTCTTGCCTTGAAGGGCCCAGTTCAGCGGTTCTTGCCTTGAAGGGCCCAGTTCAGCGGTTCTTGAGACGGCGGGGCCCAGTTCAGCGGTTCTTGAGACGGCGGGCCCAGTTCAGCGGTTCTTGCCTTGAAGGGCCCAGTTCAGCGGTTCTTGAGACGGCGGGGCCCAGTTCAGCGGTTCTTGCCCTGAAGGGCCCAGTTCAGCGGTTCTTGAGACGGCGGGGCCCAGTTCAGCGGTTCTTGAGACGGCGGCCGGTCTATGGCCAACTGCTAATTGCCTGGTGGTGCCCTCCTGGGCAGCGGGGATGGTGCTCCTTCACTGCCCACCTGGGCTGTGGGTGGTGGGGCCCTCCTGGCCAGCTGGGCTGGGTCCTCCCTGGGCAGCGGCTATGGGGGTGGTGGGCTCTCCCGGGGCAGCTGTGCCGGTTCCTCCCGGGGCAGCGGCTATGGGGGTTGTGGGCTCCTCCTGGGCAGCAGGCCTGCTGCCTGACCTCTCCGACTTGCTGCCCTTGCCCTCCTTAGTCGTGGGCCTGTGGCCCTTGCCTCCCTTTGGAGCTGTGGCTGGTGACTGTCTCTGGGTGGTGTCCGGGGGGGATGTAGAAGGTGGGCTCCTGCGGCGCCCCTTCCGCCTTCTGCTCCTCTTCCCAGGGGGTGGGCTGGCTGTCCCCTTGCTGCTGGGCGAAGATCCAGACATGCGGGCTGGCGGGCTCCAATACCCCTGCACCCTTGTCAAGGGGGCTGCAGGGCTGGTGGTGGCTGAGGTGCTCTTCTTACCCCGACGAGAAGGAGGGGGGGGCTCAGGGTCAGGAAAGAAGTTAGTAGTGGCGAGGAAGAGCTTCTTGGGACAATGGAGAGTGGTAGGTACAGTGGGAATGGGAGTGGAGGGAGAGGATGTGGTTGTAGGTGAGTCACGTTTGCTGTCTTTGGGTGCAGGTGCAGGAGGGATAGGCTGTCGTGAGGTGGATGGCTGTTGGGTGGGTGGGTGGCTGCGTTTGTGAGGTGTGGAAGAGGGGGTGACAGACACAGTGGGAGAGGACACAGGGGACGTGTAAATGGCAGTGGGGGTGGTGACTGCACGTGTGCGGACTGGAGTGGAGGGTGTGCTGGTGATGGAAACACTGGCTGATGGTGAGGTGAATGGAGGTGTGAGTGTAGACGTCACAGGGAGGGAGGAGGGAGACGAGGAGGTGGGGGTCACAGAGGTGGTAGTGACTGTTGGCATGTCTGCATCGGAATGTTGCGTGTGTGAATGTCTGCGTGATCTGTGGTGCTTATGTTTGGATGAGCTTCTCTTGGGTGTTGAGGTGTGTGCAGGCTGGTCTGATGGTGTGGGTGGGACAGGCAGAGGAACAGGAGACTGGGAGGAGGGAGTTAGTAGAGGCAGGCAGGAGACAGGGACAATGGCTGCCGTCAGTGCTGAGGCCAGAGCCTGGAACGATCGCTGATGGGCAGCCTGACCCGAATGAATGCCCTCCAGGTACGCATTGCTGCGATGAACCTCCCTCTCCACCCCCTGGATGGCATTCAAAAGGGTAGTCTGCCCAACAATGAGCGTTCGGAGGAGGTCAATGACCTCCTCACTGAGGGCAGCGGGGGTAACAGGGGCAGGGCCTGAGGTGCCTGGGGTGAAGGCCCAACGCCCCCCATCCCCGCCAGGCCCCCCGCCAGGCCCAACATGCCCCCCATCCCCGCCAGGCCCCCCGCCATGCCCAACATGCCCCCCATCCCCGCCAGGCCCCCCGCCAGGCCCCCCGCCAGGCCCAACATGCCCCCCATCCCCGCCAGGCCCCCCGCCAGCCCCAACATGCCCCCCATCCCCGCCAGGCCCCCCGCCAGGCCCCCCGCCATGCCCAACATGCCCCCCATCCCCGCCAGGCCCCCCGCCAGGCCCCCCGCCAGGCCCAACATGCCCCCCATCCCCGCCAGGCCCCCCGCCAGCCCCAACATGCCCCCCATCCCCGCCAGGCCCCCCGCCAGGCCCCCCGCCATGCCCAACATGCCCCCCATCCCCGCCAGGCCCCCCGCCAGGCCCCCCGCCATGCCCAACATGCCCCCCATCCCCGCCAGGCCCCCCGCCAGCCCCAACATGCCCCCCATCCCCGCCAGGCCCCCCGCCAGGCCCCCCGCCATGCCCAACATGCCCCCCATCCCCGCCAGGCCCCCCGCCATGCCCAACATGCCCCCCATCCCCGCCAGGCCCCCCGCCAGCCCCAACATGCCCCCCATCCCCGCCAGGCCCCCAAGCCAGCCAGTGGCCCCAAATCCAGATAGAATTAAACTCACTTGTTGGTCTGGAGGACCGTAGAGTAGCGCATACTGGGGGAGGACCCCATCCACAAGTTTCTCCAACTCCTCTCCAGTGAAGGCAGGGGCCCTTTCCCCAGTCGCAGCAGCCATTGTCCCTTCCAGACCGAGGTCACAGCAACACTTGCAGTATAGGTCCTCTCCTGTGAAAGTTCAAGTCGCAAGTGGATAAGTAGATAGAAAATGGCGGTCACGTCCGCGGCGGTGCGTACCGCGGCGGTGTGTCCCGCCACCGCCGGCGCCCTTCGCCATTGGCTCCTGAAACCCATAGGCTTCAATGTTAACCAATGCGGCTTCGCGCCGCGGTCTTGGCCCGCCGCCCGCCGCGGTGTGCCACGCCAGCGCATTGACCTCACATCCCATTGTCACACTTCACAGGTCAGGCAGCCGCCATTTCCAGGGCCCACATGGCTCAATTTCAACTGCGTCACACAGGCCTAGGCCTTGCATAGCCACTCATACACGCCATTCACTGCATAGAGAATCGTATACTGTGCTAGCTGTGAGTACGTACCTGTGGGTTGCCTGACTGTGTGCTCCATGTTGTCCTTCCTAGGCACCGTCCGCTGGGTTGGGCGAGGAGACGGATGAATCCTCCCGTGTACCGACCGCTGGTGGACCTGTCGACAATGGAAGAACGCCACATTATCCTGACCTACCGTCTTAACCGTGCCACTATCCATGAACTGTGTGCCCGGCTGGAGCCCGACCTGATGTCCCCCATCCGCCAACCCACAGGGATTCCCCCTCTGGTGCAGGTCATGTCAGTACTCCATTTCTTGGCAAGTGGGTCATTTCAGACAACCGTGGGAATTGCTTCTGGGATGTCTCAGCCCATGTTTTCAAAGGTGTTATCCAGAGTGTTGTCTGCCCTGATGAAATCCGTGAGGAACTACATCATTTTCCCTGAGGTGGGCGAACTGGCTACAGTGAAGGGTGATTTCTACGCCCTTGGACATATTCCCAACGTAATTGGTGCCATTGATGGGACCCATGTGGCTTTGGTTCCCCCAAGAGACAGGGAGCAGGTGTACAGGAACAGAAAAAGTTACCATTCAATGAACATCCAGGTGGTGTGTTTGGCTGACCAGTACATCTCGCATGTAAATGCCAAATTCCCAGGGTCAGTGCATGACGCCTACATCCTCAGGAATAGCAGCATCCCTTACGTGATGGAACAGCTACAGAGACACCGTGTATGGCTAGTGGGTGACTCTGGGTACCCCAACCTGTCGTGGCTACTGACCCCAGTAAGGAATCCCCGGACCAGGGCAGAGGAACGGTACAATGAGGCCCATGGGCGTACTAGGAGGGTGATCGAACGCACCTTTGGCCTCCTAAAGGCCAGGTTTCGCTGCCTGCATATGACAGGTGGATCCCTAATGTACTCACCTAAGAAGGTGTGTCACATCATCGTGGCCTGCTGCATGCTTCACAACCTGGCTTTGCGCCGCCAGGTGCCTTTCCTGCAGGAGGATGGTCGAGACGGTGGTGTTGTGGCAGCGGTGGAACCTGAGGAGAGTGACGAGGAGGAAGACGACGGGGCTGAAACAGACAACAGGGACAGAATCATTGAACAGTACTTCCAATAGGACACAGGTAACATTTCAAAGATAATTTAGTAAAAGTTAACTACTCTGCAGCATCTCTGCTGCCTGTCTATTTGCCCCAGTGTATGATGACTGAGTTTTGGCTTTTCCCTCCCTATTTCAGATCTGGGGTCCCCACTACGAGTCCTGTGCTTCGTTTCCCCATGGACTACAGCTTTGTGGCAGCTGTTTGTTGACTTCACCATGTACAAGGACATATTTGCACTGTCATGTCAATTACATTCTATTGAAATCACAGCCAGACTCCTGATATTTTGGTGCAAAATAGGTGTTTATTGAAGTGCTCAAAATGGGATGGGTGGTTTCAAGTGGGTGGGGGCTATGGTGAAGGAATGTCCATGGCAGAGTCCAGAGTAACAGTCACACAGGTGCATTGTCCAGAGGCCTGTGGAGAGATGGAGCATGGGCAGTTCGAGGATGGACAGGGTGACAATGTGGGACAGTGGGATGACATCAGGTGGTATCCATTGCTGGCGGGGGTCTTGACATCCTACTCTGTCTTGCGAGATCTCAGGGCCCTCTTGCGGGGTGGTTCTTCTCCTGCAGGAGGTGGGGGTCTGGTGGGCTGCTGCTGTGCGGGGGCCTCCTGTCCACTAGCGCCGGCGGAGGTGGATGGCTGTTCTTGGTCCCGGCTAGTGGCAGTTCAGTGTCCGCCCTGCTGTTTACGAGGTCCTGCAGCAGCCCTACCATGGTAACCAGCGTGGTGTTGATGGCTCGGATGTCCTCCCTGTACCCCCGATAGTGTTCCTCCTGCAGCACCTGGATCTCCTGGAACCGGGCCAGTACCGTCGCCATCGTCTCCTGGGAGCGGTTGTATGCTCCCATGATGGTGGTGAGGACCTCGTGGAGAGTGGGTTCCCTGGGCCTCTCCTCCCCCCCCTGTCGCACAGCTGCCCGCCGAGTTGCCCTGTTTCCCTGGGCCTCTGCCCCCTGGCCGGTGTGCCCACTACCACTGCCCCCAGGTCCCTGTTGTTGTTGGGGTGGTGGGTTATCCTGGGTGCCCTGTAGTGGTAGACACACCGCAGATTGACGCGCCCTGGAGACAGAGGCATGGGCCCGCTGGGTGGGAGCTGTGCTGGTGTTCCCAGAGGGGTTAGGGTCTATAGTGGCCTGTGCCTGTGTGAGGGGAACCGACTGTCCAGAGGTCCCCGATGGTCCGGGCTGGTCATCGGTGTCCAGATCGACAGAGCTGCTGTCATCGCTGACGGCCTCTTGGGTGGGGGGTGTGGATAATTCTGGCCCCTCCGCCGCGGTGTGTTGACGGTCGGGTCCTGCAGGGGTATAGAGGTATGGTTATAGTTTAAATGTGTCGCATATGGGTGTATCTGTGGGTTCTCGTGTCCCCAAGTGCTGGCATTCGTGTGTGGGGGCTTTGGTGAGGGTGGCTTGTGGGGGGGATGTGTATATGCATTGGACATGCTTTGGTGATGGGTGTCCATGCTTAGTGGACGCATGCAGGCCTAGGTTTTGGGATGAGTGGGTTGTGATGGTGAGACATTGGCGGGGAATAGGTGTGGTGGGGGTGGGGGTGAGGATGGTGGTGGGGGTGAGGATGGTGGTGGGGGTGAGGATGGTGGTGGGGGTGAGGGTGGGGGTGAGGGTGGGGTTCGAGGATGGGGGTGAGGGTTGGGGTCTGATTTGGCATGCAGGTGGGGGGGAAGCAGTATTGAAGCTTCAACTTACCAGTATCCATTCCTCCGCCGACTCTTGCGAGGCCGTCAGGATGCAGGATGTTCAAGACTTCCTCCTCCCATGATGTGAATTGTGGGGGTTGAGGTGGGGGTCCTCCGCCAGTCTTCTGCACGGCGATGTTGTGCCTGGATACCATGGAACGCACCTTCCCCCGTAGGTCGTTCCATCGCTTCCTGATGTCTTCCCGATTTCTGGGGTGCTGTCCCACTGCGTTCACCCTGTCGACAATCCTCTGCCATAGCTCCGTCCTCCGGGCAATGCTGGTGTATTGGACCTGTGTGCCGAACAGCTGGGGCTCTACACGAACGATTTCCTCCACCATAACCCTGAGTTCTTCGTCTGTGAAGCGGGGTTGTCTTTGGGGTGCCATGGGGTGGTGTGTATGATGTGTGGGGTGGAGTATGTGTATTTAAGTGAGTTGAGTGTGGTGGTGTGTGTTGTTTTGTGTGTGGATAGTGTGTGGGTGATGGTGTTGAGTGGCTGTGGCTGTTATGTTTTGGATGCTGGTGTCTCGCTCTTGCCTTCTTTACGATTTTGTAAGCGTAGGGGTTTGTGGGTGATGTGGGTGGGTGTTTTATATTGTATTGTGTGTGTGGGAGTGGTGTGTGTATGTGTATCAGGTGTGTGGGATTCAAATCGTCCAATGTGGGTGAGTTTTGTTCGTTGGTGTGTATTCTGACCGCGCCGGTGTGTCCCGCCAATGGAATACCGCGTTTGAATGACCGCCGCGTGGATTCGTGGGTCGTAATGGGATGGGCGTATTTCTGTTGGCGTGGCGGTGGAGGTTTGGTCACCTCCACCTTTCCGCCGACCGCTGGTCTGGCGGTCTGTTGTGGCGGTCGGTTTTTCGGAGGTTTGCCTTCTGCGGGTCAGAATGACCGTGGCGGGTTTCCGCGACCGCGGCGGGATTATGGAGGATTTCTGACCGGCGGTAGGCGCCTTTTACCGCCGAGGTCAGAATGACCACCATTGTGTGTCTCAGCTGATTCTCAAAAACACAAAACACCAAAAAAGAAAATAGGCAGGATAGAGATACCCTACCCCCCAGCCTTGGTGCTGGGGTCCCTTTCTGTCTTCCTGGTAAAAAAAGCATTAAAAAAATGCAATCAACTAGTGGCAACTATATGAATCCACTGCATCATTTTTTTCAAAAACAAGAGTGGCCTCCCACACTTGTTTTCAAATAAAGCCCGTGGGTGAACCAGGTCCCGTGGGCATACTCATCTATGTAATAGAAATGTAATGCACATTTGTGCAGACAGAAATGGGGATTATGGCCCCCACTGACCCCAGCAACTTCAGGGGACTTCAAAAACCATCTTCCCTAGTTCCAGGAGGCTTTGTTGTAGAGACACTGTAAGGGGGTGGGACATGCCGCAATGCTACAAAGCACCCTCAGCAGTCTCACTCTCTGAGACACTTTTGCAGACAGCAAGGAGGTGTCTGACCCCCACTGACCCCAGTGACCTCAGGGGACTCAAAAAAGCATCTTCCCCAGCACCAGGAGGCTTGATTGCAGAGATACTGTAAGGGGGCATGGCCTGCTGCAATGCTACAAAGCGCCCTCAGCAGGTCTATTCATACAATGAGTTCAATGAGTCACACTTGCAAGATGTTTGGTTCGAATGTTACAGTTATATTTTGATGCACAGCAGAGCAGAGTCTAAAGTGGCTTTCTGGTAAAGCTCTTGGACTGTCACTCAGTAGGTTGAAGGTAGAAATCCACAATCGCATGGTAGTACGACTGTATATTTACTTGTGTTTTGAATGTTAAACATTCCCCGTGATGTAACATTTTTGTCTTTTTCCAATCAAAATCTTTGGGTTGAATGTCATAGTTATGCCTGGACACAGCAGAGTAAGGAGTCACCTGCAGCCTAGTGGTTAAGATCTCAGACCCTCACAGTGAATGTTGAGGGTTCCAGTCTAGGTGCGTCAGTGGTAATTTCCTTGTTTTAGTTTCTTTTCAGGTATTTAAGGTACATACCAAAGTAGATCTCACTCTTCTGCGGGTCAGGGTTGGGTTCTTATATGGGATTGCCTCCAGGGCCTGGGAGGCCACAAGGCCAGGCTCGGTGCCCAAACCCCAGCACTCACAGCTGAAGACTGTGCATTGTGCATAGTTGGGTCCATATAGGGATAGGAAGAAGGGCCTGGCCGCATGCCAAGCCCTCTGCCAAGCCAGCCGCTCATTGCCAAACTGCTTGGTGCGGGGTTTGTGGTTATTGTGGCTCAATGTGAGTCCCCCTATGGTTGTCTTCTGTTACACCCTCCTATGGGATCAGTGTGGCTCCCCTTTTGTTGTCTTGTGCCACTCCTTTCTGTGTGTTCTTTCTTTTCTTGTGCCGAACACCTTTGCAAGTTTATCTTATTACTGCTCTGGATGCAGTGTAACCATACATTTTTTGACTTGTTCCTTACTCTCCTGCACTTTCAATGTGACTCCCCCTTCCATTGTCTTGTGCTATACATTCCTATAATTTTAGTGTGTCTACCTCTTTTGCTGTCTTGTGAAGAACCCTTTCGTGTGGCCAGCGGGACTCCTCTTTTTGCTCACTTGTATAGCACACAAGTTGAGTGTGACTCCCTTTTCATTATCTTGTGCCGCAAACTAATGTGAGTTCATTGTGCTTCTTTTTTTTTGTTGCATTCTGCAGCACCCTTCTATGGGTTTAGTTCAACACTCTGTTGTCTTGTGTTGCACCATCCTGTGGGTTCCGTGTGAAACCCTTTTTGTTGTCTGGTGCTGCACCCTCCTGTGGATTCAATGTGATCCCAGTCATTGTCTTATGATGCACCCTTCTTTGTGTTATGTATGACTTCCCCGTTTATTTTATTTTGTTGCAACCGGCCTTCCATATAATATCAGAAGGACTCTGTGGCTCATTTAATTGTTAGTGCATCCCTTTCAATCATTGCATAATTTTGTTCCCCGGGAAACAACTTTTGGCTGATATATACTATAGTCTGCTATTTCCCTGTATCATCAGTCTGTGATAAGACAGCCCCAAGACCTACACCAAAAGCGTCAGTCTGGAGAACAAACTGTCGAGTATAGTCGGGGCTCATGTGTACAGGTTCTTCTGTCAGGGTATGTTTCAACTTCAGAAAGACTTTTTCAATAGGGTGGGAAGAATATTTTAATTCATTTTCTACTTCTCTAGATTTTTTTAAGAGATAAGTCAGAGGGCTGTGGTACTGAAAAATTCTGGACCCGTGTTATAAACATCGTCGTATCACAACGATTTTGGTATCAGCAGACCGGGAATGATTAGAATAGTATGCACAAGCATTGTATTCATATTCGGGTAACAAAATCACCCGAATATCAGAGTTTCCGTCCTGAACCCTCATGTTCCATTTAAACGACAGCCATTTTATGATTGCCCTCACATAGGCCAATGTCTAATGCTGAAAATGAGTCTGAAGGACACGTACATCTTTGCTGACTCCTCTGTGACCTGGGCAAGCTGACTCCACTGCCTGAAGCCAAACCTGTTCGGCCAGTTTCTTTCCCAGTGGCCGAATGAGATTAGTATCAAGGCACAACACATCATAAACCTTTCATCACACACAAACAATGCCTAATCTTACACACACCTGTTTCTGTTTCTTTCTTTATGACTTGCTTTACAAGGAGGAGGTGCCTGTTTATATTGGGGGTCCGTCGATATCTGATGAAAGTACTGAGCCTTGCCGGGTAATTGATTGAGGGCTGGACAAACTGGAATATGGCTTGTCATCATAAACCTGCTATTTCTTTGTAGTGAAAATATGTGAATGGTCAACTGTAAAATAAGGAATGTTTGCCTAAAGCATAATATTTTGTATAAAAGAGAAGGTTAGCTTTGCAAAGGGAGCAGTCTCCTGAGAATATACACCGTGTTGTACTTCTAGGATACCTGTTACTGGCTGCAGCCAATAAACAAGATCTTTGACTTCACCAAGAAGACTCTGTGTTTCTGTAGTCTGAAACAGGAAGGACTCGAAGTCTTAGGGTGTGTTCCCTGGCACCGCTGGGTTCTGAAAAACCCAGTACTTCAGGGCCGCCATGCTGATAGTATCCAATAAGTTCAAGGAAGGCCCTGAGGTCTCGCTTAGTTGTTGGAAAGGGTATATGAGATATAGCAGCCACTTTTTCTGATTGGGGTCATATGTGGCCCTCCCCCCCAAAAAACCCAAATAGTTTACTTTTGGGGCAGTCAGATGATGCTTCAATGGATTTAACTTCAGCCCAACATCTCACAAGGCTTAGGGAATGGTTTGTATGTCCCTTATGAAAGATTTGCTGGTAGGACTATGGATGACTTTTCATCGATACAGGTGGCTGAATAATTCCAATGGGGTTTCAGGATGGTATTCATCATCCACTGGAATGCTGCAGCCTCCTGCTGAAGCCCAAAGGGTAACACTGTGAGTTGGTATAATCTTCCTCGTGTAGAGAAGCCAGTTTTCTCCTTTTCTTGAGGTCTTGGTGGAACTTGCCAATAGCCTTTGCCTAAATCCAGTGCACTGATATATTTGGCCTTTCCTAATCTCTCAACCATCTCTTCTACTCTGGGGAGAGGAAATGCATCAAATCTGGATATTTGATGCACTTCCCGAAAGACTATGAAAAAGCGAACAGATCCCTCTAGTTTAGGAACTAAGACTATTGGGGAGTTCTATTCACTGATAAAGCATTCAATGGCCCCCATTTGTAACAGTTCCTCTACTTCTTTCTCAATGACTTCTCTGCGAGCCTCTGGGATCCAATAAGGTCTTAGGTGCACTTTGTCCCCCGATGATGTGTTTTGGGGTGGGTTATAAGGTTGGTCATACCAAGGAAGAGGGAGTATACCTCTCGAGGAGACTGCAAGTTTATTTTTCTGAAAGTTCATCTTCAATACATTGATCGTATAAGGGGGTTTCCTCATCCGAGGTGTAATTTTTTCAAAAGATTTATATGATAAACCTGGGGCTCTTTCTTTTCTCTGTTTATTTTGATACAATGAGTAACAGGAGTCACTTCATCCAATAATTGATAGGGACCTTGCCATTATTTAAGAATTTGTGTTCTGAAGAGGACATCATTAACAGGACTAAGGGCCTCATTTAGATATTGGCGGACGGTTACTCCGTCACAATGGTGGTGGCTATCCCATCTGCCAAAATCTAGAACCCATTATATCCAATCAGATTTAGATTTTGGCAAACGCGATATCTGCCACCATTGTGATGGAATAACCCTTCCGCCAATATCTAAATCAGGCCCGAAATCACCTGCTGGCAAGACATATTTTTGCTTTCTTGTCATATTGATGTTTCTAGGCTTGTTGTGCATTTTCCAAATTGGTTTTGACTATTTCCCTTATCAGATTCAAGTGTGCTTTGAGGTTTGCAACACATTCTAGAAGGGGTTTACTGTATTTGTTTGTGTTCCCACTCCTGTCTAGCCATGCTCAATAAGGAGTGGGGTTGACAACCACAGAGGAGAAGAAACGATACTCCTTTGGACTTTACAGCTCATGACAAAAAGAGCAAGAGGAAACATATCCTCCCATTTCTCGGCTTCCAGATTCAGTGATTTTTTTAGGGTAGTCCTAAGTGTGGCATTATATCTATCCACTAAGCCATCAGTTTGTGGATGGAAGGTGGCTTTGTGCCAATTTGATTCCCAATTGTTGACATCCCTGTTTCATCAAGTGGGAAACTAACTGGTTCCTTTGGTCGGTTAGGATTGAAACCCCACTTGAGAAAACATTTCTATCACTTCTTTTGCTACTTCTATGGTGTTAGGTTGTCTCAGGGCTACCACCTCAGGATAACAAGTAGCATAATCCACTATTAGAGGGGGGTAACCACATCCTCTGTGGGAGGGAAAAAGTGGCCTGAAAATGTCCATCCCTATTCTAGAAAAGGGTTTCTCAATTACCGGAAGAGGGATCAAGGGAGCCCTTGAAAGACAACAATTATTCTTCCGACACACTGGACGTTCTCTACAAGAACTTTTCCAGAATGTGTTTTTCAGTTTTCTCTGCACTAAAGTGGCTCCCCAACAAATGTCTATAAGCTAGGAATAACACCTTTTCTCTGACAGATGTGAGTATTTAATACTGTTGGAAATTAATTTCCCCTCCTTTCCTGTACAGTGACCCCCCCTTTATAAAAAACTGGGTACCTACTTCCTCAGAATACTCTTATTCAGAGGCCACTCAAAATGTTTCATCTGAGCTCCAAACAAAGTCTGTGCATAAACCAGCTTGACAGTCTGTTTAGCACTTTTCTCTTCTCTCTTTTGTTTTCAATTTTTCTTCTTTTTGGGTTCCGACTTTTCACATTCTTCTGTCTGAGAAAACGGGGAATTTGCCCACCACAAGTCTACTTTTTTATAGGTCTCTTAAACCAATGTTTCTAGTTCGGGTAATGAGTTTGGGTAGCTTAGGGATCAAACCCTCCGCAGAGGTATCACAGGATCTTCTTTGTGTTGTAGCAAAACTCAATGTGTCATCTCCTTGGATAAATTGGATGTTCACTGGTCCAAAAGGGTTATCTACTCCTCCTGGGATCAGTTGTGACCGCATGACGCTCTGGTCGCAACTAGTGGCCACTAGGGCTGCAATAGGCTATCTATTACATTTCATCTAACAATGATATGTAGGACGAGCACTTGATAAAGTACAATAGAGTGATCTGGCCATGCTCACATCCATAGGTTCCTTTTCCTAGGGGTCATGGCAAGCTATGCCTCCCATTCCTCCACCATGGAAACACTGAAGAACCAGAATAGGAAGTCTAGGAGCAGGTCCGGACATGAGTGTTACTACCTCAGTCTTCCTGGTAGGAACCAGTTTATGAGGTCTTACAGGACTGGGGCCCATATTTTTCCAAGAACTTTCATCTCACCCCTTGTCTACTTCTTGGGCCTGAGTATAGGTATTTCCCCAGCATGCTCCCAGTTCAACTCACCATGCTGCCGCACCCATCTAGCTAAGGAGGCTAGTTAATGCTCCAAGTATATTTCCATGAGGATTTCCTCCTTAGGAGCAGTGACTGGTTTCAGTCATCATCCAGTCATTTCTTTGACCAGATAAAAAAGAGCCTGGGGAGTCTCCTGTGTCCCTTCTTTAATATGCCGCAGACGCACTGTATGGCTCATTATCCACTCCCAATCTTTGAGAATACACCTCTTAATGTCAACATAGGGGGTGTTTCCCTGAGGATTTACCACCTCATAGGCCACTTGTAAGTCCCCTGTAAAGCAAAGGGCCTAAATATTGACCCCAACGATACTCTGACCAGGCTGTGGCTTGTGCCATGTGCTTTGATTCCTCTTCTGACTCCAAATGTAGGAGGGATGGACAGATATATTGACGTGGAGACTGAGCTCATTTCTGAGTTTTGAGGGTTTTATTTATTCATAACAAACATGAACTGCAGCGTTCCCAGGGTGATAGGTATTTTAGGAATAGGTGGAGTTCTTCAATGATGATCCTCTGTCGTCTTTCCTTTTTAGGACTTTTCACAGATTGTTCCACCAATGGTCCCAGGGAAAGAAAAGGCAGTAAATAAGATGTTTGACTATAATTTTAAATAGTCAGTTACCAACACCTGTGAACGTGGTAGTGGCATGCAAGAACACCACAATATACCATGGGTAAAGAAGAGATCAGTCCAGAGTGGGTGGGTGACAGCCTCTCCAGTTATTTAGGGTCCAAGTTATGAGCTTTGTTTCTCACCCAAGAACATGCTTTATCCTTCTTCCTCAGTCACCATCCTCAAATAGAATAACATTAGAACAGGCACCACTCCTTCAAGTCCTGCAGTACCCATTTACATGCCAAAATTCTCACCAAGATATACAAATTGGACTCTGCACCAAGAAGATACTTCTGTGTCTCAAAACAAGCACCAAGGAAACATAGACACACATTTTGCAAAGCTGTAGTGGTTACCTCTCTGTTTCGTTACCTACCTCCCACCGTGTGCCTGTGAAGATCAACCACCACCAATACTTCCCTCTCCCATCCCTGATTGACTCACCTGCATAGTCACACTTCTTCTGAGTTCTTGGGGCATCCACCACTCCTCAGACCAGGTCTTGGGGCACTTGTTGTTGTGGGTGGCACTCTTCTTGGCTCTCGGCTTCAGATTCTTGGATTCTCCGCCGCTCGTTAGGGCTGTTTCTCTTGCTGATGTCCTCACTGTTCTCCTTCCCTCCAATGTAGCTCTTCTCAATGTCTTCCTGCTGTTCTCCTCCCCTTTCTCATGACTGATCCCTAGTGATTGTGGCCCTTCTCTCTGTACCGAATCCGAATAGTCCCTCCTTCCTGTTTCTTGCTGTTGGCAGCCTCCTCGCCTCCTTACGGCTCTTTTGTCTTTTTGTTTCCAGACGCCAGGGAGTCGGGGGGCACAACCTGGTGTCATTACCAAGGAATAGGGTTCAGGGCCCTCATCCTCACAGATGTCTTTTTCTTACATTTTACTGCATTTTAACCTTTTTAAAGTATGTTAAACTATTTTTTATCTTTTTAAATATGATTTGGGGCACTGGGTGTAATTTAATATCCTGGCACTTGGTATAAACATTGTTCACTGCTGCACTGATTGGGGTTGTTGCTTACTGTTTTGTTCGGCGCTGATGGTTGGTTAGTGCCACACACTTCAAGCATCCGGTACCCCTGTCCGCTTCCCAAACCTCTACCTCCTGCTCCTGATTAAACAGGATGTGAGCGCAGATGTGCAGCCAAGTACGTGCAGCAGGTGCCAACAGCATGCCCGTCTGCAGCTCTCCGTGCCAGGGCCGCGTCCTCTGCCAGTCATGCTGCCTTTGTCCCTCAGAACTAAGCAGAAGTCTAGCATGTATCAGGTCCTTTTGCCTAAGCCTTTGACCACCCAAATGGAACAATCAGTAGGCCTGCAATAATGAAAGTAGCAGCCAGTTTCTATGCCCTGATTGTGACTTTCATCTATATACAAAATCCTGTGGCAGAAACCACTTGGTTTGCAGAAGACCTATGCACAGAGCCAATATGAGGCCACAGAACTGGGCAGAGTGTGGTTCAATCCAAGGCGATCACCCAACTCAAAAACCTATTTCACATAATGATGGGGTCATAAAAACCTGTTCAAATCGAGTTTAAATAATGCTGAGCTCTTGCTTTCACCCTGAAGATTTCAAACAAATTCTGCCTCTGGAGTTTTCGTGTATCACCCCCCAAGACAGACTTACATTTCAGTGAGGTTCTAGCCAATGCCAGTATGCCACTGTTCCTCCTATACTCTAATCTTGTGGTCTTAGTGACTATAACATACACTGCAGCATCATCTCTGGCTTGTAGTCCTGGACTCAATATTGGATACAACATGTTCCTCAGTCAAGGTTCATCCCTATAGGAACTTAGACACATCCATCATGGCCTTTAAGTCTGATCTAAATCACTTTTTGACACATTCACGCCCCTATGAATCAATAATACTGCAAGAGTTTCATCCTCTGCTTCTTGGCTCTCCGCAGAACTAAAGGAAGAAAAACGCGAGTGCAAGAAGCTTGAGAAGGAGTGGCAGCTGAATTATTTGGAAGAGAAGAGGAGAAACAATGCTATAAATATGCTTGAAAACAATTTAGGAGAAACATCAGAAAATCCAAATCTACCATGATCTCCAAACAAATTGAGGACGCAAAGAATGTGACTAGGACCGTACTTAAAATTGTAGAGTCCTTCCTGAATTTAAAAGTATTGTAAACAATCCTGGCCTACCTCTCAACATTGTGTTGATAGTTTGTCCTGATTTTTCCATGATAAAGTACACAAAATGTATTCAGGATTGAAAGATAGTCTGAAATATGACCACTCCAGTTCCCTACCTAAACCTCAAGCCATGCGACCACAGCTGTCCATGTTCAATAGGATGTCTTCGGAGGACTCAGAAAGGATTATTTTGCAATCCAGGCTCTTCACAAGACTTCTGCCTGCCACACATAATGAAGCAAGCAATGGATGGTCTCAATCCCCGGATTAATGACTTGCTCAGCTGTTCCTTAGAAACCTGAATGGTTCCCACATTACGGAACAAAATAACGGTGCCCCCTCTGCGGAAAAAGAAAAACCTGAATCCACTCTCCCCAACCAACTATGGGCCCATCTCCCTCCTTCTGGTGATGGGTAAAATGCCAGAAACCTGGGTAAATGGACAGACCACAAATCTCTTAGTGGACAATGAGTAACTACATCCCTCCCAGTACTGCTTCAGAGTCAGCTCTCCTTGAAGAAACAGAATACATTAAAATGCAGCCTGACTCAGGAAACAAATCAATGTTGGTCCTGCTCGACCTGTCAGGAGCTTTTGATGTGGTCACACATGAGATCCTGTAGTGGCAACTGAAAGAAATAGGAATAACAGGCACTGTTGTGAAATGGCTAATGTCCTTTCTTATAGGCAAACAGCAAGCAGTCTGTTACCCCCTACACATCAGAATTCAAATAATTTAATGGTCAAATTTAGGAAAAGTGGCACTGCATCCAATGCAGCACCACTCTTCTTGCTTCCCCCTGTGCCCTCTCCAACGCCACCATGTGTGCCCTGTATTTAAGATATGGCGCACCATGGTGGTAGTTAGAACAACAGCGTCAACATTTTTTACACTATTGGGGCACTTTGCTACACTAGCGTCAAAAATGTTGCAAGTGCAAGGAGGCCCATTGCACTGCGGGACACCTTAGGATAAAATCCCCACAAAATAGAGGAATAACTCAGAGGGCCATTCTGGCTGGAGTACAGATACTGTGCCTTCAGCACACCAGCAGCAAGACCACAAAAAATGAAAGTTATCCCCTTAAGCACTATAACAACTTCAAACAGACTTAGTTCTATTAACTATATTTGAATAAATATTTCAAGAAACATTTATTAATGTAATTCTCCGAATAGGAAGAAACCTCCTGGTACTCATTTTGTATTTCATTCATAACCAACTAGACCACTTATAGAAAGCTGCAGGGTCAGTTCAGCCAGGCTAAACTTACTTTGTAGTGTGCTTGGCTTAGTTTCTGAAGGGAAATTGGTGGTCTGTTAGTATATAAGGTACCAAAATATGTGGCATAAATATTGTTGTATAAATATCCTCCCATTTTGAGTACATATTCTCCAAGGAAGCGATATTTTTGTGGACCATATTTAGGATACAATATATGTCTGATGATGCTCCGGGAGTCACATCCTGGTACCACACTGCAGGGAGCAGCACTGTGCAAGTAACAATGGGTTGCACGTGGTATACACAGCAGCGCATGTTTGGTCCTCATATGACAAGGAAGAAGCTGCATCACGTCTTGGTGCAGCCACGCCCTCCACAAGTTGCACATTCTTTCACTCTATCCTGCCCATGATTACACTGCGTTAGACCTGTAAGCTTAGAGTGGCATTCCCCCAAACCCTTTGCCTTCTTTCCTCCTGTTTTGCTTAATTTAATTTTTGTTGACCTTAGAACTCTGTGCACATTACCACTGCTAACTACTAACAAAGTGGTTTACCATATACCCAAGGCCAGTCAATTGAATGCTACTAGTGGGCCTGCAGCACTTATTTGCCACCCACATAGGTAGTCTCCTAAACCATCTCAGACCTGCAACTGCAGACTCTGTGCAGTTTTAACCTACCAAATTGACCTGGCAAAATAAAAACTTACCAGAACTAAAACTTTCTTTTTAATGCTGATAAGTCACCTCTGGCGTAGGACCTAAACAGTACATGAGGATGGGCACATTGTATTTAAACAGTTGGGCATGTACTCCTAAGCTTTACATGTCCTGGTAGTAGAAAGCTCAGCAATGTGTGTTTCACTACTGTGAGGCTGATCTATCCCATATGGTAACATTAGGCTACCTTACTACATTTAGGGGGTCATAACAACTTCGGCGGTAAAAGCCGCTTACCGCCGTGCAGAAGACCGCCAATACACCGCCACGAAATTCCGCCACAGTTATTATGACACACATCTCAGAATCTGCAGAAATTCAGACACCCACACAAGTCCGCCACAACAAAGGTCAGTGTAAAACTGGCGAAAACAAAACCTCCACCTCCACGCCAACAGAAACACGCCCATGCTATTACGACCCACGAATCCACGTGGCGGGTCTTTCAACCGCGGTATTCCATTGGCGGTATACACCGCCGCGCTCAAAATACACACACATCTCCAAAACACCGCCACATTGGACAATTCCAAATACACACACCTGATACACATACACACACCACTCCCACATACCCAACACAACATATAACACACACCCACATCACCCACAAACCCCTACGACCACAAGTCACGACCGAAGGCCAGAGAGACAGAGAGCACAGCAACTGAGAACCCCACCACACAGAGGCACACAACACCACGCACAATACACCACACACCACTACACATCACCACACATATCAACACTGACACCACCCCACACATCACCCCATGTCACGCCAAAGACACCCCCGGTTTTCCGAGGAGGAGCTCCGGGTCATGGTGGAGGAAATCCTACGGGTAGATCCACAGCTATTTGGCTCACAGGTGCAGCACACATCCATAGCCAGGAAGATGGAGCTATGGTGCAGAATAGTCGACAAGGTAAACGCAGTGGGACAGCATCCAAGAAATAGGGAGGACATCAGGAAGAGGTGGAACGACCTACGGGGGAAGGTGCGTTCAGTGGTATCCAGCCACAACATTGCGGTTCAGCGGACTGGCAGCAGACCCCCACCTCCTCCCCACAACTAACAACATGGGAGGAGCAAGTCTTGACCATCATGCATCCAGAGGGCCTCGGAGGAGTCGGTGGAGGAATGGACACTGGTAAGTCAAATCTTAACTATCATATCCCCCACCCTACCTGCATGCCATCACACACCCCCACCCTCACCCCCTCCCCTATCACTACAACTCCTCACTAATGTACTAATAACACAAACCATACATCCCAACACCAAGCCCTGCATGACACAACTAAGCATGGTCACCCAGCACTAAAGCATGCTCACTGCACATACCCATAACACCCCCCAACCATCATCAAACTAACCCACACACAGGAATGCCTGCACTGGGGTACACACACACCCACCCATTGCACACCATTACACACACACATGCAATAATCATGATCTTATGTCCCTGCAGGACCACTGAGGAACGTCACCACACCGGAAGGTCCAGACAACTCCACTCCACCCACAGAGAGGCCCACAGTGACGATAGCAGCTCTGCCCTACTGGATCCTGATGACCAGCACAGACCATCGTGGGCCTCGGGACAGTCGGTTCCCCTGGCACAGCCCAACACTGACCTTCCACCCTCTGGTAACACCAGTACAGCACCCACCCAGCGGGCCCATACCGCCGTACCCAGGATACGTCAATCAGCGGTGTGTCCACCACTACAGGGAACCCAGGATAACCCACCACCCCAAGAAAATCAGGGACCTGGGGGCAGTGGTAGTGGGCACACGGTCCAGGGGACGGAGGCACAGGAACACAGGGGAACTGGGAGGGCTGCTGTGCGACAGGGGGTAGACAGGCCAAGGGAACCCACTCTGCACAAGGCCCTCTCCTCCATCATGGGAGCCTACCACCACTCCCAGAAGACGATGGCAACGGTACTGGCCAAGTTTCAGGAGACCCAGCGCATGCAGGAGGAGCAGTATTTGGGGTTCAGGGAGGAACTCAGGACCATCAGCTCCGCCCGGGGCACCATTGTAGGGGTGCTGAAGGACATACAGCATACCATGAGGGACACCGTGGCACTCCAAGGGGCACCTGACACTAGCATGGATGATGAACTGCCCACCACCTCCGTCGGCACTAGTGGACAGGACACCCTGCCACAGGACCACCACACCAGCACCCCACCCCCTGCAGACGGACAACCACCCCGCAAGCGGTCCCTGAGATCCAGAAACAGGACAGAGCAAGATGGCAAGACCCCCGCCAGGAAATGAGACCACCCTGATTGTCATCCCACTGTCCCACTTTGTTACCCTGTCCATACTTAAACTGCCCCAGCTCCACTTCCTATGCCCATATGGGCAGTGCACCTGTGTGACCAATGGACTGGACTCTGCCATGGACATTCCTCCACCGTCCCCATCACCATATTACAACCCCCCTCCATTTTTGAGCACTTCAATAAACACCCTTGAACCACAAAAAAATTCTGGAGTCAGTCTGTGATTTTGAAAATTTGTATTATCAATGACCCTGTCATAATGTGTTTCCAATTGTAAAGCCAACATACTAATGTCACACATCACAAGTCCTTGAAGGATGCAAGCAGATGACACACGTTGGTAACCAAACCTGTGAAACCGTAATAGAAAGGTACAACTCAGTGACCAAATACTGCTATTAAATGACAGACAGGATAGAGGTAGACGTGTGAAAGGTAATGTAATGGTTAAAATGAATATGTTCTCACCTGTGTGTCACTGGAAATATTGCTGTATGACTAACTCCCTGTTGTCGATGTCTTCTTCCTCAGGTTCCT
The DNA here is from genome assembly GCF_031143425.1 of Pleurodeles waltl. NCBI lineage: Eukaryota > Metazoa > Chordata > Amphibia > Caudata > Salamandridae > Pleurodeles > Pleurodeles waltl. Next base: position 25,080,121 of record NC_090444.1, read on the forward strand.
CCTCATCACTGTCCACAGGCTCCACAGGCTCCACAGCTGCCACAACACCGCCATCTGGACCATCCTCCTGCAGAAAAGGCACCTGGCGTCGCAAAGCAAGATTGTGAAGCATCGAGCAGGCGATGATGATCTGGCACACCTTCTTCGGTGAGCAGAACAGGGAACCACCTGTCATATGGAGGCACCTGAACCTAGCCTTCAGGAGGTCGAAGGTGCGTTTGATCACCCTCCTAGTCCACCCATGGGCCTCATTGTAGCGTTCCTCTGCCCTGGTCCTGGGATTCCTCACTGGGGTCAGTAGCCAGGACAGGTTGGGGTAACCAGAGTCCCCTAATAGCCACACCCCGTGCTTCTGGAGTTGACCCATCATAGAAGGGATGCTGCTATTCCGCAGGATGTAGGCGTCATGCACTGAGCCAGGGAACATAGCATTTACCTGCGAGATGTACTGGTCTGCCAAACATACCATCTGTACATTCATAGAATGATAACTCTTCCGGTTCCTGTACACCTGTTCACTCCTGTGGGGGGGGACCAGAGCTACATGTGTCCCATCAATGGCACCTATGATGTTAGGGATATATCAAAGGGCATAGAAGTCACCTTTCACTGTAGCCAAATCCTCCACCTCAGGGAAAACGATGTATCTCCTTACATGTTTCAGCAGGGCAGCCAACACTCTGGACAACACGTTGGGAAACATAGGCTGGGACATCCCTGATGCCATGGCCACTGTTGTCTGAAAAGACCCACTAGCAAGGAAATGGAGCACTGACAGCACCTGCACGTCAGGGGGGATTCCAGTTGGAAGGCGGATTGGTGACATCAGTGCTGGCTCCAACTGGGTACAAAGTTCCTGGATAGTGGCACGGTCAAACCTGTAGGTGACGATTAAATGTCGCTGCTCCATTGTCAAAAGGTCCACCAGCGGTCGCTACCCCGGAGGATTCTGCCATCTTCTCAAATGTCCCAGCTGACGGTGCCTAGGAAGGACAACAGCGACCACAGAGTCAACAAATTCCCAGGTATGTACCCACAGATACACAGAACAGGACAAAAAACACTTCCTGTATGTGTGGTGAGTGTAGGCCTAACTATGTGTGACGCAGTAGTAAATGAAGCCATGTGGGCCCCTGAAATGGCGGCTGCCTGACCTCTAAACTGGGACAATGGGAATGTGAGGTAACTGCGCTGGCGTTGTACACCGTCGTGGTAGGCGGCCGTAGACCGCGGCGCAATGCTGCATTGGTTAACATTGGACCCTATGGGTCCCAGGAGCCAATGACGAAGTGCACCGGCACTGATGATACGCACTGCCGCGGACGTCACCGCCGCGGACGTGATCGCCATTTTCTATCTGTTCAATCACTCGATACCTGATCTTCGACAGGAGAGGACCTACACTGCAAGTGCTGCTGTGACCTCGGTCTGGAAGAGACAATGGCTGCTGCGTCTGGGGAAAGGGCCCCTGCCTTCACTGCTCAGGAGTTGGAGAAGCTAGTAGACGGGGTCCTCCCCCAGTACACGCTATTCTACGGTCCTTCAGGCCAACAGGTAAGTACACAGGGAGCACATTGTATGGGCTATGCCTGGGTGGAGAGGGCTGGTTGTAAGAGGGAAGGGGGCAGAGTTCAGGGAACATGAAGGACTGTGAATGCATGTGCTACATGGCAAGGATAGGGATGGGGGCCACTCACATGGGCGGTGCAGTTGGTAATGACTTCTCTTCTTCCCTTGTGCATGTCATGTAGGTCAGCGCCCACCAGAAGAAGGACATTTGGTGTGCCATCGCCAAGGACGTCCGGACCCTGGGGGTCAACTAGAGACGAGGCACCCACTGCCGGAAAAGATGGGAGGACATTTGCCGCTGGAGCAAGAAGACGGCGGAGGCTCAGCTGGGGATGGCCTCCCAACGTGGAAGGGGTGCCTGTCGCCCCATGACCCCCCGATGTTCCAGATCCTGGCGGTGGCCTACCCGGAGTTGGATGAGCGCTTGAGGGCATCACAGCAGACACAAGGGGGTGAGTACACTATCATTCTGGGGATTTGGCGCGCAGTTGAGGGGTCTGGGTGGGGGAGGATGACTGTGGGTGTACCTAGGCCAGGCAGAAATACATAGGATAGGCTCCTCCGTAATGCAGGGCATGTGGCACTCCACCCCACCTCAGTAGTGGGCCAAGTACAGGTATAGGTGCCCCTGTGGCATCCATGTGTGCAGATGTCCACCATAGCCATGTAGGACATATCCCAGCAATTGCATCAGTAGAGGCCAAGAGCACGGCGTAGTGCAGGGGGCTGCTGTGTCTGTATTGTCCGCCAACGGTAGCGGTAAGCCATGCACTCAACCTCTCTTTCTTCTGTCGTCCCCTCCCCCTTTTTCTGCTCTCCCTGTTCTTTTGTGAATCAGCATCATCAGGCGGAGGTACAGTGGCACCGGGGCACGAGGGAGCTGCATCCCACAAGGCCATGGAGGGCCACACCACGGACTCAGAATGCACCAGTGGGATGGAGGGCGAAGGGGATCTACACGTCGGTCACCGGATCACCAACCAGCGTCACGGACTTGTCCGCCGATGGGAGCTCCCTTGTGGTAGTGGCACCATCTGTGCCCCCCCACTTCTACAGGTACAGCCGCCACCTCCCCTACCAGCACCGCCCTCCCAGCAGCCCCTCAGTGTTCACCCCGTGCCCGCTCACCCAGGAGGGTGGGCATCACCTTCGCCTCAGGCACCTCAGCCCCTGCCCCTGTCACCCCTGCTGCCCTAAGTGAGGAGGCCATAGACCTCCTCAGGTCACTCACTGTTGGGCAGTCTACCATTGTGAATGCCATCCAGGGTGTAGAAAGGCAGTTGCAATAAACAAATGCATTCCTGGAGGGCATTCATTCTGGTCAGGCGGCCCTTCAGCAAGCTTTTCAGACTCTGGCCTCAGCACTGATGGCAGCCATTGTCCCTGTGTCTAGCCTCTCCAACTTCCTCCACCCAGACCCAATCCCCTGTACCTCAGCCTATACCAAGCACACCTACAGACCAGCATGCCCACACGTCAACACACAAGGGAAGCTCAGGCAAAACATAAGCACCACACATCCCACAGGCACTCATGCAAGCATCACATACATGCAGACACACCAACATCCACTGCCTCCACTGTGTCCCCCTCGTCCTCGTCTCCCTCCTCCCTCCCAGTCTCGTCTACACTCACACCTGCATGCACTACATCTACAGCCACTACGTCCCTCTCCAGCACACCCACCAGCACACCCCGATCACGTGCAGTCACCACCCCCACTACCATTCACACGTCCCCTGTGTCCTCTCCCAGTGTGTTTGTGACGCCCCCTCCCAAGATACACAAACGCAGGCACACACCCACCCAACAGCCATCCACCTCACAACAGCCTCCAGCTCATGCACCTTCACCCAAAGTCAGCAAACGTACACCTCCTACAAGCACCACCTCTTCCTCCACTCCCAAACCCCCTCTAGCTACCCGTCCCAGTGTTTCCAAAAAACGTTCCCTGTCCAACCTTGACCTCTTTCCCACACTCCCCCACCCTGTCCATCTCCTAGGTCCCGAACTAGCACCTCAGCCACAACATCTCCGGGACCAGTGGTGCTTGTAGTCACCGGAATCTGGAGTGCACCGGCCACCAGGGCAGCCAGTGTGGCACGGAGCCACAGCACAGACAGTCCCCCACCTGTGAAGCATCAGAAGTTGACCAGTGCCCGGCGGGAGAGGGGGAAGACACCAGCCACCAAAGCCGCTCCCAGGGGTCCCGGTGGGAGTGCGGAGTCAGCTGTGACACCTTCCAAGGTGGGGAAGGGCCTCAAGAAACCCAGCAAGTCTGGGAAGAGCAGCACGGCGGAGAAGACTGCCATCATCCCCGCTGCTCAGGAGGCCACCTCCAGCACAAGCCCAGCTGCCCAGGACAGGCCCACCAGCACAAGCCCAGCTGCCGAGGACAGGACCACCAGCACAAGCCCAGCTGCCGAGGACAGGATCACCAGCCCAAGCCCAGCTGCCGAGGACAGGATCACCAGCCCAAGCCCAGCTGCCCAGGACAGGACCTCCAGCACAATCCCAGCTGCCCAGGACCGCCAGCACAAGCCCAGCTGCAGAGGACAGGACCGCCAGCACAAGCCTAGCTGTCTAGGACAGGACCAGCAGCACAAGCCCAGCTGCACAGGACAGGACCGCCAGCACAAGCCCAGCTGCCGAGGACAGGACAGCCAGCACAAGCCCAGCTGCCGAGGACAGGACTGCCAGCACAAGCCCAGCTGCCCAGGACAGGACCGCCAGCACAAGCCCAGCTGCTGAGTACAGGACCGCCAGCACAAGCCAAGCTGCCGAGGACAGGACTGCCAGCACAAGCCCAGCTGCCCAGGACAGGACCGCCAACACAAGCCCAGCTGCCGAGGACAGGACCTCCAACACAAGCCCACCTGCCCAGGAGGGGCCCGCCAGCACCAGCCCACCTGCCTAGGAGGCCACCACCAGCACAAGCCCCGCTGGGCCATGAAGGACCGCCAGCAAAAGCACTGCTGGGCCATGAAGGACCGCCAGCAAAAGCCCCGCTGGGCCATGAAGGACCGCCAGCAAAAGCCCCGCTGGGCCATGAAGGACCGCCAGCAGCTGAGTCCCTGCAATGGAGACCGCCGCCTCAAGCACCGCTGAACAGGGCACCGCCATCTCAAGCACCGCTGCACAGGGCACTGCCGTCTCAAGCACCGCTGCACAGGGCACCGCCATCTCAAGCATGGCTGAACAGGGCACCGCCATCTCAAGCACCGCTGCACAGGGCACGCCATCTCAAGCACCGCTGAACAGGGCACCATCGTCTCTAACACCGCTGAACAGGGCACTGCTGTCTCAAGCACTGCTGGCCCATGAGCGGCAAGGGCACTGACACAACTGAGTCCGTCACGGGGTGAATGATGCACTCTGGGCACCATGCCCCCTCCAGAACCAGTGGAGAGATCCATCCACTCCCTCTGTCCTTAGCAGGATGAAGCACTCTGGGCACCATGTCTCCTCCAGATCCAGTGGAGACTGTCATCCACTACCTCTGTCCTTAGCAGGATAAAGCACTTTGGGCACCATGCCCCCTCCAGAACCAGTGGAGAGATCCATCCACTACCTCTGTCCTCAGCAGGATGAAGCACTCTGGGCACCAGGCCCTCCTCCAGAACCAGTGGAGACTGTCATCCACTACCTCTGTCCTTAGCAGGATGAAGCACTCTGGGCACTATGCCCCTTCCAGAACCAGTGAAGAGATCCATCCACTACTTCTGTCCTTAGCAGGATGAAGCACTCTGGGCACCATGCCCCCTCCAGAACCAGTGGAGACTGTTATCCACTTGAGAGACTGTGGCTTTGCACTCCCCAGGATATGGCAGTGGGCAAACCACCCACTGTAGAGACTTGACGGACTTTCTTAGAGCACTACCTGGACTACTATGCTTGGTATATATTTTGTACATGGTGTATATGTATATATTTCTGCCTACTTGCTTTTAATATATTACAATGGTTACACTCATTTTCTATTGTCTTTGCATTCTTCCGGGGAGTTTGGGGGGTGTAACTGGGATGTTTTGGTTTGCATTAGTGTGTGTGTTGTAGTGGGTGAGGGTGGGGTTGTTGCGTGTGTATGTCCCTGTTTTTTTCCCTTCCTCCTCCCCTGTGTCGTAGGTGCAGTACTCACCGTGGTCTTCGCCGCTGGCATTCGTGCTACTGGTAGAGGAGCAGGAAGACTATTGCAGGGAGAATTTGGAGTTCCGGATCCATGGCGTCCTCGTTCCTCATGGGGTGTGTAGAGGTGAGTGTTTTTCCTTCGGGATTCCTGTTTCCACTGTGTTTTTATCCGCGTTGAATCCGACCCGGAAAAGGTGGCGGATTGGCCTGTCATAATAGTGTGGGCGGTACATTGTCTCCCACCTGTCTGTTGGCGGTGACCGCCGCGCTGTTTGTTTGTACTGTTGTGGCGGTCGGAGTGTTGAAGTTGCTGTCTTTGTTGGCGGTTTCCGCCACAATCATAATTGCAATTTTTTTACCGCCGGCCTGTTGGCGGTCTTACTGCCGCTTTAACACCGACCACCAGGGTTGTAATGACCACCATAGTTCTTTAATGTCTCAACAACTCCTTGGCAAGAGTTCATCGCTGAAGTGAAAATGGATTCACTCCTTCCTCACTGGAAGAACCCAGAGTATCAGACTCCTGCCATTCACCTCAGCATCCAAAGAAACATGCAGCGGAGTACCACAGGGATCCTCACTAAGCCTCACCCTCTTCAACATCTACATGGCTCAGCTCGCCAAATTTGTCAGACACCATGGCCTAAACATCATCTCCTTTGCCAAAGACACCCAACTTATCCTCTCCTTGACCGACGACCAATCAACAGCAAAGAGCAAATTACACAACAGATTGAAAGCAGTCGCCACCTGAATGGAAACCAGCTTCTTCAAACTCAACTCCGACAAGACAGAGATCTCCGTAATCAGCCCCACCCACTTCCTCCTCTAGCTGGGATGACTCCTGGTGGCCAACAACCCTAGGAAACACCCTCACAGACCATGCACGGAACCTGGGCATCATCCTGGACTCCATGCTTTGCATGACCCGTCATGGCAACGCCATCTCATCGTCATGCTTCCTTAACCTGCGCCTCCTTCAGAAGATATTCAAGTGCATACCCACTGAGGCAAGAAGGATGGCCACCCATGTGCTTGTCAGCAGCAAACTGGACTATGACAATGCACTCTATGCCAACATCTCTAAGAAGCTCAAAAGAAGACTACAGAGAATCCAGAACAGAGCAGCCAGACTCCTCCTGCACATCCCCCGTCACAGCCACATCTCTGCCCACCTGAGAGACCAGCATTGGCCCCCCAATTGACAAAATGCACAACTTACAATCTACTGACACACACCTACAAGGCACTGCACAACATTGGACCAACCTATCTCAATCACAGCCTGTCCTACACTCCTACCAGGCAGCTCCGATCCTCCCAACTCACCCTCGCCTCTATCCTCAGAGCCGGGAAGAACACAGCTGGAGGAAAACACTTCTCCTACCTTGCAGCCCGGACATGGAACACATTTCCACTCAACATCAGACAAGCTGCCTCGCTGAAGCAGTTCAGGAAGGATCTCAGGACCTGGCTCTTCGAGTGACCAGCACCCCTGCAACAGCGCCTCGAGGCCCCATGGGTGTTAAGCTGAGCTATATAAGTACATGATTGATTGATTGATAAAATAACTTTTTTTAAACTAAATCTTTCATGTACATCTGTTTCCTTCTAGATCAGCTTCACTTTAATATGATATTTTGGTTAATTTATATGCACTGTATGATTGAATCAAGATGTCACCTTTTGAGGCATATATACTAAAATAGTGAACACTTCATGTACATGATCCCCTCATTGGCCATTTACCCAGACACACTACTTTATCAAAGGCAGCATTGATGGGCAATAGCACTTTGGGGTAGAAGAACCAGGATGTGCTCAATGTTTTATCTTCTTGATGACAATGAGAAACAAAATGAATTACTCTACTGCATTTCCCCAATTTTACCACAAACATAGCTTGCAGTTTCTGACCCTTCAGAGACCACCCAGACTGTGGGCCAGATTTAGATTTTGGCGAGGGAAATGCTTCATCACAAGTGTGACGGATATCCCGTGTACCATAATACTATACCATTAAATAATATGGAGATCATAATACGACAGATGGGATATCCATCACGTTTGTGATAGAGTAACCCCTCCACCAGAATCTAAGTCAGGCACCAAGTAGTGCAAATTCTTGAACTTTAGTTTAAGCTTTATTTACAAATATAGACACTGTATTGTTGCGTAAACTGAGACTTTGGCTCGGTTCTCCATCAGCGGCACCAGTGAACTTAGTTCAATGCCCCAGTGCTTGAATATGAAAAATCTGGATTATGTAGTCCCGCAGGACCCCACCCAATATATAGTTGAAGCTGTGCCAATGGTTACTAACAGGGAGCAGTGGTAATCCAAACAGTTGCCCATTAATGATTTACACACTGAAGCTCACTATAGATGGAATATGCATTTTAACATATTTATTTTCAAATAGTTATGTCAAAACCACGAGATCTAGTGCGCACAATATTGGTAAAATCATTGATGCTATAAAGTAGCTTTTCAATAACAGTAAAAACTGGGAAAAATTGTAGCATCATGATTTATAGCCCTTAACACCACCACTCTGCTATCTCTAAGTGCTATGCTAGTTTTAGCAGATGAATAAATAATAGCCCTGGTTTTCAGTTGTGTTGCCCATACCGAACTAACAGGGTTTGCTTTCTGTTTGGAAAAACTTGCCATCTATTTCAAGAACAAGGTTAAAAGTTAGGAGATTACACCTCTGAGCAATCACAATCCTGGCACTAGTCTGTGAAGGCAGAATAGAATGCTTCGCAGAGCCTCGAAGAGTGTTGCTGGAGTCTTCTTCAGTCAAGATAATATCTGATGCTGTGCTCATCTGGATCTGCGATCTGCAACTTTGATAAAGTTTCACTCTCCAATTTTATAGGGATTTCACAGGGTTTTATTTAGTATTATTGACCTATCTTCTCTCCGCTGAGGAATGTCTTGAAATAATCATGTACATCAGTAGTACTGACAAGGTAAAAATACTTCTGTCCAGACTACATTGCTTGAATTATGGTGATTATTTGATCTTGAAAAAGGTACCTACCTCGGAAGGATGTTGCACTAGTTTTTTTTGGCTACGTCATTGATGGGAGGACATGACACACTTAGAGGTCAAAGGGATGTGATGTATTTACAGTTCCTCAGGAAGATAAAAACCACCATGTTTTAGACCTAGGAAACTAAAAGCTGCCATTTTCTACAAAGGCCTATGACACAAATATAGTCTCAGTCTGCACTGCAAGATCCTACAACTAAAATAAAGAAGCCTAAAAGCAAGAGATTAAAATAGAATAATCAATGAATGCGTTTTTGATTGATATGGTTTATCAAAACTTCATAAAATATTAATTACACATTGACAGAATACAAGCATATGCCAGAAATGTACATTTGATGAAATATTCATTCATCACTTGTTACATGTTTACGTCTTCAAAAAGAAATGGAAAAGTACTCCCTGCAATGGAAGATATGTATTTTACAACAGGATTGCTCTGCATCTATAGGTTATGCTTTGTCTGATTAATAAAGATGCAACCTGAGAATACGTTACTACATACAGATTCTTTATTGTAACTAACTACTGAAAAGACATAAATCTATCCTACAATGAGAATCCAGGCTAATGTGCACTTGCCTTTGTCAATGATTGATTTGTTTATCGCTTTCCAGTCTATTCCTACCCTCCCCAACGTCACTTTGGCATAGGTCACATGACAGCTTCCCTCACTCCTTATTAGTCACACTTATCGGGCTTTGTTTAGATGCCGGTGAAGCCCTGGCAGAGCTGCAGTATCTTCAGATCAAGCAAAGTCTACATTGTGGTGGCCATTCTTCAGTCAATCTGTTCCCTTTCTTAGCTGGATGTCATTCATACAGTAATCATTTCTCAATTATATGATGAATAAGTCAAGGCCTTATATAGCCTGAGTGAAGACATTCTAAGAGTTTGATGGGTCAGAGGCCACAGATTAAAGGAGGCAGTCAGAGACACACAGAGAAGGATTGTTTATATCAGAACTTCAAACATTATTGGTTGCAGCCTGAAAGGTGCAGAGACGAATAAGTAGCTAGAGAGATAAGGACTGTTTATATCAGATGTGACTAGACAGGCACAGTGGTGGCAGAGACCTATCAGGAGCTGGAGAGATAAGAACTGTTTATATGCAAACGTTATTGGCTTAAGCCTGAAGGTTCATCAATGCAGAGCAGTGAACTAAATAGTCCACCCGCACGTCCCCCTGTCCCAATGTATGGTACTGTCGTGCTCCCAACCAAAGTGCCTGCTGCTCCCAAGGTGCAACCAACAGGGGTCCAAAGTCCATATGATACGGTCGGAGGGGCACCAACAACTATTACGCTTACGGAAAGCCGTTGTAAGAAAAAAATAAAGGGTGTGTTGGAAGCAACCTGCTTGGATGATTCAACTTTTTTTAATTGTTGTTGGTGCCCCTCCAACTGTATCACATGGACTTAAGCCTGAAGGTGCCTATAGACCAGTCAGTACCTACAGAGATAACAACTGTTAACATGCAAGAGTTATTAGTTGGAGCCTCAAAGTAGACATGGAGCAATCAGGAGCCACTGAAGAAAGGATCATTTCTATCAGAGATCTAGGACATTACTAGATGCAGAACGACTAGAATGTCCCACACCTGAGATGCAGTTGCTCCATGTTTCAATAACTCCTTGGCAAGAGTTCATCAAAAACTGAAAACAGAAGTAAATCAGGAGCAGACACATCCCAAGAAAGTATGCATAAAGCCGCAATGCTAAATGAGTGGAAGTGCATGTATACTGTCTGAAGGATTACAGCCTCCATGCATGTGCACTATCTAATGTGTATGTGGTGGACCAGGACAGGTAGAATCAGTGATGGCAGCCCTTCCCTAAACAGAGTTGGACTAACACCACCGATATGGGACATGCGACACCTAGTGAAGGATTTACAATGGTGGATCACCCGCATGCTGTGCTGCTGCAAACCCTGTGGCACCCTCAGCTTTAAACGAGCCCTAATACCAATGAGCTCACGCGGTCATTTGGATTTTGCTGCTGTACAATGTTCCTTTTACTTTCAGAAGATTTGTACTGAATATCTATTTTTCTCTTTGCAGTAAACACAAGAAATTGAATGGAAAACAAAAGTGAAATGCCAGTGACCGAATTTATACTACTAGGATTTTCCTATAATCTTCAAACAAAGATTGTGCTATTTGTGAGTCTTCTAACAGTTTATCTGGTTGCTCTATATGCAAACGGTCTTTTTATCATAGTCACTCTCACCAATGCTCATCTTCACACACCCATGTACTTTTTTCTTTGCAACCTGTCATTTCTGGATCTCTTCTTCTCATCAGTCAACACTCCCACTGTCCTTGAAGGCCTCCTTGTTGAAAGGAGCATTATCAGTTTTTCTCTATGCATTACTCAAATGTACATAGGCCTCTCTCTGGGCCAAACTGAATGCTTCCTTCTGACTGTGATGGCATGGGATCGCTATGTCGCCATCTGTAAACCCTTGCAGTATCAGCAAATCATAACCAATCAAATTTGTGTCAAGATCGCCAGTGCCATATGGGCAGGTGGATTTCTTTTCTCTTTGGCGTGTTTGATCGTCCTTCCAGCATCACACTTCTGTGGACGAAACATAATTGACCATGCATTCTGTGAACCTGAAGCTGTTGGGCAATTGGTTTGCATAGACATCAAGCTCTTAGCTCCTATTTTGTCTCTTATCAGTCTTGTGTCTCCACTAGCCTTCATTCTTTGCTCTTATTTTCAGATTATCTTCACCATCTTGCAAATTAAAACAGCAGATACAAAGCAAAGGGCATTCGCTACATGTGGTTCACACATGGTAGTTGTTACTCTCTTTTTTGGAACAGCCATGCTGATATATCTAATGCCCAAGTCGATTGCCCAATCTGAGAGGAGGAAATCAATGTCTGTATTCTACTGCCTGGTGGTTCCAGCACTCAACCCTCTGATCTACACTTTACGGAACAAGGAAGTGGTGAGCTCATTGAAGAATGTTTACAAAAGGAACATTTTCTGCTAAGGATTCAGAGCTTGAACCTCTGTAGGTGTGGGCAGAGTTGAACACCCCAAATGTATTTTCTTTTCCATTGACTGGCTTTTGTCTAGAAGCATGGTGTAGTAACACTGTACACATGCTTGAATACATTCACTAATCATCCAACAGTGGCTGAATTGACAAGGTGATAAAAGCATCTTGTTCTCAATCTGTAGTTTGTATATTCATATTAATATGTTGGTCTATGCCTTACAACCATGGGGTTAGTAGAAAAAAGTTGAAGACTTAAGGGGATCAGAGAAAAGCTTTCCGCCATTGAATTGCATGAGTTTAAAGGCACAAGCCATAATTATAAGAAACAGCAATAGTGAGTTATTAGTCACCCTAAACTGCTCCGCTCCTCTATAAGGATTAGTATTGTTTTCACTCCAAAACATTGGGGCTGGACAGCATCCTGCGCTGTGTGTCAATCTCTTGATCATTTGTGTGGATAATTCCTTATGCTTTATTAGATACAAGAAGCTGTCCAGAGCTCATGTGAGCACAAAACATGCACAAAACACAAGTATACAAGCACAGGATAGAGCATTGCTTCCCAATCTTTTTAGATTTATGACCTACTTTTTAGTACAACAAACTTTCATGAGCAACCTAGCTTATGGAGATGAGACAGGATTTTTTTTTTTATGTAACTAAAGCATTGTGTGGTAGCGCACTGTTATTTCCAGGCGGTGCATATTCCATTCAAATTGTCTCTAAATTAGCACAGAATGCTGGCCCTCATTTTGAGCTTGGCAGACGGTGAAGGCTTCCGCCAAACTCTTTAGGATGGAAAAACGCCACTCCGGTTTTCCACCTGCTGGCCCTATTACGATTCTTCCGCTGGGTCAGTGGGCAGAAACAGTGTTTCCACCCACTGGCCCAGTGGAAAACAGGCCACAAAATTGATGCTGGCTCGTAATTGAGCCGGCGGCAATGGTGCGGTGCGTCGGTTGTGACAACACCAGGTGTGCTTTTCACTGCCTGCAATTTGGGCAGTGAAAAGCATGATGGGGCTGTCCATCGGGACCCTGCACTGCCTATGCCATGAGCAGTGCAGGGGCCCCACGGGGCCCCCGGCACCCCATCTCTGCCAACCTTTGCATGGCGGTGGGACCGCTATGGAAATGCCAGTGGAAAGGTAACTTGTCGAAAGGCTTCTGACTGGTGGCAACCTGGCCGTGCCTGCCGTCTGACCGCGGCAGCTCCGCCAAGGTCGTAATGTGTAGGATGGACCACTGCTTGGCGGTGATCTGACCTCCACTGCGAGTCTGGCGGTCCCAGGATTGCCAGACTTGTAATGAGGGACACTGTATTATAGATAAAACTATATATTGCATGAATTGTGTTAATCTGGTCTCAGAGAATATTTATTGTTTGTGCATCAGCAAATTGAGTCTTGATTTGTTCTGATCCTACTAAACTCTTTGATTCCACCATACTTCAGAATGACAAAGAGCAATGTGCTTTATTTTGCTTTCCTAACAGTTGAATGTGTACAGTTCATTTATAGGTATGTACATTTTGTTATACGTTAGAAAAAAATAATATCCTCCAGCTTTCCTTTACACTTCATCTACTGCAGAAAGATTGTCAGATAATTCACTTTATTTTTCTTTCTCTGACTGCAAAGTGAGAGGACTTAGTAAACACCAGTGTTAAAAAAATAAGCAGCAGAAGATATCACCTGATATTTGACCTCTGCCTTTGAAGCTCAGCAAATGTGACATGATAAACACAGACTTTAAAGTCATTTTTATTTATTGTCTGGACTTTCACGACCCACGCAAAATTGGCTCGCAACCCACAATTTGGGTAACACTGGTACACAGAGATGGCTTAAAGTCAGTTCATTGGAGCCAATTTCTTTTTTTGGGTGAGACATTTCAGGCGTTGGCTTAGTGGGCTGTCCATCACATTTTGGATCAGCCCATGATATTTCTTTGCAGGTGAGTGTGTTTCTCTAATTCACCATGTTTGCACTCAGTAGCTGCCATCATTCAGCCACCAAACACACCTGTTACACAACCACTTTCAAATTTCAACGCAGCTAATGCGCCTGGCTGAGTGATGATCAGTTACTTTAATTTTTTTAATTTTTACAGTGATGTGTTAACAGAAACTATATTATCAGTGCATCATTCTTATCTGAGAGGTGAAAACAACATTATTGTGATTCCTGTCACCTTTTTTTAAATAAAAAGTTATTTTTATTCATAAATGTCCTTAAAACTTCATCTTGATTTTCATAACTTCATAAAAACAGCTTGAGGCAGACAACCAGTCAGCATGGGCTTCGCAGCAGCAAACGCTTCTTTAGAGCTAATGCATCAGTCATACTGTCCATGCAGCAAGTGCTGCAAAGAAAACATCTGTCAAAGTCACAGTTATCTAAGAAGTACAATATGCTGTTTGTAGGAATAAATTGTTATCTTCTTAAATTAAATTCCACAGGATATGCATCCCCATAATAAAGGAATCCAAAAGAATAAACATTATTGCCTGTATGGATAGCTTGATAATAGCTTGACCTGAAGGTGAAAGGATGGCAGAATACCAGGCCAAATCCACCTTACCCTCTATCAATTCCTAGAAATCCAACAAAAGGAGCAAAGCTATCAACATCTCAAAGTTAAGTCTAATTAAGGCAACCAAACCATAGCAGTGAATGAAATCCTGAAATGCAGTATAAACATGTATTAATAATCCATAGCAGACAACTGAAAAACAATTGTAAATAACAAACAACCAAACGAAATTATTCATAACTATTATTTAATTAATTTGTACCATTCAGTCTAAATTATGTTATAAAGAAAAGAGATCCAGACTGATAGGTAAAAATAAACAAAAATATATGAATAAATAAAGTAATAAATATTAAAGAAGAACATGTACCACCAAATAGGAAGCAAAAACCTACTACCAATTCTCAATAAATACACACAATGCACAGATTAAATATTCTAATAAAACAAACAACTGTAAAACAAATATGTTACCCACCCAATAAAAATAAAACAAATGTAATTTACAATTCTGTAGCTCCAAAGCCCATGAGCTTTAATTTATCCCCAATTACTAAATCAACAAAACGCACCATACAAACACATCCACAGATAAATAGCATAATGCCAGTGAACCATTAAAACTCTGAAAAAAAAATAAAACAGTTGCCTGAACAAAATGCCTGACTTTGACTACTTAACATGAACTTTCTCATGTTTGTCTTCCCTCTATTATTTTGTTTACTTTGTATTAATAAATGTCAATGTTCTATCCAATTGGATTCCTATATACACATCATGGTATCTATTTATGTAAGAATTATCTCTAATTGTCTGATAAAGGACCCTTGTTCCTTAGAAATTCTTATGGTACCTGGTCTTTTATTTACCTTGGGCTTCCCTTCTTGTATATAAACCACTGTCCCTGCACTGCTTATTTGCCACCCACTTAAGTAGCACCTTCAAATATACCTCAGGCCTGTTACTAGAGGTCTGAGTGCAGTTTTAAAGTGCCAGCTTGTAGCCAGGACAGGTGGGTCAGGACTTCCATGCACTTCAAAGCCACTGTCTAGAGGTGTCTATCACTTTCCAGAAGAAGGGCACGGAGTTCTTCAGCTCCCCAACGACAAGGTTCACTCCTCGGACACTGCCTGCAGCCTTTACTGTTTTTGTGCTTCATAAGTATTTTACATATTGTCTGTAAATTAAGTCTGACTGTTTTTTGTTAAAGCACAGGTGAATTTAGTTACTCTTTGTGGTTCATCCTGCAAGGGATTGTGACTGTTATGTGACCAGGGCTCAAACCCCAGTCAACCAACAACTCAATTTCTCACACATAAAAAAAAAGGAAAACATCCATGAGTCTGGTGAAAAACCTGTAAAAAAACACAAAATACCCACCCACACCAAACAAATACCCCATAAAGATTACAAACACTTTTAAATTATAAAATAACACACACATTGCAAATAATTAATAAACTATAGTAAACTGCATATAATACACAAAGTCCAGGCTTGGTTCAAACTGGGTTGGCATGATGAGCAAAAGAACGATGGATTAAACCCAGATATGTGACAGGGGGTGAGTGTTGAAAAGTTTCAGCACTCTGTCCATCATCCTTTTGTGTTGCTAAAGTCACCCTAAGTAGACAGGGTATGCCCAGATGTGGGTTACGTGCTCATTGTGCTACTGGATTCATACTTGCCTGGCTGATGAGAGGTGATACCCCGAAACCGGTCCCCTGATGCTTGTTTCCTTCCAGGGAAGACCTGGCCTGGCAGTTCAGGCTGGGTTGTTCCCACGGTGAACAAAATAACTGTGGATTAAACCCAGATCTGTGACTGGGGGTGAGTTTTGAGCAGTTTCAGCACTCCGTCCATCATTCTTTTGTGTTGTTAATATTGCCCTAAGTGGGAAGGGTATGCCCAGACGTGGGTCCCGTGCTTCCCATGCCACTGGATTCAAGCTAGCCTGGCTGATGAGGGGTGAAACCCCGAAACCGGTCCCAGGATGCTTGTTTCCAGTCCAGGGAAGACTGGCCTGGCAGTTCAGGCTGGGTTGTTCCCACGGTGAACAAAATAACTATGGATTAAACCCAGATCTGTGACTGGGGGTGAGTTTTGAGCAGTTTCAGCACTCCGTCCATCATCCTTATATGTTGCTAACATTATTTTGGTGCCAGCATTCATTTGGCAATGATTACTGACACCAAAATTGCATTTGTGCATGTGTGTGATATGTGTCCGTACCAGTGTGTCCCCATCCATCTGTGACACAATTGTTTTGCAGACATATGCATATCATAGTAATTTTAAAAAAATCACTGTGACGTGTATATGACTGCAATGGTCTGGAGCTCAGGTGCAGTGACCACACAATGTGCACAGGCAATGCAAATTCCCTAACCTTCAAGTCTGGTGACCAGGGGTTGTGTTTTCTCCATGGTCTAGAGGCAGCAACGATGTCAGGTCTTCCCCAGTCATTTTCAGCCCAAAACACTAGTGTAATTGTGAAAAAAAGGTAGGTTCTTAATTTATTTTCCCTCCAATCCACCAATTCAGAAGTGGAGGTGGCACCAACACAGTTGGTTTGGTGGAAAGGCACACTGGAATCTGCTCGGTGGTAAGGGTGGCTGGAGTCCTGCCACCAGCCACTATTCCCAAAGGTGCCGTTAACGTAGGTGGAGATTCCTGGCGGAGATGGCGGGAGTCGGAGTTCTATCGCCTGTGGAACCACCAACATCTAAATCGGGTGGGCAGACCACCATGCCAGTGGACAGGTTTTCCAATGGAAAACTGATAGCAGGACCATTAACACCAATATATAAATCAGGTCCTAAGTACAAAATGTAGAACTCTTCAACATGACTTCAACCCAAGGCCCCCACGATGATGAAGCTCTCTGCTTGGGCATCGCCTGTAGCCTTGCCTTGCTGAAATTTGCCTTCTCAGAACATGTTTCTCAAAATGTCTTCTAAGTCCAAAGGTAAGCACTGACCAGGCCCAGTTCACTTCTTGTATCCGAATCACACTCCATTGTGGTCAGAAATATGTTTTGACTTTGACTCAGTCTTGTGTGACTAGAAGTACGTGATTAGTGCTTGACCTTTTAGGAGCTAGCTGATAGAAAGCTTGACATAAGGGCCTGAGCATTGGAACATCTGGAGAATGAGGGGACGCTAAAGGACTTTAGACCTTTTTAGATGGTAGTTAACCATCCTTTTTTGCTGTAATGACAGTCCTCAGATGGATACTGTGATCCCCGTTACTGAGTGGGTAGAGCATTTTTCTAAAATTTTCAACCCAAGCAGCCAGTTCCAAGGACCATGTCATAGGGAAACACCTACTTACGACCGTGAAGCAGCTGTCCTCTTGAGCCAGTCAATCAATATCAATGATGTGCAATTGGCCGTTGAAAGTAGCCTTCCAGAGAAAGCACCGGGCCTGGGCGGGTTCTATTGGACTTATTCAAGCATGATTCCTCATTGTTGGCCTCTATTGCCATAAGAGTTATAAAAGCTGTAATGAAGGGTCCATTGGTCTCTTCCACACAGAAAGCAGTTGTTGCCCTCATATGTAAAGAGGGGGATACGTCCCAGCCTCGTTGTTAATGCCCTATCTCATTGCTGGATACTACTTTCAAAATCCTGCTTAGGGTAGTTGAAGAATGGGCTCATGAGAATAAGGTTTTAATCTGATGTACAGGTAGGGCTTCTTCCAGCTGTTGGAAGAGAAGACTAGAGCCTCAAACTCTATCTTCGTACACGAAAGTACATCCAAGTTAAAAAAAAACAATGCACTTAGCCTTCATGGATCTCATTTGCACTTTTGATTCAGTGCAATGGCCAAAATTATGGAACATCATGGAAGGCAGGGGTGCAATAGGGCCATTGTTGACTTATGCCATTTAGATCGGCAGACATCTGCCACGATCAGATACAGCAAAGAGGGCAACTTATCCCCCCAAATAAACACTTCTGTTGGTGGATGACAAGACTGTGTTATTGCACCTTTTACTGTATTTATTGTATAGCAATGACCTAGAAGATTTTCTGTGCAAAATGGGAAAGATTTGGCTAAGGTGGGCTCTCACCCTGTCCCAGTGCTCCCGTACATGGATGAACAGGAGCTACTAGCAAAAAGAGCCAATGGTCTACAAATATTGCTGGGTGCTTTTTAGGGGTGCTCTGCTCCGCTGGCAGATCTAACTGACTTTTTTTGAACTCCAAGCTCAGCTTGGAGCGCAGAGTTGTCCAAAAAAGTCTGTTAGCCACGCCAGCGGAGTGGAGCTCAACCAGTGCATGCTGCAGCCCAGTTGTGCAGACAGTCTGCACTGGTGCTGTGCATCCCATAACTGGGCTGCAGTGCGCACTGGAGCGAAGGAGGGTGGGCATCCGCTGAAGACACAGGTAAGTCCTCTACTCTGCTATCCTCTTGGTCGTTGGATGTGCACACTGAATTCAGGCCAGGGCTGTAGGCAATGAAAGCTGCCAGGCCTGTTGTGCACTGGCCTGCCCCATGTGCTGTGCACACAGGGTAGGCCAGCGCACGATCAAGGAAGAGCAAAGCAGGGTCAGTCCTGGCTGACCAGGACCAAGCCTGCTTAGCACTTCTGTAATCTAGCGCATTCAGTTTTTTTTAACTCCGCCAAACTCCGCTGATTCAGACTCCGTGAACTCCGCCCAGGCCTAGTGCTTTGAAAGCTTATATGTCTGATCTGGGTCTGAAGACAAACCTCTTTACATCCTTTATTAAGAAATGTTCTCTAGATTCCGAGAATTCTGGAAATTCACAGACGCAGGCAGAGAAATAGTTAAAGTCCCTAATTTTACATAGCAGGGAATCCCGTTCGACGCAGCTTTTAAGTGGAAATGTTTGCTAACAGCTCTCCCCTCATCAAAGCAGAGGTTTCCTCTGTCTGCCCTTCCATGGAGGTGAAGGCAGGCACACAGAGGAAACTGTGCTCACAGAGAGGGAGCTGCTTCAGCATTTCCCTCTCTGTGACAGCAATGCTGACTTCAGCAGGAGGTGGGGCACCTGCAGGGACCGTGGGAGCCTTCAGGCTCCCCCTGGTCCCCAACTTTGTTACTGGGTGCCTTGGGGGACACCCAGGTCACATGGCTGGGGCACGAGGATGTAACTAGTATTTTGATTGGCTCTGGTAAAAATGTAATTTGTATTGTAGGCTTACATGTGCTTTTGAATCTGTATAGCAAATCACATCTGCTGCAGCTTATTTTGTAACGAGAATGCCCCTTGTAGAAAGTGCACCAAACGTTTCAACATCTAGGTCTAGTGGGTTGCTATGGAAAGAGTGCTGAGACTGTATTGGGAGAAGGGCCTTAAAGAAAGAGTTCTGCCTTGGAAAAAGTAAAAGGCCTTGCAGTCATCAAGGTGTGAGTAGGATTTACTTTCCTGGAAAGGGATTGCCCCAAAAAGTTTACTATGCTCCTAAAGTCTAAAATCTACTAAGCTAAATATTTTTTGGGCCCCCATTTTTTTTTAGTGAATTAGTCATGATGATTGCAACTAACCCGCGATCAAGGAATATAAAAAGGTCTTCCATACTGGGCTTCTTCAGAAAACTGCATAAAAGGGTTAACACATACTAACCATTCATTAGAGTGCTTGCAAAAGTTAAAAATGAAAGATATGCTTTAACATACTGAAATCTACATTAACACACAATGCAAAGTTGAAGAGGTTGCTATTCATGGTTGCTGAGAGTGCTGACCCACTTTTACACTTAGTTTTCACTACTGCTGAGAGTAAAGACCGCCACATTATGAGCCTGTGCCAAACAGCCACATCCAGCTGGCACCGCTAGCACAGTAGGACAGCCGGGCCGGAGGACA
Organism: Pleurodeles waltl; assembly: GCF_031143425.1. Taxonomy (NCBI): domain Eukaryota; kingdom Metazoa; phylum Chordata; class Amphibia; order Caudata; family Salamandridae; genus Pleurodeles; species Pleurodeles waltl. The sequence goes on from NC_090444.1 coordinate 25,100,262, forward strand.
GCACCTCTGGGCTGGCTGTCCACTGAAGACCGCCAATAGTATAAGGAGTCGCCCGTCCACTTACACCTTTGTGCACAAGATGTCCCACGGAGTGCTGGAGGATGCAGAGTTGTTTCTTTGGAAAAAGACCACAAACAAGCCTTGCTAGCTGCAAGAGTCACGGTTGAAGAAAGGGTGCTTCCCGGGCCCAGGAAGGACCAGGATGTCGCCACTTGGGAGAGGAGTAAGAAGGGGCCCTCAGCAACATAGAAAGCCCATGCACAAGAAGGCAGCACCCGCAAAAGTCCTGGAACACGGGTTCAAGAAGACTGAGCACAGTGGTCATCTCAACATTACAAAAGAGGGTCCCATGAAGCCGGAGGTCAACCCAGGGAATTGAGCAATGCAGGACGGAGTTCTGGGAGCCTGGGCTTGGCTGTGCACAAAGGATTCCTTGGAAATGTGCACAGAAGCCCTAGCAGCTGCAGTTCTGTGGAAACACAAAATTCTTAACTTGACATGAGGGTTTCTTTTGTGCAACGTGTCTCTCTCTTTAATGTATGGACTACGTGCAGAGCTGCATTTTTTTATTACAATGACAGTTTCATTCTGTTTGACCTATTGACTTGCTTTTCTCTGAATTCTTGTTTGGTCACACTCAAGGCCTAGAGATGTTATCTGTGGCTTGTTACCTCCAGGCGCCTCAGTGGCAAAATCCACTATACCTTCTCAGTTTTTGAAATATTGTCCGACAAGATGTTATCTGTATCCTGTCAGTTGAAACCGTTTCTGTTATTTTTATCAACCTGCATCCTGCTGATCTTGCTAAACTTGTTAGGGTAATGGTTATGTACATATATGGACTTAACTAAGCATGCACGCAGGAGGAGGGAGGTGGAATTTACAGTATAAAGGTGACCAGGGAGATGAGTTGAGGGTTGCTACTGCTTTGCACAAGGAGATGCAAGTGCTCCTGTGCCTGTAACCCGCTGCAGCGATTAAACTGATGAAACTGAAGACCAACGCTGACTCTTCGTATTCTATTGAGTAAATAGTTGATGCTCTCTCCTACTGGAAGACACCTTGGGAAATTTAGCACCTACAAATGGTGGCACTGCTGAGATCTCATGGCAAGAAATTCGACAGACTAAGAAGCCTGTGACAGACAGAGGAGACCGGAGATGGCGGATCGAGAGGGCCCCTGCCAAAAGACGCGTTTCTTGCAGCTGCCATCCAACGTTCCCAACATCCATCCATCTGTAAAGAATTTCTTCCACTGAGAACTAGTAGGAGGGCAGACAAAATTGCGTCTTGAGAATATGAAGACCCGGCCCCTGACTTGCTGCGCAACTTGACTGCACCTACTTGGTGAGAATGTTCTATGTCCCTTTGTACCTTTTTTGGTAGATTTTTTGATGTCTTGAATACTTGGTTATTAGATCTTGTTGGCCCAGGCAATTTGATTTGGTAAAAAGACCTTCTCATTTCCACTATCCTCTTTTTGGGTAAGGCTGAGTAAGCTCAAGAAATGCATTTCTAAATGTTGTTGTTGTTTTTGTTTCGGGTCCCTGAGTCTGGATGAGTCAATATCTGTGCCAGTTGAGGGAAGTCCGGCTTGGTTGGTGTTAAAAAATGATGGTGCGGGCCCGACCCTCTGGGGCCCATTATGGCACAAATATACAAGGAAAGGAGGGGAAACGCAATGGCCTTTAAATGGCTCTTGGGATGATGATAAACTTTATTATCTTGAGCAAATGTTGAATAAACAGAAAGTGCAGGGAGCCATGTGGGATAGTTATCGTACATGGGAAAAGGAAGCAAGAAAGATTAGGATGAGGGAAATGAAAGAACGAATAAAAGAACAAAATAAGTCCCCAACTCAAAAACTTACTGATTACGCTCACACACAAAGAGCACAGAACATAGAGGAGGAGAATAGAGAGTTTAGTACGGCTACAAGTGAGATGTATCCCTCTGTGCCCCAAAAACAAAAAGAAGATCATCCGACACCCCCTGACCCGTTGTTGCAACATCTCCTTGATAACTCTCCACCTTACACTCCTGTTTTAATTCATGCGCCCCCTCCCAATCAAAATTAAATTGTCAATGTACATGCCCAACATGGCGGACAAAATGTGGCCATGACGGCTCATTCTCAGCCACCTCTAACATATAGCGTTACTTCAGCCCCTTCCACACCTTCCACAACGACTACCACTAGTACCCCCTCTTCTTCCACTGCCACTAGTTCCACCCATACTGTCCCGTCTCCACCCAGACACAAATCTTCTTCTTGGGGAACAACTTTGCACCCAACTCTCTGCCATGAAAAAATTTACCTTGATATAGAATTTCCCACACTTAAACTTAGCCAAGAGGATTTGCACACACAGCGGGCTTCTAGGTCCCAAACGCACAAGCTGTGCCTCCCTGATATTGCTAGAGACTGGATGAGTGGGAGAAGTAAAAAATCCGCAGCCGAGATAGTTCATCATTTTAAAAATAACAATGCGGCCCAGCAGGGTACTATACTTAAGCATATGCATACTATATTGCGGGACCTGTACAAGGAAGCACAAAATGAGTTCCCAGTAGACATACAGATAGATGCATACAGCCTGTTTAGGGCTGAGGATGTTCTAACAGAAAGGTGTAATGCTTTGTCACGGTGTCTCACCTATGCTCAGACTATAAAGGAAAAAGGTAACCAACTCCCCATGCATGAACTTCACCCTAGACCTGATACTGAAAATGAAGGATCTTTCATTCGCCAGTATGTACATACCCCTTGGCAGCGTTCTGAACTCCTCAGTATCAGGAAAAGTCTTCCTGGCTACAGAAAAAATCCCACTTTGTTTTATGAAGAATTAGAGGCTGCCAGCAGTATGGCCATAATGACATTTAAAGATATAGAGATGTTCTTTGGTACCTTACTCCCGCTCACCCTTTGGCAAAAAAATAAAGAGAGTGAATGATGCCAATATATTTGGGGCTACTTGGGCAGAGTTAGAACATGATGACACCACGCAAGAACCAGGTGCCCTACCCAGTGACCGTCTTCACGTGCTACCCGTGCTCATTATCAAACACCTTCAGACCATAGTACCCCGGACACATGTAGATTGGGATAAAATAGCCGCCTGTAAGCAGAAGGTAGAAGAGGAGGTGTCAGATTTTTTCTCTAGATTTGAGGACATATACCGCTCCTTTAGTGGACAGGACCTTAACACACAAACAGGACAACGAATGTTTGCTGATAAATTTGTATCTAATTTACAGAAGGATGTCTGTGATGTTATTAAAACAACTGAGAGTACGTGGCCAACAAAAAATCTGTCTGAATTGTTAGTCATGGCCATCTATTACGAAAATATGTCTAAAGCTGGAAAAGAACATACAGATAAAAAAATGAAGGATTTAAAGACAAAAGCGCTTATGGTACAGGCATTTCCTCAACAGTATCAAAGTAATAATATGGGAAAGAGAGGTAGAGGACGTGGTAGAGGGGTTGGTCGGGGACACTGAGTGGCCCCGGCGCAACAGGGACTGAGAACAATTGGCCTAAACACTTGTGCCTATTGCAAAAAGGAGGGACATTGGAAAGACGCTTGTCCAGATTTACATGGGACCGCACAACAAGGTCAGAGAGGAAATGGACGAGGATACTAAAAAGTTAATACGGGGGGAGTTACCAGACAAGATTTCAAATCAACACCAACAGCTGCGCAGCAATTTCTTTGACACTTCCTACACTGTGGATGACTATACTAACTATATGTCATATGGATGCCCAGGAGAGGGTAACGGGAGAGTGGCCATACCTGTTGATCAGCGAGGACCCTACGTACCTGTGCATATTGAAGATAGGGATCATCCGTTCCTGTTAGATACTGGTGCCACACGCACTTCAGCAATGCACAACTCTCTCCCTGGGGCTCACCTCTCTGGGTCTACAAATATTTCGCTTGGGTTCGCAGGAACTCCAGTACACAGCCCCATCTCCAAGCCTCTTGACATTACTGTAGGACCATTTTCTGTCCCGCACTCTTTAGTACTCACTGCGGGGTGCCATGAGTATCTGCTCGGATTGGATCTCCTAAAAAAGTTGCACGCCCACATATATTGTTCCCCAGATGGTGTGTATGTTACCATAGTCAATCCCACCATACAGGCTGCCTCACGCAACTATACAGTGTCATCCCTCCTAGACACACACCCAGAGCTGCGCTCCATTAATACTTCCTTATGGGCCGCAGACAAAAATGACGTTGGTACTGTAAAATTGGATCCTGTTAAAACAAGAGTAAGGGATGGAGCTCCTCTACCTCGGATTCCCCCAGATAAGTTGCCCCCTGAGGTAGAGGAAGGGCTGTTTCAAGTCGTTCAACATATGCTGTGCCAGGGAATAATAAAAGAAAGTTTTGGCAGCCCATGCAACAGCCCTCTACTCCCTGTTGCGAAGAAAACGGCACCTGATGCCCCACCTGAATACAGATTAGTTATTGATCTGCTTGCCATTAATAGAATTGTAGTACCACAGCTCCCTGTTGTCCCTGATGTCACTACATTATTCAACAAGATTCCGCCCACAGCCAAGTACTTCTCAGTCATCGATCTTAAGAATGCCTTCTTCAGCATTCCTATTCATGATGAAAGTCAATATTTGTTCTCCTATACCCTAATACATAAATGTTACACATTTTGTAGAGCTCCTCAGGGGTACACAGAAAGTCCGTCCATATTCTCCCAGGTGTTGAAAGGTCAGTTAGATTTCTTACTGCTCCCTGAAGGCACAGTATTATTGCAATATATTGGTGATATACTGGTGGCGGGTGACACCCTAGAACAATGCAAAAAGTCGACACTACAGGTTCTGACACATCTGTCCACGTTTGGTCACAAAGTATCCCTTTCCAAATTACAATTCTGTCAACAGGAGGTCTCCTTCTTAGGGCACCTCCTGTCGAAGGGGGGTAAACGACTTGATCCACAAAGAATTTCAGTCATTGGTGCCTTGCACAGACCCACTACACAGAGAGAGGCTCCATAGGAATTACCTCATACTGTAGACAATGGATACCAAATGTCTCATTGATTGCTAAACCATTAGTAGCGCTCACCCTAAAATATGTACATGTGCCCTCACAGTGGACACATGAATGTGAGCAAGCTTTTGAACAGTTGAAAAGGGCCCTGTGCAATGCACCAGTATTGGCAACCCTAGACTATCAGAAAGAATTTACGCTTTTTGTACATAAAAAGGAAGGATGCAGTTCGGCCCTTCTAACGCAGTTGCATGGAGACAAGAATAGGCCTGTGCATACTTCTCCTCCATGCTGGATCCTGTGGCCCGAGCATTGCCTCGGTGTTTAAGGGCAGTAGCGGCTGCTGCAGCTGCCGTCAGTCAGAGCGAGGGATATGTGTTGGGCCACCAATTGACAGTCATAGTACCACATGCAGTAGATGTTTTATTAAACAAAACACAGACTCAACATCTTACCAATGCTAGATTGACCAGGTATGAGTTGGTGCTGTTTGCACCCCATATCACCATCAGAAGATGTAATGTCCTGAATCCAGCCACCATGTTACCCCTCCCAGACAAACACATTCACAACTGCATTATCACCACTGAGGAAGAGACGAAAGGGAGAGTTGACCTTACTGGTCAGCCACTGAAAGATTGGGAAGGGGAACTGTTTGTGGATGGATCTTGTTTCAAACTCTCCAGTGGAATGGCTACTGCGGCATATGCCGTCACTACACTCAGGACAGTAGTGGAGACTAACAAAATACCTCAAACCTCTACACAAGCGGCAGAATTGATAGCTCTAACAAGAGCCTGTGAACTAAGCCAGGGATTAAGAGTAAATGTCTACACAGATAGCCAATATGCTTTTGGGGTGGCACACTCCTTCTGAACATTGTGGAAAGAAGGAGGGTTCATGACTTCACACGGAACAAAAATACAACATGGAGATTTGATTGTGAGGTTATTGAATGCCCTGACACTACCTAGTAAGATTGCAGTGATAAAAATGTTCAGCACACAAGAAAATAGAGAATGATGTAGGAAGAGGCAATGCCTTTGCTGATCAAGTAGCAAAAGAGACAGCTCAAAGTGAAGAGACACCCATGTATGTGGCAGGGACAGCTAGATGGACACCGGAAGTAGGCATGATGAATAACAATAGACAGTGCAAAAGACATCCAAGATGCAGCAACACCGGAAGAACTTGAGTTATGGCATGATACTGCAACTTTGGACAAAGAAGGGAGTTGGGTGGAGAAAACAAGGAAGAAAAGGTGGATGTTACCCGATGCCTATGTAAATGCTATTGTTACTTTAGCTCATGTGCCAGCTCACATCAGTGCACGGGGTATAGTGGACACACTAGACCAGGTCTGGTACAACAAGAACATTACTAAATGTGCACAATCACATGTACAAAGATGCATAATATGCCAGACATACAATGTAGGGAAAGGGACCCTTGTTCCCAAAGGAAACTTTGCACCCCCAGACCTACCGTTTGAAGTTCTACAGATGGATTTTGTGGAAATGGAACGAGTGAATAAGAAAAGGTACATGCTGGTGGTGGTGTGCACTTTCAGTAGATGGTTAGAGGCCTATTCACTGACTGATTGCTCCGCTGCCAGTGCGGCCAAGGTACTGATGAAAGAATACTTTCCTAGGTATGGTCTGCCTCAAACGATTTGGAGTGACAATGGCAGCCATTTTACCGGATAGGTGATGGATTTGGTCTGTAGGAGTTTGAAAGTACAACAGAAGTTTAATTGTGCCTATCATCCACAAGCAGCAGGCCAAGTGGAACTCTTTAATGGTATCCTAAAAAGCAAGCTAGCAAAGATATGTGCTGAGACAAAGTTAAAGTGGGCAGACGCACTCCCCATAGCACTGCTATCCATTAGGAATACACCACATTCTAGAGCTAAAGTATCGCCTTATGAGGTTCTGATAGGGCGACCAGGTAATTTGTAGGGGGTGCCTAGGAAAAGGATGTTCTCTGACATTGATTATCCATTATTTTTGGATTATTGTGCACAACTCACTGAGCAATTGTGTTCTATTCACGAACAGGTCAAGGAGACACTACCCAGAAGGTTCGATGGGGACGGCCATCCACTGCGGCCAGGGGACTGGATATTCGTGAAAAAATTCCAGAAAAAATCCAGCCTTGAGCCAAGATGGAAGGGCCCATTCCAGATCCTCCTTTTGACCCAAACTGCTGTGAAGTGTGACGGTAAAAAGAACTGGATTCACGCCTCACATGTGAAGAAGTGCCCTTTGCCTTTGCCAAATGATAAATGGGTGCTTAACAACGTACCAGACTCAGAGACTGAACACATTCCGTACCAAGTACCCTTTGGAGACGGAGAAGTGATTCTGGATGGGGAGATAAGGACTCCTGAGGAACACACAGATAAAAGCACTTCTCCCTCAGAGTTGTTTGAACAGGAACTGATCGGACCCAGGTACTGTTTGAGAAAGAAAGTTCATGTGAATTACAAGGAGAGTTAACAGAAGAAACAGTCCTAGGAAGGACTGCACCCCATGCCGGTGGTGAAGACTGCCAACGACCGGACCTGTACATAAGCTGACCAGTGAGACTTTGAAATAAAGGACACTGGGGATTATTGTAAATAGTGCCTGATAGAGTAGATAGGGAAATGGATAGGTACCACAATGTTACTAGGGAGGAAAGAGGGGAGAACAAAAGGAAAAAGGGTATTGTATTGTTTACCACATTGTTTTCCATGTGCTCCCTTGCATTAGCAATGTTTTTTGTACTTAAAAGGCATGCTCCCATGCATAAGATACTACCAACAACTGCACCCCCTCCTGATCATCATTGTGTTACTTTAGCTCCGCACAAGGAAGCCCACAGGGCTGATTACATGAATAACACTTTTATTAAAATGATGGGGGCAGTTCAGCAAATTTTTAATAAATCCAATTGTTACGTTTGTGCATTTCTCCCCCATTCCACTGAAGGTAGTATGCCATTTGGCACTCTTCCTTTCTCATTTAATGGTATCTGCAGGCTAAGTCAGTTCATGGCAATGGCAGAACTCCTCCTAAAAAAAAGATCGATAACAAGGAAGTACCGGGGTACCTTGACTTCCTGTCAAGATTTAATAATACATGCGGAATAGACAATGGAGGAGGGGCAATGAACTGGAGGAAAAGGAGTATGGAAGTTATAATAGTTCCTACACTATGTCAGAAATAAAGAAGGGACTACGAACTAGAGTAATAGTAACAAGAGTTAAGGCCCCGCTCTGTTACTCCCGCCATGGACAAAAATGGATTGGCCAGAGTAAATGTAGAGCATCAATACAATTGAATGAGACAGGCCCCCATGAATTTGCGGCCACTCCAGCCACAGTGTTTGTGTGTGGCAAGAATGCCTCTATTCGCCTCCCACCAGAATGGTCTGGTACTTGCTATTTAGCTTTTCTTACACCTCCTGTTTATATTGCATCTCCTAGCTACCATAAAAATAATCACCTGCAGAAAAGAGAAGTTGACCAGACAGACACAACAGGTGAGGTAGCCACAGATTTCTTTTTGGCCTTGTTCTACCCCGTAGGAGCAGGTCAGGCTAGTAGGGACATAACGGTTGAGATGCAATCCAATAGGTTGATGACTCTTCAACATAGGGTTGCCCTAGACATCATACTGGCTGATCGTGGTGGTGTATGCCGCATTATTGGGTCTTGCTGTTGCATATATATACCGGATAATGCCCCTTCTGTTCACCTGGCAATAAATAAATTACATAAAATAGCAGAAGAAATATATCAAGATACTGGTACATGGACTGTATCAGGGTAGTTCTGTGGGATTCTTACCACTTGGGGTTGGAAAGTATTCATAGGTTTACTCATAATTGCTGGGGCAGTACTGGGATGCTACCTCTGTATAAATTGTTTACCAGTCATTTGTACCATATATATGGGAGCTTGCCGTCCACCCCCAGTTAATGTACATGCAACAAATGCTTTGCTTGCTCAGGAGGGAGTGTTTTATGAGATGTTTAGAATAGAAATTCTAATGCAAAATGTTCACCTCATGGCAAAAAGGGCTGTTTGTGGAAACACAAAACTCTTAACTTGACATGAGGGTTTCATTTGTGCAACGTGTCTCTCTCTTTAATGTATGGACTACGTGCAGAGCTGATTTTATTACAATGACAGTTTCTTTCTGTTTGACCTTTTGACTTGCTTTTCTCGGAATTCTTGTTTGGTCACACTCAAGACCTAGAGATGTTTTCTGTGGCTTGTCAGCTCCAGGCGCCTCAGTGGCGATATCCCCTATATCTTGTCAGTTTGTGAAATGTTGTCCGGCAAGATGTTGTCTGTATACTATCAGTTGAAACCGTTTCTGTTATTTTTTGCAACCTGCATCCTGCTGATCTTGCTAAACTAGTTAGGGTAAGGGTTATATACATATATGGGCTTAACTAATCATGCAAGCAGGGGCAGGGAGGTGGAATTTACAGTATAAAGGTGAACAGGGATATGGGTTGAGGGTTGCTACTGCTTTGAACAAGGAAACGCTCCTGTGCCTGTAACCCGCTGCAGCGATTAAACTGATGAAACTGAAGACCAACGCTGACTCTTCGTATTCTATTGAGTAAATAGTTGGTGCTCTCTCCTACTGGAGGACACCCTGGGGAAATTTAGCCCCTACAGTTCATGTGGTGCACAGGATTACTGTCTGGAGAGGGGAGGCAAGGGCTTACCTCCTCCAAATTTGGACAGTTGGACCACTGGATAGTCGGGATGAGAGGGGTCCCAGAGTACTGGGACGCTGAAGTTTGGTGCTGCTGCAGCAGGGGGAAGATTCCGTCAGCCCACGGGAGATTTCTTTGTGGCTTCCAGTGCAGGATGAAGGCAGACAGCCCCCAAAGCATGCACCATCAGGAAACAGTCGATAAAGCCGGCAGGATTAGGCGCCACAGTGTCACTTGAAGTCTTCTTGCTACTTTGTTGCAGTTTTGCAGGCGTCCTGGATCAGTCAGCAGTCGATCTTTGGCAGTAGTCAAAGAGAGAGGTGCAGAGGAACTCTGGTGAATTCTTGCAAGTTGTTATCTGAGGAATAGCCCACAGGAGAGACCGTAAATAGCCCTTAGAGGAGGATTGGCCACCTAGTGAGGTAAGCAACTATCAGGAGGGGTCTTTGACGTTGCCTGCTGGCACTGGACACTCAGAGACCCCAAGAGTGCCCTCACACCTCTGGATTCAAGATGGCAGAGGTCTGGGACACACTAGAGGAGCTATGGGCACCACCCCTGTGGTGGTGATGGACAGGAGAGTGGTCACTCCCCTTTCCTTTGTCCAGTTTCACGCCAGAGCAGGGACTGGGGGTTACCTAACCCGGTGTAGACTGGCTTATGCAGGGAGAGCGCCATCTGTGCCCTTCAAAGCATTTCTAGAGGCTGGGAGAGGCTACCCCTCCCCAGCCTTTCACACCAATTTCCAAAGGGAGAGGGTGTAACACCCACTCTCAGAGGAAATCCTATGTTCTGACTTCCTGGGAGTGGGCTGCCCAGACCCCAGGAGTGCAGAACCCTGTCTGTGGGGTGGTAGCAGCGGTAGCTGCAGAGAAAACCCCAGAGAGCTGGTTTGGCTGTAGCCGGGGTCCATAGTGGAGCCCCGGGGATGCATGGGATTGGCACCCCAATAACAGATTTGGCATGGGGGACAATTCCATGATCTTAGACATGTTACATGGCCATATTCAGAGTTACCATTGTGAAGCTACATATAAGTATTGACCTATGGGTAGTGCACATGTGTAATGGTGTCCCCGCACTCACAAAGTCTGGGGAAATTGCCCTGAACTATGTGGGGGCACCTTTACTAGTGCCAGGGTGCCCTCACACTTTGTTACTTTGCACCTAACCTTTAGCAAGTGAAGGTTACACATATAGGTGACTTATGAGTTACTTAAGTGCCATGTAAAATGGCTGTGAAATAATGTGTGCGTTATTTCACTCAGGCTGCAGTGCCATTCCTGTGTAAGATGTGTCTGAGCTCCCTATGGTTAGAAAAAGAAATGCTGCAGCCCATAAGTATCCCCTGGAACCCCAATACCCTCGGTATCTAGGTACCATATACTAGGGAATTATAAGGGTGTTCCAGTGTGCAATTAGAATTGGTATAAATGGTCACTATCCTATAGTGACAATTTTAAAGGCAGAGAGAGCATAAGCACTGAGGTCTGGTTAGCAGAACCTCAGTGACACAGTTAGTCACTACACAGGTACACACATTCAGGCCACAAACTATGAGCACTGGGGTCCTGGCTAGCAGGATCCCAGTGAGACAGGCAAAAACAAAAATACATACATGCAAAAATGGGGTAACATGCCTGGCAAGATGGTACTTTCCTACACCTCCTCTCACCCCCCCTTCCAAGACAGCGCTCCACTCCCTTGCCCTCTCCAAGATAGCACCACTCCCCCACCTCACCCTTCCTGCATACACATACACATACACCCACGCACCCTGCATACAAATATTCACCAACACGCATGCATACATGCATTCAGCAACGCGCATATTTACAAGCATTTACCAACTCACATTCACCAACACACAAATATACATGCATTCACTATCACCACCAGATATGCATTTACACAAACATACCAAAATGCACTCACTTCAACAATCACACATGCATACACACTTACATTCACGCACTCATACACACTTACATTCACATACAACACCTCCCACCCTCCCACCCTCTCCCCTGTCGGATGATCGACTTACCTTGTCCAGCGAGGAGGTCGTCCACAAGGGAACGGGAAAATCAGGACACCGCAACGTTGTATTACAGCTCGTAATACAGTGGGTGGAGTCCTAGTGGTGTGGCGGTGACGGCTGTGGGACCTCCTCTGCGTCGCCAACCACCAGCACGACTGCTGAAGCATTTCTGCCTAAATTGGGGCAGAAATCCTTCAGTGTTCGTAATATGGAGGTCGGAAGATTTATTTTGGAGCCTGTGGTTTCGGCGGTCTGTTTAAAAGAAAGTATCACAAAAACTGTAATAAATTAAAACACAGGAAACTGTTTAAAATTCCAAAACCAATTAATAAAAATAGGAATAATTTTTATCTTTAATTTGACACCGAAACAAATAAAATCGGATAAGGGGAACAGAGCATATGAATTTTAAAATAATTTATGTTTTTTAGAGCATAGAAACTAAAAGCGCCACTCTGGATATTTGGTCACACCTCGACCAGGGCAAAGTCAAAGTTCAAGACCGACCGTGATAGAGCCCTGCTCAGCTACAGCGGGGGGAGGCCTTGGTCAAAAGTTTACTTTCGGACTTAGGTCCATATTTATATTTATGATGCAAAAAAGCGCAAATGCAGTTTTGCATCAAAAGTATAGTGCCGGCTTATATGATTTCAGGGCGCCAGCCAGGTGCCAAATTTATGGAATACTGCAAGCCAGCACAAAGGGTGGGCTAGCTTCAGGGAAAATGACGTTAGCCAGGTGGGGATGGCGGTGGCGGTATGGAGGAAGAGGGTTTTGCACCAAAAAATGATGTTAGGCAGGTTAGAGGCATTTTTTTTGCTGACGCAAAACCATCCATACCACATGACTCATGTCTTTAAAAAGACAGGAGTCATTCCCACCACCCCAATGGCCAGCATAGGGGACCAGTGTCCCCTGGGCATGGCCACTGCACCCAGTGCTATACAGGGGGCCCAAGTTGGGCTCCAGATGGCACTTTAATTTAAAAAAGAAAAATACTTACCTATACTTACCCTACTTACCTGGGATGGGGACCTCCATCCTCCGGTGTCCCTCTGGTGGGGTTAGGATACTCCTTGGGCTTGTGGAGGGCGCCTGTGGACCCATTCCATGGTGTTTAACCAAGGAAATGGGTCCGCAGGTCCCCTAATGTGTGGTCTGACACAGACGTTAAATAATGGTGCAAAGCAAGCTTTGCACCATTATTTAGCCCACTCTCCCACCATGCGTCATTTTAGCATGGGGGTAAATATGGGGCTATAGGGTTAGCACCATCTTTCAGATGGGAACGCCTACCTTGCATCTCATTGACGCAAGGTAGTTTCAGGCATCTAAAAAATGGTGCAAACACCAATATTTTGACGGTAGATGGGTCTAACGTCAAAATATAAATATTGAGTTAATTTTGTGCCACATTTGCATAAAAAATGATGCACATTCTGTGCGAATGGACTATAAATGTGCCCCTTAGTCTTTTTCTTGAAGATTTTCTTCAGCGGGACAAAGTCACCAATCCGATCTGACCCCCCTAGAACCCTCTTCAGAAACGCGTGGCATGAAATCTCACTGAAGAATTCTACGTTCGGACTTGGCCAATTTTTCAGGTTGGAAATCTTCATCCGGGCCAAAGCTGAATCTTGATCCGATCTCCTGGAGCCCTCCTCGGATACGCTGGTCAACTTTTTACGTTCAGACTTTGTCACTTTTTTAGAGCTTTTTCATTCTGACAGGGGTCCACCCCCCACAGCAAGCCCATTTCGAAGCAAGGTCATCAGATTACCTTTCCAAGATCCCCCAGTGAAATCTGGGAAGTCCTGGGCTCTGGAGCTTTTTAGCAGGACAAACTTGCAAGTCAGGCTGGGTCGCAGTTGAGGTAAGCCGGCTTCACCCACCATTGTGGGTCTGTCCGTTTATGGAGCTTCTTACCAAAAGTTCTCCAATCTTCTCCAAACCTTTGGCTCTTCTTCCAGAAGGTCTTTGAAGGTTCTCTAGGAGTCCACAGCTCACCCCACGGCTCCAGAAGCTCTGAGTTGCTCTTTGAGGGCTAGGACACCAATTTCCTAAATGCACCTGGCTTAAAGTCCAAAATGACCACTGGACAGTGGTCAGCTCGTCAGTTTCTTCAGGATTTGATGCAGGGGATTCTGGTTCTCTAATTGTCACCTGTAGCAAGCAAGGAGTCCCCTCTTGAACCAGTTGAAGCCAGGCAAAGTCCTTTTAGTGGTGAAGCCCAAGTGTGCAGCTGGTGCAGTCCTTCAGAGTGCAGTGTCAAGGTGCAGGTCAGGGTTTCAGCAGGGCAGTCCTTCTTCTTCTAATGCTGTTCCTTGTAGGGATCTGAGGTGTGGGTGAAGCTCTGCCAAATTTATCCTTGCTCCTGGGGTGAAAAGCAGGGGGCGCCGACTGTCCAATTACAGGCAAGTCACTTTCCCCTTGGATGACCACTTCCTGGGAAGTGTGGCAAAAACCAATCCCAGGGAGCAACATTCTTCAAAAATCCAACATGGCTGAAACTGATTTTTGGAGGTTAGATCTGGCTGAACCCACCCACTAGTGTGACTAAAAATCGTAAACATACCTCTCTCTTGCCCTCTCCTAATCTAATCAAGGGGGCACCTAATTGACTGGGGTTGCAGGAAATGGGGAAGGTCCTGGGCTGCTCCAAAAGTTCTTCACTCCTTTGAAGACCAGTTTGGCTGTTTCCCCTCATCCTCTTCCACCATCGCCTCCAACAGGCACATCCTTTGTGTTCAGCGCAGACCACTTCACACCTCATCAAGGCAGTCTGACCAGGCTGCCAGAGTCAGGCCAATCAGAGAAGGGCACTACAGAGCTGAAGTTGGCAACTTTCAGGTAGATTTCTAAAACTCTTTCCCAAACTAGTTATATTAATTGCAACAATGGCAAGCTGTTGCATTTATTATAACAATAAGTTTTATACAAACTTGGGACATCTGGCTTCTACTGGGACACTATTAATTAAAATAAAGTCTCTCCCTTTTAGCCTATAGAGCCCATTCACTAGGGCACACCTTAGGGGTGACTTATACTTAAAAATAACGTAGTTTAAGACTTCGTAGGTACCTTTAATTCCAAAGTCGAATTTGCATATAACTTTAGTTTAAAAGCAGCCAGCAAGGCAGACCTGCCTTTAAAATGGCACTGGGCACCTCAGCAGTGCAGGTATGGGTGCTCTACATATGCTGGGGTCCCGAAACCTACATGCTCTACCATATACTAGGGAATTATAGGTAGGTTGTTACGGCCAATTAAAATTAGCCTAATTTGCATATCCTTTTAACACAGAGCACTGGCCCTGGGACTGGGTAGCAGTATCCAGGGCACAGCCCAGAGTCAGTAACCATCAGTATCTGTCCGGAAAGGTTGAGGGTGACCGGGGCAAAAAGGAGTGCTTTCCTTCAAGGAAGCATACTTTTCAGTTTTGGAAAGAGACGCATGCAGTTCCAGACTGCTAAGGCAAGTGCTACATAGAGAATAGCACTCACCAAGGTAGTGATATTCATCTTTGCAAAGCATGGTTGCTATGCAAGGGCCACTGACAGCGAAACAGGTACACTTTTCCATTCACTGAGATACTCAGAAAGCACTTATATGTGCAGCGATAACAAAGGCAATTCAGTTGCACTAACATCCCCCTGTATTCTCTAACAGAGGTACTAAGGTGTATGTTCAGAGATCGGCTGCATGTGCCCTCTCTCTGCCTAACTGGAATTGGTCTTTGAAAAATTTGTCGGGAGAAACAAATTGAAATATAAACTTCATAATTGATAGAACAATGTTTTTGGTATCATAATAAGATAACTGTTTATATTGATACTTTCATAATCATAATGTTTAATGTGAAAATATACAATTCAATATAAAAATGTACTTTTGTTTTGTTTCTTTACTGGTATTAATTTCTTTGTACCTATACACACAGTTACCATGCCATTAAAAAGTTAGAGAAAAAAGAAGCAGAGACAATACCACCATATGACAACTGAGAAACAAAAGGGGCTAGCTGGAGAAAAAGTAGCGGAAGAGAAAGGCGCAGCCTGTAAGAGAACAAAGACATTTATTAAAATAACATGAGGTCAAATTGAAAGACGTGAAAATGAGATGCATAAGAGACAAAGTTTGACAACAACCAAGAAAGGAGTAAAGGTACATGATATAAAAAGTAAGAGATCATTGAAGGAACCAGAAAAGTTAAATAGAAGGCAGGGTCAGTTCAAATAAAATAAGAGGTAGAATGTTCTGCGGCAGAGTAATGAAGAATCTACTGAAAACTATGAAGAAGTATAAAAGAAGGAGATAAGCTGTGAGACAAAAGGAACGTGTTGAGAGTTTAGTTAATAAGGCATTAGTTCTAAGGAAGAAGCTATTTATCTTGACTTTGAACAGAATGAAATCACTAGATGAAATAGTGCTGAGGAGGAGGAGAAAATACCAAAAGAAAAGACTCATAAATAGAACTAACTTTTGCAAACCTTGTAGTGAGGAATGGAGATATGCTTCTAGCAGTGAGCCTTTCTTTAATAAAGAAAGCCATTTCTCAAGAGAACAGACTAGTGCATGCCGTTGATAATTGCGAATGGTTCTCCTATTGAGAATGAGGTAATGGTACCTGGCAGTGTAGAGGAAGTCATAGCTCAAGAGGTTCAGGGAAGATGTAAATGCCAGCTAGAGCAGCGTATCACAAATTAGAACTAGTTTCTATTCCACAAGAACTACAAGATTTGAATGTTTATGAGACTACACTTATACAATGTATAGACCCATTCCAGACGATTGTCCATATAGAGCCGAAGAGTGGAAAGTTACCTCCAGCAGAGCTCCAGAAGGGTCTAAAAGGTAGAGTTTTTTATTTGCCATTATATTTTAAGAAGAGTGTTGAAACTCTAGGTGTGGAAAGAGACTTGGAAAAAGAGCTTGTCTTCTAGTGAATGGTGTGCCTACTAGGAGTAACAACATATGACAGGAGTTAGTAGATGTTAGCAAGGTTATCTGGTACAAAATACCATTTGTTATAGAAATGCAGATGGTTTTCAGGATATTTCACATATACATGATGATGCACTAGCATCAAGAGGCGGAATTGAAAAGGTGGATTGAGCATAAAAAGAAGAAATTTATGAGCACTACAGTATTCATCCTCTACATTCTAAAGATATTTTTGGAGATGCTATTGAGCTCTTCCAAATAAAAAAAGCTAAATGAGCTCATTAAGTGTGTGGGAGAAACGTTTAGAAGCTTGTTGTTTCCCAAACCTGTTTCCTACTGAAGTAGGCGGTAGATGTGATCACCGGCCTCTACAAATACCAGCAGCTGAGTAAAGGTCAGCTGGGCTATATTCTGAGGACCCTAGATTTCAACAGTGTATTCCTATATATGTTTTATCTACTATTTGAGAGTGACTTGTCTGGGTTATCCTTTGCAGTAAATCATATTCTTAAAACAGGAGTACATTTCCAGAATCTGACAGCAAGAGAACTTGTTGATAAGGTTCATGGAAAATGATGAACACCTTTAGTACAACTTAATCAATTTGATGGCATGTCAACATGGCACAAATGAATATTGGTATCATTGCCATAGTGAGCTGAAATGCATGTTGAGGCATCTAGGTTCAACTACTTGGTTCGTCACTCTCAGTTGCACAGAGTATGCATGGAGGGACCCCCTTGAATTCTTATGAGAAGCAAACTCTAATATAAAAGATATCAATCTGAAAACATCAGGAGAGATCTGTTCATTGGATCCTGCAAACATTGATAGATAATTAAATAATTAATTATAAGTAATGATGGCTTTTATCTGTAACAAAACAAATCCACATCTAGGCGAAGTCACTGATTTCATTTGGTGGAAATAGTAAAAAGCTAGAGGTGTTCCATATACACATATGTTGTTATGGGTGACAAGAGATTAAGATAACAAGTTCTTAGATTTCAAACTCATAGTTGTGGTAAATACTATAGTCGAACATTCAGATCAAAAGCGAAATTGTATACACAATGTTGTTTCGGATTCCCATTGTAGTGTAGCCATTTTTAATGTAGCTTTCTGCGTGTCTGCTTAAAGTATTAGGCCTCTGTGCACTTTGCCGTAGATGCATTTTATTTAGCCTCGTACTATTATTTTACAATAACCAGTTTCACGGTCTTGTTTTATTTTCTTCTATCACACTGTTTAGCTTGCTTCAGCACTGAAGTTCTCAAACAATACATTCTTGCTCGCTCTGTGCTTCAGTCATGGATACAGTCTGGTACATTGCCGATAGACGTGGTAGAAGTTTAGTCTTTAGGGTTCGTAGAAAGTACACATACTTACGTAGGGACTGTGAGAAGGTAGCCTCTTTCTAGCCTTGTTACCCCCACTTTTGGCCTGTTTGTGAGTGTATGTCAGGGTGTTTGTCACTGTTTTCACTGTCTCACTGGGATCCTGATAGCCAGGCCTCAGTGCTCATAGTGAAAACACTATGTTTTCAGTATGTTTGTTATGTGTCACTGGGATCCTGCTGGTCAGGACCCCAGTGCTCATAAGTTTGTGGCCTATATGTATGTGTCACTGGGACCCTGTCACACAGGGCCCCAGTGCTCATAGGTGTGCATGTATATGTTCCCTGTGTGGTGCCTAACTGTCTCACTGAGGCTCTGCTAACCAGAACCTCAGTGGTTATGCTCTCTCATTACTTCCAAATTGTCACTGACAGGCTAGTGACCATTTTTACCAATTTACATTGGCTTACTGGAACACCCTTATAATTCCCTAGTATATGGTACTGAGGTACCCAGGGTATTGGGGTTCCAGGAGATCCCTATGGGCTGCAGCATTTCTTTTGCCACCCATAGGGAGCTCTGACAATTCTTACACAGGCCTGCCACTGCAGCCTGAGTGAAATAACGTCCACGTTATTTCACAGCCATTTTACACTGCACTTAAGTAACTTATAAGTC
Source organism: Pleurodeles waltl (assembly GCF_031143425.1). NCBI lineage: Eukaryota > Metazoa > Chordata > Amphibia > Caudata > Salamandridae > Pleurodeles > Pleurodeles waltl. The sequence goes on from NC_090444.1 coordinate 25,119,002, forward strand.
ACCTATATGTCTAACCTTTACCTGGTAAAGGTTAGGTGCAAAGTTACTTAGTGTGAGGGCACCCTGGCACTAGCCAAGGTGCCCCCACATTGTTCAGAGCCAATTCACTGAACTTTGTGAGTGCGGGGACACCATTACACGCGTGCACTACATATAGGTCACTACCTATATGTAGCTTCACCATGGTAACTCCGAATATGGCCATGTAACATGTCTATGATCATGGAATTGCCCCCTCTATGACATCCTGGCATTGTTGGTACAATTCCATGATCCCAGTGGTCTGTAGCACAGACCCTGGTACTACCAGACTGCCCTTCCTGGGGTTTCACTGCAGCTGCTGCTGCTGCCAACCCCTCAGACAGGCAGCTGCCCTCCTGGGGTCCAGCCAGGCCTGGCCCAGGATGGCAGAACAAAGAACTTCCTCTGAGAGAGGGTGTGACACCCTCTCCCTTTGTAAAATGGTGTGAAGGCAGGGGAGGAGTAGCCTCCCCCAGCCTCTGGAAATGCTTTGTTGGGCACAGATGTGCCCAATTCTGCATAAGCCAGTCTACACCGGTTCAGGGACCCCTTAGCCCCTGCTCTGGCGCGAAACTGGACAAAGGAAAGGGGAGTGACCACTCCCCTGACCTGCACCTCCCCTGGGAGGTGTCCAGAGCTCCTCCAGTGTGCTCCAGACCTCTGCCATCTTGGAAACAGAGGTGCTGCTGGCACACTGGACTGCTCTGAGTGGCCAGTGCCACCAGGTGACGTCAGAGACTCCTGCTGATAGGCTCCTTCAGGTGTTAGTAGCCTTTCCTCTCTCCTAGGTAGCCAAACCCTCTTTTCTGGCTATTTAGGGTCTCTGTCTCTGGGGAAACTTTAGATAACGAATGCATGAGCTCATCCGAGTTCCTCTGCATCTCTCTCTTCACCTTCTGATAAGGAATCGACCGCTGACCGCGCTGGAAGCCTGCAAACCTGCAACATAGTAGCAAAGACGACTACTGCAACTCTGTAACGCTGATCCTGCCGCCTTCTCGACTGTTTTCCTGCTTGTGCATGCTGTGGGGGTAGTCTGCCTCCTCTCTGCACCAGAAGCTCTGAAGAAATCTCCCGTGGGTCGACGGAATCTTCCCCCTGCAACCGCAGGCACCAAAAAGCTGCATTACCGGTCCCTTGGGTCTCCTCTCAGCACGACGAGCGAGGTCCCTCGAATCCAGCGACACCGTCCAAGTGACCCCCACAGTCCACTGACTCTTCAGCCCAAGTTTGGTGGAGGTAAGTCCTTGCCTCACCTCGCTGGGCTGCATTGCTGGGAACCGCGACTTTGCAAGCTACTCCGGCCCCTGTACACTTCCGGTGGAAATCCTTCGTGCACAGCCAAGCCTGGGTCCACGGCACTCTAACCTGCATTGCACGACTTTCTAAGTTGGTCTCCGGCGACGTGGGACTCCTTTGTGCAACTTCGGCGAGCACCGTTTCACGCATCCTCGTAGTGCCTGTTTCGGGCACTTCTCCGGGTGCTACCTGCTTCAGTGAGGGCTCTTTGTCTTGCACGACGTCCCCTCTCTCTGCAGGTCCAATTTGCGATCTCCTGGTCCCTCCTGGGCCCCAGCAGCGTCCAAAAACCTTAAACGCACGATTTGCGTGTAGCAAGGCTTGTTGGCGTCCATCCGGCGGGAAAACACTTCTGCTCGACTCTCCAAGGCGTGGGGGATCCATCCTCCAAAGGAGAAGTCTCTAGCCCTTGTCGTTCCTGCAGTATTCACAGTTCTTCAGCCTAGTAAGAGCTTCTTTGCACCAACCGCTGGCATTTCTTGGGCATCTGCCCATCTCCGACTTGCTTGTGACTTTTGGACTTGGTCCCCTTGTTCCACAGGTACCCTAGATTGGAAATCCACAGTTGTTGCATTGCTGGTTTGTGTCTTTCCTGCATTATTCCTCTAACACGACTCTTTTGTCCTTAGGGGAACTTTAGTGCAGTTTGCACTCACTTTTCAGGGTCTTGGGGAGGGTTATTTTTCTAACTCTCACTATTTTCTAATAGTCCCAGCGACCCTCTACAAGGTCACATAGGTTTGGGGTCCATTCGTGGTTCGCATTCCACTTTTGGAGTATATGGTTTGTGTTGCCCCTATCCCTATGTTTCCCCATTGCATCCTATTGTAACTATACATTGTTTGCACTGTTTTCTAAGACTATACTGCATATTTTTGCTATTGTGTATATATATCTTGTGTATATTTCCTATCCTCTCACTGAGGGTACACTCTAAGATACTTTGGCATATTGTCATAAAAATAAAGTAGCTTTATTTTTAGTATAACTGTGTATTGTGTTTTCTTATGATATTGTGCATATGACACTAAGTGGTACTGTAGTAGCTTCACACGTCTCCTAGTTCAGCCTAAGCTGCTCTGCTAAGCTACCATTATCTATCAGCCTAAGCTGCTAGACACCCTATACACTAATAAGGGATAACTGGGCCTGGTGCAAGGTGCAAGTACCCCTTGGTACTCACTACAAGCCAGTCCAGCCTCCTACATTGGTTGTGCAGTGGTGGGATAAGTGCTTGAGACTACTTACCACTCTTGTCATTGTACTTTTCATAAGAGAAAAATATACAAAACAAGGTCAGTGTATATACACATAGCCAAAAAGTTTTGCATTTCCTCTTTTCACTCTTTTCTAAGTGCTGAAAAGTACTTCTAAAACTTTCAAAAAGTTCTTAAAAGTTTAAAAAGTTTTTTTTCTGTCTTTCCAAAAAGTTCTGAAAACTTTTTCCTCTTTTTCTATCACTTTAACTCTCTCTAAAAAATGTCTGGCACAGGAAAAAATGTTGAACTGTCCAAACTTGCATATGATCACCTTAGCTGGAAAGGAGCAAGGAGTCTCTGCATAGAGAGAGGTTTGAGTGTAGGGAAGAATCCTTCCTTAGAACTGTTAATTAATATGCTTAGAGTACAGGATAAGGCCATAAGTGCCCAATCTGTAGAAAAAGTAGCTAATGGTTCTCAATCTGATCCAGGAACTCCCCCAGGAAAAGGTTCAGGAAAGAAACTTCTCAGCCTGCCCATTACTAGACAGTCTAGCATAGTTGGTACAGAGGTTGAATCACACCATACTAATGGTGTGCTCTCACATTATACTGGTAGCCAAGCTGTTAGGGTGCCCTCTGTAAGGGACAGGTCTCCTTCTGTTCATTCCCATCATACCTCTGTATCTAGAAATGTCCCTCCCACCCACCCTGATGACAGATTGTTAGAAAGGGAGCTCAATAGATTGAGAGTGGAACAAACCAGACTGAAGCTCAAGAAGCAACAGCTGGATTTGGATAGACAGTCTTTAGAATTAGAGAAGGAAAGACAGAAGTTGGGTTTAGATACCCATGGTGGCAGCAGCAGTATTCCCCATAGTCATCCTGCAAAAGAGCATGATTCCAGGAATCTGCACAAGATAGTTCCCCCTTATAAGGAGGGGGATGACATTAACAAGTGGTTTGCTGCACTTGAGAGGGCCTGTGTTGTACAGGATGTCCCTCAAAGGCAGTGGGCTGCTATCCTATGGCTATCATTTAGTGGAAAAGGTAGGGATAGGCTCCTTACTGTGAAAGAAAGTGATGCCAATAATTTTACAGTTCTTAAGAATGCACTCCTGGATGGTTATGGCTTAACCACTGAACAGTACAGGATAAAGTTCAGAGAGACCAAAAAGGAGTCTTCACAAGACTGGGTTGATTTCATTGACCATTCAGTGAAGGCCTTGGAGGGGTGGTTACATGGCAGTAAAGTTACTGATTATGACAGCCTGTATAACACAATCCTGAGAGAGCATATACTTAATAATTGTGTGTCTGATTTGTTGCACCAGTACCTGGTAGACTCTGATCTGACCTCTCCCCAAGAATTGGGAAAGAAGGCAGACAAAAGGGTCAGAACAAGGGTGAACAGAAAAGTTCATGCAGGGGGTGACAAGGATGGCAATAAGAAGAAAGATGGTGAAAAATCTCAAGATAAGCATGGGGATAAGGGTAAAACCAAAGATCCCACTTCAAATCTTAAACACTCTTCAGAGGGTGGGGATAAAACAAATTCTTCCTCTTCTTCCCAACCTGCACACATTAAAAAGCCTTGGTGCTTTGTGTGTAAAAATAGAAGCCAATAGGCCAGGGGATAAGTCCTGTCCAGGTAAACCCCCTGAGCCTACCACCACTAATACATCAAGCTCTAGTGCCCCTAGCAGTAGTGGTACTAGTGGTGGGACTGCTGGCAACAGTCAAGCAAAGGGTGTAGTTGGGTTCACTTATGGGTCCATAGTGGAAACTGATGTAATCAGTCCCAAGACAGTTTCTGTCACACCTAGTGGCACTGGCCTTGCCACACTGGCTGCTTGTCCCCTTACAATGGATAAGTACAGGCAGACAGTTTCAATAAATGGTGTTGAGGCCTTGGCCTACAGGGACACAGGTGCCAGTTTCACTTTGGTGACTGAAAACCTAGTGCACCCTGATCAACACATCATTGGACAACAGTATAAGATTATTGATGTCCATAACTCCACTAAGTTTCTTCCCTTAGCTATAATTCAGTTTAGTTGGGGTGGAGTTACTGGCCCTAAGCAGGTGGTGGTATCACCTAGCTTGCCTGTAGACTGTCTCTTAGGTAATGACCTAGAGGCCTCAGGTTGGGCTGATGTAGAGTTTTATGCCCATGCAGCCATGCTGGGCATCCCTGAGGAATTGTTCCCTCTCATTTCTACTGAAATGAAAAAGCAAAGGAGAGAAGGCCTGAAAACTCAGGATCCCTCTCCATCAACAGGTAAAAAGGGTATCACAGTATCCCCTAACCACCCTACCATTCAGGATACTATTCCTGTGGTGGGAGAAACCTCTCCTGGGGTGGCACCTGTTCCAAGGGAATCATCAGCTGGCAAAGCTGGACTCCCTGAGGTGGAAGTACCTCTCTGTGGGATAACTAACATTGGTGAGAAAAACAGCACCATTTTAGTTAACATGGAGCATCCCTCCAACCCTCCCAGAGAAACTTTAGTGCAGAAACCCTGCACTACCTCACAACACTTAGGACAGCATCCCTGCCCTAGTGTGGAGCTCATAGGACAGCATCCCTGCCCTGCTCCAACTCAAGAGAAACAGCATCCCTGTTCTCTCTTCCAGCCAGATGGACAAAGTTTTTGCACAGCTATGGCTTTTCTGAGACAGCATCCCTGTCTGGCATTTCCATCACTACAAATAGGTTCAGTGGACAATTCCCACTGCTCTAAACTAAAACTTACTGATAGAAACTCTGAAACTACATCTTCACATTGTTGCTTAGCTAAAAAACTTCAAACAGGGTGGCTTACATCCCCACAGGGAAGTAACCATATAGTGGATGATAAAGGGAGTAACCAGTCTATTGCAGAGCTACTCTCTACTTATCACCACTTAGACAATAAAGTCTCAACTGGCCAAGGTTAGCCTTATTGTCCTTCGTTTGGGGGGGGGTTGTGTGAGAAGGTAGCCTCTTTCTAGCCTTGTTACCTCCACTTTTGGCCTGTTTGTGAGTGTATGTCAGGGTGTTTGTCACTGTTTTCACTGTCTCACTGGGATCCTGATAGCCAGGCCTCAGTGCTCATAGTGAAAACACTATGTTTTCAGTATGTTTGTTATGTGTCACTGGGATCCTGCTGGTCAGGACCCCAGTGCTCATAAGTTTGTGGCCTATATGTATGTGTCACTGGGACCCTGTCACACAGGGCCCCAGTGCTCATAGGTGTGCATGCATATGTTCCCTGTGTGGTGCCTAACTGTCTCACTGAGGCTCTGCTAACCAGAACCTCAGTGGTTATGCTCTCTCATTACTTCCAAATTGTCACTGACAGGCTAGTGACCATTTTTACCAATTTACATTGGCTTACTGGAACACCCTTATAATTCCCTAGTATATGGTACTGAGGTACCCAGGGTATTGGGGTTCCAGGAGATCCCTATGGGCTGCAGCATTTCTTTTGCCACCCATAGGGAGCTCTGACAATTCTTACACAGGCCTGCCACTGCAGCCTGAGTGAAATAACGTCCACGTTATTTCACAGCCATTTTACACTGCACTTAAGTAACTTATAAGTCACCTATATGTCTAACCTTTACCTGGTAAAGGTTAGGTGCAAAGTTACTTAGTGTGAGGGCACCCTGGCACTAGCCAAGGTGCCCCCACATTGTTCAGAGCCAATTCACTGAACTTTGTGAGTGCGGGGACACCATTACACGCGTGCACTACATATAGGTCACTACCTATATGTAGCTTCACCATGGTAACTCCGAATATGGCCATGTAACATGTCTATGATCATGGAATTGCCCCCTCTATGACATCCTGGCATTGTTGGTACAATTCCATGATCCCAGTGGTCTGTAGCACAGACCCTGGTACTACCAGACTGCCCTTCCTGGGGTTTCACTGCAGCTGCTGCTGCTGCCAACCCCTCAGACAGGCAGCTGCCCTCCTGGGGTCCAGCCAGGCCTGGCCCAGGATGGCAGAACAAAGAACTTCCTCTGAGAGAGGGTGTGACACCCTCTCCCTTTGGAAAATGGTGTGAAGGCAGGGGAGGAGTAGCCTCCCCCAGCCTCTGGAAATGCTTTGTTGGGCACAGATGTGCCCAATTCTGCATAAGCCAGTCTACACCGGTTCAGGGACCCCTTAGCCCCTGCTCTGGCGCGAAACTGGACAAAGGAAAGGGGAGTGACCACTCCCCTGACCTGCACCTCCCCTGGGAGGTGTCCAGAGCTCCTCCAGTGTGCTCCAGACCTCTGCCATCTTGGAAACAGAGGTGCTGCTGGCACACTGGACTGCTCTGAGTGGCCAGTGCCACCAGGTGACGTCAGAGACTCCTGCTGATAGGCTCCTTCAGGTGTTAGTAGCCTTTCCTCTCTCCTAGGTAGCCAAACCCTCTTTTCTGGCTATTTAGGGTCTCTGTCTCTGGGGAAACTTTAGATAACGAATGCATGAGCTCAGCCGAGTTCCTCTGCATCTCTCTCTTCACCTTCTGATAAGGAATCGACCGCTGACCGCGCTGGAAGCCTGCAAACCTGCAACATAGTAGCAAAGACGACTACTGCAACTCTGTAACGCTGATCCTGCCGCCTTCTCGACTGTTTTCCTGCTTGTGCATGCTGTGGGGGTAGTCTGCCTCCTCTCTGCACCAGAAGCTCTGAAGAAATCTCCCGTGGGTCGACGGAATCTTCCCCCTGCAACCGCAGGCACCAAAAAGCTGCATTACCGGTCCCTTGGGTCTCCTCTCAGCACGACGAGCGAGGTCCCTCGAATCCAGCGACACCGTCCAAGTGACCCCCACAGTCCACTGACTCTTCAGCCCAAGTTTGGTGGAGGTAAGTCCTTGCCTCACCTCGCTGGGCTGCATTGCTGGGAACCGCAACTTTGCAAGCTACTCCGGCCCCTGTGCACTTCCGGCGGAAATCCTTCGTGCACAGCCAAGCCTGGGTCCACGGCACTCTAACCTGCATTGCACGACTTTCTAAGTTGGTCTCCGGCGACGTGGGACTCCTTTGTGCAACTTCGGCGAGCACCGTTTCAAGCATCCTCGTAGTGCCTGTTTCGGGCACTTCTCCGGGTGCTACCTGCTTCAGTGAGAGCTCTTTGTCTTGCTCGACGTCCCCTCTCTCTGCAGGTCTAATTTGCAACCTCCTGGTCCCTCCTGGGCCCCAGCAGCGTCCAAAAACGCCAAACGCACGATTTGCGTGTAGCAAGGCTTGTTGGCGTCCATCCGGCGGGAAAACACTTCTGCACGACTCTCCAAGGCGTGGGGGATCCATCCTCCAAAGGGGAAGTCTCTAGCCCTTGTCGTTCCTGCAGTATTCACAGTTCTTCAGCCTAGTAAGAGCTTCTTTGCACCAACCGCTGGCATTTCTTGGGCATCTGCCCATCTCCGACTTGCTTGTGATTTTTGGACTTGGTCCCCTTGTTCCACAGGTACCCTAGATTGGAAATCCACAGTTGTTGCATTGCTGGTTTGTGTCTTTCCTGCATTATTCCTCTAACACGACTCTTTTGTCCTTAGGGGAACTTTAGTGCACTTTGCACTCACTTTTCAGGGTCTTGGGGAGGGTTATTTTTCTAACTCTCACTATTTTCTAATAGTCCCAGCGACCCTCTACAAGGTCACATAGGTTTGGGGTCCATTCGTGGTTCGCATTCCACTTTTGGAGTATATGGTTTGTGTTGCCCCTATCCCTATGTTTCCCCATTGCATCCTATTGTAACTATACATTGTTTGCACTGTTTTCTAAGACTATACTGCATATTTTTGCTATTGTGTATATATATCTTGTGTATATTTCCTATCCTCTCACTGAGGGTACACTCTAAGATACTTTGGCATATTGTCATAAAAATAAAGTAGCTTTATTTTTAGTATAACTGTGTATTGTGTTTTCTTATGATATTGTGCATATGACACTAAGTGGTACTGTAGTAGCTTCACACGTCTCCTAGTTCAGTCTAAGCTGCTCTGCTAAGCTACCATTATCTATCAGCCTAAGCTGCTAGACACCCTATACACTAATAAGGGATAACTGGGCCTGGTGCAAGGTGCAAGTACCCCTTGGTACTCACTACAAGCCAGTCCAGCCTCCTACAGGGACATTTCTTAGAACACCGGCGTGTTAGTTATAAAAACATTTCCTAGTCCTGGTACACGTAAGAGGGAGATTCCGACCAGGAACCCACAACTAGACGCTGACTGCCCTGTTGTAGATGCTGATCCCGATCACAGGCCTTTGCTCAGGTATGAGGGTCAATGTCCTCCCGGGGGAACCTGAAAGGCAGGCTTAGAGCTTAACATGCTGTGCTCAAAATAGAACTTAGAAGAGAGAATGTAATCTAGTTGCACTATGATAGCGTTATTTTTATGTTTCACTCTCCTCGTTACTATTTCAATCCTACTGTGTTGTATGGTTCTGGTTATTGTGGCTCACGTCTTGTTATCTAAAATGCAGTTGTTTTATTAAACCAATCTTTAAACCTCAAACTGCCTTTGTCATTTATATATGAGACCACACTGTGTCTGGGAGAACTGGTTGGGATCTGAGTGGCCACGACTTCCCTGGGAAGCACTAAGATATAATGCGCTCGGCTGCCCAATTGTCCCTTTCCCTTGGGAGAGATAAGGCACTGCTAGTTAGCCGGAGCTCAACCCGGATTTGGGGTGACAAGGGTCCTTCGCCGTGGGTTAGACTTATGTGGTCATTCTGACCTCAGCGGTAAAAGGCAGTTACCGCCGGTCAGAAGACCGCCATAATACCGCCGTGGCCGCGGTAAACCGCCACGGTCATTCTGACCCACAACTGCCAAACCTCCAAAAATCCGACCTCCACTGCAGTCCGCCACATCAGCGGCCAGCGATAAACTGGAGATGACCAAACCTCCACCGTCACGCCAACAGAAATACGCCCATGCCATTACGACCCACGAATCCACGCGGCGGTCATTCAAACGCGGTATTCCATTGGCGGTACACACCGCCGCGGTCAGAATACACACCCAGCACCAAAACACAGCCACATTGGACAATTTGAAATACACACACCTGATACACATACATGCACCACTCCCACACATCCAAACAACTATAAAACACACACCCACATCACCCACAAACCCCTACGACCACAAATCAGAGACGAAGGACAGAGAGAGAGAGCACAGCAATTGACAACCCCATCACACAGAGGCACACAACATCATCACCCATACCACATCTACGCACAAAGCACCACACACCACCACACGTATCACCACATACACCACCCCACACCTCATCCACACCACCCCATGGCACCCCAAAGACACCCCCAGTTTTCGGACCAAGAACTCAGGGTCATGGTGGAGGAAATAATAAGGGTAGAGCCCCAGCTCTTCGGCACACAGGTGCAGCACAACACTATAGCCAGGAAGGCGGAGCTATGGCTACGTATCGTAGACAGGGTCAACGCTGTGGGACAGCATCCCAGAAATCGGGAGGACATCCGCAAACGCTGGAACGACCTACGGGGGAAGGTGCGCTCGATGGTGTCAAGACACAACATCGCTGTGCAGAAGACTGGCGGCGGACCCCCACCCACCCCACCTGAATTCACAGCATGGGAGCAAGAGGTCTTGAACATCCTGCATCCTGAGGGCCTCGCTGGAGTAGCCGGAGGAATGGACTCTGGTAAGTGGAATCTCAACTACTTCATCCCCCCCAACCACCAGCATGCCAACCCACACCCCCACCCTCACCCCCAACCCCCCATCACACATCCTCCCTGCTAATGTCTCACCAGCACAACCCACCCAACCCAACACCAACCCCTGAATGCCAACACAAACTATGGACACCCATCACCTAAGCATGACCACTGCACATACCCATCCCCCCCCCACAAACCACCCTCACAACTCCTCCCACAAGGGAATGCCAGCACTGGGGGACAAGGGCACCCACAAATCGCACGCCATGGCACACACAGAACCAATAACCATACTCTTTTACCCCTGCAGGACCCGAACGCCAACACACCGGTCAGGAGGGTCCAGAAATGTCCATCCCACCCCCGGAACAGGCCCCCAGTGATGACAGCAGCTCTGTCGACCTGGAACCTGATGACCAGCCCGGACCATCGGGGACCTCTGGGCAGTCGGTTCCCCTCAGGCAGCCACAGGCCACAGCAGACCTACCCCCCTCAGGAAACACCAGCACAGCACCCACCCAGCGGGCCCATGCCTCTGTCTCCAGGACAGGTCAAGCAGCGGTGTGTCTACCACTACAGGGCACCCAGGGTAACCCACCACCCCAACAACAACAGGGACCTGGGGGCAGTGGTAGTGGGCACACCGTCCAGGGGACAGAGGCCCAGGAACAAAGGGGAACTGGGAGGGCTGCTGTGCGACAGAGGGAGGACAGGCCTAGGGAACCCTCTGTCCAAGAGGCCCTCACCACCATCATGGGAGGCTACCACCACTCCCAAGAGACGATGGCGACGGTCCTGGCCAGGTTCCAGGAGATCCAGGCCCTGCAGGAGGAACGGTACATGGGGTTCCGGGACGAACTGCGCACCATCAGTTCCGCAATGGGTACAATCGTGGTGGCACTCAACCAGATTGTTACCACATTGCGGGACCTTGTGGCCTCCCAAAGGGCCCCTGCCACTAGCATGGATGAAGAACAGCCCACCACCTCCGCCGGCGCTAGTGGTCAGGAGGCCCCCACACAACAGCTACGGGCCACCCGGACCCCACCCCCAGCAG